>NC_143560.1:120903181-121553409 GCF_054136105.1 Typopeltis vanoorti
CATCTCACCAATACGTCAGAACACTTTTCTGTCAAATATCACCGACACCATTCAGTTTTGGTTATTGGCTTCATCACATCCTTCTTGCATGTTCTTGACTCATGAATAATACAAAGGAGGGGGGGTCTGGAAAGTTCAAATAAACACCTAGAACCGCGTTTAGTTAGCAGCCAAACTCGCACTTGTCTGCACGGTGATCTTTATCGTGTTTTTCTTTTTCTTTTTTATTAGTAATAATTTGAACTGAACTGTAACCAAATCTTAATTACAATTAAACCCCTTCTCTGTAACAGTGGCTCCAATCATGGATAATAAGGTTTTCAATTTGTAGTTAAGGAACTGAGAAAATCAAGTCGTATAAAGGCCATTGCAATTAACCTTGTTGTGCAATTCAACTTTACTACCTTTGTTTTCCCTCTAGTATACCAACAAAGCACCTTGACCTCACCTGACACAAATGGACCAGTTATTCTTCGTGATGTCATCGCAGCTAGAAGGCCATAGTGTAGTTTTTGTTCTTTAAATACTTGAATGCGAATGTCATTTTTTCTTGTAAACTTCCGTAAGTCCTTAATCACTTTCGTTTTTAGATAACCTTGATAGTTACATTTTTTTTTAATCTCTAATATTTCATCATCAGAACACCAGGTGGTGAAACTGCATCATTATTTTTAACAGGCTTTTATTAAATGTTTTTCGTACACGAATCTAAGTACAATGGTTATGAGGCAATTTAGTTCGAGACAGGGCCGTAATTACACTTTTCCCTAGGCGCTGGAGCGTCCCCCCCTTACAAAATAAATAAAAACGAAAAAAAAAATCAATATATATATATATATATAATTTTTTATTACATTTATTAATAAAAAAATACATTTCACATTTCCTATATTATTATAATAATATAGGAAATTTAACAGAAATAATCATTATTTTTTTTATATTCGATTTTAATTAATTATACTTTTAATCTCATTGGGAGATTTAAATTTGCCCTAATTTTTTAGGAGCACCAACTAGAGCCTCGTGCGCCTGTGCATAAGTACGACCCTGGCTCAAGAATAACAGTATACAGGTCGTTCCCGCCTTTACGAGTTAATTCGTTCCTAGCACTCTCTCGTAAAGCGAGAATTTATTTCCCATTGATTGAATTCAATTCGCACAAAGATCTTTAAAAGTGATTTCTGACTGCATGATCTCATATGGTGGGGTAGGATTTTTATCTCTCGGAAACTCGTGTTTTTCGTCTCTCAAAACAGGCAGACGCCGTGAACACACACACACATCTACAGATATAGAATTCTAACATAACTTGAATACTACTGGACAAGGAAGTCAGCGGGAATTCACCTTTTCTGTAATCATTCCCTATTAATGTAGCACTGCTGCCCACCAACCGCTAGGTTGAGAGAAGCCATGCTAAGAGCTCTCATTCGTAAATCCTGCTCTAGAGAAGTTCTAAACGTAGAACTTTTTTCAAGTCACTTCAGACCTCCAATGCAGTGGTCGTAATCTCCCTTGCCCATATTGAGATTCCAATCCACAGCCTCGCGGTTGGAGAGTGGAACGCTGATCATTTTGCCGGCCAGGCCATGATTATATTACTATTAATATATTAATATTATAGCCTCCGTAGCTCAGTCGGTACAGACGAAGTCGTTTAATTGGAAAGACCCGGGTCCGATTCTCGTCCAAGACGTGAGGAACTTTTATCTGGTATATTTCGATTAAAGTGAGTTAGCCGGTCTCATGCGGGTGTAGGGGGTTTTCACCGGGAAACTTGGGTTCATGAATTGCTTTTTTTTTTTTTGTTTGTTTGTTTTTGTTTTCTGAGTTCCTTCTGTTTTGCTTGAGAAGTGTGAACTGACGTGATAGGCAAGTTTTCATATATTATTATTATTATTATTATTATTATTACAAAAACCTCCATGGAGTCAGACTCATCGTGGGATGTCCACTGTTATACATACAGTTTATCATATGTGATATAGACAAGTTGTTAATATATAATTTTTGATAAATTTACAACTTTTTGTCCATATTTACAATGGAAACAGTATTGTAGTCGAAAGAGGTAAGCCTTGTCCCACTCTTCCAAATTTTACGGCTTTGAGCCATTCAAATATACCAACCAAATATAGCATTCTCCTTCATTATTGTTTACTAATATACAGTATCTTAAAACAAACACATTGTCCCCCACTCTGTGCAGATTTAGTTACAATTAATTGATAAAGTATTCAAAGTTATCCTACAATTAATCGCATTGGACCAATTGAGATGAGCGTTGATGCACTCTTAAAACTTTTATACATCGATAAAAATGCAATTACGTACGGTCAAATTCACGTGAATTTTGTAGCGTGGGTTGCATAAGCCACGACTGCACACCCAACCTGCAACAGTATGAATCGACTACAGTTCATACAATGGTTCCTCTCTGACGAGATAACACTAAAAACCTACGGTAAAATTTATTTATTTTATAAATAAATAAACATAAATAATGTTTATTTATTTCACTGTGAGATTTTTGCTGTAATAGAAATAAAAATCTGTTGAATTTAGAAAACACAGAGTATTAAAAAGCTATATGAATCCAAGATAAACAGGTAAATTAGACTTTTAATGTATCGATTTATATGTTGATTTTTCAAATTATAATGACATTACAAGCTTATACGCCATGTTAATAATAAGTATGCTCAAATAGATAATCCCCGAGAAAATGGAGGTGGAATAGAAGCTGTCACAAATTACAAAGAAAAAAAAAGTTGTTGTTTTTTTTCGCATTTTAATGAAAATTCGTTTTTTTTTTTTTTTTTTTTTTTAATGTGGAGGGGAAATACATTCCACTGGCACGAGAGTTTTGCAATATTAGATAACTATTTCATACATTATAAGCGAGTGTGATAAACTGTTGTTGGATTGTAGTTCATGTGTGGTTTTCCCTTGAATGTTGCCACGCAACGATCTCTTCTCGCGAACACCTTCCCCACCCTTGCTTTTATTATGGATTCACGGAGTTTGTTGTGTGTGTGTGTCATTGCATGAAGATGAGATAAAGGAAATATTTTAAACCCACTTATGTATTAACATGTTTATAAGTACAGTGGCAGCGTATTAAAAAAAAAAAAAAAAAAAAAAAACTGTGTGTGTGTGTGTCTCTATGCAAATTGGACAACATGAAGGGATCCACGTGACTAACTTCTTAATCACAATTGTAGCTACGTGTCGTGTGATGTTGCGTAGTTTACGGCGTGAGATAGGAGATGAGGTATTTGAAGTTGAAGGAATGTTATCGCATAGACAGTAAATAAATATATTATTTGTGAGTTTTTTTTTTTTTTTTACTGTGTAATCGACTTTGGAAGATTCGGATGCTCGTGTAATTGTGCGCAAGCAAGGAGTAACTGGTAATGGCCAACTCGAATTAATGAGGTATGGAAACACTTTATTAAATTGAATAGTATTTAATTGAATAGTTATTAAGCGATATTGATGTTGGCCACATCATAAATTATTTAATGGTTCTGTGGCGCAGGGATTTCTTCTTTAAGAATATCTTACATAACAGAAGTTGTGATTTTTTTCAAAAACATGCTTTTCGCTTTTTCAAATGCAATAGAGGAACATGCGAATCTGCATAACAAGTTTAGTCTACCAATAGATAGCTACCTTTTTTTTATGCGAATCCTACCACCAAAGGTTATGTACGCTTTAACCTACCTCTTGAATACTAGATGTCGGTTAAGCGGACATGATCGGTTCGTTCTCTTACTCTGTAGCTCAAACGTGGTAGTTGTTTTTCCAGATACTTTAGTCTTCGAGTAAGAAGGTGGGTTTCGCATCAGGTGATGAATATCATCGACCACTTAATTACTGTCATAAATATCCCTAACCATGCGGGATTTGAATACACAACTGGTTGGGAGTGAAGATGGTATCCATTCGGATAGCATTATTCATCTAACAATGAAAATAAAATTTTGCTTTATTGTTCAAATTAGTTCAGTTATCTTAATTTGACTGATGACAACGCTGATCTTAGTTTAATTTTTTGTAAATTTTGGTTTTAAGAATACTACTTATCCAATGGATACTTCGAAAGCTTAAGTGTTAGCCCTGGATGGATTGGGGGGGGTGGGGGGGGAAGCAGACGGTATTAGTCAGGGCCGGCAGAAGCCAGCCTGCATTGCAGGCGGACGCCGTTTCGAAGTATTAGTATGAAGTTTCATTCTTTCTTTAAATTTTTGTAAACGAATTAAGTAATAATAAGTGGAGAAACAGAGTTTAAATCTGTATTAGAAGTTCGACAACGGAAGAAAAAACGTCAGTTTCAATACGAACATCCTGATGAAGAGCCACAAACACCAGAAGATAAATTTAAAGTCAACGTATTTTGTACACTTTTAGATACTGCATCGACTTCGTTAAACTAACGTTTTGAACAACTTAAAACTGACGTTGATAATTTTAGTTTTTTGTATAGACTTTTCCAAATTAAGAAAAGAGAAGAAAAAACTGCGACGACTTAGAAATTCTTTTGAAAGATGATAACAATAAAGATATAAATGCCATGGAACTCTTTGATGAGATACAACCTTATACAGACATGTTTCGAAACGATACTTCAAAAATTGAAAATCCTCTCGATATTCTTAAATATATTGTGTCGAATAATTTATCTTTTCCGAATTTTGCAATTGTTTTAAAAATATTATTAACTATACCTGTTAGTATAGCAAGCGGTGAGCGTTCGTTTTGGAAACTTAAATTAAGACTTATTTAAGAACATGTATGTTACAAACAAGGCTTGAAAGTCTAGCATTAATAAAAATGATATATGTGAAAACTTGGACATTAAGAATATTATAGATAATTTTGTTAATATCAAAACTAGGAAATTTAAATTTTAATTAATAAAATATTTTCAAGAACAAATGTGTAATTTAATTTCTTTCTTGTAAATTCTTTCCATTTGATTATGACAAAAAATAAATAAATTGTCATTTGTTTGGGGGCGCCCATTTCAGCTTTGCAGGCGGTCGACGTAATACCAGGACCCTGGTATTAGTACTAGAAACGCACTTTCTCCGATAACTGAGAAATCAACCCGTTTATTACTACTCCAACCTACTTTTTCTTTAATTTTAGAAATCTTCTATGTATAATTAAAGTTATATACTCGATCAATCCAAAACCAGAATAGAAATACTGTCGGGCTGAAAACAGGAGCCCAGTAAGTGATGATTATTATTATTACATTGCTCGGTTCATCCACAAGTGGTGCTACCTTTCATGACATTCTTCCATGGGAAAGAGAGCGAGGGGTTATATAGCACTGCTCTTCTGATCACATTACAATCTTCTTTCGATGACCAAGTCAATGAAATCGGTAACAATAAAACGTAAAAAATTTGCCTTAAGTGTCCTAGTGGAAAGTGGAATAAGTCCATGCACGTGGTAACAATATGAGCTCTACAAATCTCATAACTTATATGCAGAGTTTCTCAAAAAGATGCACTCAGTTAGACGTTGAGTGGCTAGCTTATTAGAAATACCCGCGTAATAGTATGTTAGGCCACGGCGAACCTTCAGAATATCCTTGGTATTGGGCATTATCTCTGCTAGATTTTCTGGAAATACTCATGAGGTGTTCTATCCCCTGATGGACATGATGAATTCTAGCAGTTCCACCAGATTCGTTGACTGTGGATCCTTCTAGCGAATTCACAGCCCAAAACATGTATATTGAACATTTGTCTATCCCAGTCAGCTGTTTCTAGCTCCAGAACTTTGACCTGATGTATCACATCAATTTTGATACGCCCAAGACGCCTTGCAGGACGACAACAATTTGAGATATTCTGTTAAATATATTTCATATTCCGCATCTCCCATCTGGCTCTCACTATCATTCTCTGTTTGAAGGTGTTTCGGTCACCCATATTGTTAATTATCTGACGCACCTAAACTCCATGTTAGTCCCAGAGGTAAATTGCTTATTGAATACTTGATGCATGCTCCATTCCATTGGTTGTGTGTCAATATGGATTGCATTTAGCAATTGCACTAATATTTTATATTGGTGCAATTATTTTACTAATATTACTAATATAACCACCATATATAAATGAATATCTTGCGTAGTTTTATGGTGAGACACAAAATTAAATTAATGCGCATCTAATTAGTGTGGTGCACATAGCGTTAGTCGAAAAGACGAACGAAACAACAATGCTGAGCATATCGTCATGGTAGAGAAATTATATAAGTCAAGTAGATTCGGCATTATTTCAAATGCCGAATGGTAGAAAGTTTCGTAAAAAAAAAATAAGTTGACCAAAGAGCTTACGGGAATACACTCACGGGATTCACGAGTTGCCTTTACCGCGGACTAATTAAAAAAACAAACACTGCCCAAGCGTCTGTATATTCGCTTTCTATCAGTTCATTTTGATGACGTTTCACTGTCCTGACAGCTGTTTCGACCAGGCACTGTAATTAAAGCTCCTCTCTAAAAATTAGGCGATCCCCTAGACCACTCCCAACGAGTGCCCGAAGAATCATCCAACTCAGCAGAGGTTCCAATCAGTGACAAGCTCGCCTTGTCACTGAGCAGAACTGTGTTCATATTTGAGAGTAAAAGCATTTGCCGACACTGCCCGATAGAGGCTACGCCGGAAAACACCTACCCTCGAAATCTTCAGCTCACCTCAGTTGGAGCCAGACCCGGAAGGAACCTTAAGAGAGCGAAAACTCCCGTTCAGTACTAAGGAACTTGAAATGTCGGAGACAGGATTGTCTTAAAGCATGGGCACACTAGGCAGTTGCTCAGGGGCCCCATGCCGCAATATTATTCATGAGAGATCTCTTGGCAGAGTCGACCTCTCGCTGGAACACTAAGCTAAGAAAGAAAACTGGAGATGGCGCACAATATGTCAATAACTAAATACTTTTCATACTATACTATAAATAAGATTTTTAAAAAAAATACATTTCCCAGGCTTCGCCCAGGGGCCTACAATACTGTTGAGATGGTACTGGTCAATGAGGTGTATTTTTCGTAAGCGAACTCTCGGTCGATGCGTAAAGTATTTACTAAAATAAAGAGCCAAAAGGCTTCGTTTCGGCGATGCAAAAGTATATAAATTAAGAGGATATTAGATCCAGCATTATTTAGGAAGACACTCTCGGCCATGTTACGCGTTGCCTTAGCTCGGACCTTAGAAAACATAAACGCTGTCCAAGCGTCTATATATTCGCTTTAACGAGAATTTTTGTCTGTTCTCCGATGAAAACCAACCAGTTCGAAATAGCTGTCTGCCAATGAAACCATTATTAAAATGGACTAATAGAAAGCGAATATATAGACGCTTTGGTGACGCTTATGTTTTCTAAATGTAGTCTGCGCTAAGGCAACTCGTGAATGCCGGGGAGTGTATTCCCATAAGCTCTCTGGTCAACTTACCTTACGAAACTTTCATAGTTTCTATATTTGGCTTTGAAATAATACTGGATTTAATAATTTTATTATTTAGTGACACCTCCAAGGAGTCCAAAGTCTCATCGAGGGAGGGCACCTACTCTACAACACTTCGTCTCTACTGCTTACATTCATCATCTATCTACTGCCCATCGTCACCACCACCACTAGTATTTTTTGTCTGTAAATTGCGTATGTCCTGAAGGCCGATTTATCTGTATGCGGGTTGAAAAACCCGAGTTTCCGGGAAAAAACTCTGCTACCTCCGTATAAGATCGGCTAATACCTTCAATTTTAAATCGAAGGTGAGTTAGCCCACGTAAAGATTCTTCCCTTCACGACGAGAATCGAATTTAGGCCTTTTCCAGTCGAAGGGCGCAACGTACCGTCGTTCTTCCAATTGCGCTACGGAGGCGCTTATATAATTTTGTCGCTGAACTGAAGCCTTTAATTTGTAAATACTTGACCACCGACGGAGAGTTCGTTTACGAAAAATGCACATCTCTGAAATTTCAAATTCCTTAGTACTGAACGGAGTTTCTGCTTCGGAATAAAAATAAACGTAGGTTTTTAATGGCTATTATAACGAAGAAAATTTCAGAAATTCGTGATAAACTTATACTCTGAAAGCCTGCACGAGTAATGATTCTGGGTGTTGTCAATAATATTGCAGCAATTCACATACAAGTAATGCACTCTTGAGGCTGGAATTAGTGGGGCGAGTAAATCTTATATGCCGACGTTGTTTTATGGAATGATTTAAGGTGGTCTTAAGCAGAGCTAATGTTTCTGAATGATGATACGTATAGGTAGACTGAGAAGCGCAGGTGTGGAGATACGCTTGGTTATGCAGATTAGGCAAATTTAAGTTCGACGTATAGTGACCCTATATAAACTATCTCTTATCCGAAAATCCGATTATTCTTGTAGAGAAGGCAGAGGAGTCCAGGACTTAGTTTCGTGTTGTGTGATGGGGATTAACTGTGTGCCCACCATTCATTATTTTTATGGAGATGAAGTTTACAAAAAAAAAAAAAAAAATAGGAGCGAGGCCACCCCATAGCCTTTGTGCTGTCGAGCCGATCTTGATGATTATTTCCCACACCAGTGAAGGCGAAAGAGAACGTACTGTAAATCCTTCTCCACCCACAGTTTCATCTGATTTGAACCTCCACTTCAGTTTTATATGTTCGCCCACAGCGTTTAGAAGCGCAGGCTCACTCAATAAAAGAAACAAATTGTCGTTCACGTATCACAAAAACTGGTTTCTGTATAGCCCAAGCGCTGTCCAACATCTATATGCCAGCCAAGATTTTTAACAGGGTTAGATGGGCAGGCTGCATTTTTTTTTTTTTTTAAACACACACACAAGATGATGCAAATATAAAACATGTCCTGCTTAATTTGTCCCTTTTTTAATCCCCTTAATTTTAGAAAAAGTGAAATTTAAAAATTGGGGAAGACAAAAGAAAAGTTAATGACAGCTCTATGTGCAATTAAACTAAACTAAAAGTTGTTGCATGTCTACTTCAATGCTTTTCGGCGAAAGCATTGAAGAATTATCTATATAATTTTGTGCTTTCAGTGACAACGTTGAATTCAGTTCATTGCTGAATAGACGCCTGCTTGGTTTAAGTCAAATTGCTAATACCTGCACAGAATTCTTAATCGCGTTGAACCGAGGAACAAATGCTTTAAAATCTTTAGTTTCAAGTATTGTTATTTAACACTTTCATTGCCAAGCTGAAAATTGGAATTTCGTGTGGTGGCCAAATTTTTTTTTATTTTTTATTTAGTTAGCAACGTCAACGCGATAACGCGTGATCGGCCGTTTGGTGAGAACTCGCATCGCGTGATTGGCAATGAACATGTTAAAAAAAAAAAAAAATCTTTTGCATTATTTAATTCATTCAAATGCTGCTTGATATCAGTTAAGATAGCTAGTACTATATTTTCTTCCTTCCAATAAAAGGGGATAAACTTCTTTCCGAAGTTTGGAAAATCTCGCTCAATATTTTCTAGTATTCAACCAAGCTTCGATTGTGCAAAAGCAAGTCGCCATATTCATCTGAAAATGTTTTGAATATTTTATGCGTAAAAGTACGGTTTTCGTCGCTAATTAAATTTTTTTTATTTTTACTGTCTTGTCCGCTGTATTATGCAAAGCACCATTTAGGATTTGATTCAACCTCTTTTCAGCAAACCAGTAACTAATATTTTCCACAGTTAAGCCGTATGCATAAAGTTGCAATCAAGCGGTCAGCAATAAAAGGCATATAGCTGAAAATGTGCACACAATTACTTGATGAAGTAAACACCCATGACAGGTAATGACGTAATGGGACTCATCAAATATGCTGATAATGAATGAAATAGATAAACTAGTAAATTTAAAATGGGGATAATGAAGGAAGATCCTCAGAATCGTTATTAATTATACCAATATAAATAATATAATATATATATAAAAGAAACAAATGAACGTGAAAATTACAGAGGGATATCGCTACTGTCTGTAGACTACAAAATTTAATCTAACATTTTATTAAAAGAATTTTGACAGATGCTGGAGAAAATGTAGGTAAATATCAAGCAGGATTCCGAAGAAGTAGCTTCATAATGACCAGATGTTCACACTAAGACAGATACTAAAAGGGGGGGTATGCAGATTATCCTTATTTAGACATTTAGAAAAGCATTAATAGAGCCTTTGCGTAATAAATGAACTACTGAGTTAGCTTTCACTAGGTGTGGAATCCCACCTAATATAGTTCGCCCACCGATTAGAGATCCTTCGACACTTCTACGCATGTCACAAAAAGGAGAATCCATTCCGATAATAGGGTAATCAATCCGTATTGCGAGATGAGTTGTTTATTATTACACGTCGGAAAATTAACTTCTGTTTTATGATCATTATAGTTAACTATGTTGCTTGTATAACAGTTGGAAAAATTTACCTATAAAGCACGTGATTTCGCGTGTTGGCGACCAATTCGCACGTCCTTCATTTCTTTCTCCCCTTCAGCATGAATCGACTATTCTTGACAAGTTTCCAAGTGGAGATCTCAAAAGCGTGGGCATACTATAACGCGTTGGTCCACCTCTCTGCGCAATCACGGATGACAAACACCAAGGAACAGATTCCTCAATGTGCCGAACATCCTTCATGCATAACTCAATCCATGTCCACTGCAACAACTCAATTCATTATCATTTCGTGGAGGAGGATCAGCTGTTCTCATACCTCGTTCTGGCATGTCCCAGATATGTTCAATTGGGTTGCAGTCAGAGGAGTTTGGGGGCCAACGCAATGTGGAGAATTCGTTATCGCCACATTGATGCCCGATGACAAGGTACGTTGTCTTGTTTGAAAGATGCCATTGTGGTCGGGTTAGAGGGTGGGCCTTCTGCAGATATGGATAGAGATGGTCGGCTAACGGGTGCCCTGTAGCGTTCAGTGTTTGTGGGATAATAACCAATGAATCTA
Source organism: Typopeltis vanoorti (assembly GCF_054136105.1). Classification (NCBI taxonomy): domain Eukaryota; kingdom Metazoa; phylum Arthropoda; class Arachnida; order Uropygi; family Thelyphonidae; genus Typopeltis; species Typopeltis vanoorti. The sequence goes on from NC_143560.1 coordinate 120,914,161, forward strand.
TGGCGTGCCAGGTAAAAGCTCCACAGACCATAACACCTCGACCAGCCTGTTTGAACCCCAACTGTGCAACCAGGGGATATGACTTCATGCTGCTTATACCAAATACGAATCCGACCTGCGCATGGTGTAGCAGGAAATGAGACTCATCACTCCAGACGATCTTCTTCCATCTGTCGAGGGTCATTTGCCGGCATTCCTTGGCCCATGCGAGGTTTTGTTTGCGATGCCTGGTTATCATCATGAGTACCCTTCCAAACATAATGAGTACCCTTCTGGGTCTCTCGTTGTGGAATCCCAGGCGAAGCAAGGTATGGTGCATATGAAAATGGGTCGAACTAACCCGCTGTTGTATTGGTGAGTGAGCTATGTGACTATTCGACGTCGTTGCTGAGATACTAGTCGTGACACTCAACGCTCACCGCTAGGATCAACCACGCGTGGCTAACCAATGTGAGCCCTTCTGGAAACCGTCTTCTTGTCTATTCATGGTTAATTCAGTCCTGGTATACCCTTGATACAGTAATACGGTTTCCAGAAAACGATTGGAACATTCCATATACGTTGTTTACTGCTTTATTACTGGATTGCTGTTTTATAAAGAACACTTGATATTTTTGGTACTTGTTTTCGCTGTATACTGGAGAAATAAGGCACATGTTGACGACGCAGGTATGAGTAGTCGTTTTTCCTTTGTAGCATTATTTTGTGTTTTTATTTTTTCTTATACTTCCAGTAATTGGTAAAACTTCAATATAATCAACATCAACTTGACTCTCCACGAATTTAAGTAATGTTTCTGCAGCTGCTAGGACTTCATTACAACTTACTGTTTTGCCAGTACCAAATTCGGCTGCAAGTGATGAAACGCTTTCACCCTTTTCACGTCTTTTAATAATCTCTAATTGACTTTTCCACTGTAAAGCAGATATCTTCCCCCCCCCCCAATATTTTAGAGGTTGAAATAGTGTGATAAATTTGGTTATACAAGAGGAGCCCGAAGAAGCTTTCGTAATGTTCAACAGACAAAAGAGACTAATTAAATTCGTGACACACTTGATTGCGCACTCTGGCGGCAGAACGGGAAACCGTAACTGCGATGACAAATAAGTTCCGCTGGAAGGATGATGCAACGTTATTTAAAATACGCAGTAATGACTTCTCTTATTTTTTCCGATCTACTTACATAGAGAATTTATTTAAAAAAATTTTGTATTTACCAGAGGATAACGATTATTCTGAGCCCCGAATGCGTAGTGATTATTATACTTTGTACTTTGACTGTGGTATTTGATATGTTGTCGTTTTATCGAATATTTGTTTATTCTCCAATGCGATTTAGCAGCGCTTTATGGACGTGAATACGTCTTTAAATTCAGAACAGTAGCAGGGAGTACGGGACGAAAAGTTGAGTGTAACGAAATCATTCGAAAGGTTTGGCGTAATAATTTCTAAAGTACTAAAGGTAATAGTACTTTAGAAATTATTAGCCGAGGGAATAAAGATTCGTCAGTGACCTTCAGATAGCGCTCCGCGGATGGCAGTGGGGGCTCTGCCATTTTTCTGTGCGATCCGCTGCGCCTCGGAAACTTCCACTCAGTATAACTTCGCACTCTGTCGTGGTACGATGCTCGTTTAGTGTCACTCAATAGCTTTCGTCGAGATCTATCGATTTAACGCATAATTCTTAAATTTCAATAAGAGTGTTGTGAAGAAAATGTGCATTGACGTTGAAAAAGTTTAGAAATTTCGCAATGTCCGTCTATACTCGCCGGAAAGTCAGCCAGAAATATGCTGAACGCATACGACGGAAAAGAGCAGCTCGTCAGCTTTCCAATAATATCCCAATGTCTTGGTCGGAACGAATGAGGAAGTATCGGGCGAAAGAAATTGGAAGCGGTGCACGAACCCATGGATGTAAATGATGTAAGCGACTATGCCACCGCTTCAGAAGATGGATTGAACGAAATGGATGTGGATTTCGTAAGATCGGTGACAATGGAAGAGCATTGAAGGTCAGCGAGTCCGCTTGTGCCATAACGATTCACAAATCGCAAGGAGGCACTTTCGATCGAGTCGTCTTTCAGTACGACAAGTCTCAACAAAATCAACTGGTGTACGTTGCACTGAGCAGAGTCACTTCTATCGACGGGCTGTATTTGACTAACGAGAGAGACGATTATAAATTTTATCACGGTTACGGAAATTCAGCTCCCACTGTCAGGGAGGTACACGATGAATATGAGAGAATGAAGAAACACCACTTGCCGACGCTGGTTAAGCGAGTTGACAGTTTCGGTGGTCAACGATCGTCGACTGCTAAGATCACAGAAGAGGTTCAGATATTAAACGTGGTTGATGATCATGACAATGGCGAAAACTGATGCTGGGAGTCTTACTTGTCTTTGCGATCAATGCACAGTTTGGTGCAGCACGCCGAAGATATCGAAACTGATTCCATTATGTAGATCTGACTACTTGGTCATCAGTGAAACCTGGATGGATGATGCCACACCTGTGAATGTATCTAGTTTCGAACTTAAAGCATGTAAGAATACAGCCATAGAAAGGCGACGCAATCAACCATCAACTTCGTCGTCATTGTCCAGACGCACCGCCGGTGGAGTCGCGTTTACAGGAACCTCAACAGCTTCACCGATTGTCAATTTAGAGTGGAAGAACCATCAGTGGGTATGTATGTAAATATATATGTGTGTGTATAATATATATATATATATATATATATATATATATATATGCATGCCTGGATGACGTAACGATCACCAGTATATCTAAATTTGTCCTTGGAGCTGTGTACATTAATCCGAACGCTTCATCGTCAGCGATAGAATGTTGTATCTATCGATCCCTGCTGCAATACTCGAAAAAGCATAAAGAAAATAATCCTCGGTATCAAGCCAGACTGCATACGCCCATCATCACCACCGGTGGCTTCAATGTAGATGTGTCACAAAACGGGACACGGTCAACTGGGCGACAGAATAAAAGATAAAACATGCAATTCTATTCTGTTGATCTATTACCAGGTAAAAATGAGTTAAAAGAACGGTATAAACAAAAAAATTGAAAAATCTTGCTTATAATTTTTATTTCTGAGCTTCACTGCGTAAGGTGTCTTGTTTGGCAATTTATCATTTGGGCATTTTGTGTGCGGTTATTTAGTTTAATACGCATTCGCAAGATATTTTGACTTCTATTAAACAGTAAGACTAGTTTGTTTGTTTATTACATCGTTTCCGATATTTGTGTCAACGTTAGTTACGACGTGTATAGAACAAGTTTCAGTAAATAAATGGTACGTATTCAAAATTTATAATCTTAATCGTATACTAATTTGTATACGTGACATCTAAATTAATTTAAACAAATTTCAAACTCTTGATTATCTCTCAAATGAAACAAATTGCTAAGTACAATTGTATAGAAATATTTCACTATTGATATAATTAAGAATTTTTTCAGTACTATTTTTCAAATAGTACTGAAAAAATTCTTAATTATATCAATAGTGAAAACTTTTTTTTTTATATTTCTTGTTTCTATTCTTCAGAAATGGATAATTCAAGAATATTAAGTCAAAGAGATAAGGAAAAATATGCTTGGAATGGGTATCTTTATGTTAAAGACAAGATTGATAAGAAGGTTCAATTCAATTTTGGCGATGTGAAAATAAAAACTAAGAATGCAAAGGTAGAATCAGGACAAGTGTCCTGATCCTACCTTTGGATCACTAATTTTCTGAAAAACAGGAACACACATGTAGCAGTTCTGGAAATGTGGCCAACACAAGAAGTTAGTACAACAGCCAAAAAATTTTCGGATAACAATGACCAACCCATCACCAATCAGAACTTAAGTTCTACAAAATGTTCCTTCTGCGGTAGAAGGAATGCTTCCAAATCATAGCAGTCTGTGCAGAAATATTCAAAGAAGATTAAAAAATTTAAAAACTCCAATTAATCCTGATTCTAGGGAAACAATAATTATTCCTGAAGAATACTTAAATTATGAATTCAGTCCATCACAATTTGAACGTTTTTTATTGGCAGATTCTGGATCGGAACAGGTCGACCCCGTGAGAATATTAATTTTTGGCCGTGAAAGCCATGCAGTGTGGAGCCAAAGCATGAATGAATTATTTATGGATGGCACATTTTTACTTTCTCCCCTTCGTTTTTGCTCAAATTTTTGTTATTTGGGCTAGAAAGGATGGAGGTCCTGTTTTCCTTGTTTTATACTGTTTATTACCTAATAAGACTCTTGAAACATACACAAAATTATTTTATATGATACATGAAATGTGGCCATTACTAGATCCCGAAAATATAAATGTTGATTTTGAAATTGCCATTCATCAAGCATTACGTATAGCATTTACACAAGCTAACATAAATGGTTGCTTTTTTCATCTCGTACAAAATCTTCTTAAGCATTTAGCTTCATGCAGTCTTTTAACCAGATATAATTCTGATGCGCAATTCGCTTTAAATTCAAAAATGATCACTTCGCTTGCTTTCGTTCCAGAACAAGATATTATTTACGCAATTTCTGAACTTGAGAATCATTTATCCAATGAATTTGAACCAATTTTAGAATGGTTTAGTTTACGAACACATACATAGGTCGTCTAAGGAATAACAGAACCAGGGTTCCATCGATTTTTCTCTCAAACGTTTGGTCTGTGTACCAAAGAACAATAAATGGAACCGATAGGACAAATAATTTTGCGGAAACCTGTCATCGAAAACTGCAATTGAGCTTTGCCAGCAGCGCAAGTCATCCAAATTTATGGATGTTTATAAATGGACTACAAAAAATTCAAAAAACATATGATGTTGATTATGAAAGAGCTGTAGCAGGTGGTTTTCAACATGAGCACAAACGTAGACGTTACGATGAAGCTGACCAAAAAATTTTAAAAAAAGTTATTAATTACGATAGGGAAAATATAATAGAATATTTACGTGGTATTGCATATAACTATAATATGAATTAATAAATTCAAAAAATTTGTTTTTAATTTCATATACTTTTTTGTTTTAGTGTATATATGTAACATTTGTAAATATGTTTATTAATTACAAAATAATATTAAGAAATTATTATTTTTTTATTTTAATACTGTGCAATTATACCTTTTTGTCATTTTCGGATTTAGCCATCTCTTTCTTAAACGATCCTACAAATTTTGATATATGATATAAACGAAAATATATAATATAAATATTTATTAACTAGCTGACTCATTTTTTGTATGGGAAATTTCAATATAACTTCTATACAATTCGTAATCCTACACAATAAAAATAAACTTAAAATTTTATGTTTATACTGTTCTTTTAACCCATTTCTCAAAAAAATATTATTTAAATTTCCCTGGTAATAGATCAACAGAATAGAATTGCATATTTGATTTTTTATTCCGTCGCCCAGTTGTCGTGTACCCCACAAAACCGATCACTGCAGGACTTTATGAAACGTGAGTTTAATCTCGCTTACGTTCAGACCCCGGTGACCACGCTAGGTAGCACTTGTACTGATTTGACTTTCGCCAGAAACTTGGATGTAGCTTGTCTGCCGTTTGTATCTTACTTCTCTTACCATAGACTTATGATAAATAAAATTATAATCGATTATTAAACTTGTTTTCATTTATTTACACTTCCCAACACATATTTAATCCGCTGGTGTGACGTATTCATGTAAACTCCCTTCGGTCGTGCTCCGACACAGTTACACCCGATTTTTTTTTTTTTTTCCCTTGAAATTTCTAGCATAGCTTGCAGAGAAAGTAACCAATTTAAAAATGTTATAAGGTCAAACAGCGATTTCCTTCAGCTGAGAATGTCTTTGAATAGATAGTTTAATGCTGGTGCGAGAGTATTATGTTGATACGTTTAAGCAGGTTTAACGCTAAAAGAGGGAGCTGTATTTTTAATTTCGTTTATATATGTATGTAATCCTAGTATTTTCAGTTGCCCCGAAAGGCCATCGTACATCTTACAACAATAATAAATGCTATGTTCAGGTTTAAGTACTTTGCATGGAAGTTGGCAGACGTGGTTCCTATTTATAAGCCTGGCAAGGATCCTCAGCAGCCTGAAAGTTATCGTCCCATAAGTCTGATTTCTAATTTGGGCAAAATAGCAGAAAAAGCTATCCTTTCCAGAATTCAACTTTCAGTAAAAAAATTAAACATCCTTCCTTCAGAACAGTTTGGTTTTCGCCAGGTTCACAGTACCACCCAACAAATTCATAGATTAATCGAATTCATTACCACAAGTTACAATTGGCACCAATACACCGGAGCAGTTTTTCTTGACTTAGAAAAGGCGTTCGACAAATTATGGCACTTTGGACTACTATAACTTTGTTGATTTTAGCTGGCATTCCGTTAAATTCTAGTCTAAATTATAAAGTCATTTCTTAGTGACAGACGAATTAAGTCAAACTAAATGATATATTATCTACCCAGAGACGAATCTTGGCAGGAGTGCCTCAATAGTCCCTACTGGCACCGATACTTTTCACTATTTACATGGCGGACATTCCGCATAATCCAATGTCATCTATCATTGCCCTATACGCAGACGACACAGCTATACTAACCAGATCTGTTAATCCGTACCTTGTCACCAAGAAACTGCTAGAAAACCTGCAGAGATTAGAGCACTGGTTCTCGGAATGGAGATTGCAAGCAAACCGTCAGAAGAGTATTGCCATGCTCTTCACTAAAACTCAATATCTCCCAAAGATGACATCTTCCTATTTAATATCAAGATTCCCTGCAAAGCAGAAGCCAAATATCTGGGTGTACTGCTGGACAGAAAACTAACCTTCAATCCACATATAAAAGCCTCATGTACAAAAGCATCAAAAATCATTGCACAGCTTTACCCTCTTATCAATAGGAATAGCAAGCTGGATACCAAAACTGCTTTTTTATCAGTTGATGATTCGAACCATTATTACTTATGCATCCCCAGCCTGGAGCCACACCTCAAGTACAAATATCCTCAAACTACAGAGAGTGCAAAACAAATGTCTCCGCATGATCTTAAACGCACCATTGTATATCAGAAATGTCCAACTCCACCGGGTTACAAATATCCCCTACATCTACTCTTTCCTGCAGTCTTCAGCAGTAAAGTTCTCAGCATCCTCTTCACATCCAAATGAATTTAGTGAAACAAGCGGCAAATTATGATGAAACCGATTTCTCCAAATATAGGAGATCCAAAGCCATCCTACTTCCAAATGAAGATCTTTAAATCGCACCCACTCAGGCAGAGCACTTAGCTCTTAAACTTTTCTCTACACAGCAACCTTATCAGATAGTAGGGATTATAAAAGCATTTTGTTTCACCCTTATAGTCAGAAACGTCTTGTGTGTATTTTCAGTTGGTATTAATATTGTGGAGTACAAAATGCCGTTGCAGCCAGTGGCGTGATGATGGCGGCTCGCGTTTTGATTAGTGTGATATTTTTGGATTTTCGAATGATATATAGAGGTAAGCGTTCTTCGTTTTGTGAAATTTAATTTGCTGTTGCTTCGCGCATTTAGCTAATCGCTCGATATTGCTGGCAGTCCTTTGCATCTGCGATATCCTCTACAGAATTTCTGCTGGCAGGTCTCTAAACCTGCGGGATTTCTACTTGCGCTCATACGCAATTCCTCAATCACCACTTACTAGATTTAACAACGAACAGACATGGATAACTTTAATGACCTTCTACAGCATCTAAACAAAGATCAAGCACTAAAACTATTTAAATTATTACTTAAAAAATTCGATACGGAATGACCAGGTTTCCTAAACCTGTACACACAACCAGATGAACCCGAAGATATCGAGGACGAAGTTGAAGAAATCAACAAAACAACACGACCATCTTCCTACCTGAGAACCACAGTCAGACAGACTTCACAGAAGAACAAACGAGTAAAAGACGCAGAACCAAGGATGATCATATGGAAAACGAAACATCCTCGCAAACAGCGCCGGAAAAAAAGGAAAAGGTCCCCCCGGTAATTCGCCGTGAAGAAGAAAAATGTATCACAGTTGCACGAAACCTCAGACAATTACATTGACTATTGCTGGGTCAGAAACACCGACGAAGGAGTAAAAATTCAACCAACAACAGTCACAGACTACAGAGGGATAACAAAAATGATGAACACCAACAAACTACAGTACCACACCTTCCACTAAGCAGCGAAAGAAATCTCAAGGTTGTACTTCGAGGTTTCACTGAAGGCATTACCTCCGAGGAGATCGCGGCAGACCTCGCCCAGCAGGGCCTAACACCAACCAAAGTCAGCCGGATGCTCAGATCCGGTAAACTACCGATGCCATTAGTATTAGGTGAGATCCAGAACATGCAAAGACGAATTTACGACATAACCGCGGTCTGTGGACTTAACAACAGAACCACTCAGTAAAAGGGCATCAGCAGGGCAATGCCATCGTTGCCAAAAGTTTGGCCATGCCCAAAGCCTATGCAAAGCCGAGTTCAGTTGCATGAAGTGTGGTGAGAAACATCAAACCATTACATGCACAAAACCAAGAACCACACCAGCCAAACGTGCCAACTGTGGAGGTCTCCACCCAGCAAACTACAAAGGATGCAACCACCACCCCAGAAATCACGGAACTACAATATTCGTCCAACATTCCCCAATCTGAACCTCAAAGCATCTCAGCTGCACAGTCATCAAACCAACAAAACCCTATCAACAAAAGTCAGGAAAGGGATCAACCTTCCACCAAGACCTATGCAGAAGCAGCCTGCCCAAAGGACACAATACAGAGCAATGAAATAGGCTCCAACATCACAGCAATACTAACTGCCTCGATAGCCACTATGCTGCAGAAATTCAGCAGAACAAACTCAACTTCATCCTCCACAAAGAGATTACTGCAAGGAACCAATTCCATACTGACAGCACTCAACAATGAATAAAACAAAAGTAAAACCCAACTCGCTTCTAATTGCAGCCCAGAATGCCAACTTCTTCAGTAAAACACTAGAACTACAGGAATTTACACTCAGATACAACCCTGATATAATACTAATCAGTAACCTACTTTTTCTTCTAACAACCCAAAAGTGAGAGGATACACGATGTACCGAACCGATAGACTGAGCACTAAAGGGGGAAGCACTGCCATCGCCATCTATATCAAACCGTATCTCCACCAACTTGGAAATTACAGGAATGCAATTTCACACATGCAATGCAGGAAGCCTCAAGATATATGCAGCCTACAACTCACCAAGCAACCCTTTACTGACAGGAAACCTGGATGCTGTCCTTGGTACCACAGACCCCACCATCATAGCAGGAGACTTGAACGCCAAGCACATAGCCTGGTTCAGCACCATCAACAACAGAAGTGGATGCATACTACACAACTACTCAACACTTAACATAGTTGTGGTAGCAGGACCCACTGAGCACACTCATTACACCCCTCATTGCAGATCAGATGTACTTGACTTAGCTATCCTTAGAAACATCAGTTACCAATACCAACAAAGACGATCAATGAACTATCATCTGACCACAACCCAATCCTGATCAAACTTGGCACGGAAGAGCAACTCCCCCCCCTCCAGCACACCTTCATATCATGAGATAGGCTAGCCAAAATCCTACCAGAATACATTGGCCCTGTACCCATCATCCACAAAAAAGAAGAAATAGATGAAGCAGTAAGCAATCAAGAAAAACTACAAGCAGTCACCAAAACCCCCAACCAGACGGCTCCCAGAAAACATCAAGGATCTCATCAGAACAAAAAAACAAAGCGAGGAAAAGATACCACAACACAAGAGCCCCACAGGACAAGAAAACACTGAACAACTTGAACAACCAAGTCAGAAAAGCACTTCAAAACCCCAGGAATCAGGATTGGGACAATAAACTGTCATCGCTCAACCCAGAAGATCACACAATATGGAAATTTCTGAAGATCCTGCGCACCAAACACAACTCTCTATCCCCCCCCCCCGCGCACACTGATACAGAAAAAGCAGAAGCAATAGTAGAAAACCTAGAAAAACAATGCAGCCTATCATATGATAACATAAACATCACCCACATATATAAAGTCCATCAGCAGGTCAAGCATACCTTAAGACAGACCACAGACAAACCAGACAGCATCACCCCGACTACTCTAATGGAAATAACCAACATCTAAACAACAAAAAAGCTCCAGGTCCAGATGGAATTAGAAACAGAATCATCAAACTACTTGAAAGGCTATTGTTCATCTGGTTAACATAACCAATGCAATACTGAGGATACAACACTTCCCCACTGCATGGAAAGCAGTCAACATCATACCAATAAAAAAGCCAGGAAACAATCCACAACTCCCACAAAGCTACCGTCCGATAAGCCTGCTTTCCAACCTAGGAAAGATTGCTAAAAACATCATCCTCTCAATACTACAAGAAAAATCGGACCAATTAGGAATAATTCCAAACGAACAATTTGGCTTCTGCTGTGTACACAGCATAGTGCAACAAATACACCAACTAGTGGAGCATATCACTCAAGGATACAACTGGAACCTTCAAACAGCTGCAGTCTTTCTGGATATTTCCAAGGCCTTTGACAAGGATTATTCTACAAACTCATTAAGGCCAACATTCCAACAAATCTTACCTGTCTAATAAAATCATACCTCACTGACACCATGCAGATAAAAATAAATGGCACCATCTCAACTAGGCCTCAAATCCTGGCAGGAGTCCTTGTTGGCTCCTTTACTTTTCACAATCTACGTGGCCGACATTCCACAGAACCTGAGGACTACCCATCACAGCCCTATATGCTGATGACACAGCCATAATGAAAAGATCTCTCCGCCCACACCTGGCGATCGGTTGTCTCCAGGACACCATCACAAAGCTACAGAAATGGTTCTCGGACTAGAGGATACAAATAAACCCCGTCAAAAGCTCAGCTATACTATTCACCAGATGCAAAGCCTTCATCCAAGATGACATTCAACTCCTCGGGAAAAAGATACCATGGCAGACAGAAACCAAATACCTTGGAGTACAGCTAGACAAAAAGCTAAATTTCAACAGCCACATCAAGCTCATAGGCACAAAGACATCCAGAACCATAGCCGAACTCTATCCCCTGATCAACCGCAACAGCAAATTGGATACACGCAACAAGCTGTTACTATATCAGATGGTAATACGACCAGTAATCACATATGCATCTCCAGCATGGAATCACACACCCAAATCTAACATCCTGAAACTATAGATGATAGAAAACAAATGCCTGCGGATGATCTCGGACGCCCCATGGTTCGTCAGAAACACGCAGATCCACATAGAAACGGTAACCCCAGATATCCATTCTCTCCTTCATGACCATGCGGAAAAGTTCTTCAGCAAGGCACACTCTCATCCAAACCCACTAATCAGACAAGCTTCCAGTTATAGTGAACATGACTATCACAAACATAAAAGAGACCCAAGGCAATCCTGCTCTCAGCAGAACAGAGCTAACTCCATAGTTCACAAAGTGCCAGCATAAGGCTCACCCCCCCCCCCATCAAGCTTCTCGACACAGACAAAGGGGAAAACAAAAAGCATTTTATGCTTCACCCAGCAAGCCAGTAACGTTGTTGTTGTATTTTATCTAGTAGAAAGTGGTAAGTTAAACTTGAATTTATCTTCATTTGGAGACCTCGTGCTTTGGAACATTATTGCGTAATGTTTCTTAGAAACAACTATGTATGACTCAAATTCCTTGTTGAAGTTTACTGCCATGGATGAATGTTGTTTTTCAAAATACGAGAAATCCCACAAAAAATTTCGTATTTATTCTTTATTTATTTATTTATACTATATGGCTAAATATAAGTGTTTTTCCTTAATATGTCGCTTGTAGTGTTAATATTTATACATTGTGTATACCATAATTGTTTTTCCTTTTGAAGTTCTCTTGTCTTAAACTTTTTCACGAACCATTGACGTTCTTTAACTGTGGATTTCACAACCTTGACCGTGTCGAGGATAAGGTGGTTGGCCCTACGCTTCCCGGTATGTCTGTTCACCTTTAGTCAAAAGAGATCAAATAAAGGGTCTCCACGTCTCTGACAGGAATCGAACCCAGGTCTTTCCGACCAAAGGGCTTAGTCTATACTGAGTGCTACGGAGGCACTTTTGAAGTTCGTTTGGCTTTCCAAAATTCGTGAAAACATTTATACTAGGCCTTTTAATTAAGGGCCATCAAACCTTGATGGTTAAATCTCTTCCGAGTCAATTGTCAGGCAATGGTATAAATTTTATGTGGTATAAAATTATAAAAATTTTGTACCGCATAAAAATCTAAATAAAATCATAAAATGGTTCGCGCGAACTTAGTCACGGCTTGCTAGAACTCAGTGTTACTATCTCTTAATGATAAAACGGATTAAATCGCTTTTTTTTTTATTTCATTTCATTTATATGAACAGAAATTATTTTTTAAAATAACCACTATATAAATGGCGCATTCTAAAATAAATTTATATTTTTAAAGAGCTGATCTAGTGTTGAAAAAATAGTTGGATTTCATATATTTACATAGAATTATAAAATGGTTATATAGGCAACCATGAGGATAACAGCTCTGAGGAAGGAAGCGACTTTCATCATGAGTAATATCAGGAATTACTGTAACTTAGCTGTTCTCAGCTTGGTGACTATTTCAAAGTAACTTATGATTCATTTTCATGAGTTTATTAAAATATAAACTGAGGCTAATTTTTCCTGCATTTTCCACTAACTGGCAGGTCAGTGCAAGCCATAGGAAATGGCCCCCGGGTCCGTCATTTGAGAGGACCTGTTTGTACTTTAACCATATGCTTGGTGCCAGGTTATTGTGCGCCCTAGGCAAAGTTTACAAGTGCGCCCCTTATTTCATAAACTAAAATGTTTCTAATTGACATTAAACAAAATAAAATTGTCTTTCAGGCTAAATTAATAGGGCTTTTTTCTTTTCTTTTTTAATTAATTTGAAAATTCTCTGTTATAATTCATTTACAAAAAAAAAAAAAAAAGCTATAAAATACCGAAATTTAATATTTTAAAATGTTAACGTTTTAAAATATTTATCTTAACTGAATTTTAAATAGCGGTAAGTTCAAATCATTTAGGTAAAGAACAAAAAAGAACCAAGAGTTAAATAGTAAAATAGTGTGAGGGATAAGGAAAAAGAATCGATACCTCATTCACTATTTACTTTTGATATTTTAGTAAAGTATTAATAAAGCATAGCTTGAAGTTTTGAGCCCCTTCATGGCTTTCGCCCTACGCGGTTGCTCAGTTCGCCTAAATGGCCACGCCGGGTTAAATTACGGGCGTGGTGTTAGCAGTTATAAATCTCTTATGCAGAGCGCTGATGACTAGCCTATTTAATTGACAATCTTACCTTTGAGGCGATTGGTTGTCCAACTTTGACTCTGCTTTAAGTTTGCCATAGTTTTCTTTTATCACTTATCTTGCAGTTTTTTCACATCTTAATTGTATTTGAGGAGATTGGATTTTTCACTATAAGTCACTGAGCAAGTTGAATTGAAAAATTCAGACTCCCATAATGAGTACCGTATCTTCTCTTTTTATGTAAAAGTTAAGTTTTTTTTTTTAATCTTAACGTGTATTCCTGATAACTGACCTTAACTTTTTCATGGAAGAAATCGAAATATTTGGCAAATGGGGGAAAATAATAAAATAAAATTTCTTAAATTTTATTAATTTTCTAAATTTAATACCAGAATCACTTACGTTTAATATATATGTTACGCGCAGATTGTGAAATCGCACAATTCATGGAATACGCAACATTTTTGTTCATTCCATGAACTGTATAAAACGCGTTCGTGGAATGTGTAGAATTTTGCACAATTCATGAAATGAGCGTTTTCTGCTCATTTCATGAATTGGGTGCATAATTACAACATATAAATAGATGACAAGTGGGTGAAGAGTGATAAAATAGTTTTAATTCAAAAAATTATATTACATAAAAATAGTTATGTACTTTGACAAAACACAAGAAAAAATATTATTACCAAACTTCTTTCGTTACAACTAACAAGTAAACAATAATTAAGGATTTTCACAAGACTTGTTTGGATGGCATGAAGAGTTAGGTTAGGTTAGGTAGTGACAAAGAACTTGATTTTTCAAACAGCTACATTTCTTATTTGTACAACGCGTTTTACAAGAGCATCTTTTGAATCCTTTTCCGTTATTACTAACAGAAAGTTGGTGAACTACAGGTCTGATGCCGAGGTCTATAGTCGGTACTTCATTTATAGATCATCCCTGAAAAATCAACCTTTTCAAAACAGTTTCTCTCAAGCCAGTTTTCAATAACTCCGCCTTTGGTGCCAATTCTGTATTTCCCTTCTTTCCTGTCAAGATCTACTCCAATCAAGTTTGCCGAATCTCCTCTACCACGATCAAAAGATGGTACAAACACATTTACACAATTTACCTAATAGTGATGATTCGTCACATATTATATAAGCCGCAGGTAAAACACGTTGTACAAATAAGAAATGTAGCTGTTTGAAAAATCAAGTTCTTTGTAACTACCTAACCTAATCTTTTTATGTAATAAAAGTTTTTGAATTAAAACTATTTTATCACTCTTCACCCGTTTGTCACCTATTTATATGCTGTAACTATGCATCCAATTGTGCAAAATTCTACACATTCCACGAACTGTACAAGCGCGTTATACAGTTAATGAAACGCGCAAAAGTGTTGCGCATTCCGTGAATTGTGCGATTTCACAATCTGCGCGTAACAGATTGTGAAATCTGTTACGCGCAGATTGTGGTAGAGGAGATTCGGCTAAGTTTCATTGTCATTGTCAATACCATTATAGGAAAACTCTAAAAAGAACAACAATTTAATTGAAATCGCGTGATATTATGTGTACCATAGGCTGCAGGAGAATAGCCCCATCTGCATTCATAGATTTTCAAAATAAATTAAGTTTGAATTAATTTAGCGAATTATTTTGATAAGCAAAATTTAGCCAATTAAGGAACACATGAATGGCGAGTATTGGTTCATTTAACTTCCCAAACTTGAGAAAGATTTTGGCAATCGCTTTCGTTAGGGTTGTGAATGTGTGCGTCACAGCTTTCTTTGTAGAGTCTTTCCGGAAGTAAGTAACTTTTGTGTAACATTTTGGTTTTGTTCCACTGAATCCTTAAACCAGGGGTGGCCAACCTTTTATAGTTCATGCGTCAATTTTTTCATTTTTTTAGTTAAGATGAGCCATACAAACTTATACCACTCTTCATCCCTTTTAAAATATGGTAATATGGATATATTTAAGTCATGCATAAAATGATTTATATACAGGGTGTTCGGGATAAATTTGACATATTTATAATTAATTATATTTTTCCGTAAGTTACATGTATTAACACACACTTCTCTTCATTTAAAAGTTTGGACCCTTCTTCATTCATATACAAGATGTCAGAAAGGATGGATAGCTGGAACCCACCTGAATCATGGAAGAGAATAACTTGTATCATGATGTTTCGTGCCCGCCATCAAAATAAGGATATTACGACTGCTGCCCAATGCTCCCTGAATACAGTAAAAACAATCAGGCATGAACTAGAGACTTGCAATGGTGACTACGAGGATGTAGCAAGAAGAAAGATCCCTAGCAGACGATCTGATTGCGTTCGTACAGCAGAATTCCTCGCAAATCTGCAGGAACAGGTGTTGAAGAACCCTGGCATTGGAATTCGGGCTTTGTTCGTGGAGTTGCTAACTGTAGTCAAGCCCTGGATAACAAGGGTAGCCAATGGTAGGCCGTATGTATGGCAGCAGGATTCGGCCCCTTGCCACACCTCTGGGAAAAGTCAAAAATGGTTGTCTGAAAATTTCTACGACTTCACCAGTCCAAATGTTTGGCCTCCAAACTCCCCAGACCTTAACCCCATGGATTATTTTGTATGGGGCGCAGTTGAAAAAGACACCAATCGCACTTCCAGTAATACAAAAGCCCAGTTAATGGATAAAATTAAAACAGTTTTTGCGGCCCTTCCCAGGGAGACTGTAGCATCAGCTTGTTCGAGGTTCCGAAGCAGAATTGAAGCTGTGATCGATGCTAATGGTGGTTATTTTGAGTAAATCTTGTTGATAGTATTGTAATTAACTCTGCCTGTAATGTTTTTTTGTCAATTCATTAAATTTAATAGATACAAAGAAGATTTTCTTTTTCCTTACGAAACTGTCAAATTTATCCCGAACACCCTGTATATATATGGTAATATAGACACTTTTAGCAGTTTTAAATAAAAGGATTTCATATAAAGACAAGATAAACATTAATTATTTGAGACTTTTGAAATTGCTTTGCTTTTGCTAAGCTTGTAATGTTTGGAGTTAAATCAGTTACAGAAAGCATCAAGCAGTTTTTCAAATTTGAATTAGTCAGTCGCGACCTTAATCATTTTCATTGATGACAATGCTTGTTCGCATCTGTATGTAGTTCCAAAACGACAGATATAACTCTGAGCAAATTTTCTCAGTTCTGGAAAATGTTCACAGGGCAACAATCGCCAGAAATTAATTATATCAGAAGCATCTGGGAGTGGTGGAAGTTCATTAAATTTAATTTTCAATAAAGAATTGGTTTTGAGATCAATAAGTTCCATTTGTAAGTTACTAGGCATCGTCAAGATTTTTTGTTCAGTAAGTGAAAAGGGATTTATAAATGCAAGTATGTAGTCTTCTTCGGCAAAATTGCAAACACGACTGTTAAAGGACTCTTGCAATAATCTGAGTTTGTCAGTATATTCTGTCAAGTTGCCATTATCTTCAACAGATTCACTATGTTCTTTTAAACGTGGAAGACTCAAATCCCCATTTTCTAACTGGGAGATGAGTTTTAATTTCATTTTGAATGCATTGATGTCATTTACTAAGCTAGGAAACAATTTGTTCGTGCCCTGCAGTTTCAAATTTAGATCACTGAGGTGGCTGGTAACATCAACTAAAAATACTAAATCAAATAGCCATTTCTCATCAACAGGGCTTTTTCCTCATGCAGCTCATCCTTCTCTTCCAGAAAATTAGGAACACTTTCTTTCAGCTTCCAAAATCTACTGAGAACTTGTCCTTTAGAAAGCCAGCACACCTCACAATGAAGGATGAGATCACCATATTCCATATCTAGCAGTTCACAATATTCTCTGAATTCTCTTCTGTTTAATCCTCTTGCTCTAATTTTATTCACACACTTTACTGGTATCATAACATGCTTCAAATTTAGAGTGTTTCCACGCAGAGATTCTTCATGTATAATGCAGTGATACTTTAGTAGATTCTAGATTCTAGTAAGCTCATCAAACACTGATGAGCTTACTAGAATCTAGTTGTTGATTTTTTTAGACATGACTTTACTTTGTCAAATATGTCTGGCCCTCTGGTTTTTCCATGAAGTGACTGAAGACCGATAAGCTCTTCAAAGATGTTAAAATTACCATCAATTCATCTTATAAAAATGCTTAATTGGGCTACATCACGTATGTCAGCGGATTCGTCCAAGTCTAAAGACAAGAAAGAACAAGCATGAACATGGTGTTTCAATTGCTCAGTAATATCATGGGGAAGTTCTTCGATGCGTCTTGTAATTGTTTGCTTGGACAGAGCAATTTGGTTTACTTTTCTTTCAACATTCTTATCACCAAGACATTTTGCAAATTTTTCGAGACAGGGCTTAACAACTTCCTCTCCATCAGAGAAAGGCTTGTGTTTTTTAGCCAACACAAAAAGGCAATTTCATAGGACGCCTCCAGCATTGACACACTTTCACAACTTCATTTCACAAATATATTTCGTCTCTTTTTTATTTCTTCCTTTTTCTTAACCACACATTCTTTCCGCAACTCAGACCCAGGAACTAACTTCAGTTTTTCTTCTAATTCATCTTGATGTTTTCTATAGTGTCTGTTAAGATCATGTCTTCTATTATCTGAGAGAGTGCTTTCACAAACAAAGCACAACGGTTTTCCTGAAGGACCCGCAATAAATAAGAACTCATTTACCCACAGTTCATTAAACCGGCGCTTGCTATCACCTTCTGCTTTTCTTCGGCTCATTTTCTTTTGCAAAATAATGGGTAACTGACAGTAAAAAAAAAAAAAAAATATTTCAAAAAGTAAAGCTTATTATTAAATAATTTATTTAAATTATTTTATCGTTTTAAACATTATGAACATTCAAAAACAGTTCTACAAGTTTAAGATAAGATTCTTGTTTTCATGAAGGCCTAATACAGTTCTATAAGTTTAAAAATCATATATATTTTTTTTTCATAGAGAGTTTTCGTCTCTCTCTCTCTCTCTCGTAATATATTATGTCCAATGAAATACGAGATCGCTTCCTGCCATAAAACAGTCGATCAGCTGGCAATCCCACACACACAACCCAAACATCCTCTTTACGACAGCTTTGCTTATGATCAGTTACATTTTAGGAATAAACCTACGATACGTAAATAAAAAGGAAATATATTGTGTAAAAAAAAACATAAAAACACACACATACAAATACACCGATTAACTGCAGGTTTCAGTAATCAGCAAATTAGGGGATCAGGCTAGAACTTGACATACGCTTTCAAAATGAAAAAAATTATTTTAAAATTTACAGAACTATATTAAGCCTTCATGAAAACAGAAATCTTATCTTAAATACATAAGTTCGAAAACACAGAATTGTTCATTCACATCGAATCAGAAGTTCATCGAACGTTATGACACGAGAGTCAGCTGTAAACTGATTGAGTAACTGGTGACGCATGTCCGCATTTGCCGGTGCCTGTTGCTTCAAGATCAAACAAGTATAATAAGTACGCACTCTAGAATTCAGTGGTAGGTTAATTGTGTGTTATATATATTTATAAATCGTATACAAAATTTTTTAAAATTTTTTCTCTGGGGTTCAGTGCACCACTTTTGGCGCATGCGCCATAGGTTGGCCACCCCTGCCTTAAACAAATCATGGCTTGCTAAACCGGATTTGTTGAGTTCTTTAAGAGAAATAAATTCTTGATATTTTTCAAGACGGATTTGTGCAGATCGACCAGTTTGTCCACAAACCACAAGAAACTTAGTGGATTCTGTGAACTTCAGGATAAGATAGAGGAGGATATTTGCTTTTGGTGATATAAGGAATGCATTAAGTTTGCCAACTGGACGGAAAATGACTTGTACGTTAATCTGTCGAAATAATCTTGATTTTTTTTTTTCTTCTTCTGAAATTCCCTTAACATATGGAATACAAATTCTGGTAATTTCTTCAAGAGGGTCTGGACGACAGCCATATTTTTTCGATGGTTTTTTTTTTTTTCATTATAACCATTAGCAATAAAGTAGTTTTGATAATAAACAGTTCTTTGTTTAGAAGAAAAAATATTAATATTAAAATTATTAAAGTAGGCTGGTATAGCAAGACAAGTCCAAAAAAAAAGTGAAGATATACTTTGTGTTATCTACGCAGAGCATATCCCTACAATTAAACGTGAACAGTACTGTGAAAAGGTTTTTGAAGTCAATGTTAAATTATTTCATATTCTATGTATTATTACACGACACGTGTTCTCTGACTGGTTTCCTCCACCCAGTAATGCACGGTGTTGCAAATTTCAGAATTTGAAATTAATGACGTGAGTTGAGTTATTTTATTACGCTTAAAAATATTATAAAAGTGTTTCGTAGCCCACCAGTCCTCTAATGAACCAGTGCGAATCTAGTTTTTTTTTTTGGGGGGGGGGGGGCGATTGAAAAGCATTTATTTTATGAATATATTTTTCTTCAGTTTTTAAGTAATCACATTTATTTATTTTTTAAAATCTGCATTATAATTCAAAGCATATCATTTTGTTCGGACCTTGTGTGTGGTGTGTTTTCTCCCTCTGGGTCCCGCTGCTGTGTGTAGCATCGAACTCCATACTTTCACTATCCCACACTGAAATATACAAGTGCGAATTGATGTGTGAGAACATTGTTCTTTATTTTGAATGATAAATATCACCCGTAATCTATAAAAACATGAATAAGATCCGTGCATCCATGTGAACTCTATTTGGAAAACTTGTTGAATTCCATGACAAATGATTAGCTCAGATAATTCCAACAAAATCATTTATCCTGAAGTTGTGAAAAAGGTTCGGAGAAAATGTTAGTTTAGTATTGCCGAGTGTGGTCGCCGTAAGAATAATTTGAGAAAGCTTGATGAAATTGGAATGGAGTTTCAGTTACTGCAAAATTAGAAGGGGTGGGTGGGGGGAGAATGTCATGAAACGGAAAGCGTTTCCTTACAAGGCGCGTTCATACATTGTCTTTGCCTGCAAACCAAACATATTATAGTGAACAGCTGAAAGAAAAAAGTGAAGAACGAACTTACGATAAATGTTGAGCGTTTTCTGACTTGCTTCTCTTCGCACGATGTGTAGAATTTCGGAATTTTCTCCTGTAAACCTGCCGTGCGCCCTGTTGAGATTGAGTCCGCAGTGATGTAGCTCCAGCATGTAAAAATACTACAAATTCAATGGAATACAACAGTCGTAGACCGTTCACTGCAGAGGTGACGGATGTCCGAGCATGGTGACCTCAAAATTGCGCAATGTTAAATTCGAGGAAGATTACACCCAACTTTCCATTCCGGTTCGAAGATTACATAAGGTCAGAGGCAGCCAATGTGTTTCCCCCACATAGGCGGAGAGCGTAACTGCATACTGTGCAGGGCGTACGGCGATGAACCAATCCAACGAACTTTGGATATGGGGTTGCTTAAGTATCGTAGTTGCGCGCTTTTGTATCAGGGTGTAACAGTGAGAATGCTTATAATAATCTACGCACTCTGGAGGAAAAAAAAAAAAAAAAAACTGTCAACATTCCATCGACCGCATTTTAGACAAATCTTTCCGATATGATGACAGAATGATTGCATTAAGTTATTTAGACTTACTACAGAACGCTTTTAAATCATGTCAACTACATATTCACCGTTTGTGAATGGCACATGATCTCGGTTTCTTTCTTTTCCCTGTCGAAGTGTTAACATCCAGGTTTGTCACTTGAAAGCTTCATCCATAGAAAAACCTTCGTCAAAAATTGAAGTCTGTATCATAACTGCACTTTTATGAAATTCCTCCATAGACCAAATTCCGTCGGGTGTTTACATAGTCTCATATTTTATCTTCCATAACATAAGATCTTTTCTAGAAATTAGAAAAAGAATCATTCTTTTCTAGAAAAGATATATGAATTATTTACATTTGTTTATTACATTCATAAAGATAAGAATGTCGGATAACTATTGCCACTGCATGTTTCTAACTAGTATTGTTTGTAATGCAAGTTCTGTGGTTGATTTTTCCGAGTTAAAAATCCGACTGTCCGGGAAGGAGACAGGGAAAAAAAAAAAAAAAAAGAATCGCCTGCACCAACAGTTGTCTAATTCGAGGAGTCCCTGAAAACAAAACACGTAAAAAACTTCCTCTAGTAGACATCTAGAATTAAACTATGACCTTTTCTGCTGATCTACGGTCAAGGACGGGATCTCAAGGATACATATTTCATTGCTTATTTTTGTTAGTACTATGAATATTGAATAAATGAGACTTCAATCTGACATTATACATTTAAGCATAAATGAAAAGAATTCTTTTCTGCAATAATTTCTCCAAAATGTAGCCATTTGTGCGAATTTTGATATGTCATTTAGTGAGATCGAAACGTGTTATCCTCAAGTTTATTTTCAAAAATGTTGCTTTACGTTATTGCAGGCATCGCATAATAATTTTGGAACATGTTTATATTCGAAATTTACGACTTGAATTTCGAGTATAAAGAATGTAAACAATTAAGTAAAAAGGTGTCGCATGTCTGTACTCTTCCCCCTTCTGCAAATGCTCATTCCAATTTTGCTGATTTTTTTTTTTTTTTAATGTCTCCCATCTACGAAAGTAAAGCTATAGTAAATAAATCTTTATACCCCACTCAAGGGTATAAAGATTTATTTCCGTGTTTATTAATTGTATTGTAATTTTAGTTATATTTACAATGTCCGGAAACCAAGCTCTAGAGACCAAACATGAAACCCTTTCAAGCTACTTCAGGCTTCCAATAAGCGGTCTCACACCGGGCGATGAAATTCTTCTTCTTCTCCCGTCTAAAGACAATCAAAATCCAGACCCACGTTAGGATTCAAACCCGCGACCTGTTAGTTAGCGGGCGGTACGCTAACCGCTCGACGCCGTGATTGGGCTAGCATTAAAACGTGTAGCATTTAAGCCTAGGGAACAGCAAGGTTCTCGAGTACAAAGCCTGCTCAAAAAATATTCCAATATATTTCGTTCCTCCACCAAACTACGCTATTTAGTAGCCTGCTACGTTTGAAGAAATACTGCTTAAACTAATTTGGCTTGGTTTAGGACTAGCATGTGCGCATTAAGTTTTGCATGTAATCGATAAGACAACTGAAACACACGAACGACCCTGACACCAAACAATCAACAGAGGGAACGTCTTCATTGTGACACGGGCTCAGCGAAACAAAAGTGGTGCTTGTTGTTGTTTTTCGCAAACATGAAGGTTTTGTGCATTACGTTAGTAGTTGTCCAAGACTAAACGATTAATCAGCATTTGTATGTGAAAATTGAGGCCTCAGCACAGACTCGCAAGTTGTGCTGTAATAAATATGGTCAAGCCCAAGCACGTAGTCCAATCACTTCAGTAAATAATGGCCAAATATAAAAAGATGTTTCCAAAAACATTTAACAGAAATTAGTGCAAATCGTATAAGGTGCTTACAGATAATCGTTTGATGATATTTTGGTTTTTACAGTTCAATACTTCTTGATCATGCCTTGTAAAAGACCCCGCGGACTTCACAGCGGCTATTTGCCACTCTGACGTAAAGCATCTTTAACTTTTTGCTACTGCTTCGACACTGCCACAGGACTACATATTTGCCAATTTCTAATTATTTTGATAATTTTAGTGTAGGGTGTGCAAATGTGAAACTCCTTAAATTACAGTTCGTTTTTATAGAAATTTCTTACGACGAAATATACTAAAATGAATAATTTGGGAAGTTATTTCACTGCATAATACTTTTAACCAAACTTTCGACAGTACTGTATTTCAATCAAATGAATCGACATACCTGGACGATGTGCTAACTGCTGTACAGGAGGTTTCTATTTTAGCGAGATATCACTGTCTGTACTCTTTCCCTAAAACTTGCCTTTGAGAAGACACACGAACATTATTCTGAATTCCTTGATCACAAAATGGTGTGCCGGTTGGAATTTATTATTTTTCACTGTTGACTTGCCTTAGGATAATCCTACACTGACGGTACGGGGAGACTTGTTCAAGGTCAGTGCACCTACGCGGTCAACTCTACCAGTAATAGTAAAACAAGGAGGGAGAGCTGGGTATAGACTGTCGTATAAATTTTAGTCTTCAGGCTATTCTGTACAGGACTCGTGTGGCGCTCAGGTGTGTATTCGCAGTGGTCTAACCTGTTTACTTTTTTTTTATTTGTTTTTCTGTAATGACTTTTGTGACCTCTGTCATGAAAAGACTTCTAAGAAATTTCATCTTCTTACAAAACCATAGTCATCTAATAGGCATAACGTGTGAGCCTTGGGAAATAGGTTAAATGTTTCTGTTGTTTGAAGAACATCGCTATTTCTAATTGACGTCTCCTACAGGGACCAGAACAAAGAGTAGACATGTCAGCTATCCAAGAATGCCAGAAAGCAGTACTTACTCGTATCCAATTAAAGGTCAACGTGGTGGTTTGGAGTTTTACTTTTTCGTTAAATTTTTGTGAACAACTATTGTTCGCCAACGTTCTTTTGTTGGCTGCAAAACGTATAAACAAGTTTTGCAGCCTAGGTAGTTATAAAATTGCTTAATTAAAAGATCAGTGAATCGTGAACATGATATCCCTTCAGCTTGAATATGTTAGATTAGATTGAAACGTTTTCAGTAACATTAAAGTAAATCAAACATAATCAAATTTTGACCAAATCAGAAGGGTTTTATGAATTTGTGATTAAACACCGATACTAAACTAGCAAATGATAGTTCAGTTGAAAGTGTTATTGGTGATTTTATAAATTATGGATAAGATTAGTGAGTGCTGGTAATGCACGAGGTTGCATCAATGTAATCATTCGGCCCAGTCGACCATAATGATTGCAGCTGTATATGTGTACACGTATTTTTACACGATTACCAGCCATCATTAATACACCGCCCTGAGCCGTAATTCCAAATATCTAACAGCTGAGAAATGTTTACAACAAATATTCAAGCAACATATCTGGTTCACTGAAGTACCGCCATACGTTTTGTAGTTTTGGAAAAGCAAATTAGCACTATTTTGTAACGTATGTTCTCAGACAGGAAAAGCATTCAAAATGATTGGAACTAAGTGTTATTCCCAAAATACCAGGACAATTGTGCGTCGTTCACTTAAAAATTTTCACACACCATAGGCTGAAAGCTTATTAATATTGTCGTTGATGGGCTAAGAATTCGATAATCCTGCAATTCTAAAGACAAGGCCAGATACTTTTTTCCCAATTGAGACTTGTAAGCAAGAAAACGGAATCTTGCTCATAGCCGTTAAAATAATCTACTTCCAAACAAGACAAAATTATTCCCGTGCATCTTAAATATTATGTATATAAATAAGCTGGAACCCTGTTGAACTGGATGTGATTTTGCAATAAAAAAAAATATATATATATATTTCGATGATGAAACTTATCCCATCCCCCAAAAGTTTGCCATTTTATCTCATTATGGAATTTGAACTCGCAACACTTAAATGTGATTATGGTACAAGAAGATGATCTCATTTAGCAGGATTTTCCTTTCGGCAAAATGAATAAACCGGTCAGAAGAACACCTGCAATTAAGACATATCAGCCTCAGACGAATGACTTGCTTTATCTAATTGAGAACAACATAAGTGGGATGGGGTAGCAACCTTTTCCATCTCCTTGGCGCTCTCTTTCTTATCCTGTTATTTTCTTCTTTTGCGTAAGATGCTAGCATATGAGAGAAAGCTTTCACTGTTATACTAGTATCTTCGACGTGATTAGCTGAATAAGGATGACTATCTGATCATATTAGAACGCACTTGGTTGGTTTTTCATTCTGCCTAGTTGTACATCCCGCTTACTAACTCTATTTTTTCTGTTAATTTGCGTATGTTCCTGGGCGATTTGTTTGGGTGAGAGAAAACTCTGCCAACCTTAATTTGAAAAAGCCTACGAAGATTTCCCTCATAATGATGAGAATCGAAGTCGTGTCTTTACGCAATATCCCGTCGTTTTTCCAACTGCGCTATGGAAGCGCTTTTAATGAGGGATGAAACGATCGTAGACATTCATTATTACAAGAACTGAACCTAGAGCTGGTTTTGACACAACGTATTTTTATTAACTTTGCCATTAAAATGGTCTACGTGAAACGAATCAGTGTTTATTAAAATAAAAGAATAAAATGTTCAATCGGAGTAACTAAGGGACGAACGTCAAAACCACTCTAAGAGGTACTTATTCGTTTTGCCAAACGCATCTAAAAAAATGTCGTGACAAACACTTGAACCTGAAGTTCGACTGTTGTCGAAACATCAAAATAAATGGCTATTAAAATAGTTAAACTGAAATGCCTTAACAAATTTTTGTCATCCTAAATTTCTTATCAAATTTCATCAACATTCCACAGATAAACTATTTTGCCAATGAAAACAATGAAATTATAGCAGAAAGGAAAAAATGGGCATCAGTCTTTAATCTAAGCATGATCTATTCTAAACTATACGAAAGAGCATATTTTCTGTGTTTTTTTATATCGTTACGATGCATACAGTAAGCGTTGGAACCTGCTCTAAACCGTCAACACACCGTGAAGATGCCCTTTCATTCGCCATACTCCATGGAGGCACCTTGTATAATAATAATACTGTTTTTTTTTTAGGGG
The DNA here is from genome assembly GCF_054136105.1 of Typopeltis vanoorti. Classification (NCBI taxonomy): domain Eukaryota; kingdom Metazoa; phylum Arthropoda; class Arachnida; order Uropygi; family Thelyphonidae; genus Typopeltis; species Typopeltis vanoorti. Next base: position 120,940,251 of record NC_143560.1, read on the forward strand.
GGTTTGTTGCTTACGAGCTAGTTTGAAAATACCAGTCGTCCATGAGGAATTCCAATTACTGATCGTATATATTATATTATTATAGAACATTTTACAATTAATTAACCTTTTAACCACCTTAGCCATTAAAGATCAAATACACACCCTCAGAAGCTTCTTATCCATAATAAATTTCAATGTAATATCAATGGTATTACAATTTTAATATGCACTTCGCATCCATGATAAACTGGACGCATATATACCTCCTGGCTAGCGTGGTTTTAATTCTATCATAATCAACCTTGAAAATATTATAATAAATTTTGCCAATACTTTTCTATTTGAACAGCATTTTAAAACGAAATGCTGTTTCAATCACTTAGGATAAAGATGCAGTTTAATAGTTAGTTTTGAACAACGTGATCCTTAACGGATTGATCGTCATTTTACTTCTCCCTTTTGTGCTTTCAATTCTGGAGAAACGAGCGGGAGGAGGGAAGTTAAAAACAATTTCGTAAATTTCTTCGAAAACAACTCAGCGATGGAGCATATAGAGGGGGTTACCCTTTCTCTTTTGTCCGATTAGATTGACAATTTTACGGATGTTTGCACAAAGTAAAGAAAAACTTTAAAGAAAAGGTCCAGAGTGTTGGGTGAATGAAGAGGATTATCGGAAATTCTGGCAGGGAGATGATCTGTTAAGTCACTACTTGCAGCAAAAATCTCTGCCATGCTTCCAGCTTGAATTCGAAGAAATGGAGCCAATTCGAATTGTGGACATTGAAATCACCAAGAAAGATGACCTCACTGAATGAAATCAAGCTTCGAAAATGGTAAGAATTACTTTCAGAATTGAAAGGTAGCGGCAGCAGATGGATGAAAAATATGCGGCAAAGAAATGCTAAACCACAGGAGGTCAAGAAGGTGAGATTGTAGATTAGACATCCTTTGGCAAGGAATATCAGAAGGCGGAAGGAGTTGTATAATCTAATTTGGTCGGTAAAAATCTGAAGGTGATGACGTACGTCATTTAAGTTATTGTTAATGCCACGGATGTTATAAATATGAAAGATTTTTTTGGGAGGGGGGACGGGGATTTCCGTGGAAGGTTTATTTTTTAGTTTAACCGCAAAAACACTACAATTATTCAGCTTTAACTTCATATTTAATGTTTCAAAAAAAGGGGAACATGCAGGAGAAACTCTAAACCATAATGTAGCTTCTACAATGCCTTCCCCCGCATTCCATTACATAGCTTCTCTCCAAGCACGACTTGACAGTGTAGAGAGCGCATAACTTGGCAGTGAGTCATGCGCCAGTTGATGAGGAAGCCTCCTAAAAAGAAATGCATTACCATCTGGTTCGGTCATGTACACTAATTGGCAGGAAGCCTGTGAAACTGCTTTGGAATATCTGCAGTATGTTTAGCATGTTCTCGATGGGTATCACACACTGCATGTTTGGAGGAGACAAACTGGGGTCCTTGCCCTAGAGACCAAAGATGGCGATTAACATAAGTTTATTACTAAATGGCCTAGAATTTTATAACAAATCTCGAGGCATAAATATGAGAGTTCTTAGTAAAATTAGTGCAGTGTACGCATGGCATAAACGGTTAAACCTTATTAAAAGTAAAGAAAAATTTTTTTTAGCATTCAAGAATGTGGACTCGCAGCTAATCTGTAGTGTGGTCAAGTAAACAGGATGAGAGAGAAAAAGGTTGGAGAACAGTGTTAACAAAACAGGTGTTCGACAGCAGGAAAGAAAGCCAGAAAATCAAAATCTAGGTGAGTGGAGTTAGAATGTCTGAGAACTTAAGATAGCGGGTTAATTTGAAAGAACAATGCTGATTGTTAATTTAATACTATCTTAGTATCCTGCACATTTCCTGCACATTCCTTGAATGCTCATATCAGGAATTGGTGACGATGATTCTTCTGTTCCACTGACACTTGTCAAATGACAGAACTATATCACAGTATGAAATTTGCTGCTTCACATATGCATGAAGACCTGAAAGGAATTGAAGTTCATTTATAAATGGCTGCATGAAAAACTTGCCCGATCCTGGAATAAAGCAGTTGAGTACCACGTACAGTGACCAACTCTCCCGTATTCCCGGGAACTCCTGTATTTTAACTAATTTTTTTTTTGATCATCCTGGGTCCCGTATTGATCTTCAAATACTCCCGTATTTTTAATGCTCAATCATTGTCGTTAATTTTTCAATGTGTATTATAACCGCCAAATACAATTTGACACTAATATCGATAGTTTGGAAAATTCTAATCGATACAATTTTGTTCCGGCAAAGATGTTATATCGTTGCGTCGATCTTGTAACCTTTGGCGCCATTTTAATAACCGATACCCATTGGGAATAACCAAATCGTTGGTAGCAGTTTTCGATATACACTTCCGGATTTTGTTTGTTCTTACCAGCCGTTGTGTCTGCATTCATTCTCAAAGTATTTTCAGTATCCTTGAACATCGAGGGCCATCGTATATTTTCGTGATGGATAGTGACCGTGAAACGGAAGTAATAATGTAAAAAGCAACCAAAACAAAAAAAGAAATGTAAATATTTGTGTGTTTATCTGAAGAAATGGGAAGAACTCGTGGCTAAAACCCGTGCCATCCAACTTTCACAAAGCTAATTGTATATTATGTAAACGTGACCTCAGTATCGCCCATGGGATAATAATGACTTCAAGCAACATTCTAGCACTGAAGGACATAAACGGAGAGAGAAAGAAGTGAAAAAAAACTTCTTCGAATTTGAACCTCTTTTTTCGCTAATTTAATAGTTCAAGTAAGGACTTAAACGTTGGTTTGAGTTTGAGACCAGTGGTCTCAAACTGGCGGGCCGCATCCGTCCCCGAAGCAATTTGACACGGCCCGCGAATACATTTCAATTATGTATTTGTTGTAAATACGGTGCTTATAATTTTAGAGACATAGAGATATGGACTGAGCTCAGTCCATATCTACAATTTACAATCAGTAAATTTAGTTCGCCAGCCGACAGTTAGTGGCGCTCCAGTATTCTGGTGTTTCTGATGCACAGCTGCGCAGTTCATATTGCAATATAGATGGAGACAAACTGACATACGGCAGTGGCGCACCCAGGAAGGGGGCCAAGGGGCCCTTCACCCCTCAAAAAAAAAAGAAAAAGTTAAAAAAAACACTAGAAAAATTTCCAAAATACTTTTCCTAATTAAAATTCATTTTTTATTTATGTTGTGTCTTCTATTTCTATACTAGTTATGAATTAGGGGTCACATAAGGTGAGAGAACCCTATAGCAGTGTTTCTCAACCTATGGGCCGCGACGATGGGACAGGTGGTCCACAGGCTTAAATTAACCAAATAAATCTATATATTTTAATTATCCAAACAAAAATTAAAATTGAATAAGTAAAAATTATTAAAATAAAATGAATACTTAAAAAAAGAAAAAAAATAGCGGCAGAATGTTCATGGAATGAACATTCTGCCACTATTTTAATTTGTAGCGGCAGAATGACGAGTAATAAAGTGGGGCGAAGTGAAAAACAATATGTATGGTTTTATTGCTTCTACCTTCCCTTGCTGTTTTGTCAGATTTGAAGTGAACATGTGTTGTCCACATGACCACATTTCAACCAATTGCTCGTTGTTTATTGATTTGTTATTGTTGAAGGTTTTCCTCCTTCAACCGAGGCTCAATATATCTTCAGAAGTGATAAGTAATACTTGGACCAAATGTGTTGTGAGTTAACTTCAGTATTTATATATTTTTCGGAAATCGCGCTAAAATCAAGCTGACAACTGAGTTGAAATGCTAACTCTCTTCAATCGAATTACAATAATATGTGAAACTGCCATAACAGCATTCACTATCTATTTATATATACAGGGTGTTCGGGATAAATTTGACATATTTATAATTAATTATATTTTTCCGTAAGTTACATGTATTAACACACACTTCTCTTCATTTAAAAGTTTGGACCCTTCTTCATTCATATACAAGATGTCAGAAAGGATGGATAGCTGGAACCCACCTGAATCATGGAAGAGAATAACTTGTATCATGATGATTCGTGCCCGCCATCAAAATAAGGATATTACGACTGCTGCCCAATGCTCCCTGAATACAGTAAAAACAATCAGGCATGAACTAGAGACTTGCAATGGTGACTACGAGGATGTAGCAAGAAGAAAGATCCCTAGCAGACGATCTGATTGCGTTCGTACAGCAGAATTCCTCGCAAATCTGCAGGAACAGGTGTTGAAGAACCCTGGCATTGGAATTCGGGCTTTGTTCGTGGAGTTGCTAACTGTAGTCAAGCCCTGGATAACAAGGGTAGCCAATGGTAGGCCGTATGTATGGCAGCAGGATTCGGCCCCTTGCCACACCTCTGGGAAAAGTCAAAAATGGTTGTCTGAAAATTTCTACGACTTCACCAGTCCAAATGTTTGGCCTCCAAACTCCCCAGACCTTAACCCCATGGATTATTTTGTATGGGCGCAGTTGAAAAAGACACCAATCGCACTTCTAGTAATACAAAAGCCCAGTTAATGGATAAAATTAAAACAGTTTTTGCGGCCCTTCCCAGGGAGACTATAGCATCAGCTTGTTCGAGGTTCCGAAGCAGAATTGAAGCTGTGATCGATGCTAATGGTGGTTATTTTGAGTAAATCTTGTTGATAGTATTGTAATTAACTCTGCCTGTAATGTTTTTTTTGTCAATTCATTAAATTTAATAGATACAAAGAAGATTTTCTTTTTCCTTACGAAACTGTCAAATTTATTCCGAACACCCTGTATAGTTAATTTAGTGTTTTTGACCAATTTCTTTCTTATTCCATATAAATTTATTCAGCTGACTTCTTACCATACAAGCTTTATTAATTCTGTTGTCTATTTCCATATTTAATTTGTCCTCTTCACTAAAAATTGTGCCAAAATAGCAGAAATGTTTTACCTGTTCTATAGGATCACCATTCAGAATACAGTTGAGGTTTTCAATGTTTCTGCCTATTTTCAATTGAGTTTGTCTTTTTATTTCTGATTTTCATACCAACACTTATTCAATTTAGTCATACTTGTGCTGGATTTATTCGGAAGTGTGACATCATCTGGTTAAAGTAAAGAGCTAAGATTAACATCACCAATTTTGTATCAGATTTAATATTACTTTCCTTAATGTGATATGATCCATATAGTTAATGAATAACAGTGGAGATAATATGCACCCTTGTTGCACAGCTGATTTAACATCAAACCATCTTCCTGTACCTCCTTCAATTCCAATCGCTGACTTACAGCTTAAATATAGACTATGTATTGCTTGATATAATGTCTCATTTACACCATATAACTTTCCTCTTGTCATATGCCTTTTCCAGATCAGTAAAACTTAAATATAAATCCTTGTTCTATTCCTAAGATTTCTCAACTAATTTGTCTTAAAGTGAAAATCTGATCCTGACAACCTCTGTTTGGCCTGCATTGTTCTTAGCCATTTCTCAAGTATATTTGCATAAATCTTGCCAGGAACACTCCGTTTGGAAATATATCTAATTCTCACATTCAGTTTTATTTCCCTTTGTATAGATGGGTAGTATGAGAGCTCTGTTCCAATCATCTAGACTTCAATCCTCTGACCAGACCTTCTGAATTGTGCAATGCAGCTGCTGTAAATCTTTTATACCTCTACAGGGTGTTCGGGATAAATTTGACATATTTATAATTAATTATATTTTTCCATAAGTTACATGTATTAACACACACTTCTCTTCATTTAAAAGTTTGGACCCTTCTTCATTCATATACAAGATGTCAGAAAGGATGGATAGCTGGAACCCACCTGAATCATGGAAGAGAATAACTTGTATCATGATGATTCGTGCCCGCCATCAAAATAAGGATATTACGACTGCTGCCCAATGCTCCCTGAATACAGTAAAAACAATCAGGCATGAACTAGAGACTTGCAATGGTGACTGTAGGATGTAGCAAGAAGAAAGATCCCTAGCAGACGATCTGATTGCGTTCGTACAGCAGAATTCCTCGCAAATCTGCAGGAACAGGTGTTGAAGAACCCTGGCATTGGAATTCGGGCTTTGTTCGTGGAGTTGCTAACTGTAGTCAAGCCCTGGATAACAAGGGTAGCCAATGGTAGGCCGTATGTATGGCAGCAGGATTCGGCCCCTTGCCACACCTCTGGGAAAAGTCAAAAATGGTTGTCTGAAAATTTCTACGACTTCACCAGTCCAAATGTTTGGCCTCCAAACTCCCCAGACCTTAACCCCATGGATTATTTTGTATGGGGCGCAGTTAAAAAAAGACACCAATCGCACTTCCAGTAATAGAAAAGCCCAGTTAATGGATAAAATTAAAATAGTTTTTGCGGCCCTTCCCAGGGAGACTGTAGCATCAGCTTGTTCGAGGTTCCGAAGCAGAATTGAAGCTGTGATCGATGCTAATGGTGGTTATTTTGAGTAAATCTTGTTGATAGTATTGTAATTAACTCTGCCTGTAATGTTTTTTTGTCAATTCATTAAATTTAATAGATACAAAGAAGATTTTCTTTTTCCTTACGAAACTGTCAAATTTATCCCGAACACCCTGTATATATCTTAGTTTTAACACGTTTACAAATTTTAACACTTTCGGTTGAATTTTATTGCGAACTCACACAATCTAATTAGATACTGTGTTTGTATTAGATATATATATATATATTCAGCATAGTTTCTGTATAAGGAGGCATGTGATTTATTAATTAGTGTTGTTTTTATCCCAGTTGTCTCTAATTGCACTATTTGTTGAGAAATGTATTACACAGACTGCTTATACCTTATTCACTGACATAATAAAAGTACTTGTTTTTATTGCCTCTGCAATATAGTGGCTATTGGGGGTGGGGGGCATGTTGTTTACCGCGGGAGCAAGTTACCATCGCCCTGCTCTGAACGTGTTTTAGCATTTTTTCATTTGCGAGGTATATGCGAAACTACTTAATTTATTTTTTCGAAAAGTAAAATCAGGGGTGCGAGTAAGTACAGTATTTCAATTATGGATAAGTACATTGGTACCTTCTTTAAACGGAAAAAAATCTATGATGACAGTGATAATACAAAACGAGTGTGTAATGACAGTTTGTGTGTAGTTTCTGAAGAGAAAGAGGTCTGTAACGAATCAGCAGAAACACAGAATTCCCATCAGTTGCAATACGATAATATTAATACGCTTAACGAAAGGAAAGATTTGCTGGACACTCGACCAGTGGATCGCATTCAAAAGTAAATACTATTGATTAGTTTGTAGGGACATTTTTCTGTTTTGTGACTTTTCTCCCCTTACGGTAATTATGCCTACATTATTGTGTTATTATTCAACAACTGTTTACAGTTTTGAATGTGTATATAAAGTCAATATCAACAGTAGCCTGATTACGAACGCGTGATGAAAGGCAGGGGGAGTTTTGGAGCTTCCCCGGATAGTATTCAAAAGGTAAATACAATTGGTTATTTTGTATAGGGCCCCGAAACTTTTTACTTTAGAATTTAACCACTGGGAAAGGGTTTGTGTCCACCTCAAAACTCTGAAACAGAATTTGGAAACATTTTCCGAATAACTTTTTATAAGACATTTCTGTGATTTCACGATCCACGAGAACGACCTTTTGGTATCGAAAAAAGTGCAACTAATTGAGCTTTCAAGTCACGGTAGGCTTAAAATACAATTCCGTGATCATGGTTTGACTCGATTCTGAATCTCGCCTTCAGTGAGAAGTGAATTTCCCGAATTATTTGAAGAAGTCGAAAATCGTCATGCAGTTTTCTACAACCTATCTTTGCGAGAAACGATTTTCATCGCTTTTTCAAATAAAAGCAAAATACAGAATTCGTCTTTGTGGGTGTGCCGATCTTCGACTGAAGTTGACCAATATTGAGCCAGATATCCAGCAACTCTGAGATGCCGAGAAGCTGAATCATCTCATTAAAAGTAAATAGTGACATAATTATATATCATATTTATTTGTTTAATAAAAATTTAATTTTTTATCTATATATCACTGGTTGGCCGCCTCTCCAGCCAAAAGGCCGCGAGTTCGAATCCCGCAGTGGGCATGGATGTTTGTGATTGTCTATGAAAATACTAGTGGTAGTGGTCGGAGGTAGACAGCGTTGGTGTTGATGATGGTTGTGGTTGGTGAAGACGGAGAGTTGTAGAGTAGGTGCCCTTCCTCGATATGTCTTTGGACTACCTGAAGATGTTATGTAATAATGATATCGACAAGCTTTATATGTTCATTGTGCATCACACTTGGAAATGCTATATCTGTGACAAATAAGAAATTGCACTGGCATAATTGAAAAGGTACACAATTTCTTCGATACCCCTAAAAGACAGGACGTCCTTGTTTATAATATTAATATCTTTATTTAGCTTGCAAAAAATATTTGCGTGCACCTTACCATAGTCTAAGATAATGCAAAAATCTGACAGTGACCTCTTAATTGCCCTAAATTTTGTTGATGATGTTGTGACTCATTTAAATACCGTTCGTGAAACACCAGATTCTTCATTTAAAGATATTTACGATGAAGCATGTATAAAAGCCAATAATTTTAATATTAACATTAAAAAGCCAAGGACTTCATCAAAACAAACATTAAGGTCCAATGTTCCAGCCGATTCTGTAGAAGTGTATTTCAGGAGAACTATTTCATTCCATTTATTGACCAAATATTGACTCAACTTCATGAACGTTTCACTCGGCACCGCAACATTTTGAAATATATTTTTTTCTCTTCTACCAAATGGAAAAGATGCTCCAACAGCAAGTGCAATGGAAGATTTTTGTCAATTGTGTGAATTTTATGCCAGTGATTTACCTTATACAAATCCAACGCCGAATTCAAGTTGTGGTATAAGAAATTTGAAAAACCGTTTGCAATAGCTCCATGCAAAAATGCCGTTGATGCACTTTCAAAGTGTAACAAAATGATATATCCTAACATCTATAACTTATTAAAAATATTTGCAACGCTTCCGGTAACGACATGCGTCAGTGAAAGATCAATTTCTAACTTGCGCCTTTTAAAAACCTCTTTAAGATCTACTATGACACAATCACGATTGAACGGACTGGCTTTGCTATATACACACACACACACACACACACACACACACACACACACACACACACACACATAGAAAGAGATTAATGTAACCACGACTAAAATAATTCAAGAGCTTTGTAAAAATAAAAGAAAACTGGATTTTATTCTTTAAATACATTTTTATAATCACCTAATGGGATTTTATTGAATGAATGGAATTTAATGAACGGAGAAAAATATTTTTAATGCAAATTCATTGTTTTAAAAAGATTTTTATCCGTTCAACTCCCCCCCCCCCCCAAAAAAAAGATTAAATCCTGGGTGCGCCACTGACTACGGCTTATAAAACCTGTTTATTTGTGCTTGTTGTTACATCTACATTATATCAATACCTATCGTTCAGAATTGTGCATAACTTTTGAGTGTTGCTTTTATACGAAAATTCATCTTGTCGAATTAAAGTTGTAAATAAAATTATAATAGTGATTTTAATTAAGTGATTAAACTGCAAGCAACGTCTTTAACAAAGAGCAAAAGAAAAGTGGACGAAGAAGGACGTGTTTTTCAAGATAAATAGGAAATCATGTACTTTTGTGGTGTTGTGCGCAATAAAATTGTATGTTTTATTTGTAATAAGGGAATATCAGTTCCAAAAGAATACAATTTACGTCGCCATTACGAAACGAATCAGGAAGAAAAATTTGAAATGCAGGAAGGCAAATTGAGGGAAGAAAAGTTAGTTTCTGAAATCTGGCTTACAACGACAACAAAATTTTTTTACTGAAGCAAATAAATCCAGTGAAGCAAGTTCACGCAAGTTTTGCTCTCGTGCACATCATTGCAAAACGATCAAAACCATTTACTGATGGCGAATTCCTTAGAGATTGTGTGATTAAGTCTGCTTTACTTCTTTGTCCTGACAAACAACAATTATTTAAAAATAAGAGTTTGTCAGCCAGCACGGTAGCGGGACGTATTAACGAAATCGCTAGTGATTTACGATATCAGTTAAAAGAAAGTATAGATTTTGCAGCATTCTCAATAGCAGTTGATGAGAGTACTGACATCACAGATATAGCACAACTTATCGTTTTAGTACGAGGTGTTACTGATGAATTTGAAATAATTGAGGTATTATTGGATAATAATTCCTATGAAAGGAAAAACTGTTGTACAGGATATTTTTTCTGAAATAAAAACTAATAGATAAATATAAATTAAGTTGGGATAAAATGGTTGGATTTGCAAATGATGGTGCAGCAGCTATGGTTGGTAAAAAAAAAAAAAAAAAAAAATAGAGTAGCGGTAAAATCAAGAAATATAGTAAAAGAAGAAAAAATTCAGAATGAATTTTGCACTCTAGATTGCATTATTCATCAAGCACTTTGTGCCAAAAGTTTGCAGATAGATAATGTTATGGAAACAGCAACTAAAACAGTAAACTTTATCCGTGGACGAACTCCGAATCATCGAGAATTTGTTGCATTGCTTGAAGAAATTGAAAGTGAGGACGGAGAAATGATTTATTATAACGAGGTGAGGTGGTTAAGTCGAGGAGCTGTATTAAAAAGGTTTTTTTTTTTTTAATAAATGAAATCAAAATTTTTATGACACAAAAATAAAACCATCGACGAGCTACGTAATGATACATGGAAACAGATTTAGCATTTCTTGTTGACTTAACCGGGCATTTAAATATTCTCAATAAAGAGCTGCACGGAAAGAATAAACTTATCACTGACATGTATGCTTGTATTAAAGCTTTTGAAGTTAAATTGTAATTATGGGAAACACAACTGGAATCAAAAAATTTCGTGCATTTCCTACATCTTAAATCCTGCCCTATTATTTCAAACGAAAAATCTCAAGAATATGCAAGAAAAATAGCATTATTACGATAAGAATTTGAAGTAAGATTTAAAGATTTTAATGATTTGGAGTCCGATTTTACATTATTTTCATTACCATTAAAAACGAACTTGAATAACGCACCAGAAAATCTACAAATTGAGCTAATTAATTTACAGTGTGATATAAATCTTAGATTTGAAGATACAGATTTGATTAACTTTCATTCGTACTTGTCAAAAGATAAATACCCTCAGCTACGAATTTTTGCAATAAGAATAATCGCTTTGTTTGGAAGTACATTTATATGTGAACAGTTTTTTTCGCAGTTGAAAAAGAACCCGATTGACCGATGAGCATCTACAATCCGTGATGAAGATAGTTTCTAGTAATTTTTCTATCGAAACGCCAAGTGTCAAGTTGCAGTAAGAAATAAAATAGTTTATAATTATTTACATACAAACATATGTATTTTTTCTGTATGTGTCGAAGAAAAATTTAATAAATAAAAGAAAGGAATCTTGACTGCAGGCAGGTGTTTTTCAACACTTAGTCCTTATAAGGACTGGCTTAAAGGGGCAAAGCAAGAATGCTTTTCATCTTCCCCATAATCTGTAGAGGACAGTGTAGGGATAAAGTGTTATTGAGCTATTAGAGCTCTGATCATGGTAGGAGGGTAACAGCAATAACCGAACCTCAGTTAATGCCATCCATTACTCTGCAAGGGTATTAATCACCGCATCTCACGGTCGATTGCTCCCTCAATCTGTTTTTCAAATAAAAGAAAGAGAATAGGTTGTCATTATTTATTCTTAAGTTATAAAGGTTATAAAAGGGTTTCATAATTATAAAGGGGTGGTATCCATACATTAGGTTGAAGTACGGTTCATTTTGTTAAAAAAAAAAATCCGGCCCGTCAGCTACTTTCACATCGTGCATTCGGCCCGCATGCAATTTGAGTTTGAGACCACTGACTTAAACAACACTGTAGGTGAGCTAGTGTTAGTTTTTCACACTGTAAAACACAACATCTGTTATAGAAGCATGGACTGCGCAAATATAAGCTATCAAGGGACATTTTCTATGACTCGAATTTGGCCAAGAAGATTTCATGTGATCGAACAAAGGCAGAAGCATTTGTGAAAAATGTTCTGGCTCCAAGAAGTGTGCAGGACTTCGTCGATGTTTTAAAAGATTCTTCAGAAACCAGCAACTGATGCCTTAAACCATAAAAATAGAAAGATGTTTCCTCTAGTTGTGAGATATTTTGATCCTCTAAGTGGCATAAAAAACCGGCTCCTGGACTTCATTGAGCAAGCTGATGAGACAGCTAACTCCATTCATAGCATGATAAAGTCTTCCCTTGATGAGCACAATTTAGATGTAATGCACACGTGAATTACGGGAAACATAATTCTGTAATGAAGCTGCTCACAGAAGACAGTGAAAACATGGTTAAAGCAAACTGCTGCAATCATATTTTGCATAATGCAACCAAATATGCTTTTGATGGATTGGATATTGAAATGATTAGTTTTAAAAAAAATTATGGACACTTTGCAGTATCTGCAAAAAGAAGAGAAGAATTAAAATCTTTCTTCGATTTTCTTGAAGCAGAATGGTCTGAAATTCTTCGGTGGCTTTCTCTGACACCAGCTGTAGATAGGTTAATAAAGAACTGGTTTTACCTATTAATTTATTTTTAACTCGTTAATTTATAACTTAAGTTATTTTAAAAGTGTCAACGACTGTTCAAAAATCTTGAAAAAACAATTCAGTGATGAGGATCCAGAAAAGGAGTGTGTTGTTGAAGTATACCTTACTTTTTTTTTTTTTTCCAACATTGGTGCTATTCTTGTTCAAGCTGCCAAATCCCTTGAAACTGCAGATCTTAGTATCATTGAATGCTACAGTATAATGCAATGTTTAGGCAGCAAAATTCAACAGAGGATAAAGGACACTTTTTTTTGGTAATGCCACTGAAAAGATTTTAAACTGTATGACCCAAGCCCTACAAAAAAAAAAAAAAAAAATAATAATACATATGATTTGGTAGTTTTCACTGTTCATTGTACAAGTACATTTCCAAGAATTTTGATTTATCTGATGCCAATCCCATCCATTGTCTTGTACCCCTAAATTTGGACAGTGAACTTTTTTTCAGGCATTTGTAAGCCGTTGTTCAACAATTTCATATTGATATTGTAAATGAAGACAATCTGTATGATGAGATTTGTAAATATGGTGAAATCAGGAAGTACTGAACAAAAGTGGGTGAATATATTTACTGAATTAAATAACAAGAAAATTAATGTTCGAAATCTTGGTAAAATTGTAGGCTTTGTGTTAAGTGTTCCAGGCTCAAATGTCCGTACTGAGACATCAAAGTAGCTTAGAATTAATTAAATTAGAACTAATGGTAGTGATCAATTTTGATTATGATTGTAAAGAGTTTTTGTAGTTTGCATAAGGAGAAAGAAAATCAAAGCTGCTGCAGCATCTGTTGATAAAAATAAGTTTAATCTAAGAAGTATGGATATTTTAATTTTATGTAAGTATAAATGTTTAAAATTATATTAAATGTTTTGGTGTGCTATAATATAAAATGCTATTTGATATTTAAATATAAATCATTTAATTAATTTAGATAATTTATATTTAAAAAACTATCAATTAATGTAGGATTCACATTCCAAAAATTTCGCTAAAATTTATCGTGAACCCAATCTCCCTTATTTTCATGTCATGTACAAAAGTTGGTCACCCTAGTATCAGGAGAAACAGTCGTCACTTCGGCAAGCGAAAATTTCAGAGCAAAAGAGGTTCTCTTAGGTTCAAAACCGTATCAGGTAGTGCTTGAATATACTGATCAAGAATTTCATGGACGTCTGATATATCATAGAAGTGTATCACCGGATACACTTCGGAATTAACTGATAAAAAAGTAACAACAACAAATCCTACACCTAGGCACAAAACACTAGGGAAGAACTCAAACACTTAGCAAAACTTATTTGGATATGTCCTGATGGTCACTGACTAAAAATGACGGGAATAAGATACTACTAATTCGGATTAATTCGCGCTTATACGCGGCTTCATTTAGCAGATTTCAATGTGTCTCTAATTAGGTTGTTTTTCAGTTCTTTACCTCCTTCGATCTCCATACCAGTTTTGTGGAAACTGATACTAAAATGTCACCATCTGCTTCCTCTAAATGACGTCAGCGACCAGCAGTATGTCCGTAGCTGGGAGGAATTTGAAATTTAATACGGACGCTTTTAGTAAGCACTTATTTGCATAGGGTTTCTAAAAGTCAATGCTGTAAAAATGTATATAAAATTTGAAAGGGGCACTTTCTTGGATTCCCCTTCCAAAATGGAGACCAAAGGCCGCCTGCAGACTGGGCTATTTTTTGCCACTATTGAATTTTTTTTTTTTTAACCCGGCAGGATTCGATCCTGCCTCTTGGCTTTTATCCTCTTTGATCTTTAACCTCTTGGATAAAGACCAGATATGCTAACCCCTTGGCCAACACAGGTTCCCAACTGCTCTAACCTTTGATTCTCCAACTGAGCTCCTTTAATCGTAACTTTCTGAAGACATCTGTCTTCAGAAAGTTACCTCGTTCTATTGGTGAACCAAGTTTCGGAAAAGCAAGATGAACAATTATCACCATCTTGTGGCTCTAAACCTTAACAATTGTATTAATGTCTGTAATAGTGTCGGCTTGTCTTTTTTAAATGCAATGTTTGCATTGCATTTAGCCCAAGTTTCTGGGAGTGATAAAATCCTTGCCATGCCTAAGATCAACTGGCATCGGCTGAAGAAAAGCCTAGAAAATGTTTGCTCAGCACTGACTACGATGAAACCTATAATAGTCTTCCTTTGGGGAGAGACTTTCACTGTAAAAGCAAAACTGCATTTCTGCAGAACTATATACACACAAGCACAGAATTGCTTAAGTTTCATAAATTAAATACTTTTTTCTACCAAGTTGTGATGTCATGGTTTTAACGTCCTATATGCTAACCTTTCTGCAATGAGTCTTTTGACTCCATGGAGGCACCTTATATAATATTAATATAAACTTCTTTTTGATTTTAATTATCCCATATTTGTTTGCATACTTTGGTCAAGAACACTCTCAAGAACTCATTGAGATATTCCACTTTACTGCACAGTGCCACCCACCAATAGTATTTTTTGCCAGTAAATTGTGTTGTCTATTTTTGGTTTCATTTGGCAGGGCCATTGTAACCTACTAAGCAACATTGTCAATGCCTGACACATCCAAAAGCTTTACATCGATGCATGTGATGCTTGTACACCTGTGACCTGAGTTTGTTGGATGGCAAGATATGTACAGTGTTGATGGATTGCACTTGAAGAGATTAGGCATCTAATCTTTGTTCACTGAGAGTGTGGAAGCACAATGTCAGGAAAACCAAATTAGGGCAGATGCAAGAGAGGATGTGAAGGCATCCGTGGAGCAAATAAGTGTGTGAATGAACCAAAAAAAAAAAAAAAAAAAGAAGTAGAATAATCTCTCATACAAGAGTATCAAATGGGGGTTAGTCGATTCAGGATGTTAAAGGTGGTTGAGGCTTAAAGGGATACTACAGTTGCTATATACTAATGCTAGAAGTATCAGGAATAAAAGGAAGTAGTTTTTAACATCAGCTGATTTCATCTGCCTGTCACGTGCAGTTGATTGCAGGTGACAAGCAAATGAAATTGTTAAGCTACTGTGTGATCATTTTGCAAGGGCATATCACCCAAGTGAAGATATAGTTAATGCAGAGGTGACAGGGGCCGATGAATTGGGGATACTTAGGATATTGGCTCATGCTTTAAGAAAAGGTGCAGGGGAACTGGTGATGGCTTTTACCAGGCTGTTTAATTTAAATCTCAGCTCTAGCAAAGTCCCACGAGAGTGAAAGGATAATAAAATAATTCCTTTACATAAAGGAGGATCGAAGTCTGTGGTAGCAAATTTCAGGAGCGGTGGCAAAAGTACTTGAAAAGTTGGTCAAAAAAAGAATTCAGGAATGGGTGGATAACAATATGATACTCTATGAGGGGCAGTATGGCTTTATGCAGAGGGGGTCAGGGGGTCATGCCTCGCTAATCTTTTTATAATAGCGTGACAACTGTGTTGGATAAAGGGAATGACTACATAATGATACAGCTGGATTTTGCAAAGCCATTTGACAAGATACCATATAGAACTCTGCTATGCAAACTGCAACAAATGGGACAATGGATGTGAAACTGGTGATATGGCTGAAAGGGTGGCTGACTGCTAACTACAGGGTTTTGTGCTTGGATCACTGCTGTTTAATTTGTACATAAATGATATGGGAGATATTTAGTTGTTTAACTGATAATGCAAAGTTGGGTAAGGTAATAGTTAATCAAGGTGCCATAAAAAAATAGCTTGTAGGATGATTTAGATAGTTAGTGAGAGAGTACTTGAAGCAGAATGTGACAGCGAAAACGTGGGTTATGAGAGTGTTGGATCTAGTTATAGGATCAGAAGACCTATCTATAACTAAGGGATAGAAATGCTGATGCATGTTGAAATATAAAGATTACAAGCTGTGTACCACATTGAAGGACCTTTACTCCAGGAAATTAATGAAGCCAGAGTTTTTTTTTTGGGGGGGGTAACAGTAGTAGTAATATATTGCTCAAGCAGCCAGGGTAGCTGACAGAATTACTAAGTTACTAAAGACACTAACAAGCAGAGATAAGGGAGTTATCTTTTCTTTTTATAAACTCTTGATACAACCACATCTGGATTATTGTGCTTAGGTCTGATCATGTGGGTTTCTTGGGAATGAGGAAGTGGTGGAGAGGATTCAGAGGCGAGTTGTCTGTGAAATCCTTTCTATGAGGAGATATCGAGGGTTTGAAAAGGTTGTGAAAGTCAGTTGATAGAAGAAAAAAATAGGGAGGGGGAATTATTGTTAACATCCTACCTCCATGGTGTCAGAGACTCATCATGGGAGGTATACTCTATTGCACACAATGCTCATTCAACTGTGCCTTTAAAATGATTCAATGTATCTACATTCTCAACATACTAAGACAATGCATTCCACTCTCCATGCAAAGAACCTGCTCCTCACTCCTCTGCTCACACCCTTTTTATACAGTTTACAGCAATGGCCTCTCTCATTCTGTGAAAAATATTCTCCATCAACCTGATAACTCCTGAAGAGCTTATAAGTCTCAATCATATTCACAAGGCTTTGCAATTTACATTCTCTCAATCCGTCCTAGTACACCAAAGACGACTGACAACCTTTTGTGAATCTTCTCTGGACCCTTTCCAAAATATCCTCATCGCCATGAAACCCCGCAACCAGATTTGTGCACAATAATCCATATGAGGCCTGATCAAGGCCTTATGCAATGGCATCATAACCTCCTTTATTTCTGCATGTCAGAATCCTCCACATCATTGCCATTATCTGATGTAATGTCTTCACAGCTTGTGCAGTATTGCCCCTGAATTTCAGGTCCTTGTACACCACCACTCCCAGATTTCTCATTTCCTTTAAAGTTACTTTGCATCCCATCGTTGCTTACCAAATTTCAAAACCTTACACTTTGCAACATTGAACTGACAGTTCTACTTACCTGCCATTCATGTAATCTTATTAAGTCCTCCTGTAAGGCCACATCTGCTTGACTCTGCACTGCTCTCCCCAATTTTGCATAATCTGCAGACAGCTGCATATCACTAGTTAAACCTATTCCACTATCATTAATGGACAAAATAAACAATGGTCCCAAAACTGACACCTATGGTACACCACTGTTATCCAATCCCATCTGTTTTAATTTATTTAATAGTTTGTCATGTGACAGCCTATCAAAATCCAAGTGCACCACTGTATATGCATTGTCCCAGGCCAAGGTATTTGTCACCTTGTTATAGTACATAAGTTAGTAAAACATAATATTCCCTTACCAAACCCATGCTGATAACACCACAAAGAATACCATTGTTTTCAACCCTATTTTGTACCCAACTTCTCACCAGTCTCTCTAGTATCTTCACCATAACTCCAGATATAGAGATTTGCCTATAATTTGAAGACAGCTTAATCACCACCTTTATGCAGTGGAACAATTTTACCTTCTTTTCCACTCCCCTGTAACCTGTCATAAGACTCTTATTAAACAAGCATGCCACTCTTCTGCAGCTTGTCCAACTTAAGTAGGTTCACTGTTCTCAGTGAGTCTCCTCCACATCCTCAAGTCTTCTTCACCAGCTCCCTCCATCTCTTCTTTGGCCACTTGTGTTTCCTCCTCCACTGCATGACTTTTCTTTCTACATAATTGTCCTCCTTCCTCATCACATGACCAAACCATTTCAACCCTGCCTCCTGTATCTTCACTCCTAAGTTCATAACTTTCCCCTTATGCAGTCATTTCTTAGACGATCCTTTCTGGTTACACTACATCCACCTGAGCATTCTCATCTCCACTATCTCCATCCTGTTGATGTTATTTTTCCTCAGGGCCACAGTTTCCATAGCATACATCATAGCTGGTCTCGCTACTGTCCTGTAGATTTTGCCTTTTAGAGATTGATTGGCACCCTCTTATCCATAGCACTCTGGCCATCTCTCTTCAGTTCCTCCACCCAGCTTGTATCCTGCATCCTCTTTCACTGTTGAACCTAAGTATCTAAAATCCCTAACCTTCCTGATGACATTTCCTTCCAGCTCCGGCTCCTGGCTGCCATCCACTTTGCAGCACATATACTCTGTCTTACTTCTGCTCAGTCTCATACCTCTATCTTCCAGTACTTTCCTCCATCTTTGCAGTTTAGCTGTCACTTCTCTCGATTCTGCACACAGCACGATGTCATCCACATACATTGTCCAAGGCGCATCTTCTCTCACCACTTCCATCACAATATTAAACAGAAACGGACTTACTGCTGACTCTTGATGCGAGCCAACTGTCACTTGAAAACTTTGTCTCTCCTAGGCAAGTTCAAACTCTTGTCTTCACATTTCCATACATCTTCTGCACCAACCTGACTTATTTCTCTGGTACCTTCTTCTCCCTCAGACACCTCCAGACTTCTTGCCTTGGCATTCTATCATATACGCTTTCTCCAGATCAATAAATACTAGATGTAGCTCCCGTTGTTGCTCTCAAAACTTTTCTATCTATTGCCGTAATCAAAAGAATAGCGTCTGTCATCGATCGACCAGGCATGAAACCAAATTGCTCTTTTGCAATTTCCACCTCGTTCCTCGGTCTTCCATCAAGAACCCTTTCTAGGATTTGCATTGTGTGGGACATCAACTTTATTCCTTTTGTAATTCTTAGTCTTGTGCATCCCCTTTACCCTTGTAGATGATTGGGACAAGAGTATGTTCCTTCTACTCCTCGGGTATATTTTCCTGTTAGCAAACTTTTATGAATAGGTCACACAGCAGGTCAATTGCCTCTACTGGGATCCTGTCAGGAGCCCAGTGATTTTCCATTCTTCATCCTCTTTATGGCCTCCTTCACTTCCACTCTACTTATATTCTGCACTATCCCCGTCATAAGGCTGCCCATCTTCTCTGTGAGTCCTTGCATTTTCCTCTGTAGAGATCCTACAATACAATTTAAATAGCCTGATAGTGTTGGAAAGGATAAAGTATTGTACTGACACTGATAGAGCCATACTAAAAATAATTTAATTTACTCTTACAAATGAACATATAATATATCATGCAAAATCACTCAAGCTAAAGCTTCCTTGGTGAACAAGGAAGTCCTGGCCACCATTTTCCTTATATTTGTAAAAAAAAAAAAAAAAAAAAATGCATATATATATATATATATATATATATATATATATGCAGAAACAAGACTATTAGATAGTGGATGAAGTAAGTCTATGAGAAGGGGATTGTTGATGGATTGTATTGCTTTGTTTTGGATGGCATCAAGAACTTTTAAGAAGTTCATGGTGTTTTATTTCAAGTGATGCAGTATTTCTAAATGTGTACAAAGAGGGAGAGTGAAGAATGCAGGTGGGCAAGGTATGAATGGAGCTATGAAAGGGAGTAATGCAGAGATTCAATGATTTGTGGTGTGCAGAATAGAAGGGTAGAAAAGTGCTTGCCCTGGAGGAAAATGATAGTGTACCAGTAAAGTCAGGTGAGAATGTGGATTAGATGATAATGATGGTTTGGTATGAATGATCTGAGTGGTAGTGTGAATTATATGGCAAGGAAAGTCTGGGGTTAATGCAATTGTGCAGCAGAAAAATGCGAGAAGAAAGATAATCAATGTATTGCTCAGATACAGTTATGTAGAACTGAAGAGGAGGGAAGCAGTAATGAATGACCTGATAGTGAGAATGTGTCAAAACAGAGGTTTTGTAATATAGGGATGCTTGGAGTGCATTTGAGGATAAAAGAGAACTGTATGTGAGTATATTTGAGGGTAAAAGAGAGCTGTATAGAGAGATGCACTGTATCTGAACATGGAAGGACATAGGCATATGGAGAGAGAGTGTTGTTCTCTGGACAAGTGAGTATTGGGAAAGGGAAGTTGTACCATACATTTTCATATCTCCTGAGCAGTACCGTCGACAGGAAATTTTGATGTTGGAAACGTCGACATTGCTGTTTGCAAATAAAAATTATTTGTGAACAGCAATGACCCAAGAAAGATTGGTTGGTCTGGCAACTATATCGATAGAGGCAGACATAGTTTATAATTTAAATTTAGAAGAGCTTATAAACAATTTTATTGTAAGATGTCCCCCATAGAGCAAACATTTAATTAATATTATTCTGCATTAATGTTTCTCTTGTGATAAAAACAAAATAACAATTGGAGATTTTCTTATGTCTGTCTTAATAATTCATCAGGGACAATATTTAACTGTTTGCCGCAGGGCATGATCTAATCTGGCGATGGCCCTGCTCCTGAGCAACTATCCCCACGAGGCCACCTGTGTTGTATTGCAGTGTTAAATAGAATCTGGAGGGAATAATAGGCATAGAAATACTGACAATGCATTGATTGTTTCTTTATACAAATGCCAGGATTATCAGGAATGAAGGAAATTAATTGGTGGTATTAATAGTCTCAGCCTATCCAAAGATTATTTGGACTAGTGAAATAGTTGACTGATGATCGCCCGACAGGAATGGAAGTAGAAAAAGGATGGCATATTTCAGCAGGAGTGGAAGGACAAACAGAGTGATAATGTTATTTATTGAATGAGTGAGTTGTCTTTCTCAGAGAATTTGGAAGGAAATGGTGCTAATGGTTTTGAAAGTACAGGGTGTGAGGTGGAGATGGGCAGGACAAGATATTCAAGGGGATGTTGCTGTAGGCCAAGAAACACAGAGGATGATGAGCAGGATATGTTTTAGGATAAGTTTGGCAAGTGCATAGTGAGTGATTATAATCTCCCATATCCTTATGGAGGATTATAACTATAGTCATATAAATCAGGCAGAAGAAACAATGTACACTGGTAAAGAATTAAAATTCTTGAGGTACAAGTCACAAGTATCAAGAGTTTTGGATTTGGTCCAAGCATTAGAGGATCTGATTGTAACTAAGATGTCAACCCTGCCCCTGGATGACGAGAATGATCATGCAGTCTTGACTAAGATTACATACTTGCTCCATACTTCAGCATGCTTGGAAAGACATGCTAAAGTATCAAGGAGAAGGGAATTTATGTGGAATTATAAAATAGGTGACTATAATAATCTTACATAGGAATACTTCCATGGATGGAAGAATTGCAAGGAAGAGATTCCTAAGTGCATGATAAGCTGCATTACTCAAGTGAAAAAAGAATAGAGTGGGGAGGAGAGCAGTTGCATGAGGAATACAAGACTCAAGCCAGAAAAATAATTAAGATAGATAGTAAGGATGACAAACTTAGAATACAAGAGGAGAGCTCTATGATCTCGGGAAAATTCTAAGGACTGCTTTCATTATGTGACCAGTAGGAGGAAACGTGATTGTAGATGATAATTACCTTCTAAGTGGAATTGAGTGATCAGTGCAGATGACATATTGAAGCAGTTTAATAATTACTTTCTTTCATCCTGAAAATGCAGATTTTATTCCTGGAGGAATTGGGAGGGTTGAATATTAGAAAGTGCATGAGAAAAATGTATTTTGAATACCAAATACTCTGGAAAAGTCATGGGATTTTGCCATTTGTTTCTTTAGGGAATGTGAACTAATAGCTCCATTGACCTGGCTTTTCAGTGAAAGTCTAGCTATTGGGAGAAAAACTGTCCATTGAGTGGGAGGGTAAAATGGTGCTATTGCATAAGTTGTGCTAGCAGAATGGAGGTGTCAAACTAAAAACCAGTATATATTTCTCAGATGGTTAAGATTTTGGAAAAAATGTTAAGAGCTTGTATATAGAATTGGGTAGATGAAAACAATATTATTTATATAGACAAGAATATTACAATATTTAAGGAACAGAACAGTTTGTGTAATCTTGTTACCTTTCTATAATAGAGTAACAAGAGAAGAGTATGAGGCATATACTGTTATTATTTGGATTTTGCAAAGACATTTGACAGGGTGCCACATAAGTTGGTTTTGGATAACAGATTAGTGTATTGGAATGGTAACTGGCTTTCTGATAGATATCAGTATCATGGAGTAGGTAAGTTACAAATGGAGTTTCATAGGGTTCAGTACTGCATCTATTACTGTTCAATCTTTCTAAGTGATACTGTCACTGGACTACAGGAAGATAAGTTGTTTGCAGAGAATGTGAAGGTTATTTACTTCACTGATGTTGTGGTCCTTCCAGAGGATTTGAATGAGTAGAATAGGTGGACAAATGAATGGAGGATATGTTTCCATAGATACGATACCTGTGTAGTTCAGTGAAAGTGGCGTTTGCGCTCCACAGTATTTGACTGCCTGAAGGAAGACCTAGGTTCAAATCTAGTTGCTGACTAGATTCTCTAAGCCTTCTTAAGTTAGTTGATCTCTGGCATGGGCAAGCGGGTTTTCTCCTGGAAACTTCGGATTTTCATCCCATAAACTCAAGAAAATGCACTATGGAACCCACACTATCTCAGATAATAAATATTTTTACATAGCGCCTCCAGGGAGGGCACCTACATCACAACTCTGTCGTTTCCACCAACTACAATTAACTGCAACTACTTTCATCATCTACCGTCGACCGCCACCACTAGTATTTTCACAGAAAATCTCAAACATCCATGGCGGGATTCGAACCCACAGCCTTTAGGCTGGAGAGCGGATACGCCAACCAGGCTGGCAATATAGTGTTAGGATTAAGGACCATGAGATGGCGGCAGCACTTGTCAGCTGCCTTTCTTCACTGGATGCTGGATATTGTTAGTGATAGTTTTGGGCCAGATATCTCTAATTAGCCTTTGGTGGAGAATGAAAAGCCTCGCTTTGATTTCCTTACTCCTTGTAAGGGAATCAAAAGCATTACTGGTAGCAGATATGATACTTCATGGACTGGAAGAGGCAAAAAATATTGGGATGATTGTAGGCAGAAATTTGAAGTTCAGAGGACATTGCAGAGGTTGTGAAGATAACTGCTGCAATACTGAAGAGGATCTAGTCATCTGGATTTGAAGGGAATGAGCAAGTGCAGATGTGTCAGAGGCAGACTGACATTGTATAGTCATCCTGATATCCTGAAAATGATATCAGGACTATACTATGTTTATTAATATTAATAGGATAGACCTGATACATTTAACCTGTTGCAAGGTTTTCATATTTATAAATTTAGGGACACAAAAACACACGTATTGAACAGATTATTTTATTAATTACTAATAAAATAAAGCTTGACGTTTTGACCCCTGTATCGAGGTCTTTATCAGATTTGACACTGGGGAGATTTTTCATGTGATAGAACGAGAGAAGGAAGAAGGTAAGAAGTTTTTTACATGGGAGAGATAGGAGCATGGAATGCATTGTCTTCAAGGTCGTGAAAGTGTAAACAGTGAATGAGTTTAAGGAGCGATACGATACTGTTGCTCAACATGGCCCTGCACAATGAATATAAACATAGACATAATGGGAATCAGAAAAACAAAGAGGTAACTTATGTAATCAAGGAAGCAAAGATAGGGCCTCCTTGAACTACACACAAGTAGTGTTGGAGTCATGAGGGAAAGAAAAAAAGGAAATGCAAAAAAGTATTCTTGGATGTTGGGAATGACAAAATCATAATAATCAAGACTGAAGGAAAACCTTTTAACATTGGTATTCTCCAGGGTATGTGCTCTTTCTAACAGCCACATGGTGATGAAGACTTGAGGTAAAAAAAAAGGTTATAAAACAAGGATATTTTAATTTTTATGAGAGGGATGTAAATATAAGAGTTGAATCTGGAGAGGAGAGGAATATCCTTAGTAAATGGTAACATTGGACTTACCAGTATTAATCAACAGAAGTATAAGGCAAATTGAGTTTTTATGACTTTAATTATCAAAGCAAAATGACATTTTTATCCATGACCAAAAATTAGACCATATATCTGGATAAGCATAGATGGTCAAATCAGATACCAGGTTGATTATGTAATGATTAAAAAAATTTCATAAATAGTATTGTGCAAACAAAAATGTACTTAGGAGTAGATACAGACTCAGATATCATTCCATTTATTTCAGAAATAAGACTAAAACAGCAAAGAAAGAAAGAAAGAAAACCTTTGCACAAACTTCAACCTAAAGATAAATATGCACAAAAGTTGTTTTGAACATCTTAGGAAATTTCATTTGGAAAATGATAATGCACTTAAAGATGGAAAAATATCAAGGGGTACTTAGATGTTTGTTCTTATGACTGTATATACACCCACTGACAAAATACATAAGAAAACCATGAAGGAATATTATTAAGAGAGACTTCCAGCGAGTCAGGGACTCATTGAGGGAGGTCACATACTACACGTACCAGCTATCATACTTATTCTTGAATTCATTCACACTACTTGCACTCACAACATTCAATAGCAATCCATTCCAATCATGCACCACCCTAGAAAGAGAAATCGAGCCCTCACCTCCTTCTTAGGGCCAGAGACCAGATCTGTGCACAATATTCCAAGTGAGGTCTTGTCAAGGCTTTGTAAAGAGGCAAAATAACATCCTTATATTTATATGTGCAAGTTCAATTCAGCAATGCAATTATCTTTTGAGTTGTATTTGCAATCTTTGCTACATCGCCCCTGAACTTCAACTTGCTAACTACTAACACTTCAAGATTCCTAACATGATTAGTTTCTTCTAGCATAATCCCACCAATATAATGACATTGGATATCTAATCATGCCAAAGTGCACGACTTTACATTTACTGACATATTTCCCATGTCCACAATTCCAGCCTATTCAGATTATTCTGCAAGTACTACATATCAGCAGCATTCCTGATTACTCTCCCTATCTTTGCATCTTCTGCAAATAGCTGTATGTCGCTTGTCAAATCCTTCCCAATATTAATATAGACTGAATAATAGTGGATTATAGAATATTAGCATGGATAAGAGGATGGCTGACCCATGCTAATATTCTATAATCCAAATCAGTATTCTCCAATTTATGCAACAGTCTACCATGCTGTATTCTGTCAAAAGCCTTAGCAAAATCCAAAAGTATTATGGTGTATCCATTCCCTTGTCTAGTTCAATGGTAACATTGTTACAGAATGTGAGCAAGTTGCTAAAACATGACCTTCCTTTAGTAAACCCATGTTGCTCATTGCAAAGTAGTTTCACTGCAAACCCTAACCAATTTTTCCAAAATTTTCACCACTCTTGAGATACTAATTGGATACATTAGTCTTTGCACCACCCCTGTGCAATGGAATAACCATATATCCTTTCCATTCCTGCAGAATCTTCCCTGTTCTGAGACTCTTTAAACAGCCAGTTCAGCTAAACACTCTTTTAGCATGGGTGCTGATATCGCTACTGCTGAATTCTTATTCAGTTTGTGCAACAGTTGTAATAGCCTCTTCTCATACACCTGAGTTTTTTCATCCAGTGAAGAGGTATCAGTGAGCTCAATGTTGCATACATCAGGTTGATAGCTTTTTAACAAAATGGGCATTCATTGAACAATCTCTTTTGCATCTGTTACCCTCATACCATCTGCATTTAGAAGAGTTATTCTTTCATATTCATTCTTTCACATGCAGAGCCAGTTTTTTTATACTTAGACTTTACTTTCTGTACACCAGTTGAGACTATTCTAGCCTTCTGTTTATAATTTTCATAACGGACATCATTCTTATGCACATGGTATTCTTTCCACATAATCCTTTTCTTACGAATCTCTTGCTTAATAAGATTACACATCCATTTGACTCCCATCTTTTAAGTATTTTTTAAATGCTTCCCCCATGCACTTTCGATATTCTTCCGATTCAGCAACCGAATCCCATTCCAATGAACTCAGCATACTCCTCAGTTGGTCATAATTTTCTGCTTTGTAGTTCTGAATGGAACATTCAAAAACTTAGCTATTTCCCAAACGAATACTGCATGATCACTGTCACCAACTGGAGGCAGAATAGTTATGTCTTTAACTGAAATGCCTCTGATGCTATAATCCAATCTAACATTCTTTGAACTCTAGTTCCTTCTATTACATGCTTCTTGAGGAAGTTGTCCCACAACAGCTCAATAAATTCATTTTCATTCTTTTCATTCTACTGCTGCCCAATCAATATTTGGATAATCAGTCTCCCATTATTAGTATTACTCTTTTTTTTTTTTTTGCATTCATCTTTTCTGTCTGGTGATGCATTTCTTCATCACTAGCAACCGATCCACCAGGTCTGTAACAACACCCCACTATGTAATTGATCTTGTTAGATTCCACCTCGCACCAGATGAGTTCAAACTCACTGCCACATGAAATACTGTTACTACAATCATAGGTCTCAACTCTGACTGGATTCAACTCATCCAATAACATTAGCAGCATGTCTCTCCTCTTCTATCCTTTCTAAAAATACTGTACCCTTTACACTCGATACCAGTTAGTATGTCTGATTCTGATAGCCAGGTCTCACTAATACCTACAATCAATCTGAGGTCCCAACATATTGACCAAGGCAACAAACTCAACCACTTTTTTTTTTTTCCTACCACTTTGTTTCTGATACTCTAGCATTCGTGTACAGACATAATCTACCTGCATGTTCTTTTGTATACTCTTATCTGCAGTCTGCCTGACACTGTTCGACATATTGCAGATCTCTGTTCTTCTCTAGTGATATAAAACCTTTTAACAGTCCAATTACAAGAAGTTAAGATGCTTGGAATGTGTAGTTATAAAAAGCAGATGATATATTTTAATAAATTTTTCTTCATATTATTAAATCTTTATTGGCTTATTCACTTTATTCAGCATTTTGGTTTGCTTATCTCTAACCTGAAATTCCTCAAGGTTTATTCAACAGAAATTGAAACACTATCTTCAATTATTTATGACATTACAAAACCAACAGAAGAATCATACTTTGAAATGGAATTCATTTGAAAAAAATGTGAAACTAGTGTTTCATGTAGCACAAAACTACAGGAGTATTGAGCCAAGTTAAAGGTAAGAGATCCAGAACTGTGTTCAAAATAATAATATAAACTGAAATGTGAATGGCTGAGTTTGGGAAGAAGGGGGGGGGGGGATGCCCATATATTTTGCCATTAACTAAGCGATCTTTGTTTTTACACATTGTAAGTGATAGCAAAGTACATGTTTATGAATTTCTAATTTGGGTTCTCAGTATACCGAGAGCAATGTTAACTTTTTTTGCTGCTAAGCTTAAGTTATCTCTAGCAGTTTAAAAATTGAATTCTTGC
This sequence comes from Typopeltis vanoorti, assembly GCF_054136105.1. Classification (NCBI taxonomy): domain Eukaryota; kingdom Metazoa; phylum Arthropoda; class Arachnida; order Uropygi; family Thelyphonidae; genus Typopeltis; species Typopeltis vanoorti. The sequence continues at coordinate 120,968,083 of NC_143560.1, forward strand.
TAAGCTTGAGTATTCTGGAGTAGTGCACTTTTGCATTAAAACAAAATCTCTCCCCAAACAACTCTTAAATTTTTCAAGCATATGGTAAGATCTATTATGAATATAATTCAGTTCAACTTAAACACTTGTCCCAGCTAATGTATCACATGGTCTCTACCCTTCCAAGGAGATTAAAAAGTAGTGGAAAGTGCAGCTGAATTAGTTACAAAAATTGCATCGAATCATTGGGAAAGAGATAGATCAATTAGCCAATAACAAAATCCATTATATAACAATATACAACAAAAATATGCTAACTTAAATAAAATAAAGGAACAAAGAAAAATCAGAATAACTCAAACTATGTGATGAAATTTTCTGCAATTCAGTGAAAAGCAGAATGAATAAATAGTTTAATTCAGTAAAAAAAAAAATGGGTACATAAAGACAATAGTCAAAGTGCCTCATTAAGGGGTGTGGTCACCCCTCAGCAATACAGCACTCATGTTTCACACTGTTTATGATGATGTCTGGCCCACATAAGGATGAACATAGAGGTCCATCTCTAAGTTGCGGCATGAATCAAGTACATAGAAGTTGGTGCATCCACCTAACAAGAATGCTCCAAATAATCACATTATCCTCACCATAAGTGTCCCTTTCACAGATATTACAGGGGTGATAATGTGTTCCTGGTTCTCTCCAGATGTGGCATGCCTGCTATGACTTGGTAGAACAAATCAGGTCTAATCTGTAAATAATACCACTCCATTTTGTCATGGATCCAGGCTCATTTCAAATGTTCTCTCCTGTGATCTGGGAATAGGAGCATACAGACCATCTTTATGGAGTCTTCTGCATACAGTGGAAGCAGATACACCTGTTCTTGTAGCTGATGCAAGGTCAGATTATAGCCAATTCAGGGTAGCACTCCTGTTTTGGAGAGCAGACAATTGGTGACATCAGTCATCCGTTGTGGTTGTAGCCTTCCTTCATTGTATCTCCTAGATCAGGGTCTTCAACTTTTCAGACAGTGCGGGCCGCATTAAAAATTTCAATGAAGCCTGCTGGCCACTAAGCTATACTGCGGTATTTAGAATTGTAAGATGCTTTCCAGATTCACAAGGAATGCTGTGCATTTGATATTCTACATAAAATCCTATAAAAATAAACAAACTTAGCTTTAAGAGCGTAGGTAGGCGTCGGGTTCATGATAAGTAAATACAATCAATACTTGAAAAAAGATAAATCAATGTTGGAAGTTGCTATGTGCAGAGTATTCTCAAGATGTTAGTTCATAATCTGAGTTCTTGTCTTGGACTTCACATGCTTCATTCTAGAGAAGAACTGCTCACATGAGTATGTGCTTCGTAACAAAGGGCACATCTTCAAAGCATCCCGCCAAAGATTAGGGAATGCATCCTCAGAAATGTAGTCTTTGTAAAATGTAAGCAAGGGCACATTGAACCTGGCATTTTGGCAGCATTGACACTGAATGGCATTGAAAATAAATCTAAAGAAGACTGTTGCTTACGAAAATCGCTAAATCTCTCTTCGAACTCACTTCGCAACAAGGCTAATTTTGAAGCGTATTCATTGAGACGAACAGTTGGCCTCAACGAGAAGTTGAAAATGAGTTAAGTCTTTTTTTTTGCGAGTTCTTTGAGTTGTTTCCCAAAGTTTGAGCTTGGCACAAAAGCTTCGATGTGATCAAACAGCGTATGCACCAATTGATCTTTGGATTGTAGCTGCATATTCAGGTCATTCATATGCAATGAGATGTCAGTCACAAAGGCAAAGTCTGTCATCCATTTCGGACCATTAAATTTCACAATCAGATTCCCCTTGGTTTGCATGAACTGCTGTATTTCGCTCCTTAAGTCAAAGACTTTTAAGAACCTTCCCTCTGCTCAACCAACGTACATCACTATGATAAACCACATCGCACTCTTGGGCCAAAAACTCTTGGAAATGATGATGATTCAATCCTCTTGACGACAGTCACAATAACTTTCGTGCGAAAATTCTCCTGGTGGATTAAACAGTGGTAATGTACGAAATCTTTTCCTTCTAGTTTCGGTTCTTTCTGTAGCAGTGCAACAAACCCTTTGTTATTTCCTACCATAGTAGGGGCACCATCAGTTAACACACCCTCGAGGTTGGTTAAGCTGAGGTGTAAACGCTGGAGCGTTTTCTTGGCAGCTTCAAGAATATTTTCGTCATTCCCTTCATAGGTATGAGCACTAGCAGTTCTTCTGTGCATTGAATTGTTGATCAATGCCATGGACAAAGATAGCCAGTTTTGCTGTATCCTTTATATCTGTGCTCTCATCTAAAGCAAGTAAATATGACGTAAATTCGGATGACCGATTTTTTGAAGGAACTTCAAAAAATCGGTCATCCGAAATAGCTTTTCGACAGGTCGTGCTACAGTTATCCAGACAAACCCAGTTTTTTAAACACTTGCTTATTATTTGGGCACAGAATATCCCCAGCAGCAATGAGCACTCTTTCACAAACTCACCATTCAAGAAGGCTTTTGATTTTTTAGCAATTTTTTCAGCTAACACAGGCTTCACTCTCTTCCCTCTGCATTTTAAACATACCCTGCTGGCATTTAAATCGATTTGGAGACTGTTCATTTTGTCTACATGAAGTCGCCCTTGAAGATCATCGAAATTGGATGCATGCTTTGTCTCATAGTGTCATTTTATATTGTATTCTTTTGATACTGACACTGACTCGCAACAAATTAAATACACTGGCTTATCATCAATCAGCACAAAGTAAAAATGGGTCCACTTTTCATTAAAAATCTGACAAGAATTACTTGATTTATGCTTTTTACTCGTAGACACCATAGCGATGGAAGGTGAACCCAAAAATGATCCAAAATGGCCATCTAATGGTTATTATCCACTAAATATGGCTCACACTAATGGAAAAAAGTGGCAATATGAAACCCACAATAGGCTATGGCTGACACGACAAACCTGCTTGCACTTATACACAAATATCACCCTGTTCATGACTGACTGACTGTGGATGAGATCCTCTTGTATTTATATGATAATAATGAAGTATTGAGAACCTTCAAGATGTATCTGGAAGGCACTAGACAGCACACTCGAATGAGCTACTGCTTCAGCCATCTACCTGTAACGTTAGTACTAGTACTTAAGTACCGCTTGGTGTTGGTAGATGGCTGAAGAAGCATGTCTATATAATATTTATTTTTATAGGATTTAATGTAAAGTAAAATGCACAGCATTCCTCGTGAATCTTGAAAGCATCTCACAATTCTAAATACTGCAGTATAGCTTAATAGCCCATGGGCTTCATTGAAATTCTTTTTTATTTAATAGCGTTTTAATGTTAAGTAGCCATTTTTTCAAAATGGTTGGCAGGCCACGACAAAGAGCTCCGCAGGCCACATGTTTAAGACCCCTGTCTTAGATGCTGTTAGCGACTGTTATCGAAAACCTTCGAGATGTATCTGGAAGGCACTAGCCAGTGCACTCAAATGAGCTACTGCTTCATGGCAAAGAGCTCTGCAGGCCACATGTTTAAGACCCCTGTCCTAGATGCTGTTAGTGACTGTTGCAATTGGTTTCCCAGCCTGGGAACTATGAAGCAATTCACATACAACCATCTGGGCTACCTCTGCCTGACTTTGACCAGTCTTAGTTTTACCATGGCTCACCACCTGAACTCAGTTAAAAAAAAAATCTTGTTCTCATTCCAGATACGAAATGGAAAACTATTATAAAACTGCTGCATTTATACCATGGCTCCTTTTTTGTTATCTGACGCAAGTGAGTTGTGCCAGATTCAGCATCACATTTTTACATAATGTACTTGACTTTCACATGCGTTTTTTCCTTTTCCCTCCAAGTTCTCACATTCTTCTGTTTTGTTCCTTAATTTATGGAAACCAGTGTATGAGAATAGTTGACTTCTCAGACACGAGTAGTTCTGCTGAATTTTTGTGCCAGGCCTCAAAGTGGTATAGTTATTTTTATACCTGTTGCATGTAGGTTCTAAATTCTCAGATACTGTACAAATTATTATTATTATTATTATTATTATTACCACGGGCTACTCCAGGAGTCCTTAGACTCATCGAGGGAGGCCCTAAACATGTTCACGCAGCTGTTCAACATTCTCACAGTATCTATCATACCTTGCCTTGAACTCGCTCACTGTCATAGCACCCACAACAGACTCTGGCAGCTTATTCCACTCATTTACCACTCTAAAAGTAAAGAACCCAGCTCTAACACCCCTGCTAACCACGCTCTTGCCCAGCTTCCATGGGTGTCCCCTAGTTCTCCCACCACCAGTCCTGATCTCAAAAATATCATCTGAATTAATCCTATAGAATCCTTTTAGCAATTTGAATGTCTCAATCATGTCTCCCCTTTTCCGCCTATCAACTAGTTTCTGCAACCCACAAATCTTCAACCTGTTCTCATATAGTTCATTCCATAGACCTGCTATCATCTTAGTCACTCGCCTCTGAATCCTCTCAACCTCCTCCCCATCAAGAAGGAACCGAGGTGACCAAATCTGGGCACAGTAGTCGAGATGAGGTCTTATCAGGGCTCGGTACAGAGGTACAATAACTTGTTTTTCTCTGCTCGTCAAGGTATTTTTCAACAACCAAGTGAGTTGATGAGCTGATTTAGCTACTTTCGCAATGTGCCCCCTAAACTTCATCTCCCTATCCACCAACACTCCCAAGTCCCTGGCCTCATCAATCTCTTGGAGTACAGTTCCACCAATGTGGTATACTGCTGCTAATCTTTTCACTCCGAAATGCATAACCTTACATTTTGTCACATTAAATTGACATCCATTCTCCTTAGTCCAGAACTCCAATCTATCTAAGTCATCTTGCAAGACTTTGACATCTTCTGCATTCACTATCGCCCTACCCAACTTTGCATCATCAGCGAACAGATGAACTGTCCCACTTAGACCCTTCCCTATATCATTAATGAACAGATTAAACAGCAGTGGCCCAAGAACAGAAGCCTGTGGCACACCACTAGTCACAGGCCGTTTTTTGGACTCTACTCCTGAATAAACTACTCTTTGATATCTCTCCATCAACCACCCAGCTATCCATCTCACCAACCCTATATCCATTCCCATATGTTGTAGTTTACGGATTAGGATTCCATGTGGTATCCTGTCAAACGGCTTTGCCAGGTCCAGCAGTATCACTGTAAACCCATTTCCCTTATCCAGTTCAGCCGTCACCTTGTTATAAAACTTGAGCAAGTTACTGAGACATGATCTACCCTTCACAAAGCCATGCTGTCCTCTGTACAGTATCTCATTTTCATCAATCCATTCCTGTATTTTTCCCTTGACTACTTTCTCCAAGACCTTGACAACGACTCCTGATATGCTGATCGGTCAGTAATTTGCAACCATAGTCTTGGATCCTCCTTTATGCAGTGAAACTATTTTCCCCTCTTTCCACGCCTTCGGGACTAAGCCAGACCTGAGACTCAGATTAAACAACATGGTCAAGGGCACTGATAATTCATTAGCCGCTTCATGCAAGACCCGTGCCGGTATACCATCCAATCCCACAGATGTATTCACATTAAGGTTCTGTAATAGACTATTCACCTCCACTTCATTCATCACAATTCCCATATAAACTAATGGTTCCTTCATTTTTTCAACGTCACCACCTGGATGATATACTTTTGCAAAGTGCGCGCTCAGTAACTCCACTATATCGACTGGTTCAGTGAACTCTTTACCATCATCATTCCTTAAAATCATTTTGCCATGTACAGTTTTTTTCTTGCTTGCAGCATATTGAAAGAACTGTTTGGGATTCTCTTTTGCTTGCATAGCTAGTTTCCTTTCATAATCGGCTTTTGCTGTTTTTACCACACTCGTTACCCTTCTGGCCTGTACTTTATACCGTTCGTGTGCCTGCAGGTCACCCCTTTCTTTAAATTCCCTCCGTAGTTGTTTCTTTTTTTGCAGCTCAAGCTTAATGGTGTTATTCATCCATTTAACCCCTCCTTGTTTCACTATTCGGACCTTAGGTATACAATCAGCCATAACCTCCTGTAAATGCTCTTTGATCACTTCCCATGCTCTATCGACGTCCAGCCCTTGCAGTTGTACATGCCATGGCACTGATCCAAGCAATCTCCTAAGCTTGTCATACTTGCCAGCACGGTAATTCCACATATACCCTGTCTTAATCACAAATTTCACACCTTTAGCCACCTCCCAGGTCAAGACCTTATGATCACTCTCACCAATAGGTGGCAACATGGTCATATTCATTACAGTCAAATTCTCAGATACTATTAACAGGTCAAGCACTCTCACACCCCTAGTATTTTCAATTACATGCTGTTTCAGATAGTTATCCCTTAATAATTGAATAAAATCCATTTCCTTCCTCACATGTGTCCTCTCCTCCTTCCAATCAATGTTACCATAGTTGAAATCCCCCATAATAATTACCCTCCTTTCACTCATTTCATCAATTTGTTTATGCATACCATCTCCACCATCTATTCCATCACCTGGTCTATAGCAGCACCCAACTGTATATTTTATTCTGCCAGTATCAATCTCACACCAAATAGCCTCAAATGAGCTCCTTTCACTATCCTGCAATACTTCAATTCTCCTTGGCTGCAGTTCATCAGCTATCCTCAACAACACCCCTCCCCCAATTTTATTCTCTCTGTCCCTCCTAAACATACTATAACCTACACATTCTATCCCACTAACTATATCATCTTCCGTCAGCCATGTTTCACTAATGCCAATAACCTGTGGCCAGGAAGAGCCAATCAAGGCCAAAAATTCTTCCTTCTTGTTCCTAATACTCCTGGCATTAGTATACATGAATTGCAGTGTTCCCTTTGTCCCACCCCTATCTTGATGCGTTATTCTAAATATCCCATTCCCATTTTTTGTCCTTTTTGCTGGCTCAGGTACATCATATACATTTTTACACTCAACTGTCTCACTGATGTCTGGATATCCACTTCCCCCCCTCCTTGGTAGTTCTAGTTTCCCTGGTTCTGCACATCCATTTTCACTTCATTCAGCAACACTTTTTCCAGTCTCCGCACACCAAGTCCATTCAAATGCAGGCCATCCATCTTGTATAAGTCCTTTCGCCCATCAAACTCATTCCACACGTCCACAAATTCCACACCACACCGTCCGCATAACCTGTGCATAATATCATTTGCGATTATGGCCCTCCTTCTAAACTCCTCTCTGTCATACCGCGGTAACAGACTCACCATTCTAACTGTCACTCTTTTCTTTCGCTACCTTTAACCATACTTTCAAGTCCTCTTTCATAAAAAATTTATCACCTTTCAATTCATTCGTACCAGCCACAATTGTTATTTCTTTCACCCTCTGTTTTTGCACTCTAATGCTCTCACTTACATCCTTAAATTTCGCACCCGGTAAGTACGATTTAGTTACACTCCCATCTATTACTCCTCTTAATAACGAGTCACCATACATAGTTCACATCAGATTTTAAAATTGGATGTGCATTGTTTGGTGACAGCATCTCAGACTGAAAAGAAGTCGCTTCTCTACTCTGATTCTTCCTTCACCAAAAAAAAGGAAAATCCCACTAGGTATTGCCGGACCATACCCATATCCGCAGCAGGTCTCCAAGGTGAACAGCCTCTAGTCAATAGAATAATGTAGGTAAGGGAAGTCGGCAAGACGGATCTGTAACCTCGGGACAAGGATTGGTTCCGAGGACTGGGGTCCGAAGCGGGTATGGCACTGCACCGGGACTGGGCAAAACTGTCCAGTGATGGAACGGTTGAGCCCGGACCAGAATCAGGGCCTTCTCGTGGAATGCCTCAGCTGCGCGGCGTGCCGGATGGCCCGTCGGGCACGACCGTTTCGGCTGGCAACTAACAGCCAACTCAGAACTGGCACGCACCAGGGGGAATCCGACTGTCTAATTAAAACAAAGCATATTGCGAATTGGTTGTTTAGAGTTGTTGAAGCAATGTGATTTCTGCCCAGTGCTATGAATGTTTAAGTGAAAGAATATCAATTAAGATCGTGGGTGATCGGTGGGAGTAAACATACTCTCATTGAGGTGGATGGTGATTTATAATTTGAGTAGTTTTATTAATATATAACAGGATATTGTTTGAATGAAGTTTATCTAGCCAAATTTTAATTGTTTATTGTGCGACTGGAGAGTGCATAATGCGCAGTTGTGAATGATGTTTTTATAAATATCTAGCAGGATTATTTTTCAAGTTTAACTAGCCAAATTTAGTTGATTATTGTGAGATTGGAGAGTGCATAATGCACAGATTTTTAATTCCCAGAGACAGCTCACGCCACACCGGGTCCAGCTGGCCTCACAGAGAGGTCCTGAAGGTGTTTGCTATTAGAGCAACACATGACGTGCAGAAGTGGCCTCCAGATGTCCTGTCAAGGCATCATTTTGATTTTCCTTTTTCAGTAGCATAATTCGTTGGTGTGAGTCCATTGATGGTTGCTGTAAATCACCAGGGGAAGCCTGGTGAGTGCTCTTAGCACAACTGATAATTCCTGGAGTCACTTTGTGATAATTCAGGTCCGGCTGGCCTCAGAGAGAGGCCCCGAAGGAGTATGCCCAGTAGGGATGTTGCTACTGGAATCATGCTGCTCTTAACGTGGGGAATTGCCATCCCACCCATGCACCTACGCACACGAGCTTTTTTCGTAGGGAATTCGGCTATCTGATTACCATTGTCTGTGGTTGGGAAGAGGTGAGAGTGCCCTAAAGACTCTCGCTGCTCCCCTATGAGCATATAACGTAGGGAATCTGTCTTTTATCCCAACCTCAGTGGCACTGGGCCTCTCATGTGATTGTGGAACTCTCTGAGTTGACACAAGTAAATAATAATGCAATACTATGGATAAATATATAGAATAACTCTGAAAAATATAGAGGAAAACTCTAAATAATAAAGAGAAAGAATATACAGTATGAAGATGGTGATGTTTTGATTGAGTAAGGAATATATCTGTTCCTAGGTAGGAATAGAGGGAATTTAGTTACTAGTTTTAAGTTAGTATGTAAGTTAGTTTTTAAGCTAGGTTTAGAAAAGGAACTTGAAAGCAATTGATAAAAGCAGGATTTAATTCAGAGTTATTCAAAGAAAATTCTAGCGGTCTTGCCACGACTGGTGCCTGTATTGACGAGAGTGAGAGCATGAATTACACAGGTCTGTAGAATTATTAATAATGGTAAATGCATGAAATGAACAACTTTAGGTTCATGTACCAAATGAAATTAAGCACATTGCCAAGAGTGTCCGAACGAATTTTTTTTTTTTTTTTAATAGTGAAGTTGGGATGATGAACCTCAAGGTTGATGCAATTGTATACTGTAAGAGAGCACTAGTGTGAGTGATGGAAATCAATATTGGAAAAATTGATTAATATAAGAGAGTACTAGTGTGGGATATCAACCTCAAGGTTGATGCAATTGTATACTATATGAGAGCACTAGTGGAATTCAATATTCATTAAATTGTGTAATGCAAGAGAGCAGTGAAGTGGGATATCAACCTCAAGGTTGATGTAATTGTATACTGTAGGAAGAACATAACGTGAAGATAAAGATTACAGGTTAGTTTTACCCTACTGATGACTAGTCGTTGCGATAGTAACCCTACTCAGTACGAGAGGAACCGCAGGTTCGGACACTTGGTACATGTGCTTGGTCGAGTGACCAGTGGTGCGAAGCTACCATCCGTGGGATTATGACTGAACACCTCTAAGTCAGAATCCCGTCTAGCCACTGCAACGATACTGTTCGTTGCCTCGCGTGTTAAAAGGCAGCGCTAGCCGGAGTTGCTTTTGTACCGTCACGGTGCGATCGCTCTGGCGATGAGGCCACTAGAACGGAAGCATCAAGGCAGCCGTTGAGACTATGCGGCAGCTGCTTCCTATGCCGCACCATTCAGGTGTGACATGCAGGCACCAAATCGTCTGCAGACGACCTAGGTACTGGTCTGGGTGTCGTGCTTAGAAGAGCAGCTACCATACCGCGATCTATTGAGACTCATCCTCTGACTTCAACTGAGGTGTTCAAACACCTCAGTTGAAGAGAAGAAAAGGGGGTAGGTGGAGAACAGGTATGTGACGAGTGTTGTATTGTTGTGTGTGTGTGGGGGGGGCTCTTGTTTTGAAAAATATAACAGTGTCTAAATTTTGAAAGGATGATGGAGATATATGGCAGAATATTCAGTATTGTATAAAAAAAAAAATACTGAACAAGATTTTCAATAAAACATAACTGTCACAATTTTATTTGAAATCAAATAGCTTAAAGTTTTGCATATTGTAGTTTAAATTAAAAAAAAAATTGAACTAGCAGTCAGAGATTTGTCTGGTTTCTATTTTCTCAGCAGTGAAAAAGTTAAAAGGAACATTTTGGTTAAATTTTATTTGAAATCAAATAGCTTAAAGTTTTGCATATTGTTGTTTAAATTATTATAATAAAAAAAAAATTTAAACTAGCAATCAGAGATTTGTCTGGTTTCTATTTTCTCAGCAATGAAAAAGTTAAAAGGAACATCTGCAACCTGCAGAGGGAAAGGAGAATGCTTCCTTCTCTGATACAATGAGACAAACCATTGTATTTCTCACTAATCATGGAGGGGGGGGGGGGGGGGAGAAGTGGGTTTAGTTTTAAAGAATACTAGGATATAACAATAAACTGACTAGAGATGCCTTTTTTTTTTAAATCCAAACTCAATACTTAGGTCACCCTTGATCACCACCTAAAGGTACCAAGAAGGTAGAATATGTGATATATAATAGCATTACAAGTGCAAACAATTTGTTTCGAGTGAAATGAGAAAACAGTGCTTGAGTGGTGACCTAGGGCTGGGCCAGTGAAACTATTGATTCAGGTCCCAAATACAAAAATTTAATTAAAAAAAAAAAAAGCTGCCATTTATTTAATATTAGGGTTTATTTTTAAATGAGAAGTAATACATAATTTTATATTGCACAAACGCTTTATTCAGGGCAAAACCATAATTTGCATTCACATGTGATTTACTACTATTTTTCCATGTAGTCACCATGACCATTAAGATACTTTATCATGGAACTGCCTCTGATAGTGGAAAATTCTGTCTTGCTGTAAGTAGCCAAAATGCAAAATCTGTTTCAGACCTGCTACTTTAAGGGTTGTCTACAAATTCACCAAATCTTGCATCTGCTGAGCTATGTGGCATTATATACAGTAGCAAACAAATTAATCTGAACACTCTTAAAGAGTGTTTGGATTAATTTAATGTCAAGAAAATATGTATAAAAATTAAACTCCAACTTTACCTAATAATTTATATGTGCTCCTCTGTTCCTAATAAGTTCATTATTTGCTTAGGCATGAACTCTACCAACGTAAAACACATTTTTCTTATTTCTGCATCTTGAAAGCATACTTTTATAATGGATTGCATTAAGTTATCCTTTGCATCACAATTTAATTTTCTAAATCTCTTTCACTGCGGCCTACAAATTTTTTATTGGGTTAATGTCAGGAGAGTTACCTAGCTATAGAAGCAATTGGATGCTGTAATTTTTGAGGAAGCGTGGCATGGAGTGAGATCCTGCTGGAAGATAAGTTTTGTCTTTCTGGATCTGTGGGACCACTCTTTCCTCCAATATTTTTATATATTGGTCAATTTTCATCACACCATTAACAGGCACAAGTGATCCTAAACTATCACATTTAAAACAACCCCAGAACATCTTTTTAGCTGGGTGTTTAGGAGCTTGATGAAGGTGGGCAGAGAAGTCTTCTCAGCTGCTGATTTGCAAACATAGGGTATTTGCTCTCCTGGACAAAGAATTGGTTCTCATTTGAGAATATGACCTTCTTCCACTTTTCAACTTCTCAACAGTCCAATCTTTGAACACTTTTTGCCGACTGGAGCCTCTTTATCTCACACAGCCTGTGTCAACAGTTGTTTTATTTTTGGTCTGTGAGCAGTCCTTCCTACTTCCAACAATTTTTGACAGACTCATGTCAGAAACATTAATCCTACTAGCTGCCAAGTCTATTTAAGTCTAGAGCAGACAATCTTGGATTCATAATCATGCAAAGATTGCTGTGGTTAAGAAGTTCAATCGAATTATTCTGGTTTTGTGACCACATGTTTATTAAAAAAAAAAAAAAAATGTTATTTTAAAACTAAACAAGTACTAAAAATGTACTGTTAGTTCTCTTTACCCCTGAAGATATTAGTCTGATGACTAACAAAACTTGTTGGGTTTGTTTTTTAGTACTTGTTTAGTTTTAAAAAAAGTTTTTTTTTCTAATAAACATGTGGTCGCAAAACTGGAATAATTCGATTGAATCTTGGATTCATTTTGCTTTTCCTAACTAGTACATGATCTTGAGTAAGTATAGTTACCTTTTATCACCTACATTTTCCTTTTCTGTCAGGAGAAAAGGTACCTATCTCACTGAACCTCTTTAAAATCGCATTAACAGTATCCACACCAACACCACACTCATTGATGATTTGTCTGAGTCAGAGATGTGTGCTGAGAATTAGAATGCTTTCTTGGAGATGTAACCATTTTATAGCTACATAAAATTAATAAAACACTACGAATGTCAATCTGTTTACACTATTCAAAAATGAACAATGCTATTAATAAACATTGTAGAGACAGTTAAAACATACAACATTCAACCCAAAATAATGAACTAAAACCAAAAATTTGAAGAAAATTATTTAGCTTGTTCATATTAATTTGTTTGCAACTGCAAGCACAGAAAGGAGACAGTGACTGTTGTCTCACTCTTCATAAACTCCACAGGTGATTATTACTAGACAGTAGCTATCACTTTTCTTGCAAAGGAAACCACTTGAAACTTGCCCTTGGAAAGTGGAATGCTGCATTATCCCAAAATGGAGATTATTAGAAAGTGGTGACTCCACATTCATCTCTTGTAATGATGCCGTCAAGCACATAATTTTCTCTGACATCCAAAGTGAACAAACACAAAATGGAAATGAAATCGAACTTGCAGAAGAACTGGAAAAGTACCATGTGGACATAATTATCATTACTGAGACAAAGAGGATAAAAAAAAAGTGAGACCTTACTAAATAATAAGTATAGAATGTTATATCTGGGCAATAACAATCAAGTAGTAGTGATAAGCATTCAACACCAAACATGAAGACCAACTTCTTGGTTGTTGGAAGGCATTTCAAGTAGTTATGTGAACCAACGTCAAAATTGGGAAATGGACACTGAAACCTATCTTTGCCTATTGACCTGGGCTGAGAAGGATCTTCTTAGGAAGAAGTGGAGGAATTTTTGGAGTCATTATAGCAGGCAGCTGACATAAAGAAAATGAAAAAGTAGTCCTTGTTGGAAATCTAAATATCAGAGTAGGAAATGAATCCCACCAGACATATAGGAGCATTTTAGGAAAATTTGGAGAAAAAAGGCAAGGCTACAATAATGTAATTATCTATTGGAACTTCTGCTCAAGACGTAGACTATTCGTCACTAACACCATATTCCAACATAAAGATGTGCACAAGCTCATGTGGAGAGAAGACAAGAAATAAAAGCCCCATTGACTGTGTCATTTTTGAGAGTGATATCTAATGTGGTGAAGTTGTCTTCAAGGATAGAAAAATAAGAATACTACGGTGGACACAAGATGTTAAAGAAGCAGTCCTGGACAAGAAAGCATACCCAAAGTTCCCAGTCAGGAAGGTGGCAAAATGTTTTGAGGCTATTGAAAAAGCTTAGAAACAGAGGAAGGAGTACTGAAGATAAGGATATCTTAGATGTCTGGAGTAATTACTTTGAAAGACTGTTAAACAAAACAAGCAGGGGGAAAAAAAAAAAAAAAAAAAAGAAAATTTTCAAGCAAATGCAAACAGGAGTACATATCGATACTTGAGATTAAAATAATAATAATAATAAAAAAACCCGTCAAAATATTGAAATAGACAGGCAGATGGAGTAGATGATATTCAACCAAAAATTCTTAAGTATGGCAGTATAAAACTTTTGCTGTGGCTACACTGCATAATTCAGAAAGTCGAATTCTAGATGATTGAGCAAAGAGCAAAGTCAAACTTTGCTTTATGCAGATTTTACTCCTCAACACATCCAGTGCAAGTCTTCAGGATTCTTTAACTAAATTATACAACAGCTGTAACAAATTTGGCATGAAAATCAGCAATAAAAAGACCAAAACTATGAAAATAGGTAGCAGCATAGAAAACTTTAGGTGCATCCTTAATGGAGAACAAGTAAAATATTTCAGCTATTTAGGCATTATGTTTAGTGAAGATGGCAAATTATATTCAGAAATAGACAATGGAACAAGCAAAGTTGGTATGGAGGATAAAAGCAGATGGAGAAATTAGCCAAAACCTCAAACCAGTTTTAAGTTATGGATCTGAAAGGTTGGTTAGAAATAAAGCACTTGATCAAAGAATACAGAGAGACCACACACACATGAAACTGCTGAGAAAAATTGGAGGCATCAGTGACAGAATCATTAAAAATGAAGATAGTAGAAAGGAAACTGACATTGTTAGCATTCAAGAATGTGTGTCAGCAGAGCTAAGGTAGTAGGCCACTTAAACAGAACACGAGAGGGAAGGTTATCAAAATGTACATTTGATGGCAGGAAAGACCCAGAGGAAGACTGAGATTTAGGTGGATTGATTGTCAGAAGTGCCTTATAAGAATGATATGTTAGATACGACAATATTGGCATGCTCACAAGTAACAGATAGTTTTGGAGGAAAATTGTTGATAAGAGATTAATAATAATGTAAACTTAATCATGTAGAAATTGAACATTCCTTGAGGATACATATAGTAGACACCACTTATTGTGATCCCAACGGGATCACAATAAGTGGTAATAAGTCTCTTTTTGATAACAATAACTGGCTGATAACATTAAGCAAAGGATATAAAAAAATTGCATCAATTATTTCGGTTTATTATTATGAACATTATTTAATTAAATTTAAAAGTTGTTATAAACAACTTTTTAATAAGCAACAACATAAAATTTATTTTAAAAACTTATCTAGTGTTGTTTGGTGTGTGTTTGAATATAGATATAGTAGTTCATGAATAAATTGCCCATATTCATGCCTTTCGAAGTTAGTTGCTCTATATTGCACACTGCAATGAATATTAATAAAGCTTCTTGCATCTGGGCATTGGTTGGAGCTTCTAAAATTTATTCTTCGATATTTGTATTAAGTTCACCTTCTTCTACTAGTTAAAAGTTCTCATAGGAAGCAGCTGGACATATTTCCAACACTGTCATTGTAGCCACCACTTCAATGTTATCAATATCCAACCAATTTTCAAATACTTCTTTGGACATACTATGTGGGGGTTTTATCAAAAATTTCATTCATAAGATATTCAAATTCTTCAGGAGTTTCAGAGTTTGTTTTAAAAAATCCACCTTTTTGAAAGCAGTTTTCAATAGTCTTCTCTGAGATTTGCTACCAAATGCAATGCATCAAGAACGGAAATCTTTTTTGCAGTTACACTTGCATCAGATTGGTCTTTTATATAATCAAGCCCTTCGATAATAAGCTTTAAAAGCTCGTATGATGCCTTTGCCACGTGGTGGAATTAATGATGTAGTGTCCGAAGGGAAGATTACTTTGTTCTTTAATGATAAATTGTGTGTGCAATGCAGTTGTCTACTAACAAGACAATTTTTTGCTTTAATTTCAGATCCCACTTAACTAACCAATCGGCTGATTTTTTATTTATTTTTTTTAAACCCACTTTTTTTTCTTCACCATGAATACGCTTGTACACATTCTCTTCCTTTTTTTTCCCACCTGTTAAACCATCCATCAGTTGCAGTGAAATTTTCTTTGCCCATTGTTTTTGCAAGTTCTGCTTTTTGATGCATCAAAGGCCCATTAATCGAAACATTATTTTCACGAACATTACTAAACCGACTTTTAATGCTGATTCAACTTGAGTATCCTTATCAGATTGGGCTCTCTTCCAATTCATGTTCTCATTAGTAAGAGCTCTAAGAGTTTTAATGTTTGATCTGTTTTTTTAAGATCTTACAATTTCACAACCACTCTTGTGGTTGTGAAACTTTCAAATGTACAGTCACACTATGCTGACTCATTTTAGGCAACTTATCATAGCATTCCAAAATTCTTTGCTTTTCTTGGAAAGATATATCTTTTGTTTTTTACTTGCTTCTGCCATGATGCTAAGGGTTGTTTTAATGAGCATTTAGTCAAATTTACTTACTGAAAGAGCACAAAAATAAACTCAAAATCGCAATTCGACTGTATTTATACCCACCTACATTTGCCTGGAAGATAAGATATTTTCTCCTGATTAATCCTTAAAGTTCTTAATTTTGAGATGCAAAAGGTAAAACATTAGAGGATTTTGATAACAACAACCAGAACTTGATTATAATAGATGGATTAATTTTAAATGGTGTGTTTTGGGACTAGCTGATTGATAATATTATCCACGATTACAGTAAGCGGATTCTACTGTATAAGAAAACTGATAATGATGCAGTCAAGCAAATCATTTTCCTTTGCTGCAGTGAAGAATGGACAAGAGAGGCTGTTGATTTTGTGATTTTCCATCAATTTCTCTGCTACCCAAAGCTAATCCAGAGTATTTTAGTAATAAGGTATGCCACCTTGTGACTACTTGTATATGGAAATGACTTCAGCATTACTTCAATCTTGGTATCACTTCTGGGTCTGGCTCCCACTGATGAGACCTCAAAGGTCGAAACCAGTCTGGGTAGTGGCCTCTCCCATAATGCACAGCATTATACACTTCTGTAAGGATATGTGCATTGCATTATGGAATACCAAGGCAAATGATGTGAAGTCATTAGCCTCCACTCGAATAAAGGATGAAACCAAGAATATAACTTCTTGGCATCTTTAATTTACCATATTTACTCGAATATAACTTTTACTTTTCCCCAAAAAATTAAAATTGGTATCACGCCTGAGCCTGGCTCCCACCGATGACACCTCAATAAAGGTTGAAACTGGTCTGGGTAACAGCCTCTCCCATAATGCTATGCATTATGGGATACTAAGGCAATTGATGTGAAGTCATCCTCTATATACAAGTAGCCCAGTCGTGAAATGACCTCACCTGCAAACTTTGCTTACACGTAGATAAAGGATGAAACCAAGAATATAATTTCTTGGTATCTTTCAATTTATAGTATAACCAAGTGGAAAAACTTTGAACTATACCCAAAGTGAGCAAAAATACCACCCCTGCATATCCTCCAGTGGCATTCTTCTGTTTCCTTCTTTCAATGATCTTATCAACTTATGTACTACGTTCTGTTTGAAACTTCAATCATTTTACAACTGTCTGATGGCTTAACTTTTAGTGTGCATTTTACCAAGCTGATTTAACTTTTGCTACAGACATGTTCTTGTTAAAACTGAACAGTAGTTTCTTTCGTGGAAGAATAGAGTACCAAAAATACAACTGTATGGCATTGTTATGCATCATGTATCTACATGTTTCATAGTGTGACGATGGTGAATTTATTTGGAAAACACCAACCCTCTCCCATTATATGGCACATAAGAGGCTTTGACATATTTACATGGCTACATAAATAGTTTTTTTTTTTTTATTTTTAAAGACAAGCTGAATTATTACTTTTTACCCCAACCACCATAAAGTTTAGTGCCAGTGATGGTTATCACTATCCATAGTCAATGCTCAGTGGAACAAGCTCATATACATTGCAAAAATAATTTGTTGTAGTGAATTTCTTTGCACAGTACTATACATATTGAACTTTGATGTTTACTGCAGTGAGAGTTGGCTGTATATATTTGTAGGTGAATTTCACCACAGGCAATGAGCACCTTTTTTGTTTCTGTTCATATGTGCAAGGTTTAATAAATTATGGAAAATCTTCTTTATTCTCTATTTGTATACAGTATCACCAATCAAGTGATTAGTGGTACTGCGTCCGTATTTTCTTTAAAAAAAAGCGCATTTCATTTAGAAAGTTTCGTCCAGTCTGATGCTACTTGCCAGGTGTGAGCATATTTGTTGGGCCCTGCATATCCATAACCACTCTTATAGCTGGAAGGAATTTAACATTTGCACCTAAGCCCTTTTGCTCAATCAAGACATATTTAGTTATACGCTCCCTGTTCAAAAAGAAACCGAACTTTTGATAGAAAATAAAACACAGGCCAATTATAATTATTCAAATCATTTATTTCAAAATCAATATACTCTCCCTCAACTTTGATACAGCATTTGGCATGGTCAATTAATTCATTAAATGAGTTTTTTTATATCTATTTTTGGGATACTGTTGAGGGCCGTGGTTACTGCCCGCTTGAACATTTTCAATGGTGTTGTACCACTTTCCTTTCGTCGGGAGAAGAGAAAGAAGTCACAGGGTGCTAAATCAGGTGAATATAGTGAGTGATCCAACACACAAACTTGGTTTCTGCTCAAAAACTGATGTCTCACAATGTTCGAACGCTGAGATGGTGCATTATTGTGCAAAGTGACCAGCTGCCTGCATCATGATATTCATGCCGTACACGAAGAATTCTCGCTATCAATCGCTTCAAAACTTAGAAATAAAACTCGCCATTGACCGTTTGACCAGGCGGAACAAATTCTTTGTGGATAATGCCCTTGGAATCATAGAAACAAATCAGCATTGTCTTTACTTTTGACGTTTCCCTAAGCATTCTGGCTCTTTGTTTCGGGCCCACACCACATTGTCACCAGTAACAATCATTTCAAGGAAGTTTGAGTCCTTATGAGTGGTTTTAATGAGGTCCATTTTGATAATTTTTTGGTCATCGGTCAACTTGTGGGGAAACAAATTGCAAATTCAATTTACGAAGGCCCAAACTCTTGGTCAAAATGTTGTGCACAGTTGATTTTTGGAATCTTCAATCAACCTCATTGACAATTTTGGGTTTTCTTTGATGAAATCACGCACTTTTTGGGATGTTAACTTTGCTCAGTCCAGTTTTTGGATGGCCCACCTTTTTGTTGTCCTCAAGCGTCTCACAACCACTTTGAAATCACTTAAACCACTCGGAAACTTGAGTACAGGATAAGCATTCATCACCATATGCTTTTTGAAGCATTTTGGTAAAACTTTTACCAAGTTTAACACAAAAGTCATTCGCAGCTCTCTGTTTGAAACTCATTTTCTAACCGTTCGTCAAAACACTGTCACTCTTGGCACTACAACTTGCTTCTTATGAAACAAATGTCAAACAGTTGACACAACACTAATGAAGGTTGCCACTTTCGACAACAAAAAGATACAACAGGTGGCGCCACTAGTTGTATTTTTGAAAAGTTCAGTTTTGTTTTGGACAGAGGGTGTATAAATGGACAAAATAAAACCTGTTAAGAACCATCTATCCCCCACCTCCCAAAAATGCTCTGGTTTCAATTGTTGTGTTAAGGAATAATCACTATACATTGCATTGTTTGTTTGAGTTCACTGAAGACTATTGATTACAAATGTGTAGCTAGCATTCAGTGAACTCAACAAACAAACAATGCAATGTATAGAGATTATTCCTGAAATTTGCTGTAAAGCTGGAAGCTTTACAGAAAACTTACATGGCTGCATAAATCAATATCATTTTCAAGTCCTTATTAATTCTAATTATTTCTGGCAGATGGATATTTGTAAATAAATAGAGAGAGGAAGTATTTGCTACCTTGAGTTCATTCTCAGGTGCAAAATGTATCTTTCAATAATTTTCCTGGATGTATTAATTAAATAACTTTAACAGGTATATTTGAAAATGGAAAGGAAAAATAATTTAAATAACCATTTTGATGAACACGCGAATGTGTGCATGTGATGATTTCAATTTTTATGTTTTCAAGTGTCGGGTTTATTTTTAATTGAGATAATCATGTTTATTTATTTATTTTTTTTTAGAAATTTAAGCTTATATTACAACAGCTTCATATATGAATAAATAATTTTATGGTGCACCTGATTCAGCTTTTTATAATATTTCAAATAAGTTTTGAAATGCTTTTGCAAGGGAGAAAAATGATTTTTACAGAATAAAACAATAGCTACTTCTTTGCTTTCGATTAACAGTTATCTTCAATTTAGATTGTAGAACAGTTACTATGCATAGTTCTGTAAAACTGTACAGAATTACTTATGACGTACGTTAAATAAACATTAAAAATAATACATCTTATACAGAAATTTTTATTTACATAAGACAGTTTTCATAAATCTATTTATTTGTAGTGTCTTTTCCTTACTTCTCACATTTTTTAAAAGAAAATAATTTGTGTAGATTTGTGTAGGAGATTCCAATTTAAATTACAAAAAACCACTTAACTTATTGTTAATGAATGATACTGGCTCTTTCATTGAATCTGATAACATAGCAACATCAGAATTCATTTACTTTTTCCCCCCTTTTTTTTTTAAGATGACATGCCACAGTCAGCATGAATTAAAATAATGCATGCTAAGGCTAAGATATATGTTAGCAAGGTCAAATTTCTTTCAGAAGAGTCTGGCACTACATCATGAAGTTTATATATTTCTGCTTTTCACCACATTGTAGAGTTGCAATAATCTAAGATAAATATGGTCCACGTATACCTGAATTTGCATTTCTCACGAATAGAACACGCAGTTCAGTGATGACTATATGTCAAACAGTGCTAGAGTATATTATCATAGTGTTCCATCATTTCTATACCATCCATTTGTCAATGACTGATCCAAGAGTACAAAACAGGTGACATGCACATAAAAACACGTAACAAACAGTACCATTTTACACAACGTTACGTAAGCTGGAGGCACATCTGTTTGGTATTCTGCAACATGATCCTTATTCATGAGATTCTTCTTACATATTTACATAATAGCTTCACATTGTACGGTATGGGCCTTTCATTTTTAAATACTGAAATAGAAACAAAAACTTATTTAAAAACAACTAGGAATTACGTGTTTTTTCATACATTATGATTAAAGTTAACAAATCTTTCAAAGTAACATCAACAAGTATGAAATTGTACAAAACACTGTTTTGCCATTCTGATGATGTTAGATATAAACAAGATGACACAAAATTAAAGTACTCTTTAATGTTTGTGAACTTTCTGTTGTGATGATGTTTACTGAGAGTCAACCATAGTTTGATTCAACGTATTAAATATCATAACAACAATCTTGAGATTACTGACCAAGTTGCTAGAGGTACAATGCTGTTCTAAAGAAATTCTTGAAAAATCACAACTAAAGCTATCTGCAATGCTAAAACAAATCCACTGCAGCAAACAATCCCTAAATATTTGCTATCGTATGAGTAATGGTATTATTACCAGACTTCTTTAGAGTCATGGGAGTCCAAAGGTCCCATGACAGCAGGACCTCCTACTCCTACATACAGCTCATCATACTGTGCCTTAAATGCATTTCAATCACTTGACTGCTCTCCAGGCAAAAACCTTATACTCACTGCACACACCCTCTTTATACAGCTTCCAGGAAGGGATCTTATTCTTCTCTCATTCTATGAAACATCTCATCAACATTAATCTGGTACCAACTTATGTCTCAATCATATCCTCCTCCCATTCACTGTTTTTTCACAATGATGAAAAAACCCTCTACTTCCATATGAGACCAGTTAACTCACCTTTCATCAAACGAGACCAGATAAAGGTTCCTCAAATCACTGACAGGAATTGAACACAGCTCTTTCCAACCAAAGGATTAGTCTATACAGACTGAGCTATGAAGGCTCTTGTTATAAGTAAGATCAGTAAATCCATGCTGTCCATCAAAGAGAATGCTGCTGTTGTGAAACCCCATTCTGAATCTTGGTTCTCACTAACCACAAATCACCACCTCGTCTTTTCAACAGCATAATGCACCCATATCCAGGTTTCTTCATTTGTCTCTATCATAGACTGCATATGGAGTAAAGCATTTATAGGTCTTCCTACAGGTATTTTCTTGTCAGTTTTATTTCTAAGCACTTGTCTGATCAATTAGCCATCTATCCTCCAAGCCACCCAAACTCTCTTAGTTCCTAAGAGAGTTCACTTCATCACATAACTGATGTGATGAAGTGAACGAAGTGTTTAAAAGGAACATGGTGAAAACTTCTTCCAGTATTTATGCATGACTTAAAGGAATTAGAGCAAGAGGAGAATGTTATTGAAGACGTTACCAAGCTGCATGAGAGGTGGGATTGGACGATATTACAGCTGAAGATGTGACAGAAGTCTTAGAAAGCCACGATAAACCACTTTCCAATGAAGATTCAAAGAATTAGCTGAACAATTAAATCAACATCCAAAGGTCCTCTGAGAAATATAAAACAGGGCTGATTTACAGCACATCCTTGCAAGCATTGAGACATTGACTGATGAACTCTGCGAAATGGAACGCGATTGGGAAAGGAGTGCGAATGTAAAAGGAGTGTAATCACATCTATTCGACTTTATACTGAACTCCTTAAAGAAAGAAAAAGAGAATCTAGGCAGTTAACACTGGATACTTTTTTTTCAAAAATAAAAAAAATGCAGGTGATCCGAAACCAGGAACTACAACATAGAAATATGTAATATCTTTTCAAAGTTTCATATTTTTTGTATATATAATTATTTTGTTCTTGTTATTAATAATTTTATTTTAACAAATATATATGCATGTATTATCAAAGCTTTAAATATAATAATGTTACATATATTTCATGTGTATATTTTTTGACTGCGCAGAACATAACTTTGTACCTCCCATTAAAATTGGGTTCATTTTATGTCCGTTTTTTCAGGAATGGAAGTGAGGCATAAACTGAGGGCTGCCCGTATTTTATTAATTTTGAAGAATGCACCACTGAAAAGAAAGGACATGATCAAACAAACTCCACCCAAGGTACAACAACTAAACTAGACAGCCCATCATGAACTTGTTAATGTTTAAACTAACCATGCTTGAACACGAGATTTTTATATCACATGCTTATTTTTTTTATAGTTGTATATATGCTTAGAGAAAATTTTATTTAATGAGGAATATGTTTTGTTATGTGATAAAGTAATCTAAAAATATACATATACAGCAGTATACAAAATAAGAAAAATAATTAATTTTTTCTTAATCAGTAACCAATTTATTAATAAGTAAATTTATATATTAAAAAATTATTTGCAATTAATATATACTATTACAAATATTATTTGAAAATAATTCTAATATTATATATTAAATTTAATATTAATAAAATGTTTAATATTTTTGCACGCAAGCATACAATTTATCTGTAGTGAATCCGACACTGCTCAACAAGCAGTCGGATTCACTTGTTACGTGCAGTGACAAGTGTAAACGAATATCGGCAAGTCTGGCTGCAACTGACCGAACGTAATAATTCCAACTGCTTTAGATTGCAATGTATTTGTTTCATGTAACAATAATTGAGAAAATATAATTCTTTTCATATTTTCAACGGTCACATTCGTCAAGTTGTATTGCATTTATATAATGTTGTAAGCATTGCTATTATTTATAAACGCAAACAAAATTTAATTTTTTCATTTTTTCCTTAGGGGTGTCGCAGTGCATACGTACTAGCCGCCACTGATATACAGTATGTGTTCGCATTTTAGTAATGCATTATGTGCTTAGTATTACCAGAGCCATCATGTGATTAAGAGTGGTATAAAAAACTTAATTGTAGTTAAAAGTAGTAACGATGCTTGATGTACATTGCAATCCGGTGACTGTATTTGTTTTAATTGCCGTTTCCAATTCAAGTTTCATTTTGCTAAATCATCTCTTATCTTATCTGTGCTATCATTCTTTTTGGTATTCTTCCTGAATTCATTCTCTTTAAATGTCCAAACTGTTTCTCAAGGAGTATGGAAGCATTTCTTCATATTTTAGCCTTACTCCACTCACTGAGTCCATATTTCTTGTTTTTGCCAACATTTCTCTCAAAACTAACTTCTGTTAATCAAAGTTTACTCTAATAGCAAGGTCTCACTGAAGTGTAGCTATTTACATTATTCAAGATCTGGCCCAGTAAAATCGTTGATATCTCTTAATTCTAAATTTCTGTCACTAGAAAGTAGTATTGGAAGTTTTTATTTCTCTTCAAGACTTACCTGCTAAGACCGCTGTCCATTTTCTCCACAACTTACAATCATGATTTTAATATTATTTTATATTACATGACATCTCCAGGGAGTCCAAAGATACACTGAACCCACAGTCTATGTAATGCAAACTTCTGCATCACACTGTTTTCGTTTGTCTAGTTTCTTCTGTCTGTGCCAAAATTGACAGCTGTTTCTCCTTTCAGGATATTAAATGAATATATGGCACACTCAAACAGCAATGGAGAAAAGTCTTATTAGTGCAAATCATTCCAAATTACCACATCTAGTCTTCACACAACTCCCATATTTAATGTTCTTGTTCAAAGCCATTTCTTCTTTTTCTAAACCTGTCTTTTCCAAACTTTCTCAGACTCATCCCCATTGGATTCAAAGGCTCTACCAAATCCAGAAATTCCATAATAAATAGCATTTTCCAAATTCAGCCTTACAGCAAAAATCAAATCAACAGTTGTCTCTCTATTCTGAAATCAAACTACTCTTCTCTCAGACCTTCCTCTACTTTATCCCTTAATCTTTGTTGTCATGATCCTTTCACAAATCTCTGCACAATGACAGAAGAAATGTCACTCTATTTTTGCTACACTTCTTTCTTAAGCCTTCCTTATATTTTGTGAAAATAATCCTTTTGCTCCAGTCCAGAAGATAATATTCTTCAGATCAGTCTAAAGATGTCAATCTGGAATTACCAGAAGCATCTTACCTATTATGAATCTCACTTCTAGATTTCCAATTTATTCCATCTTTATTAAAAGGATGTAACATTAAAATAATGCTGCAACATCATTTATTACTCCGGCTTATGTGTAAATTCGTACTTTCATTATAAACAATTCTATTATCATCATCATTTGACCTAGTCTTTCTGAAATGCTTTTTGAAGAATAATACATAAATAATCTTGGCAAATCACCTACTATACTTGCCTGCTCTAGTCATTCCTAAATAGCTTGAATATCAACTAGTGTTTTGGTCCTCATGATTGTACTCCTTGTGCTTAACCACATCGCCATCAATATGGATAAAATACATCACTCCTCTACACATTATACCCATCATATATTTCAATGGCATTACAATAATGCATTCCAATAGTGCATTATTCTAATACATAATATTCTAATGCATTGCATTGATGAATGCATCCATCAATGCATAGATGTAGTTGTAATACAGGAAACTCACACTAAGGATGATCTAGATCTACTAACGAGAGGAAAAATATACGGTTACAAGATGATTAACTGCATAAACCATTCCAAATATTGTGTGGCAACATATATAAAAAATGACATTTCTAATTATAAGATCTGTGAACCAAGTACCAGCAAGGACATATATAGTGTATTTATTATAATATCTGGTTATACTATAACCAACGTGTATAAACCTCCCTTAGCTAAATGGCCTGATTACGTACTGTCCCAGCAACAACATCCAAGCATAATCCTGGGAGATTTTAATAGTCATCACTCCCTTTGGGGCTATATAGAAAGGATGACCTAAATGGTACCTTACTAGTGAACTGGATGGAAAATCAAAACCTCTATCTGATCTTTGATGGCAAAGATAAACTGAGCTTTCTCTCCTCTAGATGGGAAAGAGAATATAACCTTGATTTGTGCTTCTGTACTGCAGACGATTATGGTGGCCAAATTCCCATCTCTAGGAAAGTATTAGACAGTTTTCCAAAATAGCAAACATCGACCTATAATCTATAAAGTAGGCCTAAATATTCAATCATAAGAACAATATTAAAACCTAGGTGGAACTTTCTCAAAGCTGACTGGGATTCTTTTAAGAAACAGGTTGACACTGTAATAAGATTCATAAAGCCCACTGTAAACAATTACAATAGATTTGTTGGCATTGTTATTGGTGCTGCCAAATGAACCATTCCAAGAGGTTTTAGGAGAGAATGTATCCCAGGCTGGAATAGTGACAGTGAAAAACTGTATAAAGAATTCTCTACTAATAATAACCCTACAGTAGCTACTGAAGTCTCTTGACAATGCTAGAAAAGACAAATGGATTAAAACAATGAACAATTTTAATTTTACTCATTCCAGCCGAAAAGCTTGGTCCCTGATTAGAAAGCTTGACCCTAATACAAGGACTTCTGGTAAACTGCCTGCCATAGATCTAAAACACATTGCAAAGCATGTAGTCTCAATGACTAAATATCCTCAAGATAAAGTAACCAAGAGAGAGGTGAAACAAAAACTAAAAAATCTCAAAACAGATCTTCCACCATCATCACTATCTCAGGCTTTCACTTCCCAGGCAGTTAACTCATTGAGGACTGGGAAGGTGGCTGGACTCGATAACATCTACCCTGAATTCATTAAGAACTATGGACCAAAAACTATTCAATGGCTTACTGCTATGTACAATAACATCCTGGACTCTAGCATACTTCCATCAATTTTTAAAAGATCTAAAATCGTTGCTGCCTTAAAACCTGGCAAAGACCCTACAATTGCTTCCAACTATCGTCCTATTGCCTTGTTAATTATCTGCCTGGAACTTCTCGAAAGAATGCTATACAACAGAATTTCTTCAAGTATACAAGACAGAAGTTGTTGCGATCAAGTACTGGCCTTGACAACCTTTATAGAGAATGGTTATGAAAAACAATTGAAAACAATAGTGGTATTTGTGGACCTCTCTGCTGCTTATGACACAGTGTGGAGAGAGGGTCTTATCTTAAAATTCCTAGAAACTAGCCAACATGATTAATCAAATACTAGCAGATAGATGGATACAAGTATCTCTCAACGAATCCCAAAGTAAATTCTTTAAGATTAAAAATGGCCTACCTCAGGGGTCAGTTCTTGCCTCATTGCTCTTTAACTTATATATTAGTGATAAAGAAACAGCACCACAAAGATTCATGTATGCTGACGATATTGCCATTGCAACTCAACACTCCAAAAAGCTGAGAACACCTTAACTGAAGATCTGGCTGTACTTGATAAATACTTTAGATGGTGGCGATTACAACCTAACCTGAACAAAACTGAAGTAGCATCCTTTCATTTAAGTAATATCCAGGCCAACTATATCCCAAAAGTTTACTTCAGAAATAAACAGGTGAAATTTAACAATCATCCAAAATACCTAAGAGTTACCCTAGACAGAAGTTTGACATTTAAATATCATCTAGAAAATATTGTTGGGAAATTAAAAACTCATAGTAATATAATACATAAACTTGCTGGTACTTCTTGGGGTGCTGATGCCAACACACTGCATACTACCGCACTGTCTTTGGTCTATTCCACAGCAGAGTATTGTGCACCTGTGTGGCTGAACAGCGCACACGCTTCTTTGGTCGATGTCCAGCTGAATCAAACAATGAGGATATCTCTGGAGCCTTAAGATCTACTCCTGGCTACTGACTCCCAACTCTCAGTAATATAGCCCCTCCCTCGCTCCACAGGATCCAAGCCTTAATGGACAAAAATGGACAAAAATAATTGGAAACCTATGGACAAAAATAATTGGAAACAGTTCCTTGCCTATCCATCAAGACATTTCCCTCCATACTTCACAAAAACTGAAATCCAGGCACCCTGCCTGGAGGAGCGCAATACAAAGAAACAACCAGAACTTCGACCTATGCGAGTCATGGGGAGAGTATTGGTTTCAACATATATCCAATCTTCAAATACCCATCTCAAATCCAACATCTCGTCTGGAGGGCTTCAATCTCCCTAGACATGTATGAACTGTTTTAAATCGGATCAGAACAGGACATGGGAGATTTAACCATCTCTTGCATAAATGGAACTGGTCTGATAGTCCAAACTGTGAATGCAGAAGAGGGATCTACACTATCAATCACATTGTGCTTGAGTGCCCTATCTACTCATTCTCGGGTTCTAAAGAGGACTTTTTTAAACTGACCCCAGAATCGCTGGAGTGGATCCGGGATTTAAGGATTAAGCTCTGACTCCTGATTCTTAATTTTGATGTTTAAATCATTTCAACCTAGTGTACCCCTTTTAAATAGATTTTTACAATGTTTTTATGTTGTTTTACGTAATTTGTATGTTTTATTCTGAGACCTGTACATCATATGCTAAATAAATAAATAAATGCATTCATCAATGACATTACAATTTTAATATGCATTTTGCATCCATGGTAACCTGGATGTATATATACGTCTTGGCCAGTTGGGTGGTTAAAACTTGTGTTCCAAAATTAACATACATCCTTTATTTCCCTGTCCTTAAATTGTATCATATTAATCGAGCAGCTACTGTGTAACGTTAAAGTAAGCTCAAGGTCAGTCATCAACTTTCCCATTTGCCCAGATCCAAATCTTTCCAACCAAAGTTCGAAAGGTATGAATCATCCTGTCTAGGACACACACTATCTTTATAAGTGTTTTTCGACTCAGTGAGTTAGCTAGTTCTTATACAGGGATGCAGAGATTTTTCACCCCCACAGAATACAGACCTTCCAGGTTGGGATTAATTAGGCTTCTATGAAGCTAAGTTATTATTCGCATGGCCCAGTGAACCTAACACAATTTTTTGGTCAACAGATTTGCAATATTACACTTAACAGAAGATCCACAGACTCCAAGATTTCTAATAATGCATTTGTACTATAGGCTTTCAACTGCATTACACAGATGACTACTATTTTCTTATTCTCTCATCATTGCCCAGGCAAGAATAAGCCCTAGGATTAATTTCAAAAAATGATAAATGGTAATACAGTAGTCAGCCAGAAAAAGAAACCACACTATTTTACTTGGAAAGACCAGTCATCTGTATGGTGTGTGTGTGTGTGTGTGTGTGTGTGTATATATATATATATATATATATATAAGTTCAGAGTATATTTCCCTAAGAACTATTCAACTCTGACCAATATTCTTCTGTTTTTTTTCCCCTCTCCTTTTTATTATAACAGAAATAGTTGTTAATACCACAGATTCATACCCAGGATATTGTTATTATGATAAATTAAGAGATTGAGTTAGAAACCAAGGAAATTCAAAAATAATATATTTACAAATAATATTAGTGTAGATTTTTCGGTATTATCTTAAATGGTGTGGTGAAATGTTTGTTTTGCAAGCACTATACAGAGTGATTCAGAACTCTTAGGCCAAACTTTAAGGGGGGTGATAGAACACACCTAAACAAGCACTTTTCGTCATACAATGCATGGTCTGAACTGAAGTGGTGAAGTGCTAGGAGTTAGCAACTACTGTGTCAGGAAATGAAGAAACACAAGAATGACAGAGGAGATTTGAAACAATTGCAGAAATTACAGAACATAAATTGAAGAATTTTATTGAACAAATTACAGAAACTGCTCAAAAGAGAGACCACCAACATTAATGCAGGCTTCACACCTTTGGTATACATTGGCAATAAGGTCCTCATTGGAATCGATGGGGCTATCGTAAATAAGGCTTTTTCATATAGCCCCATACGAAAAAGTCCAGACACAAGGGATCGGGTGATTGTGGCAGCCAAGCAATGGGACCACCCTGACCAATCCATCCTCCTGGAAATGTTGCATCCACGCTGAAATGGGGTGGTGCTCCGTAGTGTTGGAACCACATACATGTCTGAAGGAACAGGGTTCAGTAATTCTGGCAAGACCTCTATAAAAAATACGAGGTACGTTCTTCCATTCAGTCACGGTGGCAGAGGGTATGGGCCAATCAAATGGTCATGTAGAATTCCAGCCCAAACATTTATGGAGAAACTCCACTGGTACGAATGTGGACATGTGGTGTGCGGATTTCTGCTCACCCACACATGATAATTGTGGGTATTAAAAATGCCCTCACATGTAAAGGTGCATTTGTCAGTGAATAAGATCCAAGTCCAGCTGCACTGCAGTCTGCTGCAGGAACCACTGTGCAAAATCCACACGAGGCTGGTAATCTGCAGGTGTCAAGGCGTGCACCCACTGTGCATGGTAGGGGTGTAATCGTTTGTCTCGTAGAACTCACCACACCATCGATTGGGGCACACATACCGCATGGAAAATTGCTCGTGTGCTACATTCGGGATGATCTGCAACCCTACGTAGAATTTCCTCTGTAACACGTGACGTCCTCAAACTCCTTGCACACCCTGTATAATGCGTGCCACTGACAAAGGAGCCCATTTCGCACATATACCGGTGCAATTGCTGAAATGTTTTATGATCAGTCACGCGTCTGGTTGGAAAGCGCTCTCAGTTCAGTCTTTGGGTTTCCCTCGCATTCCCGTCCTCAGCTCTATAAATGAAATGCATGTCAGCCTTCTCCTGATTTGGAAAGAATCTATCCTTTTTGCACTCCATGGTAGAAATAATGATGACTGCAAAAACCAGCGCTTATAAGTGTTCACTGGAAAGCGTCCTCTAGCACTTCACTGCTTGAGTTCGGACCATGCATTATATGACAAAGTGCTTGTTTGGGTGTGTTCTATCACCCCTTTATAGATTTTGCATTTTAAATAAATTTATCTCCTAAAGAGAGTTGAAGGCCCACACATTTAAAGAACATAAGCATACATAAAATTCCATCATCTTCATCATCAAATTCCTGCCATGTACCCTCAAGAGGTGTACAGGATATGATAGTACTACATGAAAAAAATTACATCATTATTAATTTCCTATCTACAATTTTTCTCCAAATCAGTCTGTTACTTGTCAATACTCCAACATTATCAGATCTTATATTTCTGTCGTCTAAAGCACTTTGTACCATATCAATCCACCTGTATCTTGGTCTTCCTCTGGGTCGTTTTGCTGCCAACCTGGCAGAGAACACTTGTTTTGCTAATCTTTCTTCGCCCATTCTGTTTAAGTGACCATACCACCTGAGATTAGCTCTGCTAACGCATTCCTGGACTGACAATGTCAAGTTCCTTCCTAATATCCTCGTTTTTAATATGATATTGCATTGAAGCCATCTGGTCATGCCTATAATCTTTCTCAAGACTCTCATATCTGTGGTATCTAGTCTTTGGTCAAGTGTTTTACTTCTCACCCAGCTCTCAGATCCATAAGTTAAAACTGGTTTGAACACTGTCTTGTATACAGCTAATTTAGTGTTCCGACTAATTTCTCTCTTATTCCATATGAATTTATTCAATTGACTTCCCACCATACCAGCTTTGCTGATTCTGTTGTCTATTTCTATATTTAATTTACCATCTTCAGTAAAAATCGTGCCTAAATAGCTGAAATGTTTTACTTGTTCCACAGGTTCTCCATTCACAACACAGTTGATATTTTCAACGATTCTGCCTATTTTCATTGTCTTTGTAATGCTGACCTTCATACAATATCTATTACAACAGTTATTCAATTTAGTCAGGGAATCTTGCAAACTTGTAGTGGATTTATTTAGAAGTATAACATCGTCCGCATAAAGCAAAGAGCTGACATTAACATCTCCAATTTTGATATCACGTTTAATACCACTTTCTTTATTAATGTGATCCATACATATAATGAATAACAGAGGGGATAATGTACATCCTTGTCTCACACCAGATTTAACATTAAACCATCTTCCTGTACTTCCTTCAATTCTAACTGCTGACTTACAACTCAAATAAAGACTAAGTATTGCTTGATATAATGTCCCATTGACACCATATAACTGCAGCGTATTGAATAGCTTCTCTCTTGGCACCTTGTCATATGCCTTTTCCAGATCGACAAAACTTAAATACTGATCTTTGTTATATTCCCATGCTTTCTCGACTATTTGTCGTAAAGTGAAGATCTGATCCTGACAGCCTCTATTTGGCCTGAATCCAGCTTGTTCTTCACCAAGCTTTTCTTCCACAATTCTTCTCAACCGTTTCTCAAGTATACTTGCATAGATCTTGCCAGGAACACTCAGTAGGAAAATACCTCTGTACTTCTCACATGCGGTTTTATTTCCCTTTTTATATATGGGTACTATGAGAGCTCTACTTCAATCATCGGGAATTCGTCCCTCTGTCCAGGCTTTCTGAACTATGCAGTGAAGCCACTGCAAGACTCTTATACCACCATACTTCAGCATTTCTGGTCGAATATCATCTACTCTTGCTGCCTTTGATGGCTTTTTCTACTTCAAGTATGGATATGTATTCCTGACTGCATGCCTGGTCATTGTTTTTTACCACTGTACTGTCATCACTGCTTGTTTCATTTAGCAGTTTTTCAAAGTAATTACTCCATACTTCATGGATATCTTTTTCTCCCATTTTCATGTCACCTTTATCATCTCTAATTCCTTTTATAGCACTCTTTCCTCCATTCTTAAGCTTCTTCAACAACCTCCAGAATATTTTGCCACCCTCTTGATATTTATTTTCTATATTCTTGCCAAAGTCCTCCCATGACTTTTGTTTAGCTAGTTTTACACACTGTTTAGCTTTCTTACATTTGTCTCTGTATTCTGTAAAAGTAAAAGCTGACTTATTTGCCAGGAACTTTTGATATGCTTTCTTCTTTTACTTCACTGCCTCTTTAACTTCCTGTGTCCACCAGGAAGTTCTGATTTTTTTTATCCTTACACACAACCTCACCACATGCCTCTCTGGCAGAATCAGTCAATGTTTTCTTCAGAGTTTGCCAATGAATCTCCAAGGTTTGATTCCTGTTCTCAAACTCTTTCATTTTCTTTTCAATAATCTTTCTGTATTTTAGTCTACAGTTCACATCTGAGAGTTGCTCAACTTTTATTCGCTTTAAAACTTTCTTACATGTTATTCTTTTCAATATGAAATTCAATTTTATCCTGCTCAAGACTAAATAGTGATCACTTCCAATTTCAAATCCTCTGTACACTCTGGTGTCCTGCACCAGGGAGAAAACATCACTATCAACAATAACATAGTCAATGAGACTTTTCTTATTCCTAGCCTCTTCTCTCCATGTGAATTTGTGCACATTTTTATGTTGGAACATGGTGTTAGTAATAACCAGTCCATGTCCTGAGCAGAAATCCAACAGATATTTGCCATTATTATTAGCTTTGCTCTTTTCTCCAAATTTTCCCAAGTCTCACAATCATTTCCTACTCTGCTATTTAGATCCCCAACAAGGACCAACTTTTCCTTTTTCATTGTGTCAGTTGCTTTTTCTAAAGCCTCAAAAAATTCCTCCACTTCTACCTTAGTAGAACCTTCTGTGGGACCATAGGCACAAATAAGTCTCATTGTCCAGTTCCCCATTCTCATATTTGCCCACATTACTACTTGAGACTGACTGCCATTCAAGAAGATTAGCCTTGTATTTTGTGTTGAATACTATGGCTACTCCTTCTTTTTCTTGATTGTCATTGCCTGAATATAACATTTTGTATTTATTGCAAACAAAACAAAACAAAAAAAGTTTTGTTTCAGTCACCCCTATTATGTCGATCTGGTACTTATCTAATTCCTCAGCTAGCTACATTTCTTTGCCATTCAGGCTTCTTACGTTGATAGTACCGATCTTTAACTCTGGTGATGTTGAGTTGGGGTTTATTTTCAGATTTGTTCCAGTAGCTGACTTTTCACTGTTCGTCCTGGTTCCCTGGAGAAACAACGGGGGCCTTGTTTAACCGGGCGACGCCCCAGCCGGCATGAAATTTTGTCATGTTGTACCATCATTCTATATTTTGGTTTAACCAATAAGAATACAATTTGGTCGGCTAAATCCCAAATTGCCAGCCCATCCTCGTCCGTTCAGTATCCAAGTAGATACCCAACAGGGTGTACCATGAGAAGGTGAGGATTGGACATTAGGTCAGACGCCCTGGTCGGTTCTCCGCATTCGTTTAAAGGCTATGTGGAGGTCTCCTCTCAGTTATACAGCTTTGACCCTTAAGCACCCCATAAAATTCCTTCTCTTCAAAATCACAGGATTTTGTGAGAACGCACAAACTTTAATCTCATAACATCGAGTTTCTTCAGCTCTCAATACTGGTCATAAAATGTAAATTTCTTAACTCATACCTGTTTTTCCTCTAAAACAAAGAAAAAAAATATTTTTGCACAATCTTTCTTAAAAAAAAAAAAAAAACAACTTATTTCTTTCATATCTTCTTTGCAGTGTCTGTTCCTTTCCTATTTCTTTAGAATATGAAGATAATTTTAAAGTTCCCTGTTTCCTTGAGAAAGCTTCATAATCATGAAGCTTCCTCAAGGAAACAAATACATAAAGTTGATCTCTTCAGGTTTACAGCATATGTCGGGAATAAGTCTTCTGCATACTGTATCGAAAAGGAACTGTCTGATGCCTTGGGAAAAACTATATAATCACTTTTATCTGTCACAACTTTATTTCATATAAAGGAAATTCATCTGTTAATTTTGGAATAACTATTTGTTTCCCTCATAACACTTATCCACTTTTTAGGCTTAAGAAATTCTTTAAAACTATTTTCTCCCCCTCCTAATGAACACAACAGCTGTTCTGTTTTTCTCTCTCGTTCACTATTCAACTTCCTCTTCGGAAATACCATGTTTGTGCTAGTGCATTACAGCCTGAACGTGATAAACAACATGGCAGTGAGATGACGGTTGCTTGTAGGCTAGCGTACAGTTCTTCAATGGCATGAAAATGTGAGAGTTCAATATCTTCTCTCAAATTTATGTTACAGAAATATAGAACAGTTTTCACCGACTAAGTATACAAAGCTTTTATTATGAGCATTTCTAATTATTACAAGAAATAACGCATTTTTTAGGAAATGTTTAACTACAAGATAAATAATAAAACGAAAAGTTATCCTTTCCTTTTTATTTATTCATTCAATCGAAACCGGCTGCCATTAAAAAT
Source organism: Typopeltis vanoorti (assembly GCF_054136105.1). Lineage (NCBI taxonomy): Eukaryota > Metazoa > Arthropoda > Arachnida > Uropygi > Thelyphonidae > Typopeltis > Typopeltis vanoorti. The sequence continues at coordinate 121,003,111 of NC_143560.1, forward strand.
AATGTAAGATAATCTGATATCACTGAATAGCAGATATCTAACACTTCAACAACCCCCCCCCCCACACACACACCCACAAACACAAAAATCTAATTTTTGGGTGAAAAAAGACCTTAATACAGTCATACCCTGACTTGCACGAATCCAGAGTTATGCGATTTGATATATGTACGTATTCCCATCATGCATCACCACTAGTCGTATCTTTCCGGTGTCGGCCGCATTCGCCCATACAGTGAACAAGCACTGACGTGTTTCGCGCTGTCTCCATTCATACACGATTTTTATAGTTTACAAACCTTGCGATTGTTTAATGTTATGTTCTTGATAAAAATTTTATCACATAAAAAATAATAATATCGTCCAAAGGAAGCAAGTCCGATTCTTCTACAGCTAGCAAGAAAAGAAAAACATTGACTTTGGAAACAAAATTCAACATTATTAAGGATTTTGAAGGTGGAATGAAAATTTGTGAGCTAGCAAAGAAGTTTGATCTACAGGAATCCCCAGTAAGAACAATTATAAAAGAAAGGTTTACAGATTTTGGAGGACAGAGATTCTAACGAGGAACGAATTGTAGCCACAAGGTAAGGAATAAAAAAATCATTAGCTTATTCGAAGAAATTTTGTGTGACAAGAAAAAGACATTATGCCGTCAGACAAATCTATTAGATTTTATGAAACCATTGACATCGAAATAAACTTTCTTTTTTTTTATGTACGAAAAACTACAATTATGATTATTTCTTAAAAAATATAGGCGTTTTTGTAAACCTTTGTTCCCAATTAATTAATATTTTGTATGCTTGTATGCAAAATTATACCCGAGTTACGCGAATTTAACTTATACGCTTTTTGTTGGTCCCACCTACTGCATTACAATTGAGGCGATGCTCCACAGCATTACTTTAAACTTCCAATTATATTTCATTTTGTAGAATTATGGAGACAAACTCCATAATTCTAATTCATCAGGAATATAATACATGCACTGGGGCACAGGCTACATCACTGTTCTGGTTCTGACTAAGTGATCAATGTGTCACAAAGAAAGAATTCCAATTATGTTTTTAATGAAAGAAAACTCTAGAAAATCCATTTAAAAATGGATTTTAATAAAATTAAATTGCTGACATAGATATTTTGTTTTGTGTACCGTAAACTTCATTGTCGAATAAACAATAGAAAATTCATATACATACATCGTTCCTTTGAACTAATATAGTAACTGGAATTTACAAATTCCAATTATGTATTTCCTTTGAGTTATCGTCCCTAATATATATATATATATATATATATATATATCCTGATTTTCAATCAGGCATAGACCCACACTTCACCATGCAGGAATTCTAAACTGAAATTCTTATGGAATTGGGAATAAGATTGGTTAATCTTATTCCCAATATGGAATATGGGATAAGATTAATCTATATGGAATAAGGTTGGTTAATCCTTATTCCACGAGTGTCCTATGTCTGTTCTGAGGGATGAAAAACCAGAGTTTCCACATGAAGAAACCAACTACCATATGAGACTGGCTAACCTTTAGTTGAAATTGACCAGATAAACATTCTTCATGTCATGGATGGGAATTGAACTCTGGTCTTTCTGACCGAAAGGGCTTTGTCTCTATCCACTGAGGCTCACTAAAATATATATGATAGCTAAAAAGGTACAGTAATAGGAATTACTGTTTGGAACAGATGATGATGAATGCAATATTCAGTATTCATCATCATCTGTTCTGGTCTATTTAATCAATCATAACTAATAATATGAAGCTGTGTTAGAAGATTAAATTTTACCTGAATCACTAGTGAAGGCCCTCCATTCACAATATCAGGTGGTATCTGTGATAAAGGACAATTTTCAATACTCATTATTTGTAAATTAGAGCAGAGAGCTAATTCAAATGGTAGGCTATGTAGATTAGGATTGTCATTGATATATAGCGACTCCAAATTTTCCAAAGTACCTAATGGAGGAAAAAAAAATTTCTGAGGTATATGTTTCTAACTGTGTGAAACATTTTCTATGTTTCACACAATGATAAAATACTGCAACATAGCAAAGCTCAGATTACCTATTTCTTCTGGAAGATAAACCAGGCCATTTTCTCCGGCACTCAAGTAGGCAAGATTTGTTAAGTGCCCTATGGCACGGGGCAGATTCATAAGTTGATTACTTTGCACGATCAATTTTTGAAGATCCCGCAAAAATCCTGAAGGGGGAAATTTTTTGCATTTTAAAATTATCTTGCAAAACAGACTTTAAAATTTATTTGGAATATTATTGCAAATTTACACATTACATGAAATAATTGTATTACTATTATTTTATACATACAGACAGTGCTATACTCAGACAATGAGTAATATTATTATTCATTGGTATACGTAACACACTGTAAATAATTAGTCAGTATCGCAGCCAACCCAAAGTTAATACTTAGGACCATATCTGATGGTAATGCATCAGGATGCTTCCTGACCAGCTAGTGATAATCCTACTTATCAGATAATATTTTTTGATTTGAGTCTATTTTTAAAATATAATATTTTTAATATATTTTCAATGCTTCTCTCAGCTATAGGATGATTTAAATACTGTATTTCCTGCTTTATTTTTTCTGCATTTTAAAATTTTCTTGCAAAACAGACTTGAAAATTTATTTTAATGTCTGTTTTGTATGCAAACATACAAAGACAATATGCACTGTATTTGTATGTTTGCATCCTCCCATTTTCAATATTATATCAATTGGTATTTCTGTTTTGGTTAACACTTCATTTGACAGAGAACTTTAGTTCATATGTGATATTACCAGGTAATGATCAGTATCCACATCAGTTCCCTCTGTAAGTATGGACATTTTTTATACATGTCTTATGCCTATTATTTATCATTACACAATCTATTTGGTTGCTTACTGTTCCATTTGAGGAGAAGCAAGTTTGTTTATGGATATTTCTTCTGGGAAAGTTAACTGATTTAGGGTTTTATGGTGAAAGTAAATGAATAGTTATAAGGTGATAAATTAGTGAATAACATAAAATATACATGCAAAGTTAGTATCTACAAATGAGGTATGTATATATAAACAAATCCATAATCAAATGTCTGAACAAATTAATGTTTTATGAAAATCTATCAGAAATGCTCAGTCACCAGAATACGACTAATGTTAAGATAGGTGTTACATTTCTCACACATAGGTGGTGCATCAGCCCTCAGTAAATAAAATGTGTGAGATGACTGTGACCTATGCAGAGCCTAGCAAGATCAACTTGTCTTCTGTTCCTATGTTAACTAGTGCTTAATCTCATGCAATTTGTTCATTGGGCAATTAACTTTGATTTTATAACCTGTGTGTAGTCAGTATAAGGGACTACCAAACAGTATGGTGGGAAAGTACGAGCTGATCTAGCAGCTGCATCTGTGATATCATTTCCCTTCATTCAAATGTAGCTGGGAATTCACAAAACCAAACATAAAAATTAAGGGAACTTTATTTTATACAATAGCTGAAGCACCTCACCAAGCACTGCATGGAGATCATGCACCAGATAGAACATAGCCTGAAAAGAATGCAAAGAGTTAGTATAAATTGCACACTTCTAGGAGTTTTCTTTGATATGCACGAGTGCAAGCTGAATGGCATACAACTCTGCTGTATAGTTACTGCAGTTGAGTGGGATCTGGTTGAGGATTGTGATGTTAAGAAACACAGTAGCATAGCCAACAGATCTCTGATCTTGAAGCATCAGCACAGATGGGAAGGAAATCAGAGTGAGCTGCTCTGCATGCATTGAACAATTGAAGGTAGACAGATTGTGTGTGTGTGTGGGGGGTATTGAGACCTGTAATTGACAAACCTGCCATGAAGGAATGCTGTTTTGTTGTCAACACTCATACCAATGGCTTCCAGAACTTCTTTAATGTGCATACCGAAAAGACAGATGGCAGTCTGACATTTGTGATACAGGACCTCCTGATGTAGAGAAAGGAGACTAGTCCACATAGGATGATCTGGAAGGGACTTTATTTTTAGGGTATAATTAAAAGTGAAATGTTTTTGCTTAAGTGACAGGGATGGGGTTCATTTGATTCAACATAAAGGCTTTGAATGGGTGATGTGTGAAAAGCACCGGTAACTAATCAGAAACCATGATGATGGATCAGTTCCTACCACTGGAGCATACTCTCCCTTGCAGAACGGTAAACCTGGGACACATAATCAAGCTCTTGAACATACAAACTCACGAAAAATACAAAGCAAGGAACATCAATTAGTACCCTATTCTGTAGAGGATAGGGTGTGGAGGGTATTCAATACTTTTTGTGCACTTATCCTGAAGATGATGAATAAGTGTAAAGAAAGTTAGCTATCTATCAAAGACGAGTCTCAAAAACTTGGCCGCTAGAACTACGGGAATAATAGTTTTTCCCATTCTTAAATCAGGATTGGGGTGGAAAGTTAATTTCAAGCATAAGTGCACACAGGCACTTTTTTTCTGCAGATAACCTGAGCACATGAAGAGTGATTGTTTGTTGCCGATGTCTGTCAGTGACCCTTATATATAGCAGGAGTGACAGTAAATTGTGAAATCATCAACATAAAGGTAATTGCTTACTGTGGGAGGAAGCTGTCCACTTTAACAGCAAAGAAGGTCATACTTAAGACAGAACCTTGAGGAACCCCTCTTCTTGATGATATGATTGAGATAATGTGCTTCCCACTTGGAACACACAGCTGGATAAAAAGTTTTTAATAAAAACAAGAAGATGCACTCTCAGACAGGTCTTTTAATATGCCATATCGCCGGGCTGTGTCACAGGCTTTTCCATGTCAAAGAACATTTAAACTACATGTTCTTGTTTCAAGAAAGCATCTCTTATAACATGTTTCTAAATGGACCAAATGGTCCAAAGTTGATCAGTGTCTATGAAAACCACATTATGTGTTGTTAAGTACCAAAAAAGCCTTGCATTCAGAGTTGTGAATGATTGGAATGCCTTGGCTGAGAGTGTGGTGTCTGCAAGGAGTTTGAGTGTGTTTAAGGCTCGGTATGAGGAGATGTGTGTGTGATAAAAGGACCTCCCAGATGAGTCTTTGACTCCATGAGGTCTTGGGGTAATAATAATAATTTACCATTTTTTCCAAAGACAGCTAGTCAGAGCAATGGAATGATAATTGTTGGCCTTGCTTTGAGATATCAATGACAACTGACTTATGCCAAGAGTCCAAAAACTATTCCTTCGTAAATATTCTGTTGTACACTAAGAGAAGAAGATCCTTAGAAGATGATGGAAGGTTAAGTTTAGCTACTGTTTTTCTTGTGGTTCTTTCAAAATAAAAAATAAAAAAAAATCAACAAGATAGCAAGCAATCTGGTGCTGTGATCCTGGCAAAGTTTTCTCTAAAAGTGTCTGCACTAACTTTGGGATCAGCAACAATACATCTGTTATGATGCAAGTTAGTAGAATAAAATCTGGAAGACAAAAAGTATATTCTGTGTCTATCCTTTTGTCTTCCAGATTTTATTCCATATTTTTTTTTTGCACTGGTTGTTTCATTAATCAGCGATGTAAATTTAATCCAGTATTTTTGACTCTGATGCCTTACATACCGTGCCTTGGCCCAAGTACTTTTAAATTCTATTAAGTTTGTTGTGGTAGGATATCTATAAAATATATCCCATGCTCTGTCTTGATCTTTTTTTGGCTGCTCAGCACACTTGGTTCTACCAAGACTCTGGGTAGAGTGGAAATTGGAACGATGTTTTTGTAACTGCTGCAGTGGCTGCATGAACAATACAATCTATGATATATTTTACTGCTTCAGTATTAAATTTTGCAAGTTGGGAAAATGTATTCCAGTCAGCCTGGTCCATTTTCCACATGATCATTTAGGTATTTACTCCATTATTAATAAGGGAGAGGTCATGGTTGTCAAGTATTTACTCAATGATATGACTGTCTGCTGTGGCATTACACCACAAAGTGTTATGTCCATTAAAGTTGCTCATTAAAAGTATGGGCTAAAGCTTGCATTATGAGATTAATGAGTTCCATTTCATTTAATTCAGAACCCAGCAGTAAATATATTGATCATAATATCATTAGGAAACCCTCAGTGAGTTTTCTGCAAAGTTTCCTGCAAACAAAACCAAAGTTTGCTTCTATAGCAGAGACTAGATATCTTTGATATTCTGGTGAAATCCATGACAGTTCCATTGTAGAAATTTTCCTAGTGTTTAGGCTTTGTAGACTTGTCCGATTTCCAGGGAGGTTGAGGACTTGCCCTTATTAGGTTTGGGCAAAATGGATGATCAGCATCCATCTCTTCCTCTGGAAAAATATCCAATACATTATTGGATGTGTCAGGATCACTAGATAAGTTTAAGTTGCTTTCAATGGATACTGAAGTATCCATTTTTTCTGTGGAAGGATTTGGTGGTTTGTCTTTAAGCTATAACTTTGTCATAATTTTTTTTCACAAGCTGGATTCTCATCAAATGGAACCATTCTTGGAGTGGGACCATACATTGTGAGACTGATATGCCCAACAGAGAAACAGTCAAGATTGTAAAGTTTTCAGGCATGGCGAAGTTATCAAATGGTGGGATAGTCTGAATTGTTATTGACATTTTCTTAATTGTCCTTCACAGCATAAGAGGATTTCAGAGCAGCTGTAGTGGTGGCCAACTTTCTTTTTACATCCTGATATGATATATGTTTCGTTCTGTTCTTATTTTTTGCATTTGTTTCTCAGTTTCTCATCTTTCCACTCCTGACATGCACAGGAGTATGCTGGATGATCTGCTGATTTACACATTTAGCTTTCTTTGCAGAGCAAGATTGGTTATCGTGCTCTTTACTACCACATCGGGCATGTCCATATTCCCGGCATTTGATGCCCTTACTGGATTAGGGATGTACAGTTGAACAGGACAACTGAGATACCCTGCAGATGTTGGGGCTTAGGCGTATCAAATGTAAGGATGATGTTTCTGGTTGGAACCAGGTGACCATCCCTATGGATTATGATTCACTTCATACCTGTCACTCTCTGATCTTTCAGCTCTGACCATATCTCCTCATCAGGAACATCTAGGAGATCCCATTCTGAGATCACTCCTCTACAGCAAAGTTTCCCAAACTTTTTTTCCCATGGCCCGGTTATTTTAATACTTCATCTTCATGACCCACTAAAATTTTTATGACCAATAGGTAAAATAAAACAGATTTGAATGTTCATAGAGTTTTCATTTATTATAATAAAGAAGCATTTACTCTTACAAAAATATAAAGAAATTAAAATAAAGCCAAGTAATTTATTAATGAGAAGTGTGATGCTGTTGTTTGTTAACTAGAAACTTCAGGTTTGGAGGAAAAGATAACTTTATTCTTAAATCCGACTTCCAATTGGTTTCTATATTTATTTATTTTTTTTTAGAAAATCCAGTGTTGAAAAGCCTGTTTCACACTTATAGGTTGTGACAAAAGGCATTAGAAATTTTGCTTTTTCTGCTAAAACTGGGTACTCCTGATGGTAAGACAGCCAAAAATTCATCAGTGGTATTGTCTTGAAGTGTCTGAGTGCTGTATCACATGATAGGTTCATTATAGATTCAATATCTGAATCTGGCAATTCTGTCTCAGATTCTGCATTCACTATAAAAGGTTCCTTATCCATGCTTTGTTACTGTTGATTGGGGAGAAATATTCCTTCAGACTTGCCTGCAGCCCTAGCATATGTTCCTTGATAACAGCTAAAATCTCATTCAGCATGGAACTCTTATTATACTCTTTTTGTAATTTTGTTAGCTTCGTAAAAGATTTTTAATTCCCTGCTTCCACACGACAGGACCACAAATTGAGTTTTTTTTGTTGCAGCTTCCCTCCACCTTCTCTTGCATTTTAAATACAGTTACATTGCTACCTTGTAATGTCAGATTTAAATTATTCAAAAATAAAAAATGTCACAAAGGTAGGCAACCTTGATTAACCAACTGACATCATGAAAAGACCCGGTGCCAGGTCATGACCCATCATTTGGGAAATGCTGCTCTACAGGAATTGAGTATTTTATGAGGTGTAATTGTTATTACACCTCTGATATTGCTCTGAGTAGTTTTTCAGGATGTTGTTGACATGTTTCTACAGGGACATTGCCAGAACTTAGTTTCTTAACTGTTTCGGAAGGATCTGCAGCCCTTCTATACTCTTTTGAATGAAGGGTGACATTTTCCTTATTGGCTTTTCACTTGTAGTATTGGTACCATGTATATTGGTACCACATGTCTTTTGTTTTTTACTTCTGTTCAATAAGAACAGAAAAGCCAACCAAGTTAATTCACTTTTAGGAAACCCCCTAAAGGGATTGAGGATGAAGGATTCATGCTTGAGTGATTTTTTGTTCAGTGACAGAACTACACATCGACACCCACTATCTGGAAAGTAATGAATGCACTTAGGAGTAGAACATGAGTTACTCCAGACACTATGGGAGCACCACAGCAAGCATTGGGTCCTGTCCTCAGACCATGAAGGACACCTACTGTAACACCCTTGAACCCTTGCAGGCAAGCTCACTGGCTGTGCCATCCAGTACCACCCATCTTGCCAAAATAGTGCAAAACTGCCAGGATCCCCGTTTCCGGATGGCTTTGGATCGCAGTGCATGGTAAACACAGCAGCAAGGAATTGGATCCTATTGATGGTATTCTGGAAGATAGGATAGTAAAAAAAAAAGACTCAGAAGAAGTAGAGTGAAGAATATATAAAGAAAAGCAAAGAGAAAGAGTCGGAATGAAAAGGACCGGTGCCATCACTGGAAGGCCCCCTGCACCAGTAACAGGTGCCTCGCATGGAGGGGTCTGGCACTGCTAACTGTAAGCCCTGTAGAGGATGCAAAATTAATAGCTCCAATCTCATTATTGAGATCAAAATTGCTAAAGGACCCATCACGAGAAAATACTGAGAATTATAGGACCTACAGAAATTTAACTAGTAAAATATTGTGATCGAGAAAAGGCTAGCAGGAAAAAAAATTAATTAAAAAAATTGAAAATAATGTCAGCACGGTTAGCCTAGTGGCTGTGTGCTTCGCAACCAACCTGGGGAAGGAGTGTCCTAGGTTCGATGATTACTAAATCCTTGACACCGCAAGGTAAAAGAGGGTAAAAGGAAGATGAGATGAGATTGAAAATAATACAAATAACTTAGGTTCTTCAAATGCAGTGGGATACTTAAAAGAGGATATGAACCACAAACTCAAATACTAGCAATCCAGGAGAGTTAATTACCCATGAAAAAGAAATTTAGTAATGTCTCAAAATATTAGGACTGTACACCTGATGTACAATCCTAATACAATCACTATTTTCTCGTGATGGGTCCTTTAGCAATTTTAACCTCAACAATTAGGACTGTTGAGGTTAAAATTGCTATTGGACACTATTAGGATAGTACATGTGATGTCATCACTGCCATCAGCTGTACAATCCTTAGGAGAAAATGTTGAAGAATGACTCATCTCTGAGTGAAGTTGAGAATATTATTGAAGCACTAAAAATAATAAAGAAGCTGGCAAAAATAAAATTGCAAGGATGTTCCTCCAATAAATATTGGAAGAACATCCTTGACAAATGAGATTTATGAACTGATCAAGCTGATATGGCAAAAAGAAGAAATCCCAGTTGATTGAAATACAGCCATACTGTGCCTTTTTTTTTTTTTGAAGAGACCCTATGATAACTAGTAACTACAGAGGTATCTCTCTCTCTCTCGAACACTTGCTACAAAATATTGTCCACACTGATCTGGAAAAGAATTAATGTATATGCTTCAAACATTATAGGAGAATATCAGTGTGGTTACATGCCTATAACAGACCACTGAGAATAACACTTGAGGGAAAATGGAATATATACTTTTTTTTGTATAATTCCATGCAACATACAGAAATATTGTGGGTATTAGAGTGGTTTTCCTGTAATCACTTCTAAGACAATATAGAGGTACATAAAAACTGTACCTCTATATATGACATGCATTTTCTGAATTTCAGTTTATCTCACAAAACCATAAAAATTCAGAGAAATAGATCCACACTGCCACGCGTATAGCTTCGCAGTGCAGATCGTCAGATTATTTGTAAATAAACCGGGCTCTAGTGACCAAGCATACTTTTTTTAACAAATTTTTATTTACCGTATTTATCCGTGTATAAGACGATACTTTTTTCTAAAATTTTTAAACCCAAAAATTGGGGGTCATCTTATACATGGAAGGTAACTGGTTGAGAGATCTGCAGTTGCTGTGACGAAACTGCCAATACTGAACTCTCCATGAACAGGCTTCCACCAATCACTAGCCTTTGTCAACTCTGTTGACTGACATCATTAACAGCTGATTCTGAATAAACCAATGAGAACTCTGAAAGCATTCATGTCTGCAACTCGTTGGTAGGGTAGGTTAATGCATTAACAATATTTTGAGTACTAGCACATAAAAATGTCCAAAAATAAAAAAACCATTGTCATATTCTTCAAAATTCAAGTTAAAAGTCATCAATTACACAAAAGAACATGGAAATAAAGCTTCAGAAAGACAGTTGGGACCTCCTCCTTCCACTGAGTGTATGATTAAACAGTGGAGAAAACAGGAAGAACAACTACTCAAGATGCCAAAAAAGAAGGCCTTTAAGAGGAAAACCAGCAAAATGGTCAAACTTGGAGCAAAGGCTTAAGACTTGGATTATGGAGCGGTGCCATAGTGGGATATATGTGTGTCAACGCTTACTCAATATGAGGCAAAAAGGTTTGCAAGAGAAATGAACATTGTTGATTTCACAGGAAAGGCAAAATGATGCTTCAACTTCATGAGGAGAGAATGGTTGGCCATGACAACACGAACCAAGTTAGCCCAGAAAATGAAACCAGCTTATAAGGATAAAATCCAATAGTTTTACTCCTGTCATAAAACTTCGGAAAACAATATGCTTTTGAACCAAGTCAGATTGTAAACATGGATGAGGTGCCTCCCAAAGAACTGTTGATATGAATGGGCTCAAAACAAGTGGTCATGAAAAGACACACTATACTGCTGTCTTTTCATGTTGTGCAGATGGTAAACTGCCTCCTATGCTCAATTTTAAGAGGAAAACGTATCCTAAAGAGAGCATACCACCTGGCATTCATGAGAACGGCTGGATTAATGAAGAGATCATGGCAATTTGTTTATAAAGATTTGGTCCAGAAGACCTGGAGGAGGGCAGCTCTGCTTGTGTTCAATCAGTTCCGAGCACATTTAACAGAAAAGACAAAAAAGGGTTGCAGCAGATTTGTGAACACAGCTAGCAGTTATTCCTGATTGACTTACAGGTCAGCTACATCCACTAGATATTTCTATCAACAAGCCTTTCAATGCTCTGATGAAAGAAGAATGGAATAAATAGATGCAAAAAAACAGATAATAATTTGACACCAACAGGAAGAGTGGAAAAAAACCAACCATTACTGAGGTGTGCAAATGAATCCTAAACTCATGGAATGGAGTCAAGCAAGAGGTGCTTGAAGTCCTTCAAGAAATGTGGAATCAGCAATGCCATGGATGGAACTGAGGATGATTTCATATACATATGTATAGACAGTGACTCAGAAGACAGCTGTGATGCAGTAGAGGTTGAAGAAAGTGATATCTCTGGAACTAATAGTGATGCATAATTTTTTTATTATGTATCTTAAAAATATTGCTTAATTACTAAATATACTTTGAAAGTTTAAAATATTGATTTCTTAATTTTGGGTTCGAAAAAGTAGGGTTCATCTTATACACATAAAAATACGGTATTTATTTTTGTGGTTCCCACCCACAAAAGGTTATTAGTAAACCCACAGGTGGAAAGTTTTTTTTTTTTTCTTTTCTGTAATTATTTATTTATTTTTACATGGTCTGAAACCTCTGCTCTAGAGATCAAATGTGGAACTTTTCAAGCCACTTGAGGCCTGCATTAAGTGGGACAGTAGTCTCGCATCAGGCGATGAAATTTATCTCACACTTAAAGACAATCGCATTTCAGACTTCCAAAAAGCAGCAGTGGTGGTTTCACACTGGGCAATCAAATTCACACACACAATCAACTCTCACTATAGCAAACACTAATCTTACACAATCTCCAACCAAAACTCCAATAGTTACAATTTTAGGCCAAAAGAAATTCCTTCACACTATTCCTATTATTCTTACTAGTTTGCAATATTAAGAGCTGAGTGTATCACATAGACACTCATGTCACATTCAGATTCAAATCTTCAATTAGTAGGTTGGAGATGCTTTACTCATCTAAGTCAAATAGACAATGAAAATTTTATTGCATTCTAATCGTCTTACACACCTCCCAAATGTAAATATCTTTACACTTGGGGCTGTTAGGGAGTGAAGTGATCTATATGACATGCATTTTATCTCACACAACAATGAAAATTCAGAGAAATAGATTATATGCAGAAGGGAGAAGGGAATGGAAACTTCACTTATCCAGATCTACATCTTAAAATATGTAATCTTCTCAGTTCCAGCATCAATATCCATCTGCAATAATCAAATCACACCTTCCAGTTGATTATTTCCTAATTATGCATTTTTTGATCCTCTTGTTGTCAAATGGTATCTAGCCTAAAAATCTCTCATTTTATCAAATTCACTTCTCTTCATTATTTTCTTTCTACATCTTGATTTTTTTCCCCACTCTAGTTATCCAAATAGCAAAGTCCACCTGGTAAAAATGCCAAAGCCTTTGTCACCAATCATAGTAACTTCTTCACATAACCAAATAGAACTATCTTTTGTTGAAAGTTTTTTCACATGGTTATGAATTAAATTCTTGTCTAATCCTTTACATGAGTAAGCAAACAAACAGATGTCTGCAAGTCAAGTATCTTCACAATTCAGCTATAGTGGCCAATGATATACATTAATTGTCATAGTATACATGCAAAGGCACATCCTTTCAGGTGTGTATAATACAATGCATTATGGAAGGATTCACTAGCATTATACAAGTTCAAAAGGATGTGTGCTTTGCATTATAGGATACCATATGCACAAATAAGTCTCATCCATTTCTCCATTATGATATTTGCTCACATCACTCTAGTTGATGTTGCCTGCCATTCAAGAAAATTATTCTAATTTAGTGTTGAATACCATAGCTACTACTCCTTTTCCCTGATTATTATGGCCTAAATATAACATCTTGAATTTGTTGTTTAAGAAGATCTCACCAGTTGATGATGCACTTATATTTCAGTCTCAAATAGTCTCTGGATACATTGCCAGGCTTAAAAATGAGTATTTTGCATAGAGCTTCACAATTCCTCATTTCATTTTTTTACTTAGGTGCGGCAAGCCTTGAAGAAAACCCTGATTGATTCAGCCAGAGATGCATGTGGTGAGGTTGTCTGCAAGGATAGAATAATCAGGACTCCATGGTGGACACAAGCAGTTCAAGAGGCAGTGAAGGAAAAGAAGAAATCATATCAAACGTTCCTGGCTAATAAGTCAGCTTTTGCTCTTAGAGAATACAGAGACAAATGTAAGAAAGTGAAACACTGTGTAAAACTAGCTAAACAAAAGTCATGGGAGGACTTTGGCAAGAACATAGAAAATAAATATCAAGAAGGTGGTAAGATATTCTGGAGATTGTTAAAGAAGCTTAGAAATGGAGGAAAGATGGCTGTAAAAGGAGTTAGAGATGATGTATGCCTGTTGGTACACTCAACAGGCATACAGTCAGGAATACATATCCATACTTGAAGTAGAAAAAGCCATCAAAGGCTTGAAATGTGGAAAGGCAGCAGGAGTAGATGATATTCGACCAGAAATGCTTGAAGTATGGTGGTATAAGAATCTTACAGTGGCTGCACTGCATAGTTCAGAAAGCCTGGACAAAGGGACAAATTCCCGATGATTGGAGTAGAGCTCTAATAGTGCCCATATATAAAAAGGGAAATAAAACTGAATGTGAGAATTACAGGGGTATTTCCCTACTGAGTGTTCCTGGTAAGATATATGCAAGTATACTTGAGAAATGGTTGAGAAGAATTGTGGAAGAAAAGCTTGGTGAAGAACAAACTGGATTCAGGCCAAATAGAGGCTGTCAGGATCAGATCTTCACTTTACGACAAATAGTTGAGAAAGCATGGGAATATAACAAAGATCTATATTTAAGTTTTGCAGATCTGGAAAAGGCATATGACAAGGTGCCAAGAGAGAAGCTATTCAATACGCTACAGTTATATGGTGTCAATGGGGCATTATATCAAGCAATACTTAGTCTTTATTTGAGTTGTAAGCCGGCAGTTAGAATTGAAGGAGGTACAGGAAGATGGTTTAATGTTAAATCTGGTGTGAGACAAGGATGTACATTATTCCCTCGGTTATTCATTATCTATATGGATCACATTATGAAGGAAAGTGGTATTAAACATGATATCAGAATGGGAGATGTTAATGTCAGCTTTATGCGGACGATGTTATACTTCTAAATAAATCCACTACAAGTTTGCAAGATTCCCTGACTAAATTGAATAACTGTTGTAATAGATATGGTATGAAGGTCAGCATTACAAAGACAATGAAAATAGGTAGAATTGTTGAAAATGTCAACTGTGTTCTGAAAGAGGAACCCATGGAACAAGTAAAACATTTCAGCTACTTAGGCATGATTTTTAGTGAAGATGGTAAATTAAATATGGAAATAGTCAACAGAATCAACAAAGCTGGTATAGTAGGAAGTCAATTGAATAAATTCATATGGAATAAGAGAGAAATTAGCCGGAACATTAAATTAGCTGTATACAAGTTTGTATACAGTGTTCAAACCAGTTTTAACTTATGGATCTGTGAGCTGGGTCAGAAGTAAAACACCTGACTAAAGACTAGAGACCACAGAAAGATTAGAGGCATGAACAGATGGCATCAATGGCAATATCTTATTAAAAATGAGGATATTAGGAAAGAACTTGACATTGTCGGCATCCAGGAGTGCATTAGCAGAGTGATAATCTCAGGTGGTATGGTCACTTAAACAGAATGGGCGAGGAAAGATTAGCAAATCAAGTGTTCTCTGCAAAGGTTGGCAGGAAAATGACCCAGAGGAAGACCAAGATATAGGTGGATTGATATGGTACAATGTGCCTTAGACGATAGAAATATAAGATCTGATAATGATAATATTGGAGTCTTGACAATAATAGACTGATTTGGAGGAAAATTGTGGATAGGAAGTTAGTAATGATGTAAATTTTTCATGTAGTACTATCATATCCTGTACATGTCAGGAATTTGATGATGATGTTATTTCCAAAAACCAGATGAACCTTGACAATTTTTTTATGATTACAGGCTTTTCTTGGAAATAAACTCTAAAAACTAAAGTCATTCTTGAGGTTAAAGAACAGATATGCTGTAATTGAAACTTCTTATAAAAAATTTCTCATATTCATTATTTTGAAGTAGGTTTTACAGTATCGTGTTGGAGAGTTAATGGATATTGACAGCACTAGGAAAGGAGTAAAAACCAATTTTAATGCTTCCAATATTTGAACTGTCACTTAGACATCTTTAGGGAGGTGACACTTGCAGCTCACACACAAATACAACATAATAATTAATAAAATATGGGTGACTCTAAACTCTTATCTAGATGTAGATTCCTATAACAGTTCTTCCTTTTTAAATTTACTATGGTGAAGAATGGTGGTTTTCTTCTGGAGGATCCCATGAGTTGTATTCAATACATGGTCTGTAAGGCTAGATTGATCGCAGTCGTGATTGTATATGTATGATTTGTGTTTGTCTAAAAGGATAGTGGCTGATCTACCTGTCTATCTGAAGTAAGCCACCTTGCAGGAAGAGGGTACTTTATATACTCCATGCACTGAGAGAGGAGGGAGCTGATCTTTGGCAGAATAGATAAGGATAGCAAGTTTCCAGTGGAGTTTAAAAGCTGTGTAAAGGTTGTATTTTTTTTAAGGAGCTGGCTATTTTTTCTGATGTATCATGGATATAAGGGATGGCGATGGAATTTCTGAATACCTTCTGAAGTAGTAGAAAGGTGTTGAATATATGGTTGAGTTCAGTTGAAAGAGAGTTTCCACTTGAACAAAGACTATAGGCTCTATTGGTTCGTTTTAATGACGCCATATTGTTGAGAGGGGGGATGGTGGTGGAAAAGTTTGTGAATGCATCTGCCTCTGTGTGTGTAAGTTTTCCATATACAGTGAAGCAGAGGTTACCATTTGGAAGGCATGTTACTAAGGTGTCTAGGAAAGGTAAACTATTGTTATTTTCCTTTTACCATCGTAAACTGAATTCTTAGATGTAGACTATTGAGGTGACTGAGGAAGGAGTCTAATGTGTCTAGGCCAAATAGAGAACATATCTATGTATCTTAGCCAGATAAAAGGTTTGAGAGGGGCTGAGTCTATGGCTCGTTTTTCAAAATTTTCCAGGTAAAAACTGGCAAGTGGGGGTGAGAGAACCCATAGCAGTTCCCCCCCCCCCCACCCCCCCCCCCCCCCACCCCCCCCCCCCCCCACCCCCCCCCCCCCCCACCCCCCCCCCCCCCCACCCCCCCCCCCCCCCACCCCCCCCCCCCCCCACCCCCCCCCCCCCCCACCCCCCCCCCCCCCCACCCCCCCCCCCCCCCACCCCCCCCCCCCCCCACCCCCCCCCCCCCCCACCCCCCCCCCCCCCCACCCCCCCCCCCCCCCACCCCCCCCCCCCCCCACCCCCCCCCCCCCCCACCCCCCCCCCCCCCCACCCCCCCCCCCCCCCACCCCCCCCCCCCCCCACCCCCCCCCCCCCCCACCCCCCCCCCCCCCCACCCCCCCCCCCCCCCACCCCCCCCCCCCCCCACCCCCCCCCCCCCCCACCCCCCCCCCCCCCCACCCCCCCCCCCCCCCACCCCCCCCCCCCCCCACCCCCCCCCCCCCCCACCCCCCCCCCCCCCCACCCCCCCCCCCCCCCACCCCCCCCCCCCCCCACCCCCCCAAGGCAAAATAAATATACTAAACATTCCACAGCAAATTATAACCCATCAAAATAAATTTTATGCGAAAAGTGTCGGCACGCTTTTACTATCGCACGCGGTGAGAATAACCATGCCTAGACAAAGTTGCTGGTTGACTTTAAGCTGTTCAAAGAAACCTGAAAAAACTGTTAACCTGTACTAAATGGAGTTTCATTGACACCTCTGGTGAAGAACGCATTTTTTTCCCTTTATTGTGCGCGTTATTTTATAGAAATGTATGTATGTATGGTTAAGCCTAATATCTCTTCGAAATACACGACGTAATGCAGACAGCACGTGGTTACAAACTCAACATACACAATACAAATACAAGCATCCCAACCTACATCTCACTTATAAATTTCAGATATATCTTACCTTTGATCCATCTTTGACTTCTTTACTACCTGATGGCTGATCCAGATCTGAAACTTCAGATGTCTCATACGTACTAGTGAGACAAATGGGAATGTTCATGGGTCCTGAGCCCGTGGCTTCAGTGTCCGGTGAGCTAGGACTAATATTAGGACTGAAACCAGAAGGTCCCGGCCGAGAGCTGCTTGATGACGATCCACTACCTTCACCTTTATAGTCCGCAAGTCTTTCTGCAGCGCTAGAACTACTAACATTTTCGGACCGGGCCTTAAAAGACTTCCGCATGCTGCCGGTTTTTCCCGCGGTGGAAACGGTGCCTGCCGAAGTGCTACAAATCCATTCAATTGCAATGGACTGACGGCGAGATTAGCGTGAAGTAAGAAAAACTTTGAAGTGCGCGATCTGCAAAGATTTCGGCGAAAAATCCCACTTGTCCTATACGTTGTACACAATCATTCAAAATTAAGCTGAGTAGATTATTATGGATGTTGTACAATACAGTCAGAAAGATCGGCATAAGACGAACTGCAAAAATAAAAACGAAGGCGCTTCTTTTTGAGAACGAGAGTGCGAAAAGTTTGACAGTTTGTAGTTACTAAGCAGAAGTAATCAATATTCGCACTTCTCAAATCATTTAGAACTGATTTAATAATATCTAGAGTCATAGTGAAGCACGGCTCCTTTTTCGCATACTAAAGTGGTCGGGGAAATAATTAGTCACTAACAGTGACAAATTTAAATACCCTTACTTCATATTCCCTCAACACAACTTTGAAAAACATTGCACATCACTTAAAAAGTTCTCGCAGCAGTCCTGCAAACAAAGTACACTGATAATAGTGCGATGTTCTGTTATCTAATCATTTCTATCGACAGCTACACGTTATACCGACGCGCAATATTCCAACTATAACCAAAGAGCACGTCTGAGATTATGGCTCAGTCACCTGTACTTTGAGTAATCGTGGGCGGAATTCCCACTCAAAACAACTTACGTAGAACTATACCTGTGTCGAGGCTATAAGGACGAAAGTAGCTCTCACGTAATGAATTCGCTTTATCAGAGCAGTGTTGACCATGCAGCAAACAGGTGCACATAAGTTTCCAGTACATGCTCTTCCAATTCTAGCTGATATAATATAATCCTTAAACTTTATCCAGACATTCTTACATATATTTCTTGGAGCTTTTACTAAATACCTTCAAAATTTCGTTGCAGAAACACCCTCTTGTATCAACAGAACCTACGGAGATTCCTGATGTTATGTCATTCTGCGTAGAGTGAATGCGCAGTAAGCTCAGCCCTGGGATATGACGTTTCAGCCCAGGGCAGCACCCAGGAACATAGTTAGGTTGATGCAACTGACGACGCAGTTACATGTGGAGTGGAGGTCAACTCGTGGTTGTTGATCACATGCTCCTCACTTGGGATAAAGGAAACTTCATAACATGTTCTGCGAGGACTGACCACCCCCTGAAACTATAGCGATAACATGTCCCTTGCACCGCGGCAAACTGATCTAAACAGTCTTAGATCCAATTTTGTATTATGAGATCTAACGAACTACAAGAAATGACGGTAAGGGCTGTAAGGGAAAACGAAAAATAATATTTATTACATTTTTTTGACTAACGTGTTCTGTGCGACTCATATCTGATTTTGTGTGAGTACGTGGAATTAACCGAAGGGGGAAAAAATATCCAATGATATCATGAGATTTATGCTGTCCACTATGTAAGTGTTGCTTGTATTATATTCAATATGCCGATGTTCTTTCGGAATAATAGCAGTGAAGCCAGTTGGACAGCTTTGCTTTAAATAAGAGAATGCAACAAATGGATGGCGGAAAAATGCATAACCTTGCTTAAATAAAGAAGCCTTGAAACTTCTTTATGAGAGATCATGTGCATAATTTGCACATAACAAGGACACCATTAGTCACGGTTACCTAAATACACGTGAATGCACTCGATTTTTCCACCATCGGCATAACCTAGATTCCCGGGGAAAGACTATCACTGTTTTGTCCAGGCACTTTCGATCGGTTGTAGCAGGTTGCAGCGCATGCAGTCAGGTTCGAGCATTACACCAGAACAGATAGCTTCAATTCTTGCGACTAGGGCAGCCCCAGAATGTGCACGAGCTATTGCCCGGGATTTGCTCCTTCTACGCACACAGTTTGGAAAGTACGATAAAAGCTGTTGAGTGAAGTATTGGACTATTTGCAAACAGAAACGGTATACTAAGATGTGCATTCCTTATAACTATGCAATATTACAAATGATATTTTCTAATATAGCATTGGGTGCATACGTGCATTTTATTTTAAGTGGAGTTGAATTTTGGCAATGTTGATATTATATGCAAAAATGCCTAATTACTTAAGGATTTAAATTGGCATTAAATATACGTTAAATCTTGTTTTTGTTTTGATGCAATAATTAAATTGCTATGTTTACAGTACATCTATTCAAGTTTTTTCAACATAGCATTTAAACCGATTATTATTATCGGAGCAGAATTATGAGAAAGCAAAAGCTTTCGTAAAGCTCATTAGTTTTTTTTTTTTTATTAGCACTGTAGCTTTTTTTGCGATACGCCACTTATGATAAACTAGACTGCATTACCTTTAACCACTGCATGAATGCATTTGAAATATCGCAATGGTCCGAGAATCTCAAAACGATGCGTTTTGCAATACTAGTGCTGCAAGACATCCTGCTCTTATTTGGGCTGGTGGACCATCCGGATGTTTTACTGTTTAGATTATATGAGATAGAATGACTCGAATATTTCGCACCAAGACCCGTCACAACTTAGTTTCTCGCCTAATACTGATCATATATATCTAGTTTCACCCAACTCAAAAGGCGTCACTGTTAGTATCAGGAGTATTGAGATGGCAACTTCTCCCAAACAAAATCATGGATGAAATAATGGAAATTAGAAGAGTAATTATATTTGATGTTTCTGAATATCTCGTGCTAAAGTCAAAGTTTCGAAAGACAAAAGGTTGGCTGCAAATATTTTTAACTTCCCATATTTTCTTTAGAGGATAGATAAAACAAGCAAGATCACAATAGTAAAAAAGGGCAGCTGTTTATTAAGAAATGAGAGAAGGCGCAAGATCATCATCACATTACCAAATTAATCAATCATACGTTTAAAATTATGAACCTATTTCTAGAGCAAGACTAAATGAAAAACGCCTCACTTGAATTCTTTCCCTTAATAAATAACAATAATAAAATAAAACTCAACATTTGGTATTGAATAATACTACCTTCTGTCAAAATCTTGTATAATCTAAAACCTTCTTGCTTCATTATAATACTCTACAAGTTAGTTGAATTAATCTTAACTCCTTGTTTGTTTTCCAGCTTAACGCACAATTAATAAGAGAAAATGATCCATGTCGGATCCAGTAATACCGGGGGAGGGGGGGAGCAACTCAGATGCAAACGCAATGCGAGGAAGGCCAGACATCGTAGTCGTCATGCATATTTATATTATGAAAACCTCGATAAAACAATAAATGACTGGTTTAGATATTAATATCGAGGAACCGTGTTTGTTCTGCGCACAATGAACGGTTCACATCCTAAGCCAACGATGCAAAGTTATGGTGCGAGAGACACTAAAGCAACTACTGCCTCAAATCTAAGATTAAGACTGATGCCTCTGAAGTTAACACACTTCCTTTCTTCTCAACAACTGTGCTCTTCATCCGGTTTGCCTATTATGCGAAATGACAAATGTCAAAAAAAAAAAAAAAAAAAAAAAAAAAAAAACCTAATATCTCCGATGAGATTGGCTTACTCACCTTAAGTTAAAAAGTAATTATAAAGATTCCTTGACAGGATTCGAATTAAATACGTAAAGATGAATTCGGTATCCAGAATTGAACTTATGCTACATTATTGAAATACTATAATTAATTGTGAAGTACAATAAAGCATTCAATAAATTCTTTTCCTTTTGTACTGATCTGTTTTTAATGGAATTATATTGAGGATCATCGTCTTGTCGATATAAATGCAAAACATTACAAGATGTGGTCTACTTTCTGTACACTGCATCAATGCAATTTTATTATTATTACGTGACATCTCCAGGGAGTCCAAAGACTCATCTAGGGAGGGCACCTGCTCTGCAGCTCTGTCTCCACCAACTACAAATGTTTTTTGGTATATAATATTATACCGACCAATTTTACTAATAATTATTCACTAATTTATATATTACATTAATGGTTCGCGAAATTATGGCCTGACAACGTAACCACCTTATTATAATATGTTGTTACTGCCAAATGTGACAATATTTCGTCGATTGAACTAATTAATTTGTCATCAAATTGATTTCAACACTAGTCGAGTTGTGAACGAACGAACCTGTATCCTTCATGCGCTCAATAGATATTGAGCGGTGTTCATTTGTGTAATGCCAGAAGATGACCTTCGATGTTTTAAAATTTTGATCAAATGAATTTCTTTGAAAAAAAAACAAAAAACTATCTGCTTTTATTGTTCTAACGACATAATTGGCATTACTTCTTATTGCTAACTCTAAACTGTCTTTTTAATAAATTTTGAAATTAAGTTATTTATTGTGAAATGTCACTTGTAATAACAGATTTGTGTGAAACGTGCGAGTGGAAAAATATTAAACTTGGCGCCTCCATAGGGCAAGTTTGAAAATCAATGGAACAAAATGCCCTTCGAATGGGCAAGACCTGAGTACGATCCTTGTCATGACGAATGAGAAACCTTTATTTTTTCATTTTGTAGGTGAGTAAGCCCATCTCATACAGAGGTAGCATGGTTTTCCCCTTGGCAGCTCGACTTTTCATACATCAGCCAGAGAACACACGCAGTTTACAGAAAAATATAATTCTTAGGGGAGGGGGAAGATGACGTAGTGTGCAGATGGAGGATTATGTGGTGTATCAGTGGACATAGGAAACTGTAGAGTTTAAACTCCAGCGAATGACTTCCTATGGAGGTGTCAGGTAATATTAATTCCTTCACTCGCAGTAAACAAAATTAAAAACGTACACAGTAGTGATAGAAATTATTCCGTTTCATACAGAAATGTGTGTATGTGTATATATATATATATATATATACACGAGCAATGCGTGTTGGGTTACTTGAATGCTATATATCATTCAAGTAACCACAGACTGCCCTATATTTCCAAACGTGTGTGTAAAAATATTGCAATTGATTCTATTTATGGATGGAAAGACGTTCGAGTACAAAGACATATTTTGCACTTCGAGGCAATCTCTCAAAGGGAAACTATAGACCAATCTTCAAGTAACCCAACACGCATGCTCATTATACTGATGTAATGGTTTATATCAGTTAAAAATCTTAGTAAAAATGTCGTGAGCTAGCTTGCTGTTGTTCTGCGAAATCATTTAAAATGATAGGAAAATCTGACTCAGGTAGGATATTATTGCGCACTTTGCAAGACAATGAGAGGTCATATATTCCACGTAAAGATGTCCGATCTTATGGTAGAAGTATGGATGACAAGCAGTGGCGCACCCAGGGGGAGTGCGCCACTGCTTGTCATCCATACTTTCCCAAAGAAAAAGAGAGAAAAAACCGCTAGAAAATTTTCTAAAAATATTATTATTATTGTGTGACACCTCCATGGAGTCCAAAGACTCATCGATGGAGAGTGTGCCAACAGCATCGAACGATTGAATCCCTTCCAACTACTAACCGCACTCAAACTTGCTTAACTTTTTGCGTGAACCATTAGTAGCAGAGGCTCTACCAATTTACTAATTAAAATTCTTTTTTTTTAATTTATTTTGTATAATGTCTAATATTTCTATGCTACATATGGATTAGCGGTCACATAAGATGGGATACTCTATAGCTCTCGAATCATGGCCGCTGTGAACACAATTCGAACGAAGTAGTGCTCGGGCCGACCGAGCGCTACTTCGTTTGCCCGAGCCAGGCCAGAGGAGAACACGGGTTTCATGTATTGGCGATCACTACAAATGTTCAGTCATAGCTCGTATGCTATGCGTAGTGTGTATTTTCAAATCGTCTAAAACTCGCCCTCCCCAAGATTAAATCCTGAGTGCGCCACTGATGGCAAGTATTGTACTTTCTCATCCCCGTACACTCCTAACGAATATTCAGTTTGGTCTATTCTGTAAGTTGAAAGAACCACCCATAGGAAACGCTTCACTTCCATTAGCTATTTTATGGCTGAAGCGACTCGCCTTATCAAATACAAATAAATAAATGCCGACAGAAATATAAGACTTACTCAAATGTTGGCAGTGATGGCGATTATACTGAAGGCCGATTTTATTTAACTACAGGAATACAGTTGTGCAAAACATTTGAAATGATTCTTGTATACACAAAGAGAGTAAGAATCATATGCTATGTACGTCAGTTATTTAAATACAGTACTTATACTCCCCTCCCTTAAAAGAAGGAGGAAAGTAAGATAAAAATTCGTTTAATGGGTGATAGAATTAATCGAATCAACGTGATCTTCCTTCCTGATGTATGCGAAACTCTTTTTTTTTTTTTTTTTTTTTGAAATCGGCAGGGAATCCGCTAGTTTCCTAGCAGTCTTTTCCTGTAGAAGAGTTATAGCCGATTTTACTAAATCAAATGATTTCAAAACCAAGTTATTATTTTCCGGAAGAAAATCCTACGTTCTAGTCCAAGATAGGATGGATTAAAAACGAAATATTCCTAAGTTCCGGGATTAGAAAAACCAGTAGGGGGTCCTTCGTGAAGGTTATCACGAATAATAATTCATGGTCATTTCCAAATAAATTTCTACTTGAAACACGCTAATATGTGCACTACCAAAGTGCCAACAATTTTTTTTTTCGACTTAAAAAAAAAATTATGAAGATTGTGGCTCCATTTCTTTCTCTCTCTCTCTTACTGTTTTCAATTTTCATTTAGATATTTCGAATCTGTATTTTAATAATTGTTATTTGAATAATACTTGAAGTTATTTTATTTTTAGTGTATTTTTATACCTTAAAACATTAAAAATGCGTTCGTGATTTTAAAAATTCTCGTATCTAGTTGCATTGCTACACTTTGCTATATTTTAAAATAATAACAAAAAGCAATAACTGAATTTTTGGTAATATTACTGGGTTGTTTTTTTTTTTTTTTAATTTTTAAAAATATTAAAAATTTTAAGATAAGTTAAAAGTGCTGGTTTTCTACCTGAAATATATATATATGAAAATTCTATCAATGTAAATATATATAATACTAGAGTTCTTTCTTGCTCGACGACACCTGAAGTGTGATATCATTTCTTTTATATACTGTTTCGAAATATATTGTTTCGAAAATACTTCCTGGAGTCATCGAATCAGATAACAATATGTTTACACATTACATACACAAATCCTTCGATTTATCATGGAAAGTCTCCCCTGCCTTCACCATATCATCATACTGAACATTAAATTCATTCATCACATATTGGGGCATGCATTACACTCATCTGCCACTCTCCACGTAATAGTAATATAATAATAATAATAATAAAAAACCTTCACCCTATTCACCACGCCTTTGTGCAAATTCCAACGATGAACCCCTAGTTCTTGGCCCCTCTTCTTTTTGTTTCACCATGTGAAAAATCTGTCGTATCAATCCAGTAAAAGCCTCTCAACAGGTTAAATCTCAGTAATATCGCTTCGCTTTTATCTACCAAACTGTAGATTTACTCCCCCCAAAAAAATTGAAAAAATAATAAATAAAACATTACAGCGTATGCATTTATTATTATTATTATTAGACACCTCCAGGGAGTCCAAAGCAATATAGCTCAATAGCCACTCTTGTTACTTTATTATAAAAGTAGAAAGATGGTGAGAATTGAATGCAAATGGCGGCTCGCGTATTAGTTCAGTGCGATAGTTTTGAATGATAAATGATATATATAGAGGTAAGCGTTCTTCATTTTCTGAAATTTCATATGATATTGATTTGTGCATTTAGCTAATCGCTCGATATTGCTGGCAATTCTTTTCATCTGCAATATCCTCTACAAAATTTCTGCTGGCAGGTCTCAAGACCTGCGGGATTTCTAATTGCGATCATAAGCAATTTTCCAATCACTACCTACTAGATATAACAACAAATAAAACAGACATGGATAATATTACTGATCTGCTAGAGCATCTAAACAAAGAACAAGAATTAAAATTGTTTAAATTACTGCTTAAAAAATTTGATACTGAATGGCCAGGTTTCCTAAACCTGTACACACAGCCGGAAGAATCCGATGATATGGACGGCGAAGTGGAAGAGATCAATGACACATCCATCTCCCGGCCCGAGAGCCTCAGTCAGACGGTCTTCTCAGGAGAACAGACCGGCAAGAGACGTAGAATCGAGGATGATCAGGTGGAAAACGAAACTCCCTCACAAACAGTCCCGCAAAAAAGGGAAAAGGTCCCCCCGGTAATTCTCCGTGAAAAGGAAAAATGGACCACAGTTGCAAGAAACCTAAGAGAACATCAAATTGGATACTCCTGGGCCAAAAACACCGACGAAGGTGTAAAAATTCAACCAACAACAGTGACAGATTATAGAGGAATAACAAAAATGATGGATAACAACAAACTACAGTACCACACCTTCGCACTAAGCAGCGAAAGAAATCTAAAGGTTGTACTGCGAGGTGTCACCGAAGGCATTACCTCCGAGGAGATCGCGGCTGACCTTACCCAGCAGGGCCTAACACCTATCAAAGTCAGCCGGATGTACAGATCCGATAAACAACCAATGCCATTAGTATTGGTTGAGATACAGAACACTCAAAGACAAATTTATGACATAACTGCGGTCTATGGACTTAAAATATCAACAGAGCCACTCAGGAAAAGGGCATCAGCAGGGCAATGCCATCGTTGCCAAAAGTTTGGCCATGCCCAAAGACTCTGTAAAGCCGAGTTCAGATGCCTGAAGTGTGGCGAGAAGCATCAAACCATTACATGCACAAAAGCAAGAACCACACCAGCCAAATGTGCCAACTGTGGAGGTCCCCACCCAGCAAACTACAAAGGATGCAGCCACCATCCCAGAAATCACGGAACTACAAGACCCGCCCAACCTCCCCCAATCTGGACCACCAATCAAAGCATTTCTGCTGCACAGTCATCAAACCATCAAAACCCAAGCCATAAAAGTCAGGAAAGGGCTCAACCTTCCACCAAGACCTATGCTGAAGCAGCCCGCCCAAAGGACACAATACAAAGCAATCAAATAGGCTCCAACATCACAGCAATACTGACTGCTTCGCTAGCCACTATGCTCCAGGAATTCAGCAGAACAAACCCAACTCCATCCTCCACAAAGAGATTCCTGCAAGGAACCATTCCATACTCACAGCACTCAACTATGAATAAAACAAAAGTAAAGCCTAACTCGCTTCTAATTGCATCCTGAATGCCAATGGCCTCACCAACAAAACATTAGAACTACAGGAATTCGCACAAAGACACAACCCGGACATAATGCTGATCAACGAGACCCACCTAAGACCTGCCAACAACCCAAAAGTGAGAGGATACACAATATACCGAACGGATAGACTCAGCTCCAGAGGGGGAGGCACTGCCATCTACATCAAACCATACCTCCACCACAATGTCATATCCAAACCACAGACTACAAACCTGGAAACCACAGGAATACAAGTCCACACAAACAATGCTGGAAGCCTCAAGATATTTGCTGCCTACAACTCACCAAGCAATCCTCTACTGACAACAGACCTGGATGCAGTCCTCGGCACCACATACCCCACCATCATAGTAGGTGACTTGAATGCCAAACACACAGCATGGTTCAGCACCACCAACAACAGAAGTGGTCGCATACTACACAACTATTCAACACTTAACTCAGTTGTGGTAGCAGGACCCACTGAGCACACTCATTACAGCCCTCATGGCAGATCAGATGTACTTGACATAGCTATCCTTAGAAACATCAGTTATCAATACAAACTAGAGACGCTCAATGAACTATTATCCGATCACAACCCAATCCTGATCAAACTTTGCACACAAGATCAACTGGCCCACCAGCACACCTTCATATCGTGGGATAGGCTAGCTAAAATCCTACCAGAATACATTGGTCCTGTACCAATCATCCACAAAAAAGAAGACATAGATGAAGCAATAAGCAATTTAACAAGCCAAATTAAAAAAGCACTAGAAGCAGTCACCAAAACCACAACCAACCACCCATCCGGTCGGCTCCCAGAAAACATAATGGACCTCATCAGAACAAAAAACAAAGCCAGGAAAAGATACCATAACACAAGAGCCCCACAGGACAAGAAAACTCTGAACAAGTTGAACAACCAAGTCAGAAAAGCACTTCAAATCCACAGGAATCAGGATTGGGACAATAAACTATCATCACTCAACCCAGAAGATCACACAATATGGAAATTTCTGAAGATTCTGCGCACTAAACACAATCCCCTACCGCCCATGCAAACTGCTCATGGAACGGCGCACACTGATAAAGAAAAAGCAGAAGCAATAGCAGAAAACCTAGAAAAACAATGCAGCCCGTCATATGATAATATAAACATCACCCACATATATAAAGTCCACCAGCAGGTCAAGCGTACCTTAAATCAGTCCGAAGACAAACCAACCAGCATCACCCCCACTACTCCAGTTGAAATAACCAACATCATAAAGCATCTAAACAACAAAAAAGCTCCAGGGCCAGATGGAATTACTAACAGAATCATCAAATTACTTCCTAGAAAGGCTATTATGCACCTGGTTAACATAACCAATGCAATATTGAGGATACAACACTTCCCCTCTACATGGAAAACAGCAGACATCATACCAATAAAAAAGCCAGGAAACAATCCGCAACTCCCGCAAAGCTACCGTCCAATAAGCCTGCTCTCCAACCTGGGAAAGATTGCTGAAAAAATTATCCTTTCAAGACTACAAGAAAAATCAGACCAATTAGGAATAATTCCAAACGAACAATTCGGCTTCCGCCGTATGCACAGCACAGTGCAACAAATACACCGACTAGTGGAGCATATCACTCAAGGATACAACTGGAACCTTCACACAGCTGCAGTTTTTCTGGATATTGCCAAGGCTTTTGATAAGGTATGTCATCAAGGATTACTCCATAAACTCATTCAGGCCAACATTCCAACAAACCTTACCCGTCTAATAAAATCATACCTCACTGACAAATCCATGCAGATAAAAATAAATGGCACCATCCCAACTAGGCGCAAAATCCTGGCAGGAGTACCTCAAGGATCTCTTTTGGCTCCTTTACTTTTCACAATCTACGTGGCTGACATTCCACAGAACCTGAGGACTACCATCACAGCCCTATATGCTGACGACACAGCCATAATGACAAGATCTCTCCGCCCACAACTGGCGATCAGTCGTCTCCAGGATACTATCACAAAGCTAGAGAAATGGTTCTCCGACTGGAGGATACAAGTAAACCCCGTCAAAAGCTCAGCTATACTGTTCACCAGACGCAAAGCCTTCATCCAAGATGATATTGAACTTCTCGGAAAAAAGATACCATGGCAGACAGAAGCCAAATACCTTGGAGTGCAGCTAGACAAAAAGCTAAATTTCAACAGCCATATCAAGCTCATAAGGCACAGAGACATCCAGAACCATAGCCCAACTCTATCCCCTGATCAATCGCAACAAGCTGTTATTATATAAGATGGTAATTCGACCAGTAATCACATATGCATCCCCGGCATGGAGTCACACATCCAAATCTAACATCCAGAAACTACAGAGGATACAAAACAAATGCCTGCGGATGATCTTAGACGCCCCATGGTTCGTCAGAAACATGCAGATCCACAGAGAAACCGGAACCTTTGACATCCGTTCTCTCCTTCATGACCATGCGGAAAAGTTCTTCAGCAAGGCACATTCTCATCCCAATCCACTAATCAGACAAGCTTCCAGTTATAGTGAACATGACTATCAAAAACACAAAAGACCCAAGGCAATCCTGCTTTCAGCAGAACAGAGCTAACTCCATAGCTCACAAAGTGCGAGCATAAGTCTCACAACCTCCCCCATCAAGCTTCTCCACACAGATAAAGGGGAAAATAAAAAGCATTTTATGCTTCACCCAGCAAGCCAGTAACGTTGTTGTTGTTGTTGTTTATTATAAAAGTTAACCAGATCACTGAAACAAGTGCGTCCCTTAACACATTCGTGCTGACCTTCCCAGACAATATTATCTTAATTTGCGTAAGTCTGTCTACGAGCTCTCTCCAATATTTTAACTACAGAAGAAATAATTGTCTATGATATTAAGTTTGTTGAGCGAGTGCTTTCATTCCACTGTAATTTAGTACTTCCATTTATGCGCCCAAATCGCAAAGTGATTTGTAAAAGCTTTAAAGGTTATGATTTGTAATGACTTAAAAAGTCAAGCTCGCAGTTAGTCAATCAATAGGTTACAAACCTAGTAGAATAGCAACGTTGCTGTTTTTGAACAGGAAATTACCTAAATAATTTATAGGCCCCATTACGAGCTTTTTTTTTTTTTTTTTTTTTTTTTTTTTTTTTTTTTTTTTTTTAAAGAACACGCTGTAAATTTGAGATTAGTCAACAGCAAAAACAAGCTTTTGTTACATTTCTTATTAAGAATGTAACACACGGATATCTTGATTTAAATGTTAAAGCAGTATATAAAATGTTCTCAAAAGTGAATGTATACCGCATTAGCTGTAATCTCTCTTTGTGTGTGTGTGTGTGTGTGTGTAAACACATACACACACACACACTTCTGATAAAGTGGTCAGTGGCCACTTTATCAGAAGCATAATTTAATAACGAGTGAGACCCCCTTTTACCTTACGGCCTGTATCTCTGAGGCATTAATTCAACTAAGTGTCTAAAACGTTCCTCTGGGATGTTTGTTGTCACACTTTCATCGCCCGTTTATTGCAGATCGAATGATAGCACGATGCTATTGCTAACTGCTTATTCCATCTCATTCCAGAGATGCTATTGGGTTAAGGTCTGGTGACTAAACTCGCCACTGAAGTAAAGGAAGCGCTGTCAAGTACCTTGAACCACTTCAACATACTATGGGCTTTGTGGCATGATGCATTGTCATGCCGGAAATACCCATTTAACATTGGTAAACTGTCGGCATGAATGAGGGAACATGATCAACGACGATGTTAAGATATACACTCAGGTGATGTTCAACTGGTATCAGGGGACAAAACATGTGACATTCTCCCTACCATTACACTCCCGTAACCAGAATGAGTGTCTCCACTTGGCAGGAAGGGACTATGGCCTCATGTCGTTGCCGCCATATTCTGGTTCTGCCATTGGCATAATACAGTACAAACCGGTACTCGTCAGACCAGGCGACATAGTTTATTCCCCCCCCCCATCAGCTGTCTAGTGTTGGTGATCACGTGTCCACTGAAGCTGTATCTCTCTTCCTGTTCTCAGTTGACAGTATTGGATCTGGGATGGTTGTCAGCTCCCGAACCCCTTCCGTGACAGCCTGCGACGAATTGTGCGCTCCAACATAATTCTGACTACCACTCTTGTACTTATTTTATTTATTCATATGGAGTTTCCGCCCTTTTTCTCCCCCGTCCCTATTGGGGCGAGTAGAGCCTCCCTCCTGGGGGGTTTAGGTATTTATGGCTGTAGATCTGTGTGTGTGTTCACTGGCCCGGTTTGCCTGCTTGCTGGATGAAAAACGCCAGATAAACTGGCGGAAAAAACCCTACTGCCAGTGCCCAAGGCCGGCTAACTTGGCTATGGCTGAGGAAGATCTTCAAATTCTTCACATTTTCCATGGGAATCGAACCTGGGATACTCCCTCCCCAGTCATATGGTTGCGAAGTGCACAGCCACTAGGCTAACCGCGCGGACACTCTTGTACTGAACTGTGATTTGATTGGTTTATGGCCTTCCTGTTATGTTTCACAATCCTTTACATTCTTCTCTGACTTCGTACATCAAAGAACCAGAGAATTGACGTTGGCATTTTAACACGTGAAAAGACCAGAAGAGTTAAACGTTTGTCAGATAAGGCAGCACGTCTGGCACCAACAATTATACCATGCTTTAAGTCAAAAAGGTGTCAGATGAAGCAGAACAAATGCCTGCTTTTTATAGCAAACTGCAGCCACGTGACTCGTCTTCAGGAACGAGCTTTTCCTAAATAGGTGTTCCTAACAAAGTGACTACTCAATATAGTACAATACGAGTAGACAGGATTCCGAAATGATTTAGGTAGTACCGATGTCTATTTCACTTCCTATCTGTTCATAATTCTGTTCGGTGATTTAATAATTAAATTGTTCTCTAGAATTTAATTCATATATATATATATATATATATATAATTCCAGTATATATATGATTATATACATAATATATATCATTCCAGTATTGCCTCCTAACGAACTATTTAACATTAGATACCATAAATGCGTAGCAAAAACATAAACAAATCTGCTAACGCCTTTTATTCTCATAATAAGGAATTTGCAAGGTTGTTCAGTCTTATTTAACTTTTGGAGCCTGAGGGACAGTTTGATTTCCATGGTAGCCAATCAGAGATAGTTACTTCAAGCCTATTGCTAATTATAAACGGCACCTGGTAAAGATACTGCAGCCAGTGCCGCCATCTGCTGGTTCCTAACATAATCTATTTATGGTCTGAAATAGTGTGGGTTCTACGGATAACATAAAAAAAATTCACGTCAGGGGGACAACGAAGGATAACCCAAGTATGTGGGAAGATTAGGGAATCAAGGCTGAGGTAGATTGGTCATGTTATGCGGTGAGATAAAAGATATGTAGTAAGGATTGTGCTGGTGATGAAGCCACCAGGCAAAAGTAAGGGGAGACCTAACAACAACGATGGCTGGACATTTGAGAGGGACTTCCAAGACCTCAGACTAGATGAGAAATGGCTTTGGACACAGTAGTTCACTCAGAATTTAATCTTGTGTGTGTGGGGGGGGGGAGACGAGCACTCACGATTTAAGATTGGGGAGGGCTGAGTTGAGCAGATGATTTGAGAATACACATTGCATACGACCCATGACAGCACAGAGGCTAATATTCTGGGTGTGCGGTGCTCATCCACGAAATATCAGTAACCCCCCCCCCCCCGGAGAATTTTCTGCAGATGCACGCCCATGCATACGGTCAAATTGACATGAAATTTGTAGCGCGTGTTGCATAACCCACATGACAGCACACCCAACCGAAATGGGCACACGACGCCACTGAGCATCTGCAGTGATCGCTAATATGTGATACCCAGGATCTCCCCTGAACCGACGCAGGCAAGCAAAGTAGCGCTCGGTCTGCCCGAGCACTACGGCGAGCGTGATTCCCGAGAGCTATAGTGTATTCCTACCTTATGTGACTGCTAATTCACAAGTAGTAAAGAAATAGTAGACACAACACAACATAAATAAAAAAAAAAAATTTAATTAGGAAAAGATTTTTGGAAAATTTTTTAGTGTTTTTTCTTTAGGGACGCAGGGACCCTTTTTCCCCCTGGGTATGCTACTGCTTGGAGACAGAAATACGATGCGGAGGAGGTTGATCCGCTGTAGTGACCCTCTTGAGTTCGAATGAAGCTGAAGATTATATATTTGTTATACAGTATTTTTACTTTTTAGAACTGTCTTTGACCCTTTTTTTATTTACATTTATTCACATGTCAGGGTCGTAAACGGTGATAGTATATTGTGTCTATGGCCGACTTTTTGCTAATGTATCCTATTTTTCTATTGTCACAGCACAGATTTAAATACACAGTACGCTCGTGACGAAATCATACTTCCCCTTTTTTGTTTAGAAAGGTACCTACAAAATTAAGAATAGCTTTATCTTAATCAGCTCTTTGGGTTTTGGTGGTTGAATGAAAAACAGTCCTGAAAAATCATGTTTTTTTTTTAATGTTAAAATATTTTTATTACTTTTACTGGACGTGATTGCGAATTTTGTCCCATTCCTCAAAACAAACTCTCGAGTCCCGAACTGCAGGCTTTCACGGTACGGCATTTATACTTCTGATGCCACCCACTGTCGACCATCTTAACAATAACTTATTTGATAAGAGTTCCACAGTAGTATTCCTGGCGTACAGTGTAATCCGTTGATGTGATGACGTGCGAAAAGGCACCCAGCTCCTTAAGGATCCTCTGTAGTGACAGCCTTTGGTATCCAAAGTTTTGCCGCTGTTCGGCGTTGACTGCGTTTCAGAGACTGTGACACTTGCCCTAGCAAACATCTGTAATTTTCATTTGAGTTAACAGTTCATGGTGTCCCCAATGTCCTTTGCATTGCAGCAGAACACTCCCGGTATGGGGGAATTACGTTTACGAAAACGACGAATAAACTGCTAAGAAACATGTTGAAAGTTTGGACCATTTGCTCTACCCACTCCGTATGAACGAAAATAATGTATTTTCTTCCAACGTCAAAACCATTGCTATAGCTAAATGTAACAGAGTCTACGCGTGCTCTTCTATTAATGTGCATACAGTTGAACAGCATATCTTCAGTGCGTGTACTGAAGTACCTAAGTTTGGTACTATTTTGTGCACCATACTGTATAACAGCCTTCCTTCTGGGAAAGAAGCCGTTTCTCCTGGGTACGCAGGCATCCATAAGATATAAGCTAATCCAAACATGGCTATTGTGTAACACAATATTGAAAATATATATAATATATATATAGACACATAAACAATTATTTATTTATCCAAAAAATAAAAAATCTCAATGAAGCCTTTAAAATAATTAAGCAAATTATGTGGCCTTTGTTGCAAGACAGTATTCTCTTTTCTTTATAACATCTTTATATACATCAACATGTTTTTAAATCTGGAATTAGTCTTCTAATGCGCTCGAAATGTGAATCTTGTGACTGAAAAATTCTATTTCCTTTTTTTCCCCCGTGTATTTAAAAGTTCATCCAAGCCTTTTGAGTGTGAAGGAATGAACAGGC
This sequence comes from Typopeltis vanoorti, assembly GCF_054136105.1. Taxonomy (NCBI): domain Eukaryota; kingdom Metazoa; phylum Arthropoda; class Arachnida; order Uropygi; family Thelyphonidae; genus Typopeltis; species Typopeltis vanoorti. The sequence continues at coordinate 121,037,644 of NC_143560.1, forward strand.
TGTTAAATCTTAACTTCTGCACATATTGCCATTTCAAGCTGGACCTTTTCTGAGCTTCCATTCTGTGCAAATGAGTGACGTCAGTTGTAAAAACTTTAAGGTGTAATTTGATTAGCAATCCCCCCCCCCCCCCACCCCCCCCCCCCCCCACCCCCCCCCCCCCCCACCCCCCCCCCCCCCCACCCCCCCCCCCCCCCACCCCCCCCCCCCCCCACCCCCCCCCCCCCCCACCCCCCCCCCCCCCCACCCCCCCCCCCCCCCACCCCCCCCCCCCCCCACCCCCCCCCCCCCCCACCCCCCCCCCCCCCCACCCCCCCCCCCCCCCACCCCCCCCCCCCCCCACCCCCCCCCCCCCCCACCCCCCCCCCCCCCCACCCCCCCCCCCCCCCACCCCCCCCCCCCCCCACCCCCCCCCCCCCCCACCCCCCCCCCCCCCCACCCCCCCCCCCCCCCACCCCCCCCCCCCCCCACCCCCCCCCCCCCCCACCCCCCCCCCCCCCCACCCCCCCCCCCCCCCACCCCCCCCCCCCCCCACCCCCCCCCCCCCCCACCCCCCCCCCCCCCCACCCCCCCCCCCCCCCACCCCCCCCCCCCCCCACCCCCCCCCCCCCCCACCCCAAGGATTTCAGTTGATGGAATTTTTCAATTCACAGACGGTGGGGAAAGGACAAGAGGGAATGCCTGGGAGGTGAGAATGAATGCTGCTAAGAAAGGGATGAGGGATAGATTTTTTCTCTCATAGGTGCGGTGCACGATTGGAATGCTGGATGTCGTGAGTGAAAGCAGTGTGAACGAATTCAAGAATAAGTATGATAGCTGGTGCATTGTAGTATGGGCCTCTCTCAATGAATCCCTGGAGGTCTCTCCTAATAATAATACTTCACCATAGTAAATTTAAAAAGGAAAGACTTTTAGGAATCTACAGTGGCCACCAAGTGAGTGGCACCTAAACAACTAAGGATGTATAAAATGTCCCAAAATTTGGGAAATAAACATCAGATGTCACAATTTATATCCCAGGCCACCTACAAACACACATAGAAGGTACACCACTTTGATAGAACTTTAGTCACCCATGTGTTTCATTACGTATTTGTTGTTGTTGTGTGTGTGTGCACGCAGGCTACAAGTGTTATTTGTACTCTCCAAAGTTGTTTCAATGACTGAGATGAAATATTGGAATCATTAAAATTAGTTTTTAATCCTTTCCTATTGCTGTAAATATTCCATTAAGCCTCCAACATGATGGCCTCACAGAACTTAAGCCTTAACACACAAAATATATCATGTTCTTAAATTTCTTTAAAAAAAAAAATTAATTATATCACCATACATAAAATAGATAAACCAGTATTACACAATACAAATTTTATTCTTCATATATCTTAATTTTTAAATCACTCACACACACAAACAGAAGTTTTCTTTCCATTTTACAAGAATAATATTATTATGCTGCATCTCCAAGAACTTGTCTTTGGAGAGTACTCTATATCCCATACCCAACCTAAAATCTATAGTATACTTAATCCTCCAACCCCACACAGTACAGCACTATCCAACCATGTACACTTTACACCATTTTATACTTTTTTTTTTTTTTTTGTTAATTGTGTGTCTTTGCTGGTCAATTTGTCTTCATACAGGAATGAAACGCTAGTTTCTGGAAGAAAAAAAATCTTACTACTTCTGTATGAGACTTCAGCTAACTCATCTTCAATTGAAAAAGCACATATAAAGAAAGATTTTACTTATTAGGAGAATAGAAAGGTCTGGTCTTTTTGAATCTAAGGGCAGCATGTCCCATCATTCTTCTAACCGTGCTATGGAGGTGCTTAACTGCATACACATTTGCCATTTATGTTTTTGAATGGACTTTGTGCATTACAGCCATAAATGTTGATGAGTCATTAAAACTAACTCATCTTCAATTGAAAAAACACATATAAAGAAAGATTTTACTTGTTATTAGGAGAATAGAAAAGTCTGGTCTTTTTGATCAACCAATCTTTCTTTGCATCATTTTGCCAGTAACTAGTTGTGCTAATGCTTATCTCCTTAAGCTCAGAACTCTGTCTTTAATGGTATGGAATGGAAGGCATACAAAAGTTTGTGTTCCCTCCATTATTAGCTGAAATAGTCAAATATTTCACATGGTAGAATATATTCTGAATAGAAAAATTTACAAGTTAACTTAAATTCCACTTTTGTTAGCTGCAGATGTACAAAATATAATTTGAGTGACACCAAATTTAGAGCTTCATAAATAATGCTGTTTGGAACTCATAACAAGTCTCATTTAAAATTTGGAAGAGAACAGTAAAACATTTTAATACTCTAAAACACTTACCTATTTCATTTGGTAAACATTCTAATTTGTTTTCCTCTAGATCTAAAACTCTTAACTTCCTTAGATTTCCTATAGTTGCAGGAATTCGTTTGAGCAAGTTATTACTGAGTATAAGGACTTCAAGTGCTTGCAGATATTGAATATCATCTGGAATTTTACTTAGTTGATTTGTACCTAAATTTAATTCAACCATGTTTGTCCATGTACCAATATCTAAAAAAAAAAAACAAAGCAATAAAAATTAAGTTCTATGCACAATTAACCTATATCAACTTAATGACTTAAATAGTCACTCCCCCCCCTTTAATTAAACAGTGCAAAAACTAGGTACTAGCAAATAGTTTATACTACTCTACTGTAAGATAGTAGATGTATCCAAGAATAGATATAGCAGATGCTACCTATAGCCAGCATCAGTCATATTCAGGAAAGAATACAGTTCTGTAGTATTTTACAGGTGATATACACTTGGTGTTTTGCACAGAACACTAAGTAAATCTGATAAACAGAAAATTAAGGTTATTACTTTTGCACAGGGCAGTCATGCTAAATTTTGAATAATGTCATTATCCTATGGGATGAAGCTCACCTTCTCCATAGAAGAAGTTTTAAATATGAACACCTTTTCAAAGAAAGTTGTGGAGCCCTTTTACATCAGCCTAACCAGAATTGAAACGATCCCCCCCCCCCTCCAAAAAAAAAAAAGAAAAAAAAAAAGAAGATTCTAATTTTTTGTAAACATCAAAAATAGTTTTAATATTAATTTCTAGCATGCAGCAATCACTTTTAATAGGTAAACAAATTGTTGTAAGTAGCTACTATTCCTGTTTTTTTATTTTAATTAATTTATTTTTTGCTTGTTTCTACACAGTGATGTACTGGTATTTTCAGTATGAAATATCTGTATTTTCATTTAAGTTTATTACTTTGGTTATCATGTAATTTTGTTAATTTTTAATTATGCCACAGGTACCTTTTTAAAGATAAGTATTAATATGCTGATCCACTAGGGCTCTTCTCTACTTTCTTGAGGAAAGTCTCAAAAGAAAGTGTTCTGCTGCACAGAATACTTCGCTTCTTCATGCACCTGTTGGTATGAAGAAATGAAATCCAGACTTTAGAACATCTTTTAAATTACTCTGGATTAGAGATTATATATGTGTGTGTGTGTGTGTTTTCCCTCACTTGTTTACAAGTTAAACTTGCCAAGAAATTATATTCTTATTTAACCACCTTACCGGCCATTATGGATCAAATATGTATCCTCATACATTTTAACGTATATTCAATGGTATTACAATTTTAATATGCACTTTGCATCCATGGTAACTTGGACATATATGTCCAGGCAAGTAGCATGGTTAATCCTTTATCCAAGTGTCAGCAAATAAAGTTTGGGCATGAAGATTTTTTTATGCATAAACTTCGTTTGCTTGCGATTTAAAGAATCTGCAGGGGGGGGGGGGTCATACCATTTTTATGCCTCTTTTCTGAGTTTCTTCTGCTTTCAGTTAGTTAATCATTTGTCAGTTCAAATGAATGAGAATCAAGGAACTCTTACATTTGAAGCATCAAGTTTTATCTCAATTCCATTTCTACAAATTTCTTGGTGATATTGATGTTTCTTTGGAACCCTGTGAACCAGAAACAAACTGTGGGCACAGTTTTCTCTGACAGCAGTTCACTGTTGTTGACTTTACTTCTTTCAAGCAATGGTCACTGTAACTGCTACAGCTCGACTAACTGTAAAACAAATAAAAGCTTCTGAAGATTGCAATTATTGTTTGATCCATAGGTTGCAGAAGGCTGATAGTATTGGGAAGCAAGAATAATACCTTTACATTTTAATTTAAGTCAGTTAAACGTTGCAGGATAACCTGGCACATTATCAAGGAGTAAAAAAACTTTAAATGCTAAATTATTTTCTCTGTAGGAGCTGGAACAAAACGACTTGCAAACTGTGGAAAGGCTTATGTGTTCGTCACATATGTTGATTGGATTTAAACAGTATAGATGCAAACATAGATTGATAAGAAAATAACTATTTATTAACTTAAATGCTAATATTTTGCTGGTATTATATCCAGCATCTTCAGAGCATACAAAAAATGTTTGTTACAGTGGCGAGACAACCGCAATCCGATGTACCAGTGGGACTAGCATGAGCAATTGTAACGTGCAACACAAAGACTAAAGTCCTAATTAGGAACCATCTAAATTTTAAACTTAGATGGCACCTAATTAGGACTTTAGTCTTTGTGTTGCAAGCTACAATTACTCATACTAGTCCCACTGTTACACCGGATTGCAGTTGTCTTCCTACTGTAACAAACTTTGTTTGTATGCTCTGAAGATGCTGGATATAATACCAGTGAAATATTAGCTGTTAAGTTAATAAATAGTTATTTTCTTATCAATCTGTGATTGCATCTATACCGTTTAAAATCCATGGGTAACATATGTTACCCATGATTTTTTTTTATTAGAACTCAAAATAATTGAAATGTCACCTTGTCAACATCCATAAAGCCCTCAGGTTTTTAGAGTGGTAAACTACTCATGGCTTTAGTTCATAATCTTCCAAAGCATTCCCACCAAGTAGCAGGATTGGATGAACCTTTGAAATTTTGAATTCTGGAACTTTTGACTCCCAATTTGAAATGAAAGGCAGTGACAGCATCTTTTCCTAGAAAAGGCTGAAAAATTTGATGAGAACAGTCATCTTCTTCACTAATTTTTACTTAGGTCAAAGGAAATTCTTTTTGCTAAATTATAATCAGCATTTACAGATTCATCAAATGATATGAAAGGGTTTCACAGTTATTCTTTTTTGAACCTAACAAACTACTGGGCACTAACCTTAAAATCGGCAGAATTGTTTACCATATCTTCCATGCATATTTTAATATCCTGAAAAAGATCCTTATTCATTTCAATATTCAACCATGTTTATTATTTTATTTAAATTCTGAATTGTTAAATAGTATCCCATTTCTTTGATATTTTGTTTTCTAGAAAACAAAATATCATCAAAGATTTTCTAGTAACAATTTTTTTTCCCTTTTTTAACAAAAAAAATTAAGTATTAAATACAGTTTTTTTTTATTTTAAAATTGTTGCAATTGTAGAATGATTGATTCACAGAAATTATAATCATGATTTTCAAGATTGCTGAATTGTGTCCATTTTAGTTTCTACTGAAATTAATTAATATTTTTTGACACTTTCAGTGCTTTCATGTTTGTTTACCACATTTCAATAAAAGCTAATACTGTATATGTAAATACATATATTAACATATTGTATATGTTCAGTAACCAAAGAATATTTAACAGGCCATAGGATGAGGAATGACAAATTAAATGTTTTCCATTGTGCATTGTAATTGTAACATGTTTGTTAGTGTGGAGGTTTCTGTTCGTTAAATGAATCGGAAGTCAATTTATTAGGCTGCATAAAGTTTATAAATACAGAATGTTCATTTTTTGAAGGTTCATAAGTAGAGGTTTGAATGCATTTGCAGTGTTTTTTTTTTTTTTTTTTTTTTTTGTTAATTCTTAATCATTTCTGTAACTAACTTGCACTGAATTACACTTGTAGAGTTTGTGTGGATTTTTATGGTGCACCAACTGTCAGGGTTATAATATACCAAGTCTTTAGTTAAAATCTACATAATGTATATGCACTTTCATTATCTCATAGACTGACTTGATGTTTTTTTGATATTTCAGATTCAGCCTGAATAGAGAGGATGTTTTATTTACGGATTACCAATGTTAACCACATGAAAGTAATAAAACTAAAAAACCGATTTTTACTAATACTTTATCAGGTTTCATGTAGTTTTTAGTACAGCTCTTACAAGAAATATAGACAGATTCAAGTACAAAGGGTGTATTTTCTTAGGATTTTTTGTTAATTTTTTGGATGTGCTCTGGCTATATGGAATGATGATAGATTTAGATTTTGTGTAATTTCTACCCTGAAAGGGGTGAGGGGGGATTGCAGTTATAGGGTTTGATATTTTTTGGTTTTTGTGGGGTTGTAGCCATTGGCTAAGTGTTGAGAATATGGTCAATTTCAGTATTCGGGGCACTGCTGTCAGAACTGATTAATTTTCTCCTGCTACACAGGTTTTTTTATAATCCCATATTGTTTTGGGAGGGGGGTACTGCTGGTGAAGTATCTTACCAGTATGTGTGAGTTTATTGCATTTATTTTTTACCCAGAAGAAGCCACACAAGTCCTAGTGGCAAAACAAGTAGGTTTCATTATCTTTGTAATCAGTTTATGATCAAATAAAACCCACTTATTTCTAATTAAACTTACCATTCAAGCATATCTGTATCCAATATATGAATATTGTCCATGTCATCCAAAATCTGCATAAATGTATAAGACTCAGGTGAAGTGCCAAAAACAGTAAAACATTAACTCCATTTATTGTAAAAAAAAAAAAATGAAGGCAGTCAATTAAAACAGTTTGCAGCTCAAATTATGTCATATCTCACACATAAGTGAATCAGTAGTTCCTGTGTGTACAGGTACAGAATGGAGGAAACAATTTTAGCTTGGCTTAACTTAAAATGATTTCCTTTGTTCTGTTCCCAAATAAGATTGATTTTGGCTTAATGTAGTTTATTCATAGTCCTTTTTTTTTCTCCTCATGATGACCGCTACTGGGAAAACAATGAGTTTTAATGCCTGCAGTCTACATAGGGAACTAATGAAGGGACGAGTTGCTTTGGCTGCTATGTATATAGCCTTAATTCCCTTGATTGAAATATAGCTTGGCATCCAGGAATGGGTCGTTGTTGTTATGTAATGAAACCTGTGGAGCATTCATGACTAAACATACACACATGACCACAGTAATAAGATTTTTTAATAAAAGTAAATATTTCATCCTAAGTATCATAGGATATTTTCAGTACAGTTAATTCAAACAATACTAGGAAATCACATAAAATTAGGGTGCATGCTTACAATGGAATCCCTCTATGCATGCAGTAGCATATTATAGAATTAAATTAAAATAATCTGAAAAAAAAAAAGTACATTAAAATGAGAACATATATAAAAACACTCATGTTTATATAAAGATATATGTAGAAGTTAGGTCTTTCCAATGGTTTGGGTTTTCAATTCCATGTTGTGTGAGGCCAGATTTCAGCAGTTTGATAAGATGGATATGGTCTTGATGTTCCGAAATGCATTTGCTAATGGAATCTACCTGTCTGTTGTATTCAGTTCTTACAGGAACATGGGACCTCGTACAAGCCAGGTAGCATCAGAGGTGAGAGTTTGTCTTTAGGAGAAGGTAACTGATTGTGGATCTGGTTGATTGGTTTGTAGGTAGCAGCCAATTTATATTTTCTCATAATTTTTGAAAGATGCTCGAAAATGCCTTTGGCATAAGGTTTGAAAATCCTATGGGCTCTTGTCTAGGTTGATGTGTGGGGAAATGACTGATTTTTTGAGTTGTTTTTGGGTTGTATTCATTTTGTATGGCTGTATTTTTGATGGTTTCCAATTCTTGATTTAAAGATTCTTCAGAGGAGCAGAGGCTGTGTGCTCTAGTTACTAATGATTTAATGATGCCAAATTTTTGAGATAGATGATGAGCAGAAGAACTGTGAATGTAGCAACCTGAAAATGTTGGCTTGCGATAGAACCATCTTCTTTTCTTTGGATCTGTACATCCAAGAAGGAGATACCCTGTGGAGATTCTTTTTCCAGCATGAATTTGATGCAAAGATGATTTTATCTAGAAACAAGTGTAGTTCTTCTTCTGCATGACCCCCAGACAGCGAAGATGTCATCGCCATATTATAGCCAGATTTTTGGTTTAGGATTAAATGTGAAAATTTTTTCTTGAATGTGTTCTAGAAAAAGGCTTGGTTTGGTGATAATGGGGACCCCATTGCTGTTCCTTCCTCTTGCTTGTAAATTTTCTCTTTCCAAGTGAAATAACAAATTTGAATAATTCAACAACGGATGGAAATTTTTGTAGTGGGAAACAATGTCAAAGCTAATTAGCATGTCAGTTTCCAACAGTTGAATGTCTTTAATTTTTGCATGAAAATCTGTGAAATTTTTAATTGATGAGGCTGAGCGACCTATGAGAGGACAGTGAAGGTTAGATAAAAATCTTGATAATTTGTAAGTCAGGCTGCTAATAGAATCCACGATGGATCAGAGTGGAACGTTATTCTTATGAAGTGTAGGTAAACCGTATATTCTAAGAGGCCTAGCATGGTATGTCCTGAGTTTTTATTTATTTTTTTATTGTTTCTTGATCTAGGGAAGAGGTTTCCTCTAGTAACTTGTTTAGTTTCTTGAGCTTTCTTTTTGTAGGATCATAATCAAGTTGGGCATATATTTCAATCTCAGAGTAATAAATTCATTTTTTGGTCATATGAATAGGCATGTAGGACAACAGTGGTATTTCCCTTGTCAGCTCTGATTATGAGATATTCATGTCTGAAGGTTTGGCATCATAGATTATTTTTGCAATTTTGAAACGTAGCCTATTGACTTTAGTATTGGACAGATTTGTGACCTCTTGCTAGAACATTCTAATTCATCTTCTGTTAGTGGATGACTAGATAAGCTGACAACCCATTTTTCGGTCAGTAATTTGTTGGTACTTTTCTTAGATCGATTTAACAAAGTAAGGTATTTTTTAAGTAGATTAATGCTACTTTTTTCAGATGCTTTGATCCCTGCATTTTTTGAGACATTAGAAATCAATTGTAGCAATCCTTGATTTAACATACTTGATAATTCAGTTTCTAATTCTGTGATTTTTAAAATATTTGTTGCCAGTTCATGTTTAGAAACTCGTAACTGATTAAACAGTAAGGAATGGCTTGCTTTCTGATAAATTTTATGAGCACCTGGTGATTTGATGGCTTCCATTAGTTTAGCAAATGTGGGAATGAGTTTATCGCATCTGCACTTTTTAAAAAAAAAAAGAGATTCTGGCACATAGCTTACCCTGTTTCAATTGTAGTTTGTCTTCTGTGCTATTAGTTCCCCATGAAGGAATAAGACTTTGTTGTATAATGAAACCTGTGGAGCATTCATGACAAAACATACACACGTAACCACAGAAATAAGATTTTTTTTTAATAGGTAAATATTTCGTCCTAAGTATCATAGGACATCTTCAGCACAGTTAATTCAAACAATACTAGGAATCCCATACAGTTAGGGTGCCATGGATTTTTCCCAGTGGATGCATTGTGAAAAATTTGTGGACTGTTAGAGTAAATGAAAAAAAGGAAAATATTAATGTACGTCCAAAGTATATATTGATAGGTTTCGAAATGGGAGCTAGTGTTGGAACTGTAGCAGAACTTTTGCCTAAGCTCTTCTAACTTTAGAAAATGAAAAGTGAAATGAAGCATCTGGAAGATGAGATTAAACACCTAAAGAAGAGAATTGCTAATGTGAATGAGGAGGAAGAAGTTATTATGAAGAAAGAGTAGAAAGATACTCATATATCGTATGGGGACTCAATCATTAAAGGTGTTATGATTAATAAAGTATACAAACATGTTTTCCTGGTGTAACAATGACAAATGTAACTGATGCTTTGCAGAGAAAAAGGAATTAGTGGTAGTTGTGGGCATGAATGATGAATGACTTAGTGAAAAAAGGAATGTTCGTAGACTTGAGTAAGTTGTTGCAGGAAGTAAGGATAATAGTGTTAGAAAAGTTGTTAGTGTGTTACCCAGATATGACAATAGCGAATTAAGAAGAAGAGCAGATATAATGAAAAGCAAGAGCTGAGGTGTGCAAGGCAAATGGGGTCCTTTGATCTAAACATACCAGCCTTAATTAGTAACTTTTATTTAATACAGTGGTTTCTGTATAGGCAAGCGAATGCCAATTCCCTGCATATAGTTTGAAATATGGGTTGGGAACAGTCTTTATTAAATGCTTCAGTCAACTGTGGCACATAGGAAATTCTGTTTGTACAAGCCTTCTCACAGATGATGGTGATATTGTTCCTGACAGACTGCCTTAGGACCACAGTTATACCTCATAGACAAGCAATGAGAGTTATTTTTCTACTGATTAAACACTCCAAAATATCTCGCATTTAGAGAAACCAGTGAGGTCTGCTGCTTTCTAAATAATGGCTCCAGCCAGACAGGCACCCACAATAAGCCCTTTATCAAACTCCAAAAGATCCTTTGTTTTTCTCATTGTGATCAAACACTGACAATTGCTGACCAGCACCATTCTTAAATAGTTACCTAGAGAATGTGGTGACACACTTGCTGAAGTATTTTGCATATACACTGCATACATGACGTTTATGTATATCTACATAAAGGTTTCTAAATTCAGTGGCCGGTATGTGTACCAGGAACACGATAACATATGTTAACTGAAGATAACCGTTCAAAGAAAGGCTTAGAAAAAGTTCCTCTAGTCGCCGACTAGAAGATAGGCCACCTGAAGATAGATTTGAACTTAAGTCTATCTTTGGGCAGCCATCTGTGCACTTCCAGTGCACTATAAACAGTCAAATTCAATGTTAAGTTAGTTGCATATCTATATCTGTATATTTTTTGTGATTAGAATATTCATTAAAAATTTAGCCAACATGAAATTATTTGTATCCAATTCTGAAAATAAAAGCAGATTTTATCATTGAACAAAAATTATATTAGCAGCAAAGAAATGCGATTTGGTTTGAAAAATGCTCTACCTGTATTTGTCAGAACACTATCAATCATTTGTGAAGAGTCATGGATATGGTAGTTTGTGTATGTACAAAGGCCAATAATAGCTTAAACATTTATGGATCACCCATTTGGTATTTATTTCCACAGCTATGGTATAACCTATGCCACACTAAAGGAATAATCACATTTGATTATAACCAATATAACTGTATAGGTAAAGGAGTAGCATCCTCTTTGAAATGGAAAATAGTGCTATGACTTCTTGAGGTAATAAATATCTACCACCGTGTTTTTACTCAGGTTCTCGTGAATTCTTGACCTACTCAATAAAGAAGAATTGTTTGTGCTTCACTGTGTTACCAAGAATCATCGTTCATTAACCTATTTAAAGAAAGACTAGCAGCATAACCTTTGTCAGACATTGTGATATGTTTAAAATGTAGTCAACTCTTCACAACATGATATAATTTTTCCCAAGATGAAAGCATACATATAATGCACATGCTACTAGAGATAATGCCGAGTAGTGAGTTAACAACTATGGTCAACATAAATGGCTCATTCTGTTAATGGAAATAATGCACAGCATAGAACACCTGAAAGAGGGTGTGTTATGCTGAGAAGAATCTTAAGTTTTAAATCTTGAAACACAGTAAAACTTATTTTGGATACATGTAAATAAATACCAATATTTATATTAGGAAAATAAATGTTATATTGGGAATTATGACCTCTCCATACTCTGTTTAGTTGAGATAGCATATTCTGCTAGGCCAGACTGTTCCAATTCATGGTAACGGATGCAAGATTTATGCTCCTCATGACTGACTGATAGCTGTGGATCTGGTAGATGCTCAGAAGATTGAGTGAAGAAAGCTCCTTCCATTCCATTCTGTTAAAGAGATTTCTGAACATATAGCCAAAGTTCTAAAACCTGTTAATAATGTTGTAGTATCCTTTCATCCTGTCAGGAAGATTTCTACTTCCTTTCTTCACTTAAAGACAATCTTTCAACACTCAATCTTCTAGGCATCTACCAGATCCCATGCTCCTGTGGTTTGTCAGTACATTAAAAGATGCTTGTGATAGTAAATTGAAATTGATTCCATAACTGTATGTCATGTTCCATTTTCAATTTACTATCACAAGCATCTTTTAATGTACTGAAGATGCCTGTGATACATAGGTAAAATAAATTATGAGCCATAAAATTTTCACCTAAGTTTTAGTTTCTGTATTTAATTTTTCTAAATTAAATCCAAATAACTGGCAGTTTTATTAAGCAAACTGCAAGTGACAGACCAACGTAGATGCTATTCTTCTGTTTTGCACATATAGCTAGGTTAAAATCATGTGTTTTGCGTAAAGAGAAATTTCAGTGTTGTTGTGTACACAACACTGAAATTACAATACAAAAATGAAATGTTTATCTTGTATGATCTTTGCCTGGACTGGTTAGTGTATCCAATCAATAGGCTGCAGATTCAAATCTTGCATGGATGTTTGTGTGGAAGACCACCTCCCCACTTATTGGAGGCCTGAACTGGCACGAAAAAAAAGTTCCATGTTTTGTCTTAAAAGTACGGTTTGCAGATTATGCAACAAATAAACATACAAAAGTTAACTGGCTAAAAGAACACGAACAAAATGTTTTGTTGTAAACTGGTAGTTTAATACATATATTGGAAGATACATAATATAGAAATAAAATTCAAGAACTTACCTAAGGGCAACGAAGTCAGCTGGTTATCTTTCATGTTGAGTTTTGTTAGATTTTTGGCACGTGAAAAAATACCAAAAGGGATTTTATTAATTAGATTGTGCTCCATATTTATAGACTAGAATAAAATAAATATTGTTAATATTCTATCACATTAAAGAACTTTATATATTATACTAAAATCATTAAATTTCTCAAAAAATATAAGTTATATAGAAATATAAGTACTGTTCTCACCAAGTACATTTGACTTCTATAACTCTTAAAAAACTGTCTTCATGAGAATTTTCAAACATCATCTTTGATATTAATGAATTACATGCTGTATGATATACTATGGTAGTCTCCTAATTCAGGTAATGAAGACTGTTTCATTCAGGGAGAAATACTTTGTTAGTGAAGTTGCATACACACACTGCATGTGTAAGAGAAATGTGTATTTGTTAGTGATCTTTCAATTATCTGTTAATACACTGCTTGCAATCTATTCACCTTGTGAGTTAGCCAGTCTCATTCAGAAGTAACAGGGTTTTTTCTCCCAGAAACTTGGGTTTTCATTCTGTAAAAAAGCAAACCAGCCAGAATAGCAGATGGGATTAACTGCTCTATCATAAACAGTAAGCAGGTTTCTAAGAAGCTATGTTACATGGCTGTGATAGGCCATCGAGCAGTGAGTGAATATGGGAAATCAGTTTGCTGATTAGTTGGCTAAGTCTAGGGTTATATGACAATAAGATTACATAGTGCTGTTCCATGAATCAGTTCATATACTAATCCAGGGGTTCTCAACCTTTTCCAGTGGCGTACACCACTATATTTAATTCAAGATATTAGATGTACCAGTAAAGCTGCGGCTCATGTACCACGAGTGGTACACATACCATAGGCTGAGAATCCCTGTACTAATCCATTCAAGGATAAGTTAACTGAAGGTTAACTGATTATTTAAAGGTCAGATAATTGAGAAATTACTGTATAGATAAAAAAACAAGGAAAATTCATGTCAACTATGTTTATGCTTCTTGTGCATATTTATATAAACCCAAATAAAAAATTGAGTAACTGCCACTTTCAGCTTACTTAATTCCCTATTAAATGGTCCAAAAGTCATAAAGGTACCAAAGAGTAATATTTTATGAACTGTTCTTTCATGGAGCTTGAGAACAGTTCAGGATCTAATTAATAGACTGCACCAGTTATCCAGACCATTAATCATTACAGATGTCTTTGTAGGCTGTTTAATTATTATTTTTTTTTTAATATTTTGAAAATACCACCACCATTTGAAGAGTTAAAAAAAAAAAAATCTATGCGGCTGTATTTTAAAGTACATATGTATATACTTTTCAATCGGAAATGCCACATTCCTGTAAACAAATATCATACACTAGTAAAATTTCTTACGTGAGTGACTTAGCTTACTAAAATTATTTAATTCAAATGAGTTTCTAAATTAAAAATTATTTCTCTTAGTTTTTGTTTTAACTGTTTGACTTTTATCTGATGCCATAAAGCAGCTATTGAGTCTAATAAAATTAATGTTTAATTAACAAAACCTACTGATCTCTATGGAAGAATAGTAATTATCAACTATGAATTCTAGTTAGGCATTTTATGCCTGCTAATTTAATCATCAAATTCTTAACATGTACCCAACAAGGGTCATACAGGATATTATGATAGTACTAAATGAAAAGTTACACCATTACTAACTTCCGATCAGCAATTTTCCTCCAAATTAATTTATCTGTCATTATTCCAATATTATCAGATCTTATGTTTGTCTTTTAAGGTGTTTTTTACTGTATCGGTTCATCTACATCTTGGTCTTTTCCCTGCCAACCTGGAAGAGAACACTTGTTTTGTTAATCTTTCCTCTCCCATTCTGTTCAAGTATGGGAGAGGAAAGATTAACAAAATTAGATTAGCTCTACTAACACATTCCTGGTTGCTAACAATGTCAAGTTCTTTCCTATTATCCTCGTTTTCAATATGATATTGCCACTGATATCATCTGTTCACGCCCCTCTCACGACTCATATCTGAGGTCTCTAGTCTTTTTTGGTGAAGTGTTTTATTTTTAACCCAGCTCTCAGATCCATAAGTTAAAATTGGTTTAAACACAGTCTTGTATATAGCTAATTTAATGTTTTGACTAATTCTAATAATAAATTTTTAATAAATTTATATGGAATCTTATTCCACATAAATTTATTCAGCTGACTTCTTACTATACCAGCTTTGTTGATACTGATAGTAGATTAAATATTTCCATATTTAATCTACCATCTTCACTAAAAATTGTGCCCGAATAGCTGAAGTAATGTACATCCTTGTCTGACACCAGATTTAATGTCGAACCATCTTCCTGTACTTCCTTTAATTCAAGTAAAAAAAAAAGCATTGCTTGATATAATGTCGCACTGATACCTTAAACTGTAGCATTTTGAATACTTTTTTGATGGTGCCTTGTCATATGTCTTTTGCAGGCTACCAAACTAACTTAAATACAGATGTTTGTTATAATCCACACAATTTCTCAACTATGTTTCGTAAAGTAAAAATCTGATCCTGACAGTCTATTTGGCCTGAATCCAGGTTGTTTTTCAACAAGCTTCCCTTCCATAATCCTTCCCAACTGTTTATGCACTTAACTAAATTTTACCAGGAACGCTTAGTAGCGAAATACATCTGTAATTCTCACATTCAGTTTTATTTCCCTTATATATATATATATATATATATAGGGTACTATGAGAGCTTTACACCAATCATCTGGAATTCGTCCCTCTGTCCACGCCTTCTGAACTATGCAGTGCAGCCAATGCAGAACTTCTATACCTCCATACTTGAGCATTTCTGGTCAATCATCATCTATTCCCTGCCTTTTCACATTTCAGTCTTTTGATGGCTTTTTCTACTTCAAGTATGGATATGTATTCCTGATTGCATGCCTGTTGAGTGTTTTTTTTTACTACTGTGCTGTCCCTGCTTGTTTCATTTAGCAATATGTTGAAGTAATTACTCTATACATCAAGGATATCTTTTTCTTTAGTTTTCAATGTCCCCTTTATCATCTCTAATTCCTTTTACAGCACTCTTTCCTCCATTCCTGAGCTTTTACGATAGCCTCAGAAGATTAAACCACCTTTCTGATATTAATTTTCTGTGTTCTTACCAAAGTCTTCCCATGACTTTTGTTTAGCTAGTTTTACAGTGTTTAGCTTTCTTACATTTGTCTCTATATTCTCTAAGAGCACAAGCTGACTTATTTGCCAGGAATGTTCAATATGCTTTCTTCTTTTTTTTGTTCGCTGCCTCTTTAATTTCCTGTGTCCATCATGGAATTCTGATTTTTCTATCTTTGCAGACAACCTCGCCACATGCCTTTCTGGCTGAATCAACATTTTCTTCAGGGCTTGCCACTGAATCTCCAAGGTTTGGTTCCTGTTCTCAAACTCCTTCATTTTCTCTTGAGTAATGTTTGTGTATTTTAGTCTCTAGTTCACATCTGAGAGCTGCTCAACTTTTATTCACTTTAAAACTTTCTTACATGTTATTCTTTTCAATATGAAATTCAATTTTATCCTGCTCAAGACTAAATAGTGATCACTTCCAATTTTAAATCCTCTGTACACTCTGGTGTCCTGCACCAGGGAGAAAACATCACTATCAACAATAACATAGTCAATGAGACTTTTCTTATTCCTTGCCTCTTCTCTCCATGTGAATTTGTGCACATTTTTATGTTGGAACATTGTATTAGTAATAACCAGTCCATGTCCTGAGCAGAAATCCAACAGGTATTTGTCATCATTACAGGAAAACTTCAATAATTCAATATATGCAATATTCAGTTAGTCAAATTGAGAAATGATACTATTTCCTGCTTTAAATAATTAATCAGTTAACATGATTTTTTTCTACATTACACAAAATTTTTTGTCACTAATCTGCAGCAAGCGGCAACATTGGTCAATGTTACAAAGGATAATTCAGGGGATGATTATGACGATCGTCAAATATTCAACGTTAGCGAAACTGGCCTTTTTAGGAAGTGTATGCCAACAAAAACTTTACTGGCTAAAACTGAAGCATCTAAACCAGGATACAAATTATCTAAAGATTGTCTTTTGCTTTTATTAGGTAGCAATGCAGAAAGCAAGTTTAAACTTAAGCCTAAGTTAGTTTATCGTGTGCAAAATCCAAGACCTAACATTACTGAAGATATCAGCATAAATGGAAAAGAACTTAGATAATGAAGATGTGAGAAACTTGTTAGATTCCCATTCAGAACAGGTGAGCGAGAATGATCTCCAACTAGAACAGCGTGCATATGAAGAAGATAATGTTACAACTAAAAAGCTAACTGCAAAAGAACTTCAGCTAGTTTTGAACCACACTAAGCATGCTAAGGAAATTTTGTTTGATGATGTTCCTGATATGGAACGAAACTTCAAAGTTTGCCAAAATCTTGATGAAGCAATTGCTAGCTATTGCAAATCGCATGACAAGATGAGAAAGTCAAGCACTATTCAAACATCTTTACTTACTTTTTTTTGTAAAAAAAAGTAGCTCAATCAAATGTTTAGATATTAAATAAAATTTTAAGGAATTAATTTTTATTGACTGATGATTTTATCTGCTAATATAGCTTATCAATTTTTTTTTTCTTCAAATTTCTGCTAACTGATGGATGAATTATTCCTAATAATGATAACTAATAATTAAGGAATTGACAGCGTACACTAGAAATATAAATTAAATAAACTTTAATATATACTTTCTGATATTTCGGCAAACGTCACGTTGCCATCTTCTTGCGAACTTAATACAAAGACAAGTGCACGCAAGTACTACATAACAGCAAATGAGAACCAAAGCGAGGAAGCTAACGTTTTCGTAAAGTCCTGATGGTGCCCCCTGGCGGGCTATATTGGTAGTTCTTGGCCTTTGGGCTGAAGTTCTTCTGATAAATGTTTCCCAAATTTGGGGCAGTCTCATGCATCCAAATTTGTTGAGGTTTGGCATGTTCCTAAGGGCTGAGGCTGATTCCATGAATAATCTTATTTGAACTTACTGTGGCTTTCTTCCATCTTATTCTGTGGCGAGTATCCAGAGCTTGGTCTGCAAGCCCAGAGTGGCTGTACTGGTGAAATCTGATGTAATCCTTGTGTTCTGAGATTCTGATATTTGCTGTCCTGCCTGTTTGGCCAAAGTAGGACAATTTACAGCTGCAAGCGACCTGGTATACACCAGGTAGGTCTAGGGGAAGTGGTTGGTCTTTAGTGGAGTGGATAAGGGATGCCAATTTTCTATGTGGTCTGTAACAATTCCTATTTTTTACTGTATTCACTTAATAAGATTTCACTTAGCATGCATTAATTGATGGAAAATTAATTGCATTAAACGAGGTTTTTCTGTGTTAGATTTGCTCTTTTTTCCAAATTTTCCCCAAATATTTTTGTATGTCTGCCAATCATTTTCTATTCTCTATTTAGATCCCCAACAAGGATTAACTTTCCTTTTTCACTGTGTCAGTTGCTTTCTCTAAAGCCTTAAAAAAATTCCTCCACTTCTACCTCAGTAGAACCTTCTGTGGGACCATAGGCACAAAAGTTGCATTGTCCAATTCCCCTACTTGATATTAGCTGCCATTCAAGAAGATTAGCTCTTGTATTTAGTGTTGAGTATTATAGCTACTCGCTACTCCTCCTTTTCTCTGACTGTTATTGCCTGAATATAACATTTTTTAATTATTGCTTAGAAAGATTTCTCCAGTTTCTGTCTTTTTTGTTTCAGTCACCTCTATTATGTCGATCTGGTACTTATCGAATTCTTCTACTAGTTCCATTTCTTTGCCATCAGGCTTCTTATGTTGATAGTACTGATCTTGAATTCTAATGTTGAGTTGGATTGTGTTTCTGGATTTGTTTTTTCAACAGGGACCTTGTTTAACTGGGTGACACCCCAGCCAGCATGAAATTCTGTCATGTTGTACTATCATTTTACATTGCAGTTCAAGCCAGTAAGAATACAATTTGGTCAGCTATATTTATATTTATTAGCTTATATTTAAAATAATTATAATACTGGATAAAAACTCATCTAATATATTTTACTAGCATACAATTTTCATCTAAGAATCATAGGCATCTTCAGTACAAGAACAAATAAAGGCAATTGAACATTAACAGACAGTTGTAAAAAGCACTACCTAAATAGCTAATGTAAGATAACTAAAAAGGTCGGTAAATTTCCTAACTTATTATTAAAAAGAAATATATATACAACAGTGGTCTGAAAAGTTCTTGGCCTCACAATGAAAACACGAATTTATAATTTTAAAATTATTTTTATTTTTCAACATAATCTCCCTTAAGACTAATACATTTATTCCAGCGATGCTCCAGCACCATTATTCCGTCCCTGTTGTGGTTCTCAGCAAGATATGCAAAATATCCCTCTAAAGCTGCAATCATCTCTTGATTTGAATAAAAACACTGACCAGTGAGGAAGAGTTTTAGTTTTGGGAAGAAATAGAAGTCAGAGGGAGCCAAATCTGGGGAATATGGTGGATGTTCCAATAATTCAATGTGTACATCCCTTAATTTTCCAATTGCCAAAACACCTTTGTGGGCAGGTGCATTGTCCTGATGAAAGATTATTTTTTTTCTTCTGCAAACCGGGTCTTTTCTCACAAATTTTTTCATCTAGTCTTGTTAAAAGATCAGAATAATATTCCAAAGTTATTGTTTTACCCTTTCCTAGATAATTAATAAACAAAATGCCTTAGGAATACCAAAACACTGATGCCATGACCTTTCTTGCTGATGGAACCGACTCTGTCTTCTTTGGCACTAAACAACTGGCTTCTGTCCACTGTTTTTATTACTGTTTGGATTCTGGTGTGAATCCTTGGTGAATCAAGTCTCATCCATAGTAATAAATCGATGCACAAAATCAGTTTTATTCTTGTTAAAATGCTCCAGGCACTGTTCAGAGATTTTCATGCGAGTGCGTTTTTGATCTGCTGTGAGCAAGTGCGGCACCCATCTTGCACAAAGCTTTTTCATTTGCAATTCATGCAAAATATATCCTACACGTTCTTTTGAAATGCCTATAGTCTCAGCAATTTCACGCACTTTGACTCGCCAGTCATCCAATACCATATCGTGCACTTGATCAATTATTTCTGGTGTTGTTACACTTTTTGGATGTCTTTCACGTGGATCATCTTCAACACTGGTATGGCCATGTTTAAACTCAGCAGCCCATTTCTTAATTGTCGAAAATGAAGGAGAAGGGTGTCCATAAACTTTAGTGAACTTCGAATGAATTTCTTTTGGCATTAAACTGTCTTTTACAAAGAATTTTATAGCTGCACGATACTCAATTTTATTCATTTCAAGGGATACACACAACACTTTCTCTTCAGACAGCTATATAAAACAAACTACTTGATAGAATGACTTCCAATTTCACATGGAAGTTTATGAAAGATGTACCAACTTTGAAAAAAAAAATCTTCCCGATAGTGTTACCATCTATGGTTTAGACCAAGAACATTTCAGATGACCATCGTATTTAGATAAAATAAAGGTAGGAAAGATTAGCTGATTAGTTTATCCTCCACTAAGGGGATAGATGCAGACAATTGAATCTATTAAAGTTAGGAGAGTAAAGTAGTTTCACATGATTCTTTATAAAGCCATTTCATGAGGAACCAACTTTTATGAAGAACTCTGTTACGTGTTGATAGCATGCTCTGCAAGTCCATAGTGTTCAGACTCAAGGTACTGAATATAAGGCTTGTCTTCTTCTAGGTGAATAAAAGCAGATCTTCTTGTTTGTCTGAAATAAGATGACCCAAGTTTTTAAGTTATATTAAAGTTTCTGTTTGATTCATCTTTGCTTCTGCTGGAATATTCAAATACTCTTGGTGTAGTCCAACCAACTTTATATTATGTATCTAAGTTGGGGTCAAAGCTGTATAACTGAGAGGAGACCTTCACATAGCCTTTAAAGGAATGCGGAGAATCGACCAGGGCTTCTGACCTAATGTCCAATCCTCACCTTCTCGTGGTGCACCCTGTTGGGTATCTACCTGGATACTGAACAACCGAGGATGGGCTGGCAATTTGGGATTTAGCAGACCAAATTGTATTCTTGTTGGCTTAAACCAATATACAAAATGATGGTACAACATGACAAAATTTCATGCCAGCTGGGGCGTCGCCCAGTTAAACTAGGCCCCTGTTGTTTTTGCCAGGGAACCAAGGTGAACAGCAAAAAGTCAGCTACTGGAACAAATCTGAAAGCACACCCCAACTCAACATCGCCAGAGTTAAAGATCGGTACTATCAACATAAGAAGCCTGAATGGCAAAGAAATGGCGCTAGCTGAGGAATTAGATAAGTACCAGACTGACATAATAGAGGTGACCGAAACAAAAAAAGACAAAACTGGTGAGATCTTTCTGAGCAATAAATACAAAATGTTATATTCAGGCAATAACAATAACCCTCAACACTAAATACAATGGCTAATCTTCTTGAATGGCAGCTAATATCAAGTGGAGTGACGTGGGCAAATATCAGAATGGGGAACTGGACAATGAGACTTTTTTGTGCCTATGGTCCCCACAAAGGATTCTACTAAGGTAGAAGTGGAGGAATTTTTTGATGCTTTGGAGAAGGCAGCTAACATAATGAAAAAGGAAAAGTTGGTCCTTGTTAGGGATCTGAATAGCAGAGTAGGAAATGATTGTCAGACATACAAAAATATTTTGGGAAAATTTGGAGAAAAGAGCAAATCTAATAATAATGGCAAATACCTGTTGGATTTCTGCTAGGGACATGAACTGGTTATTACTAACACCATGTTCCAACATATAAATGTGCACAAATTCACTGCAAATACATTTCAATTATGTATTTGCTGTAAATACGGTGCTTATAGTTTTAGAAACATAGAGATATGGAATTTACAATCAGTAAATTTAGTTCGCCAGCCGACAGTTGATGGCGCTTCAGTATTCTGGTGTTTCTGATGCACAGCTGCGCAGTTCATATTGCAATATAGATGGAGATAAACTAACGTACAGCTTATAAAACCTGTTTATTTGTGCTTGTTGTTAGATCTATCTACGTTATATCAATACCTATCGTTTAGAATTGTGCAAAACTTTTGAGTGTTGCTTTCATACGAAAATTCATCTTGTTCAATTAAAGTTGTAAATAAAATTATAATAGTGATTTAATTAAGAGACTAAACTGCAAGCCATATCTTTAACAAAGATAAAAGTAAATTGGACAAAGAAGGATGTGTTTTTCAAGATAAATGGGAAATTATGTACTTTTATGGTGTCGTGTGCAATAAAATTGTATGTTTTATTTGTAATAAGGGAATATCAATTCCCAATTCCAAAAGAATACAATTTACCTCATGAGTTTTTTCACTTAAACTTTGATTTCATCCACGTATAGCTACTCACTGATGAGACCTCAAAAAAGGTTGAAACCAGTCTGGGTAGTGACCTCTCCTCATAATGTAAAGCAGTATTACATCTCCTAGGAGCTGTGTGTTTTTACATTATGAGAAAATATCAAGGATATTGAGGGATCTTGCTCCACCTTTGCTTCGAGTTGCCTTGGTGTGGTACTACAAAGTGGTCACTTACACTTGGATTCGCCGGTAGTTTGTTGCCATGAAACTCTTAGATCGTAGTTTTCGATCTTAGAGTTTAGCATACTGGCTGTAAAATAATAAGGGATTTTTAACCTCTTAATTTCAGCGAGAATTTGTTGCATTGCTTGAAGAAATTGAGTACGGAGAAATGATTTATTATAACAAGGTGAGGTGGTTAAGTCGAGGAGCTGAATTAAAACTGTTTTTTGATTTAATAAATGAAATCAAAATTTTCATGACACAAAAAAATAAAACCATCTAGCTACGTAATGATACATAGATAAGAGAATTAGCATTTCCTTGACTTAACCGGCTATTTAAATATTCTCAATAAAGAGCTGCAAGGAAAGAATAAACTTATCACTGACATGTATGCTTGTATTAAAGCTTTTGAAGTTAAATTGTAATTATGGGAAACACAACTGGAATCAAAAAATTTTCTACATTTCCTACATCTTAAATCCTGCCCTATTATTTCAAATAAAAAATCTCAAGAATATGCAAGAAAAATAGCATTATTACGACAAGAATTTGAAGAAAAATTTAAAGATTTTAATGATTTGGAGTCCAATTTTACATTATTTTCATTATCATTAAAAACGAACGTGAATGACGCACCAGAAAATCTACAAATGGAGCTAATTAATTTATAGTGTGATATAAATCTTATTCAAAGATTTGAAGATACAGATTTGATTAACTTTTATTTGTACTTGTCAAAAGATAAATACCCTCAGTTACGAATTTTTGCAATAAGAATAATCTCTTTGTTTGGAAGTACATTTATATGTGAATAGATTTTTCCGCAGTTGAAAATTAATAAGTCTAAGAAAAGAACAAGAAAAAATTTTCTCTTGATGAAATCAACACTGTGTAACTGCAGTTTAAACTTAGAGTACACATGTTTAAATGCTATGTATGGTCTGTACTGCTGTACGGTGCAGAAACTTGGACCTTAAAGACAACATCAATAAAAAGACTTGAAGCCTTTGAGATGTGGTTATACAGACGAATGTTAAAAATCCCATGGACAGCAAAAACGTCCAATCAGGAAGTACTGGAACAAATGGGGAAATCACCTGAACTTTTAGATACCATAAAAAGAAAGAAAACTGCATATCTTGGTCACCTACTTCGTAATGAAAAATATAAGATACTTCAATTGATTATAAAAGGGAAGATAAATGGAAGAAGAGGACAAGGAAGACGAAGAAAATCTTGGCTGGCAGATATCAGACAGTGGCCTGGTATGAACTCTGAGAGACTGCTCGGAATAGCTAAGAATTGCTCAAAATTTGCCAAGGTGGTCGCTGACCTCCGATAGGAGATGGCACTAAAAGAAAGAAAAGAACCCGATTGACCGATGAGCATCTACAATCCGTAATGAAGATAGTTTCTAGTAAATTTTCTCCAAGGCTTTATCAGAATTGAAACGCTGTCAAGTTGCAGTAAGAAATAAAGAAGTTTATAATTATTTACATACAAACATATGTATTTTTTCTGTATGTGTCGAAGAAAAATTTATTAAATAAAAGAAAGAGAATACGTTGTCATTATTTATTCTCAAGTTATAAAGGGGTGGTATCCATAGATTAGGGGTAAGTACAGCTCAATATATATATATATTCACTCTCATTTTGTTAAAAAAAAAAAAAAACAATTCCGGCCCATCAGCTGCTTTCACATTGTGCATTCGGCCTGCATGCAATTTGAGACCACTGCTGTACACCTCAGGAATTTGATGATGAAGAAGTTAGGTTAATAAGGCATTTGATCCAAAAAAATTTATTTTAATCAAATCAATCCATTAATTCCTCTTCTTACCACCAAAAATAATTTCTGTGTTCAGATCCTTCTCTACCCACCCTTAATAATATCATACATATAAAAAAAACCAGGTTTTTTCAAATAATTCCCACACATTACTTGACCCCCCTTCCTTTAACAGCTTAACAGCAGATGAATGCATATCGGATAAGGAGACAGCAAACAACATCCAAAAAAATATGCCAGAATAATATAGGAGGAAAATTCAGACATACCTAATCAACTAATCTTTCCTACCTTTATTTTATCTAAATAAGATGGTAGTCTGAAAAGTTTTTGGCCTCGTCCATAGATGGCAACACTATTTTTCCTCCTATATTATTCTTCATAAATTAGTTTTAACACTTCAATAATGTCCTAAGATTTGAGTAAAGAGCCAATGACATTGTAAAAAAAAAAGGGGGGGGGGCACTCTTAAACGAAAGTAGGCTATATTAGGCATTAAAATAATAGTTTATTTTATAGTATATTAAAAAAAAAGTTATACAGTGAATTGTACTTCAATGACAGAACTTTATTTTTCACAAATACATCTTAAAGGAACTTTGCATTATTGGTATTCATTCATGAATGCAAGTATTTTAAATATCTATTAAATAGAGAAGATAGGCAATCCAAGCATGTGACTGTTTGGTTTTCATTAGGTAACTAAACTAATCTGAAAGAAAACAAGTATTAAAATCTTAATTGTTGGGGCTCTCACAGAATCATGTATATCTCATGAAATGTATCATGACTCAACAGCAGTAGTACTACTCTATAAAGAAATAATTCAATTGCTAAAATACTAATCATGCATTTACTTACATAAACACTACAAAACTGAGATGGACCCCCAACAGGATAAGATGTGAAAGCATTTCTTGATAATGTTAGGCTGGTTAAAGCACTTAGACTAGAGAGTAGGCCTTCCTGAAAGAGAAGTGAACAATACTATCTTTCATTCAGTTATTTTTACTACTACTACTTCTAAAATTTAAGCTATTAAAAGAAATAAAAAAAAAAGTTACAATGAAGTATATTGGAAATCCATTATTCATTTCTATAAATAACCAATGGGAGGTTCTTTCTTGAAACATGAAATTTTCATGGAGTAATATGATCTATTCTGGGAGGCTCTAGCTCATTGACACCACTTTAGATAAATACTCCTCGTTTCAAGGTAAATTACTCCTCCATTTCCTTGCTGACTACAGTCAATCCTAAGTAAAACATTCAACACGTATCTTTCTCCTATCTTCACAAGGACTTCTGTTATAATGAATGTTTTTTCAACACAAAATTGCACCTGTGAGGACTGGTTGGAAAATTATAGCTCCTAAGAGTGAGTGTAGATCTGTCAGAACAGAATTTGCTATAGTGAGAGTTCATTGGACTTAGCAAATATAGCACACATAATGCAAATTTGTAAAGTGTCAATCACAATTCTACTAAAAATAGTCGTGTCAACAAATCAAGGTAGCTATCAAAGCAACTATCTAAAAACTGAAGTTTGGAAATATTGTGTAAATTACTAATAAAGTGGAAATTTGCTATTGCAATAAACTGCCTATTGGGACAACAATAAGGTTACAATTATAGTTGTTGGAAACATGACTAAAATTCAATCGCAGAACACATGAAGGATGTAACTTAACATCTTGCAGTTGGTATATAGTATGAGGGTAGTCTGACTAGTTCTCAGCCTTGACCATAGATGGCAACACTATCGGCAAGATTTTTTTTTCTAAGTTGGTACATCTGTCATAAGCATCCGTGTGAAATCGCAAGTCATTCTATCAAGTAGTTTGTTTTATACAGCTGTCCGAAGGATAAGCATTGTCTGTATCCCTTGAAATGGATAAAATGAGTATCTTGCAGTTATAAAATTCTTTGTAAAAGAAGGTTTAACGCTGGTACGTGGCCATACCAGCCTTGAAGATGATCCATGTGAAGAACGTCCAAAAAGTGCAACACCAGAAATCATCGATCAAGTATTGGATATATTGGTATTGGACGACTGGTGAGTCAAAGTGCGTGAAATTGCTGAGACTATAGGTATTTCAAAAGAACGTGTAGAATATATTATATTTAAATTAAGGGGATATTAAATCCCACATTATTTCAAAGCCGAATAAGAAACTCAAAGATCGGAATCAAAGTGTTTCATGCCGAATATAGTAAAAAAACTATAAAAGTTTCAGCGGATTGTAGCATAAGCTAAAGCACGTAGTTCAACACTAGAGCAACTTGTTGCAAAGGTGGGTAAAGTTCTGATCACTATTCTTAGTATTAAGAATAGTGATCTGGTCTGGGTAGTGGAAGGTCACTACCCAGACTGGTTTCAACATTTATTGAGGTCGCATCAGTGAGTAGGTAATACGGTCGTTATAGCGAAAAGAACTTATGTACTTTGCTATACGAGTTGTCAAAAAGCTGCACCCATAAATTACTTAAATAAAAGAGCCAATAAGCTTCACTTCAGCGATGTCGCCGAAGTGAAGCCTACTGGCTCTTTTATTTAAGTAGTGTAGGATACATTTTGCATGAATTGCAAATGTAAAAGCTTTGTGCAAGATGGGTGCCGTGTTTGCTCACAGCAGATCAAAAATGCACTCACATGAAAATCTCTGAACAGTGCTTGGAGCATTTTAACAAGAATAAAACTGATTTTGTGCATCGATTTATTACTACGGATGAGACTTGGATTCACACCAGAATCCAAACAGCAGTGAAAACAGTGGAGAGAAGCTGGTTGTTCAGCACCAAAGAAGACAAAGTTGGTTCCATCAGCAGGAAAGGTTATGGCATTGGTGTTTTGGAATGCCAAAGGCATTTTGTTTATTAATTATCTTGAAAAGGGTAAACCAGACCAGACAAAAAAATTCATGAGAAAAGATCTGGTTTGCAAAAAAATCACCTTTCATCAGGGCAATGCACCTGCCCACAAATGTGTTTTGGCAATGGGAAAATTAAGGAATCTGCACTATGAATTGTTAAAACATCCACTCTATTCAGGATTTGGCTCCCTCTGACTTCTATCTCTTCCCAAAACTAAAACTCTTCCTCACTGGTCAGTGTTTTTCGAAGAAAAACACTATGATTGCAGCTAGAAGGGCATTTTGCAGATCTTGGTGAGAACCACAACAGGGATGGAATAATGGTGCTGCAGCATCGTTGGAATAAATGTATTGGTCTTAAGGGAGATTATGTTGAAAAATAAAAATAATTTTGAAATTATAAATTTGTTTTTTCATTGTTAGGCCAAGAACTTTTCAGACCACCCTCGTAAATAAAATGATTAATTTTGGTGTTAGTTAATTTTGGAAATGATCTACAGGTGATGATGCATATTTGGGGAAGGTAATACAGAACACAACTGATATAGAATCCCTGTAGGCTGACTTGAACAGAGTGGTTCAATGTGCAAACGACAATAAATATCAGTTTACTACTTATAAAGGTAAGGATAGGCATTCTAGATTGAGAATACTGCATGCAGAGTAGTAATTAATGGGAATTTGTTGCAAATAAAGCAAGAGACTCAGGTGAGTGATGGGAACGTAGTTAAAATTTAGGGTCACATTGATAAGATGAGCAATTAAGTCAAATAATTAAAATTTAAAATGATGAACAGCACAACAACTAGTTGAGTGCAACTTTAATGAAATATGTTCAAAAAGAGAAAGATTATGGATATTTAGGCACCTATAAGCAGCCCCTCCTTTGAGTCCTACACAATAACAGTCAATGAAATGCCTGATATTATACACCCAATGGACAAGATATTAGGTAGGTATCTCTAATGTTATGTCAGCCCTCCTCTAGCATGAATAATGGCCTGTACTCTGCAAATCATTGACTCCGCCAGATGCTAAAGGATTGCCAGTGGCAAATCCAGCCATTCCTGTTGCAGCATTGTCTATAACTGCACCTTAAATGTTAGTTCCAGATAAACATGGATTTGATGTCTTGCTCTCTGGCATCCAAGAGAGAGAGAGAGAGATTGGATTTAAATCCTGGGACCTTGGGGTTGCACATTGTCCTGCTGAAACAGATCAGCTGCAGGATGTGTGAAAACCATAAAAGTGTGTAGGTGATCAGCCAGCACGTTCTGGCTCACAGTGTTTAAATACCTCTCCATACACACTAAGGGACTTAATATGTCACATGAGAAGGCGCCTCAAACCATCCCAGAGCCACCACCACCACCTTGAACAGAGCTGACCTAGAATGATGGGGCAATGGCCTCATGCTCTCGACACCACACCCTCCCATCAGTTCAGTACAACTGGTGAGGATTTGTCAGACCACAAAAATCTGGTCCACTCTGTAGAGGTCCAATTTTGATGGCCCCAACACCAGGCTAGGCACAATGCATGATGACTAGCTGTCAACAGATACATAATTAGGGTGTCAGCTCCCATAGCCCATGGTATGCAGGGTATGAATAAAATTCAACATGGAAATTTATTTAGCATTAATGATCGTTTACACCCTCCCCCACATAGTGAAATAACACAAACCTGACGACAATAAGGATCTGCTTCTCAAGTTGAGAAAGTGTGTGTGTCTGTAAACAAGGTCTATTTTAAATATACCAATCCTCTTTGGTGACTGATATATACACATCCCAGCTACTGAATTTAGAAAAACGTATGTAAATGTTGCTTATGCAGTGTGTATGCAAAATACTAGGTCATATCCATCACCACATGTTCTAAGCAACTATTTCAGAATACTACTGGCAGTGCCGTAACGAAGGCACGGCGAAAGAGGCTCCTGCCATGGGCGCAAAACATTAAAAATAAATAAATAGATATAAAAGTCCGCTATTTTATATTGTATTTTTAAATTTCGGCAATATTCCGCTTTAGACATACAAATTCTGCAACACAGCAGAATTCCGCTACATTTGATAACACCGGTGAGTTCCAATTCATCTCAAGTTAGATGGCAACGACAGTGCCTAATATCACGACTTGAACATAACATTTCTTTGCAGTTGTTCTTGTTTTTGTCTCAAGTAAATTGTTCCGTCACACCATTAACTATTAATGAATGTATTTTTGCATTTTATGATTTTGTAGAATTTTGTATCTCCAAATTCCCATAGATAATCTAATACGTTCTTCCGTTATCCTGCTAATGTGTCTATCTTCCCATTCTAAGTTTATTACCTTCCATATTAAAATTTTAATCCCTTTATGACCTCCTTCGATATCATTCTATCTACCTGAATCCCTCATTTCTTGATCCATCCATAAAAATTATTCGCCAGCCCTTATTTACACCCATCAAACCCAGGATCCAATGAAAATTACTATCTTCCCACTGTCAATATTTCCATTCACTCTACTTTTTGTAGATTAGAGAATTTCCAAAATCATGTAATGATTATTAGTCTTGTTGTCATTCATAAGATCAGTTGTGTTGTTGCTGTGTCGTAATCAGTACCGTCGACAGGTTGTTATATAGAGACAGCCTGCCTCACAGCACTGCTTAAATAAGGGTGCTCGTTCAGTAGTATTATGGCAGCAAGAATATTTTACAAAAATACAGCATTTATTTTACCAAATAAAAAAGCACCATTTCCCATTGACAGTTAATTATGGGCTTATTATATTTTATTAATAAATAAATTATAGTCATACATACTAAAACTAAACATTTTAGAACCCACTTATTAGATACTTAAGGAAACAACCCATAAAGTATCATACGATGTGAATTTCTTAAACTTTTATAGTCTATATATATTAAATTATATTATGCATGAATTATCTTACTCAAATTGCGAGTCATTATCGCCCCGACTTTTCACGTTGGAGCAATAACTCGCTCCCTGCAGTAAACAACAGCAACTATACTGCAGAAACATGGGTTCACAGACATTTGCAGACTGTGTAATATATTTCTCAACAAACAGTGCAATTACAGACAACTGGGAATATAAACACTAACTAATGAATCACATTCCCCTCAACTGCTATATACACTCAAGCAAACCACATGTTGCAGGAGCAACATATAGTTTTGCTTGACACTACCCCATCACGAATGTGTTAAAACTAAGAAATACATAGTGAATGCATTTCAGATATTATGGAAATCTGTTTAAAAGAATTAGCATTTCAATTCAATTGTCAGCTTGTTTTGTTCGCATGATATTTTGTTAATGCCGCACCAATCATATGCACTTCTTTAATAGATGCTCTTTCTCTACTGGCCTACAATTGTAGTAATTTGTCAAGGATTGTTCATTACGTATCTCAAGTCTTAAATTACTGGTAATTTTTGTTTGATATAATGGGAAAGAAGATGACTCTATTTGGGTAGATAACTTTGATTGCACACAAGGAAACTGCTCTCGAGGATGGAGAATAGAAGCTTCTTGGAAAGTTATACCCATTTTTTTTTTTTTTTCCCTGAAAATCCCTGCATATATCTCATACCACGATTTTTTAGCTTTAATTTTGGGAAAAAATTGCGAGTTATATTCGAGTAAATACGGCAATTTTTTAGCTTTCAAATTCTTAAGTATAGATCATTGGTTAAAGACTGGATTTATAAAACGCACAAAAGAGAGCAATATAGCAGATATAGATATAAACAATTTCACTCCTCTCATTGATGATAAATGATTTATATTAAGTAAAAATGTATAGCATCTTTATAAATTTTGTTCTATTAAAAATAAATCATTTTTTTGTTTAAATGTACATCTAAATTCAAATAAAACACATTTACAATGAAATATATTTTTTATTTATTTATTATTATTTTGATAAGGTACTTGGTAATAATGAAATTAAAGAAGAGGTACACGGATATCTGAAGTTTCAGAAACACTGTCCAAATATTTAGTCTGAAACATAGGTGTAAATTACGTCTGTTCGTTTTCTTAAATTCCGCTTTGAATTTGGATAGACAAAACAGCGTGATATGCACTTCTTACATTTTTTTTCAGCGTCATTTCAATTTTGAATGTGCAACATATTGAGTGTATTGTGTATTCTGTGTTTAAGTGACTTTGGACAATTTTTGACTTTGATTTTAATTGTGTACTTATTTTTGGATTTTTGATAGACAAATAAAATTTTAAAGGTAAGTAGTTTATAAATAATAAACATATTAATCAGAGGCACATTATGCTAAAATGGTCGTTGGGCGGTACTTTACATTGCCTTCAATAATTATAGTTTACCTTTAATAGTCAAATTATTGTATAATTATCTATAGTAAAAATCTGTAGAAAGTAACTGTTTTAAATCGATTTTTTTAAATAAGATTGTTTTAAAACTTAAAAATAATAAATAAATTAATAATTAATAGAAAAAGAATAATTTATCAATACAAAATTTATTGTCATTTAGATCAGTAATTTGAAAGAGAAAAAAGTTATCTGGAGCTGCTTTTCTCAAAAGGAAAAGAGAAAAGGAAGAGCAAGTAAAGAAAGCAACAAGTGATATAAGGAGATTTGGAATTTTAACCAAAGAGAACAAGTTTTCAACAGAACCAGCACCAAAAGTTCTAAAAATTTCAGCACCAGCCGTTGGAGAAGCTTCTACATCCTCGTCCACTAATACCAAAGATTCCTCGCATCAGCCACTGATACTGACGTAACAACCATTTGTGGTGATTCCAAAAATTATGATAGCGACAAACAGGAATTACAAACAGATGATCCACCTCCAGTTCATTCAAGCTCAACAACTGAATTAAATCTGCCTTCTACATGTAGTTATGTTTCATGTGAAATTGAAACAGAAGAGAAAAGTACAATTGAACATGAAAACAAGGAAATCGAGAAGCAATGTAATAATGATAATTATATAGTGGATAATAGATTTTAATGATCCCACAACATGGCCCATAACCAATAGTAACATACAAATATTCGTTCAACATGGACCCGAGTTGTGCGATAATATAAGTGTTTATCCTGATACAGAAAATCAGCATTTTGATAAAAAAATGGTTTGTAGAAACCATGTCAAATGGAGAACAAGTACTAAGAAATTGGTTGACATGTTGCAAGCAAAAGGATGCGCTGTTCTGTTTTCCCATGTATTCTTTTTTGAAAAAATCAGAATGTATGGACCACTGCGGGGTTTCGAGACTGGCAGCATTTGAATCCTATGTTACCACATCATGAAAATTCATTATATCATAAAAAAATTACGTCGAATGGAAAACTTTCGAATCAAAAATTAAGAAAGGTGGTTTTATAGACAATCAATTACAAGAAGCAATTTTAAAAGAAAAAGAAAAGTGAAGGCATATTTTAAGTTATTTTGGATGCCATTTATTATGATGGTACAACATGACAGAATTTCATGCCGGCTGGGGCGTCGCCCGGTTAAACAACGCCCCCGTTGTTTTCGCCAGGGAACCAGGGCGAACAGCGAAAAGTCAGCTACTGGAACAAATCTGAAAACAAACCCCAACTCAACATCACCAGAGTTAAAGATCGGTACTATCAACGTAAGAAGCCTGAATGGCAAAGAAATGGAGCTAGCTGAAGAATTAGATAAGTACCAGATCGACATAATAGGGGTGACTGAAACAAAAAAGACAAAAACTGGTGAGATCTTTCTGAGCAATAAATACAAAATGTTATATTCAAGCAATGACATGCAAGGAAAAGGAGTAGCCATAGTATTCAACACAAAATACGAGGCTAATCTTCTTGAATGGCAGTCAGTCTCAAGTAGAGTAATGTGGGCAAATATGAGAATGGGGAACTGGACAATGAGACTTATTTGTGCCTATGGTCCCACAGGAGGTTCTACTAAGGTAGAAGTGGAGGAGTTTTTTGAGGCTTTAGAAAAAGCAACAGACACAATGAAAAATGAAAAGTTGGTCCTTGTTGGGGATCTAAATAGCAGAGTAGGAAATGACTGTGAGACATACAAAAATATTTTGGGAAAATTTGGAGAAAAGAGCAAAGCTAATAATAATGCAAATATCTGTTGGATTTCTGCTCAGGACATGGACTGGTTATTACTAACACCATGTTCCAACATAAAAATGTGCACAAATTCACATGGAGAGAAGAGACTAGGAATAAGAAAAGTCTCATTGACTATGTTATTGTTGATAGTGATGTTTTCTCCCTGGTGCAGGACACCAGAGTGTACAGAGGATTTAAAATTGGAAGTGATCACTATTTAGTCTTGAGCAGGATAAAATTGAATTTAATATTGAAAAGAATAACATGTAAGAAAGTTTTAAAGCGAATAAAAGTTGAGCAGCTCTCAGATGTGAACTGTAGACTAAAATACACAAAGATTATTGAAGAAAAAATGAAAGAGTTTGAGAACAGGAATCAAACCTTGGAGATTCAGTGGCAACCTCTGAAGAAAACATTGATTGATTCCTGCCAGAGAGGCATGTGGTGAGGTTGTCTGCAAGGATAAAAAAATCAGAACTCCCTGGTGGACACAGGAAGTTAAAGAGGCAGTGAAGGAAAAGAAGAAAGCATACCAAAAGTTCCTGGCAAATAAGTCAGCTTGTGCTCTTAGAGAATATAGAGACAAATGCAAGAATGCTAAACACTGTGTAAAACTAGCAAAACAAAAGTCATGGGAGGACATTGGCAAGAATATAGAAAACAAATATCAAGAAGGTGGCAAAATATTCTAGAGGTTGTTGAAGAAGCTTAAGAATGGAGGAAAGAGTGCTGTAAAAGGAATTAGAGATGATAAAGGTGACATGAAAACAGGAGAAAAAGATATCCTTGAAGTATGGAGTAATTACTTTGAAAAACTGCTAAATGAAACAAGCAGTGATGACAGCACAGTGGTAAAAAACACTGACCAGGCATGCAGTCAGGAATACATATCCATACTTGAAGTAGAAAAAGCCATCAAAGGCTTGAAATGTGGAAAGGCAGCAGGAGTAGATGATATTCGACCAGAAATGCTGAAGTATGGTGGTATAAGAGTCTTACAGTGGCTGCACTGCATAGTTCAGAAAGCCTGGACAGAGGGACGAATTCCCGATGATTGGAGTAGAGCTCTAATAGTACCCATATATAAAAAGGGAAATAAAACTGTATGTGAGAATTACAGAAGTATTTCCCTACTGAGTGTTCCTGGCAAGATCTATGCAAGTATACTTGAGAAACGGTTGAGAAGAATTGTGGAAGAAAAGCTTGGTGAAGAACAATCTGGATTCAGGCCAAATAGAGGCTGTCAGGATCAGATCTTCACTTTACGACAAAGAGTCAAGAAAGCATGGGAATATAACAAAGATCTGTATTTAAGTTTTGTCGATTTGGAAAAGGCATATGACAAGGTGCCAAGAGAGAAGCTATTCAATACGCTGCAGTTATATGGTGTCAATGGGGCATTATATCAAGCAATAGTCATTATTTGAGTTGTAAGTCAGCAGTTAGAATTGAAGTACAGGAAGATGGTTTAATAAATCTGGTGTGAGACAAGGATGTACATTATCCCCTCTGTTATTCATTATCTATATGGATCACATTATGAAGGAAACTGGTATTAAACATGATATCAAAATTGGAGATGTTAATGTCAGCTCTTTGCTTTATGCAGACGATGTTAAACTTCTAAATAAATCTGCTACAAGTCTGCAAGATTCTCTGACTAAATTGAATAGCTGTTGTAATAGATATGGTATGAAGGTCAGCAATAAAAAGACAAAGACAATGAAAATAGGCAGAATCATTGAAAATGTCAACTGTGTTGTGAATGGAGAACCAGTGGAACAAGTAAAACATTTCAGCTATTTAGGCACGATTTTTACTGAAGTTGGTAAATTAAATATAGAAATAGACAACAGAATCAGCAAAGCTGGTATGGTGGGAAGTCAATTGAATAAATTCATATGGAATAAGAGAGAAATTAGTCGGAACACTAAATTAGCTGTATACAAGACAGTGTTCAAACCAGTTTTAACTTATGGATCTGAGAGCTGGGTCAGAAGTAAAACACTTGACCAAAGACTAGAGATCACAGATATAAGAGTCCTGAGAAAGATTATAGGCGTGAACAGATGGCATCAATGGCAATATCATATTAAAAATGAGGATATTAGGAAAGAACTTGACATTGTCAACATCCAGGAATGTGTTAGCAGAGCTAATCTCAGGTGGTATGGTCACTTAAACAGAATGGGTGAGGAAAGATTAGCAAAACAAGTGTTCTCTGCCAGGTTGGCAGCAAAACGACCCAGAGGAAGACCAAGATATAGGTGGATTGATACGGTACAAAGTGCCTTAGACGATAGAAATATAAGATCTGATAATGTTGGAGTCTTGACAAGTAACAGACTGATTTGGAGGAAAATTGTAGATAGGAAGTTAGTAATGATGTAATTTTTTCATGTAGTACTGTCATATCCTGTACACCCCTTGAGGGTACATGGCAGGAATTTGATGATGATGATGAATTTTGTTGCACTATTAATATTTTGGGATACAATATTAGGAAATATAAATAAAGTAAATTTACTTTTAACAAGAAAAAAAACCACAGTCTAAAATGATAAAAGCTCTAAAAAATGAAATTCAACAGTACTGAAATGATTTTTTCGATCTGCTTCACAATTCGACAAAAAGTTTAGCCGAAACAATAAATACTGAAACTTGCATTCCAGAAAAGAGACGGTGCAAAATAAAAAATATGCCTGGTGAGAAAGCTACTGTTGATTTGTTTGCCATGAATGAAACTGCATTACTAAAAAAAGAAATGTGTGAAGTTTTAGATTTGATACTCATCATCATCATCAAAATAAAAAAATGATGGTACAACAAGATCTAATACTCAATGATAGATTTACTGCTTTACAAGAGGTCGGAAATGACTTCAGTTTTTGAAATGGACACGCTTTAAAAATTATGAAGCTAGATGATCTCAAACGATGCGCAGCTGACCTGGCATTGAAATATAATAGCGACTTAGATGCTCCAGAATTTGTATGTGAAATTGAGAGTTTCAAATATCAAGCTATGGAAGTTTTTGAAAATTTAGCGATATGGATGCTTTTCAAATCTTTCAAAAAAATTACCAACTCTCATTAAAAAACACATATCCAAATCTAGACAGAGCATTAAGGATTTTCATAACAATGCCTGTAATGACAGCTTCCTGCGAACGTTATTGAAAATTGTAAAATCGTACCTTCATTCTTCTCTTGGACAAGAGCGATTGACAAACATGTCTATAATATCAATTGAAAAAGATATTGCAAAAACATTAAATTATGACGATATAACAGATGTATTTGTAAATGAAAAATCTAGAAAAATTTCTTTATAAAATATGCTGAACTTATTTATGTTTTTATTATACTTGTCGTGTATTTCTTTAATTTATTTGTCACTGAATATGAATAAAAATTTGTTCTTATTTAATAGATTATACAAATAATTGGATTTGCAGGCAACTCATTTTGATGGGGTTAATAGCAAGTATTTAACATATTGCATTTAGTAAAATTTAACTTGTTGCATTTAAAATTTTCAAAATTTTTGTCATTTTTGGGTGGCCGCAAGTTAGATACTTGCCACAGGTGCTTCATGCCCTCGTTACGGCACTGACTACTGGCCAGTAATTGTCATATCAATTGATGGCAAAGGAATAGATCTCTTTTCCTCTGCTATCAATTCTGGTTATTTTTTGTGGAACTTACAAAAAAGGCACGTGCACATAGGCACTACAACACAGTAACTGAGAATGAAGTGATAAAGCTATTGTTCTCCTAAAAGTCCTGATGGTGCCCCCTTACGGGCTGTGTAGGCGTTCTTGGCCGTTGGGCTGGAGGTCTGCTGATGTAAGCCTCCCAAGTTTCTTAGGGCTGAGGCTGATTCCATGAATAGTCTTTCGAATTTGCTATGAATTTGAACTAGCTACACCGTAGCAAGTTCAAATTCGAAAGACTATTCATGGAATCAGCCTCAGCCCTAAGAAACTCTACAAACCCTCAACAAATTTGGGAGGCTTACATCAGCAGATCTTCAGCCCAATGGCCAAGAACACCTAAATAGCCTGCTATAGGGCACCGTCAGGACTTTTAGGAAAACAATAGCTTCCTCACTTCATTCTCAGTTAATGTGTTGTAGTGCCTATGTGCACGTGCCTTTTTTTGTAAGTTCCTTTTGAAGATGGCAACGTCACGTTGCCGAAATATCGGAAATATTTATTAAAGTGTAATTTAATCTATATTCTTATATACATTGTCAATTGCATAAGTGATTTAGTAAAGTTTACCTCTCCTAGATACCTTAGTTACACACCTTCCTAATGGCACACTATCCTTCACTGTATATAGAAAATCTACGTACACAGGCAGATACATTTATAAACTCTCCTACCACCACCCCACTCAATAACATGGCATGGCATTATTATAACTCTAACCAAGAGAGCCCACAATCTTTGTTCCAGTGGAACCGCCCTTTCAACTGAACTCAACCACATACACAACACCTTCCTCTCCAATAGCTACAGTGATTATAGTGTTTTAAAAAAAACAGTTCCTCCCCCATTCCCTGGCCATCTCTTCAGAAGGAGTTCAGAAATACCACAAACCATACCCTACATCTATGGCACATCAGAAAAAATAGCAAAGACCTTAAAAAAAAGTGTACAACCTCCACACAGCATGTAAGCCCCAACGCAAACCTGAAATCTATTCTACCAAAGATCAGCTCCCTCCTCTCTCAGTGCCTGGAGTTTATAAAGTACCCTTCCTGCAAGCTGGCATACTTTGGATAGACAGGTAGACAAGCAACCATCCACTTAGAAGAACACAAATCATACATCTGCAACCACGACTATGGTCAGTCTGACCTGGCAAACCATGTTTTGGATACAACCCACAGGTTCTCCTGAAAAAAAAAAAACCACTATGCTCTACCACAGTAAATTCAAAAAAAGAGACTATTTTTAGAATCTGCAGCAGCACTCAGAAATCAACCAAATATTGGGAAACATTAATTATCAGAGATCTCACCTACAATCACCCATAGAGGGCGCACCACCTAGATAGGACTTTAGAGTTATCCATGTGATTAGCTTATTATTATGTTGTATTTGAGTGTAAATGTTACATTAGTTTTTTTGTAATCCCTGAAGATGTCTCAGCGACTGAGAATTAAAATCAGTTTTAATCCTTTCCGAGTGCTGTATACATTCCATTAAGCCTCCAACATGGAAGCCTTAAAAACTGATGTCAAATTACTTTGCAAAAATATCTTTAAAAATTGTTAAACAATTAATAAGATAACATCTTTACTAATGTAAATATTTTTACTTACCGGTAACTGTGATATAGCATTACTTTCTACATTGAATTCAGTCATATGAACACAGTTGCTGAGGGACTTTGGAACTGATGTTAATTGATTATATCTGATAAAAGTAATGTAGATTAAACCAGTGTGTATTTTATTTCTTCAATAAAAAAAGTTAACATAGAAAAATTTTCATAGAATAAATTACTATATAAAATACTATTATCATCACATGATCATCTCCACAGAATCTGGACTCATCATGAGAGCTCAACTCTAAA
Organism: Typopeltis vanoorti; assembly: GCF_054136105.1. NCBI lineage: Eukaryota > Metazoa > Arthropoda > Arachnida > Uropygi > Thelyphonidae > Typopeltis > Typopeltis vanoorti. The sequence goes on from NC_143560.1 coordinate 121,076,459, forward strand.
CCATTATTGACATAGAACTTATCACATCTCTCCTTTATTTGCTGACAAAACATTCAGAACCACCTCTGGCAACCCATTCCATGAATGTACCACTTGAAAGGCAAAATATCTAGTCTTTATGCATTGCTAGCCTCAACTACCAAGGCAACCTTCTCCCCTCCCCCATCCAGTTCTGTACTAGAAAACTTTAACATTTACTCTATAAAACCTTTTAGTATCATATGTTTCTATCATCTCCTCTTTTCTGCCAATTTCCTCAATTTTTTTAACCTCAAACCTTTAAACATTGAAAAATTTTCATAGAATAAATTACTATATAAAATATTATTATCATTACATGATCATCTGTACAGAATCTGGACTCATCATGGGAGCTCAACCCTAAACCATTATTGACATAGAACTTATCACATCTCTCCTTTATTTGCTGACAAAACATTCAGAACCACCGCTGGCAATCCATTCCACTAATGTACCACTTGAAAGGCAAAATATCTAGTCTTTATGCATTGCTAGCCTCAACTACCAAGGCAACCCCCCCCCCCCCCCGTCCAGTTCTATACTAGAAAACTTTATAACATTTACTCTATAAAACCTTTTAGTATCATGTTTCTATCATCTCCTCTTTTCTGCCAATTTCCTAAATTTTTTAACCTCAAACCTTTAGTCTATCCTCAGAGGGAACATTCAATAAATTAATCACCATTTTAGTAACTTATCCCTGTTTATCAATGCAGCGATAAAAAAAAAAAAAAAAACGTTATCCATGCACTGACAAGCAATTAGTCACCATTTTGGTAACTTACCTTTGAATCTTCTCCATTTGTCCCTGCTTATTTGTCCCAGGGATAAAAAAGTTATCAATGCACTGACAAGCAATGTCTTCTTTTTGCAGTTATGTCCTCTGAACTTTAACTCTTTACTCCTAAATTCCTAGCATCATCAAGTTCCTATAGTCTAAAACTTGACACTTTGAACACTGAATTGGCAGATATTATCCTTTGAAAATATCCTAAGATATTTTCTTTTGAAACCATCAGGCAATTTAAATCATCCTGCAAGATTTCTGCATCACCTTTATTAACTAACAGTTGGATATTTTCCCTCAAATCATTCACAATATCAATGATGTAAAAAATGAACAGCAGTCCCAGTAATAAAGCTTAGTGGAGCCTTCAGTTTCATCATATACTGCTCTATACCAGTTTCATGTAAAATCCTTCATGATAAAATTCAGAAATATCTATTATCCAAATCAGCTGTTATTTTACTGTAGAAAGTGAGTAAATTACTAAGACAAGACTAATTCTTTTCAAACCATGCTATCAATCATAGAGCAGAGCTTGATAAATTTTGCAAACTCCTACTCACAGGTGAAAGATGTACTCACCCAAGACCCTAATTTTTTAATTATATATGTTTCTGTGAGACAATAGGAGTGCCAAAAAGTGGTTAGTAGTGCAGCATTTGTATTTTAAAGTTAAAAGCATTTTATTTAGAAAGTTATTTTTTATTAAATAAAAAATATTCTATTTTGTTCAGTCTACAGCTACACATCAGATGGCAAAACCTACTTGCCACAGGCAAGCAAATTTGTCAAACCTTACTGATTTTATTTATTCATATGGAGTTTCCTCCCTTTTCTCTTCCATCCCTACTGGGACGAGTTGAGCCCCCAAATTATTGGGGTTAAGTATTTATGAGTGTAGATCCGCATGTGTTCATGGGGTCAGTTTGCCTGCTTGTGGGATGAAAAACCCCAGATAAACTGGTGGAAAAAACCTTGCTGTCACGGCTGACTTGGCTATGGCTGAGGAAGATCTTTAAGCTCCTCATGTCACTGACGGGAATCAAATGCCTAGGACACTCCTTCCCCAAGCATATATATGGTTACAAAGCACAAAGCCACTAAGCTAACTGCGTTGACAAGCCTTACCGATGAGGATATACAGGTAACCCTCGTATAACGTGGATGTTAGGTTCCATAGAAATGCCGCATTATATAAATCACGTTATGCAAGACTCAGATCACATAGAAAAAGTAGGGTTATGCTCCGAAATCAGTTTAAAAAAAAATATATATATATATAAATATATATAAAATGACATATACAACAAAATTATATTTTTATTTAATCAGGTAATTCATGTAAGTTAAGAAAACATATAAACTATGAAACAAATACATAGTATAAACTTATAAAATTAAAAATTGTATTGCACACTTGAATCGTCATCACTGTCTTCAAAACTAACATTTCATAGATGTTCTTTATTTACGAGTGGCCAGACGTCGTCATCACTTGAAATCTCTTGGACATATTATTATTACTACTACTACTACCCAAGACCCCATGGAGTCAAAGACTCATGAATTTTCCGGAGTGCTCCATTAAGGGACCATTATCCGTAAAATAACTTCTGCTAATTTGTTTACACTGAATTCTTTAACGGCTTCATCACAATCTTTAGCAGAACTTTCCTCATTTTGACATCATCTATTAATTGTACCAGTTCCTCCTCATTTAAATCTATTTTCCCATCAATTAATTTACTAATTTTGTTTTCAACTATATCGCAAAAGCCCTCTAAGTGACCATTACTATAAAAGTAAAATTTTTTACATAAAGAAGCATTACATATTGTATGTAACTCATCAGAAAATAAAGTGCTCAGCTTGAGATTAACACACACATGATGTTTAATGCGCTTTCCTGGCAGAAAACGAAGACAATTGAAATCTTCGTTTACTGTAAACAATTCATGTACATGCATGCTGAAGGGTATTTTCCTTAATATAAATTCATTACTTATAACTACATGCGCAATACGGGTAGACGCAAATTTAACCAAGATAAAATTTGATTTTTAAGTCGTGCAATGAAAAATATATGAAAAGATAAAGCGTTACTACAATTTGCAGACCGCGTTGAACAAGGGTTACTACAAGTTGCAGACTGCGTTATATGAGGGTTACCTGTATTAGAAAGGGTCCAGAGAAGATTGACTAAGGCAATAACTGGCCTTTGTTATGTGGAAACATGGAAGACAGATTTAGAGAATGCAATTTGCAAAGCCTCATGATTAGGATGAAGAGAGGGGATATGATTAAGATATTTAAGTTGGTAAGGGTTTGTTACCAGACTGACTAATTTTGCAAGAAATTTTCATAAACATTGGAGGGGGGGGGAAGAGATTTTTTAAAACTACATGACAAGGGTGTGAGGAAAAGAGGAAGGTTGGTTGATTTATGGTTTATTGGCACAAGGACAGCAAGGGTCATACTGTACCATATCAAAGGTTACAGCAGTATGCAAGTTATTAATAGTCATAAAGAGATTAATTAGTAAATATATGTACAGAAAATTCAGTTAAGCAATGCAGTATCTACATATAAATAGAATTTAAAATCAAATATGTTTGTATAAATTAATTTTGTAAAAAGTTAAAAATGTCATGCAATATGCCTGAGTGTGTGTGTGTGTATGGCTCGACCAGATGAGTAAAAATTTCACTTCTCTCTTGCACAAAGTGCTGGCACTCCGCTAGAATGACAAATGGTAAGAAGCGTGTTGAATTTTTCACACATAGGCAGATCATCAGCCCTCAGTAAATAAGAATGTGTAAGATGACTGTGACCTAAGTGGAGTCGAGCAAGAATATTTTCACTACATTATTTAAGGAAATTACAATGTACTAGGATATACATTAAAATAAATTTTAATATATTTCTATATTTCGGCAACGTCACGTTGCCATTTTCAAGAACTTAAGTACAAGACACGTGCACGTAGGCACAACACAACAATAAGTGAGAAAGAAGTATGAAGCTGTTATTTCTCCTAAAGTCCTGATGGTGCCCTCGAGCAGGCAATGTTGGTAATTCTTGGGCGATTGGGCTGAAGGTCTTCTGATGTAGGTTTCCCAAATTTGAGGAAGTCTCATGCAGCCAAATTTGTTGAGGTTTGGATCGTTTCTTAGGGCTGAAGCTGATTCTATGAAAAGCCTTTCATATCTGTATTTACTAAGGTGTATTATCCTGGCTTTCTTCCACCGTATTCTATGGCAGGTATCCAGTGCATGGTCAGCAAGATCAGAGTGGCTGTATTGGTGAAACCGGATGTAGTCCTTGTGTTCTGAAATTTGCTGTCCTGCCTGTTTGGCCAAAGTAGGACAGCTTACAGCTGCAAGGGACCTGGTATACACCAGGTAGGTCTAGGGGGGGGGGGGGAGGTTGGTCTTTAGTTGAGCAGATAAAGGATGCCAATTTTTTTATATGGTTTGTAACAAGAAGTTACGTTTTTTAGGATTTTTGTGATTTTTTCCGAGGTGCCTTGGATATAGGGTATGGTGATGGATTTAGAGTAATCCTTGTTGTGAGGGGGAAGGGGGGGGTGGTTTACTGGTTTCAATTTTTTTTTGGGGGGGGGGGGAGGTAGCCATTGGCTGAGAAAGTGTTGAGAATATGGTTTAGTTCAGTGGTTAGGGCATTGTCATTAGAGCAGATAAGTTTAGTCCTGTTGTGTAGTGTCTTAATGACTCCATATTGTTGTGAGGGGGGGGGGATGGAATTGTTGGTGAATGTATCTGCCTGTATGGGTGGGTTTTCTATATAGTGAGAAAACCAAGGTTCCATCAGGCTGGCGGGTGACTAGTGTGTCTAAGAAAGGAATGCAGTTGTTTTTTTCTTCTTCCAGGGCGAATTTGATTCTGGGGGTGTTGGTTGTTTAAGTGTGTTAAGAAGGAGAGGAGTGCATTGGAGCCATGTGGCCAAATAGCGAATACATCATCTACATAGCGAAGCAAATGGTTGGTTTTTGTGGGGCAGAAGTTAAGGCTTTCTCTTCAAACGTCTCCATATAAAAGTTGGCCAAGGGTGGGGAGAGTGGAGAACCCATGGCTGTCCCCTCTATTTGTTTGTAGAATTTTCCTTGCCAAACAAAATAGCCTGAGTTCATTGTGAACTGAAATAAGTGTACCGTGTGTTTGTTTTTGGCAGAAGTGTATAGACTTTTTTTTTATGCTGAAAACTTGAATCCATGATTAAGAGCCCATGGAGAGATATGATTAGTTGCTTGCTAAAGTTGTCTTTCAATTATCCTTGTGTGATGAGAGTGACAGTAAATTGCAAAGTCATCAACATATAGAGCATTGTCTACAGTGGGAAGAAACTGTTCAGTGATTGACTTTGACAGCAAAAAGTGTCACACTTATGACAGAACCTTGGAGAAAGAACAGAGCCTGTTCTTGATGAAATGGCTGCGATAGTGTACTTTCCACTTGGAAAACATGACTAGACAGTTTTTAATAAATACAGGAAGATAGCATTAGAGACCTCGGTTATAGAAGTTTTTTAATATGCCATATTCTTTACGAAACTGGCTTTTTCACATAAGTTTTTTTCATGTCAAAGAATGCTGAAACCAGATATTTTCGTTTCAGATATATCTCTCTTATACAAGTTTCTAAATAGCACAAATGGTCTAAAGTTGAACAATGTGTATGTAAGCCACATTGTGTATTAGAGAAAAATACTGTAAATACCAGAAGTATGGCATTAATCTTTTTCTCTTACATATCTTACAATGACTGCTGGTCATAGCAATAAGTAGATAATTGTTTGCTTGTTTGGATCTTTTCCTAGTTTTGGGATAGCAATGACAATTGACTTATGTCAAGAATCCAGAAATGAAACTCTTCTTCCATAAGTATTTTGTTGTTATCAGGAGCTACTGCACTGGGAAAGGAGTAAGGAGGAGTTTCTTTGCATGGAGAGTGGTTGGTGAGTGGAATGCATTTCCTGACGTGGGGTGAAAGCAAATATAGTGAATGAGTTTAAAGTGGGAGGTATAGGCCATTACTTTGTGTGTGCACCCCGATGAGTCTTTTGACTCCATGGAGGTTTGGTGTTAATAATTAACCACCACTCTTGAGATACCAACTGTTCTATAATTTGCACCTCAGACTTGGAGTATCTTTTATGTAATGGAAGTATTTTGCATTTTTCGAGTCTCTTGGGACCAGTGCTGAGAGACCTACATTCTGTTTAGGAGCACAGCTGTTTCTCTTGTACATAGATTAATAAGACATGTAATAGCCCATTGGCTAATTTGCGATCATAACCTTTTTCAGTTCATTTCTATCACTCTTAGAAAGGTTCCAAGTCACTTTCACTGTCTCTCCCTCTCCTTTGTTTTCCAATAACTCTTTCCTATGCTCTGGTATTTCAAAGCATTCATCTTTTAAATCAGTAATTCTTATTTTCCCTTTCTGAAATCAGACAGCATAATTTTATGATGCACTCAAGCACATCCCTAATCATGGAAATGAATACAGTATTGTCTCCTTACTCTGCCTTTTCATACATTAATACTTTCCCCTCTCATTTCTCCTTTCTTACTATTCTGAGCCATATCACTTATCAGATGCTTCTTCAGAGGACAAGCTCATACTCTACCCTGTGAAAACTTTCAGTAAGTGTACTATTTCACTAATTAAGGCCTCTTAATTAATCTCATCACCTTTCTTCTGACTTATATTTTCTTTATTCATACATCATTCAGCTTTACTCCTTTCTGTATTCCTCTATTTGTTCTTTACAACACTGGCTTTTTCACTCATTTCTTCGTAACTGAAAAAAATCTCTCCTCTCTCTCCATTTTCACTTATCTGCAAATCGCCCACTTTCGATAGTGAATACACTGCACATGCATGCACACACACACTCTGAATCTCACAAAGTCCATACTAAAATATATGAATATAGCATCTTGCTTGCCACTGTTGTTTCATTCTGGCACCATTAGCAGCACTGTAATAACATGAGAAAATAAGCTTGACACACTGAGTTAAAAAAAACTCCCTACGCTGTATTAAAATTATATAACATATTAAATCCAACACACTAGCACTAATTAAAAAACTTATTATTTTTTTTACAGATACATGTCACCTCAAAACAAAATAAAACCATGTAATGATACCATAAATTCTATTAAAAATATAAAAAGATATAACTAAGGTTGTAGCAAAGCTTTTGAATATTGGTAGCCTGGTTCTCTAATTCACTTAATTTTTTTCATTTCAATAGCAAGAGATTAAAAGCTTTCCTGAATTACAATTGTGGAAGAAGGGAATGATCATGTGCTAACAAAGGAATTGACAAAAATAGAACTAAATTGGAGATGGGTAGGTGGGAAAAAAGTGAAGCATTTACTAGAAAATACTGCCAGTCTTATTGATAAAAATGAACTGTTCTTTTTCATGATTTTCATCAGACTTAGATAGCATGAGAAAGCAACCACCACCAGAAAAAGTGTTGGAGAATCTCAAGAGTTTTATTTAGATACAGCACAATTTTTTTATTAGGTGACTTACATATTAAGCAGTCTTAATAAAAGAACTAGAAAGCAATGGGATTAATTAAATGTATGTTTTACCCTCCTCTTTGTTTATAGTAATGTTTTTTTTATTACTCTGTGGCAAAATTTAATTGAGCATTACAATGGAATTTATTATTAGTGGAAGTGACATTTGCATCCATAGAAACAGGATGTTTGAAGAAAGCTGTTCTCAGTTCCAATCTAGTAGCTGACTAGAAGAAGCTTTTCTATTCCTTTCTTCAAGCATTCCTGAGTTAGTCGATCTTGGGCAAGTGGAGTTTTTCTCCTGGAAACTTGTATGATATGATGAGTAAGCAAGCAAAACAGTTGGTAGTGGGAACAAATGACTTGACTGGGACAAAGGAGTTTGTAAGACTAGATGTCGTCAGAAGATTGTTCGTTCATTCATTCATTTCGTATGGTGATTCAACGGCCGTGAGCCCCTTTTACAGGGAGGTATGGCACCCTCAATCCTCCTATTTTTATCTGGGCATGTGACCAGCATAGCTGACAATTCAGACCTGTGGCTGGAGGGATTGTCTTAAGTATTCCTGACTGTATCCTGTGTGTGTTCATGGGTCTGGTTCCTGCTTGCGGGATGAAAAACCCCAGATAAACTGGGGGGGGGGGGGGGGGAAACCCTGCTATCTACGCCCAAGACCGACAAACTTGGCTATAGCTGAGGAAGATCCTTAAGCTCCTCACGTCGTTGACAGGAATCGAACCTAGGACACTCCTTTCCCAGACATATAGTTGTGAAACACATAGCCACTAGGCTAACCGAGCGGAGAAGATTGCTGAAATTGATAAAAGATAATAGTCTGATAGGAAAGGTAAGTAATAAGTGTACTGCCCAAGTATGACATCGATGAGATGAAGCAGAGAGCGAGGATTATGAATGATATGTTAGCAGAAATGTGTGAAGAGAAAGGAGTGTAGTTTGTTAATGTGGGAAATGAGTTTGAAGGATGAACTGAACTATATAAGAGTGATGCACTGCTGCTGAAAGGGATATAATGAGTGCAGAGAATGAATCTGAGCAAGTAAGAAGTGATGTGAAAGAGCAGGAGAGTAAGGAAGAGAGATTGAAGTGGTGGAGGTGTGGGTAAGATAAGTGCTGAGAATAAGAAAACAAGTGTGCAAGACAAACAGGGCAAGGAGGACAAGGGAACACAGCATGAGAAAGACTGATGCTCAACAAGGAATTGAATATGTATGTGGACAAGAATGGAGAGAATAGTTGGACTTGAAAAAGGTTCTGGGATGTTAAGGAAAAAAAAAAATGGTTCCAGGAAGGTATTGAGAAGTCACATCTAATAACTGGTATCAGAAACTTGTTATAGATCCAGGAATGAGCTGTTATGTTTGTATATGAATGCTAGAAGTATCAGAAATAAGGGAAATGGTTGCATTGATTGAGTTCGTTCACCCAATAAGTGCTGGAATAAGTGGAACATGGTTAGATGAGGACAACATCCTGACAGGAATAGAGATAAGAATATGATGTATTTTTTGAAGATAGGAAGGGTAAAAAGGGAGGTGGAGTGCTATCGATGATAGAAAAAGAGTTATGTTCGTACAAGGGGCAATCAAATGAAATCAATCCAATCAATTAGTGACAGTGGTTTTAATGCAGTAAGATGGAGGTGAATAGAATAAAATACTTATTTGGATGCTGATGGAGACCTGACAATGTGGAGGGTAGTAACCATGAAATGTATAAGCAAATTAGCCAGGGAAATAGGAAAAGGGTAATCATTGTGAATGACTTTAATTATGGCACAACATAGATGAGGATGATGAGAGAGCAACCGGAAGTAAAGAAAATGAGTTTCTTGAGTTTTGAGGGACAACTACCTCAGATGGTATGTAACAGAGGGCACGTGAGGATTGGGAGTGGTCTTAGATATGATCATCTCATCAGTGGATGTTATAAATAAGGTGTCAAATCTACCTCCAGCTGGTGAGAGTGACCATTAAGTGATTGCCTGGTTTGTTGCCATCCATGTGAGGATTCTGTTAGGAAAGAGTATATGTGGAGCTACATGGCTAGTGATTATGAGGAGCACAGGAGACAGCTTGCAGCTGTAGCATGGAATGAGGAGTTGTGTGGAAAGGAGATCAATGTTTCTTGGGTGCTATTTAAGAACTATCCAATTGATGCAATGTCTAAATGTATTCCAAGGGTCTGAAGTTTAAATAAAATAGGTGTGAAATGTATGAATGAAGAGATCAAGCATTCAATACAGGGAAAGAAGGCATTATAGAAGAAACATAAGATGAGTGGTAGGAGGAGTACAAAGAACAGGCAAGGAGGGAGACTTGGTTGGTAAGAGTGACAAAAGTGCAGTATGAACAGTAGGTAGCTGATGAAGCAATAAAAAAAAACCTAGTTCTTTTGATATGTAGTGAGCAAAAAATAACAAAACAAAAGAGAGAATAATTAGTAGGATGACACTGATTGGAAAAAAATTATATAAGGACAACTGCTGCAGAGGATATAGTTAACACGTTCGCTGCCACGCTACTTCAGCATAGTCTGTTCCTGTATGTCGAGCAATTTCACTTCTTCAAGGTCAGTATGGTAATCTCGTTGCCGGCGGTAAGCATCATACGAGTATACTTGTAGCTCGTTTACCAAACCGTCGCTGCAAACTACGAGTATACTCGTAGTTGGCAGCGAACGTGTTAATGAGCAGTTTATAAAGGTCTTTCATGGTTGTGAATGCAATATTGTGGAGTTTAAGAGCAGTGGATGAGGAGAGACTGACTGTGAGTGAGCAAGAGGTATATAGGGAATTGAGCAAACTTGATGTTATGGGACATGATGATATATCACCATGTATTTTGTTCCAAGATTGTACCTCTTCATAAGGAGAGTGATAGAACTAAACCATCAACGTATAGACCAATGTGTATGTCAGGTGTTTTGGTTAAAGTGTTGGAGAGGTTAATGAGAACTAAGATCCAGAACAGAGCTGATAACACTGATATTATCTTTGATGGACAGCATAGTTTGCAAAAAAAGGAAAGTCGTTTTTTTTCTTCTTTCTTTTAGTGTTTGCATGATGATCAGTGCAACCGGAAACCGACATCTTTCTTCTTCAACTTTTTGGTTCTGTCCACTGCTGGACTAAGGTGTTCTCCAAGATTTTCCAGACCACACGGTTTTCTGCCTCTCCCATCCATCTCACTCCTGCAATTTGTTCCAGTTCATCCCTTCACCTTCTTCTTGGGCTTCCTCTTTGTCTTGCTCCATCCACTGGTCTCCACTCTGTTGTTTTTCTAGTCCAACTCCCGTCACTGCATCTGGCAATATGGCCAGCCCATCTCCATTTAGCCTGTTTAATGTATTTTACAATATCCATGACACCTGTTTGAGATCTTATCCAGGCAATTGTCTTCCTATCTCTTAATGTTATTTTTAGCATACTTCTCTCCATACGATGTTGTGTTGTTCTCAGCTTTTTGTTTAGGGCTTCTGATAAAAGTCCATGTTTCTCCTCCGTATGTCAGGACAAGAAACTGACACATACTGGGCAATATATATATGCAAAAATTCCTACCACCACCAAACACAAAAACTAGGTTTAATTAATACTCCAAAAAACAGGGCTTCGAAGATCTGCTCCAATGAACAAGCACTGAAAGACAAATTTAAAGCTGTCAGCAATACCTTTCTAAAAAATGGTTACAGCCATTTTTTAGAAAGACTATTAACACTATTTATATTAAAATATAAAACAGTATTAACAAAATTCTCTACAAGACCTCAATAAAAAACAAAGATAAACCAGCAATAAAACTATAACCAAAGCCACCTTTAAACTTCCTGCAAAATTAAAAAGCTTACTCAACTCATCCAAAGACCCACTCCCTCTGCTGGCACACCCTGGAGTATACCGTATTTACAGCACCTGTAATCCATCATATATAGAGGAAACAGGATGCACAATTCCTATCAGAGAAAAGGAACATAAACAACACATTCATCATCATCAAATTCCTGCCATGTACCATCAAGGGGTGTACATGAAAAAAAATTACATCATTACTAACTTCCTATCTACAATTTTCCTCCAAATCAGTCTGTTACTTGTCAAGACTCCAATATTATCATTATCAGATCTTATATTTCTATCGTCTAAGGCACTTTGTACCGCATCAATCCACCTATATCTTGGTCTTACTCTGGGTCGTTTTCCTGCCAACCTGGCAGAGAACACTTTTTGCTAATCTTTCTTCGCCCATTCTGTTTAAGGGACCATACCACCTGAGATTAGCTCTGCTAACGCATTCCTGGATGCTGACAATGTCAAGTTCTTTCCTAATATCCTCGTTTTTAATATGATATTGCATTGAAGCCATCTGGTCATGCCTATAATCTTTCTCAAGACTCTCATATCTGTGGTATCTAGTCTTTGGTCAAGTGTTTTACTTCTGACCCAGCTCTCAGATCCATAAGTTAAAACTGGTTTGAACACTGTCTTGTATACAGCTAATTTAGTGTTCCGACTAATTTCTCTCTTATTCCACATGAATTTATTCAATTGACTTCCCACCATACCAGCTTTGCTGATTCTGTTGTCTATTTCTATATTTAATTTACCATCTTCACTAAAAATCGAGCCTAAGTGGCTGAAATGTTTTACTTGTTCCACAGGTTCTCCATTCAAAACACAGTTGACATTTTCAATGATTCTGCCTATTTTCATTGTCTTTGTCTTTTTATTGCTGACCTTCATACCATATCTATTACAACAGCTAGTCAATTTAGTCAGAGAATCTTGCAGACTTGTAACAGATTTATTTAGAAGTATAACATCATCCGCATAAAGCAAAGAGCTGACATTAACATCTCCAATTTTGATATCATGTTTAATACCACTTTCCTTCATAATGTGATCCATATAGATAATGAATAAAAGAGGGGATAATGTACATCCTTGTCTCACACCAGATTTATTAAACCATCTTCCTGTACTTCCTTCAATTCTAACTGCCGACTTACAACTCAAATAAAGACTAAGTATTGCTTGATATAATGCCCCATTGACACCATATAACTGCAGCGTATTGAATAGCTTCTCTCTTGGCACCTTGTCATATGCCTTTTCCAAATCGACAAAACTTAAATACAGATTTTTGTTATATTCCCATGCTTTCTCAACTATTTGTCGTAAAGTGAAGATCTGATCCTGACAGCCTCTATTTGGCCGGAATCGAGCTTGTTCTTCACCAAGCTTTTCTTCCACAATTCTTCTCAACCGTTTCTCAAGTATACTTGCCTAGATCTTGCCAGGAACAATCAGTAGGGAAATACCTCTCTAATTCTCACATTCAGTTTTATTTCCCTTTTTATATATTGGTACTATGAGAGCTCTACTCCAATCATCGGGAATTCGTCCCTCTGTCCAGGCTTTCTGAACTATGCAGTGCAGCCACTGTAAGACTCTTATACCACCATATTTTCAGCATTTCTGGTCAAATATCATCTACTCCTGCTGCCTTTCCACCTTTCAAGCCTTTGATGGCTTTTTCTACTTCAAATATGGATATGTATTCTTGACTACATGCCTGGTCAGTGTTTTTTACCACTGTGCTATCATCACTGCTTGTTTCATTTAGCAGTTTTTCAAAGTAATTACTCCATACTTCAAGGATATCTTTTTCTCCCGTTTTCATGTCACCTTTATCATCTCCAACACCTTTTACAGCACTCTTTCCTCCATTTCTAAGCTTCTTCAACAACCTCCAGAATATTTTGCCACCTTCTTGATATTTATTGTCTATATTCTTGCCAAAGTCCTCCCATGGCTTTTGTTTAGCTAGTTTTACACAGAGTTTAGCATTCTTGCATTTGTCTCTATATTCTCTAAGAGCACACGCTGACTTATTTGACAGAAACGTTTGTTATGACCTTCACTGCCTCTTTAACTTCCTGTGTCCACCAGGGAGTTCTGATTTTTTTATCCTTGCAGACAACCTCACCACATGCCTCTCTGGCTGAATCAATCAATGTTTTCTTCAGAGTTTGCCACTGAATCTCCAAGGTTTGATTCCTGTTCTCAAACTCTTTCATTTTTTCTTCAATAAGCTTTGTGTATTTTAGTCTACAGTTCACATCTGAGAGCTGCTCAACTTTTATTCGAGTTAAAACTTTCTTACATGTCATTCTTTTTGATATGAAATTCAATTTTATCCTGCTCAAGACTAAATAGTGATCACTTCCAATTTCAAATCCTCTGTACACTCTGGTGTCCTGCACCAGGGAGAAAACATCACTATCAACAATAACATAGTCAATGAGACTTTTCTTATTCCTTGCCTCTTCTCTCCATGTGAATTTGTGCACATTTTTATGTTGGAACATGGTGTTAGTAATAACCAGTTCATGTCCCTAGCAGAAATCCAACAGATACTTGCCATTATTATTAGCTTTGCTCTTTTCTCCAAATTTTCCCAAAATATTTTTGTATGTCTCACAATCATTTCCTACTCTGCTATTTAGATCCCCAACAAGGAACCAACTTTTCCTTTTTCATTGTGCCATTTACTTTCTCTAAAGCCTCAAAAAATTCTCCCACTTCTACTTTAGTAGAACCTTCTGTGGGCCCATAGGCACAAATAAGTCTCATTGTCCAGTTCCCCATTCTCATATTTGCCCACATTACTCTACTTGAGCCTGAGTGCCATTCAAGAAGATTAGCCTCGTATTTTGTGTTGAATACTATGGCTACTCCTTCTTTTCCTTGATTGTCATTGCCTGAATATAACATTTTGTATTTATTGCTCAGAAAGATCTCACCAGTTTTGGTCTTTTTTGTTTCAGTCACCCCTATTATGTCGATCTGGTACTTATCTAATTCTTCAGCTAACTCCATTTCTTTGCCATTCAGGCTTCTTACGTTGATAGTACCGATCTTTAACTCTGGTGATGTTGAGTTGGGGTTTGTTTTCAGATTTGTTCCAGTAGCTGACTTTTCACTGTTCGCCCTGGTTCCCTGGCAAAAACAATGGGGGCCTTGTTTAACCGGGCGACGCCCCAGCCGGCATGAAATTTTGTCATGTTGTACCATCATTCTATATTTTGGTTTAACCAATAAGAATACAATTTGGTCGGCTAAATCCCAAATTGCCAGCCCATCCTCGTTCATTCAGTATCCAAGTAGATACCCAACAGGGTGCACCACGAGACGGTGAGGATTGGACATTAGGTCAGAAGCCCTGGTCGGTTCTCCGCATTCCTTTAAAGGCTATGTGGAGGTCTCCTCTCAGTTATACAGCTTTGACCCTTAAGCACCCCTAAACAACACATTAAATATAATAACTACTGGCCTTTCTGATCATGCCCTGAACACTTTACATAGAATTGACTGGAAAAGCACCAGTTGTTTACATCACACCAAAACATGGTGTGAATGCAAATTTAAGGAAGTCTGTGAGATTCTTATCAACCACCCCAATCTGAACAATAATGATGGTCTAAAAATCCCAAGCATATGGAAGGCAATAATAAATTTAGTTTAATCCTTTATCCAAGTAAGAAAACAAAGTTTGCACCTGAAAATATCTTCAGGATTGAGGTAATATACAACAACACTTTGGCAACTCACAGCAAAGATGGACCAAGCTCTCATCACTCCTTGTCTCAGTATCTCCCATAATGCAAAGCACATCTTCTTGCAGACATGTATAATGGTATGCATTAAGGTAAGGGCCACTACCCATACCGGTTTCGATCTTTATTAAGGTCTCATCAGTAATGTGTCAGAAGAAGAGAAGATCAAGAAGAAGTGGATTAGACAGGAAACACTGAAGTTAATACACGAGAAGAGACTGTTGAGGATAAGAAGGAATACATCAAAACAAATAGCGGAGCAATATAGAAGAAAGTGTAATGAGGTGAAAAAAGTAGTCAGAATGGATAAGATGAAATGGTTAAAAGTTCAGTGCATTAATAAAGAACAGCACTATAGAGAGCATAAAACTAGGGAGGTGTACAAAATGATTAGAACTATTAATAGAAGGTGGCAACCAAAACAGATCACAATTAAAGATGAAAGGTAGATCATGGGAGATCTCCTCTGTCATACACACAGCTCATCATACTGTGCCTTTAATACATTTAAATTCTCTGCAGACACCACACTCAGGCAATGCATTCCTGATTCACCACTCTCACCGCAAAAAAACTGCTTTTCGTTCCTTTGCGCACACCCTCTTTATACAGCTTCTAGGGATGACTTTTTGTTCTTGCCCCATTCTATGAAAAAACCTCTTCAATGTTAATTTGATAACAACACCTTACCAACTTGTCTCTATCATATTACCCCTCCTCCTTCTATCCACTAGACTCAGTAAATTGCATCTTCTCAACATTCCAGAGGCCAAAAACTATTTCAGTCAGTTGCCTCTGGACTTTTTGCAATACTACTCTCATCCTTCTGAGAGAAGAATGTAGATAAGATTACAGCATAATGTTTACAAATTTATCTGTCAATCAGGATGCAACATCTGCATTCGGTGAACCATTCATTCTCTGAAGTCACATTTAATTTATTATTGCCAGGATTGTAATATCCCCATACCAGACTATTTATATCTCATTACAAAGAAAAATTACAAACAAGCAATATTTATTTGCAACAAATATTTTATCAAATCTCACTACATGCCATAAAATTCCAATACATCCCTGAAATGGAGAATGTCCTCATTATTATTGATTTCCAAGAAATCAAAAAACAATTACACTTCTCAGAATCTCTAAAAATAAGAACTAACATAAGTGAATAAACATGTAGAGACTAACTAATCTCACTCTTGTATCAATTAAATAAGATAAACCATTCTCAAACCAAATTCCAACTAAAAGATGTACATATTCCACTTATTTATTACATTTGTTTTGGTTCAGCATGACTGCTGGTGTAAATGATGCCATGCAGAAGGGAGGAAAATATTGGAGAAAAATTAGAGGTGAACAAATCATAGATATATCGAGTGTTTTTTTTTTTAATTTCATATCCAAACACAAGTAGTACAGTAGTAAGTAAGTGGTACAACATGAGTTACACCAAATTAGGATACATTACAATGAGATTAGCTTAGATTTGGTAGGTGAATTATACAGGGAAATAATAATTAAATATGAAAAAAGGAAACTATACTAACTTATATACAATAGATATGGCCAGATGTTCCTCCAGTATCTTGCACAATCAACTGCTCTTTCTGTGCAAGGTGATGGAAGAAAGGGGCAAGCAAGAAGGTGTTCCATGGACTGGGTTGTCCGACACTCACAATTGTCTGGGCCAGTGAGGTAGCCCCATTTGATGAGGTTTTGTTTGCAGCGTCCTGTCGTTCACAGTCTGCTGAGGCTTTTCCAAGTATTCAAGTCCAAGTGGGCACCACGTGGAAGATGTTCAGCTATTGGAATACCAGTATTATTTTCAGGATACAGTGCAAGCCATTGTTGAAGTCTTGTCTCTGGGAGGTTTTTAGGTGGTTCAACAGTTGCCAGGAAGCTAGGTCGGGATCTTAGTCTTTGGGGCACTGTGGTCTGGCCGAATAGTGGGTGGTGTACATCATTCATTTGTCTGCTTCTTTCATCAGCTGAGAATGAAAATCTTCGAATTAAAGGGGGGGTGCAATACCAGCCAAAGTATATGGGTCTTTAAGTGGTGTTAGTTTCAGGCATCCTGTAATTAAGCGGCAGCTTAATTACAGGATGCTGGATCAAGTTTTTTAGCATGGCAGGATCTGGGCAGGCATATTCAGCAGAAGAATAGCAAAGGGCCAAGGCAGAAGATCTCAGTGTGTCAGGGTCTGCACCCCATTTGGAGGAGGTAAGCTTTCATAATATATTGTTTCTTGCATTCACTTTTGCCATTGTTTTTTCTATGTGGGTTTTATATGAGATGGTGCGATCGAATGTTCTATTTCAGAGCCTTCCCAAGAAATCTGTAGCTTCCTGTTGGCTTCCTTATTGTTAAGGTGGAAAAGGCCAGTCTGGGTTTTCAAGGGGTTTGGTTTTAGTTGATTGCTGGTATAGTATGTGGTTAGATTATTTAAGGCAAGTGCTAGAGTAGTTTCAATGGACTTGAAATTTTTTGATTGAGTAGCTATGGCAAGGTCATCAGCATAAATAAAATTTCTAGTTCCTGGAAAGATGGGGAGATCATTGATGTAGATGTTGAAAGTAATGGCGATAACACACTTCCCTGGGGGAGGCCATTTTTTTGGGGGGTGACAGAGGCTCTTCCTAACCCCCAGGTCCACATAAAAGCGTCTGTTTTCCAAGAGTGATTGGATCCGGAGGACAAGGCTATAGCCTCTAGTTATTCTGTATATTTTATTTCTGAGTGTGAGATGGTTTATGGTATCATATGCTGCAGTTAGGTCTACAAAGACTGCTCCCGTGGCTAGTTTTTTCTCATAACCATTTTCTATATATTGAGCGAGGTTGAGAATTTGTGATGTGCATGATTTGCCTGGCCTAAAGCCAGCCTGCTCAGCAATAAGATGTGGTTCGATTAGGGGTTGTAGCCTATTCAAAATTAATCGTTCATAGAGTTTAAAGAGGTTGCTGAGTAGTGATATAGGTCTGTAATTTTTTGCTTCTGTTGGAGTTTCCCTGGTTTCAGAAAGGCCACCACTTTGGCATGCCTCCAGATAGTTGGTATCCTGAGGCAAGTGTTGTATAGGTTTAATATCCACTCTTTAGTCCTGTTTCCAAAATGTTTAATCTGTTCATTACAGACATCATCAAGGCCTGCAGATTTTTGAAGTTTTAATTGGTTTATGGCAATTAAATTTGAGTTCAGTTATGGTGAAATCTGAGTTAATCATATTTTGTTCCTCACTTGGGGTTCTAAGTATCTTCTTTTTTGTGTGCTTTTTAGGGAATTTTCCATTCAGCAGCAGCTGGTGAGCAGTTTGATTAGCTGTTACCTTCGGATGCTCATATGGCTTAGTGAAATCCTTCCTAATTCTGTTGATAAAGTTCCATGCCTTTCTGCTACTATGGGTCATATCAAGGGCTTCTATTTCGTTTTTCCATGAGGAACGCCTTTTTGCTGCCATCTTGGAGCATAATTTTTCTCCTGCTTGGATAGTCTCTTCTGAGAAGGGGTTGGTGTTGTAAAGTTGTATGTAATCAGCATACATACTGGGCTTGTATGTCATTGGAAAGGCCTGGAATGTAGTTTGTGTAGCATCCTCAGGGGATGTGTTTGGTGGAGATTTTCCTCAGTATTTTTATGAATTCAGGATATTCTTGAGGGTTTGGTGGGACTTGTTATATGGAGCAGTCGAGATCTTCCATGAAACCATTCCAATTAGTTTTTTGGAAATTAAATCGTCGTCTGTAAGGGACTATTAGGCATAATTGCTGAGTTGAATTGAAACATTATAGGTCTATGTTGAGTATGTGGAATTGGATTTAAGACCTTTTTAACACAAATGTCGGATATTTTTGAGCTAACAAATATGAGATCAGGGTTATAGCCTTGCTTCCATCTGCCATTGTTGAAAGAAGCAGGGAGTTTTGGATTATGTATCAGGTTTAGAGAAGGTTTTCAGCCAATTTTTCAACAAGTTCTCCATCTTCGTTGGACTTTGTGTAACCCCAGTTAACACCACGGCTGTTAAAGTCACCTAATACAACATTAGTCATGTATGCATTATTATTGAGGAGGATGTCAGGGAAGGAAAAAGATTCTTCTGGTGGTTTATAGACTGAGGTGATTGAGATATTTTTAAATGTGATTGTAATAATCTCAATGTTTCTGTTGTTCATCAAGTCAATGGACGATGGGATCAAGTTTTCTTTTGTAAATATTGCAGTACCATATTTATCATGAGGTATTTCTTTGATGAGTTTCATGCCATGGATGTAAGGTCTTGCAGCACCTTCTCCTCTGTGAGTTGTTATCAAGTGTTGATTGGGTTAGATGCTAATAAGGCTGTAGGAATGGATGACATATCACATGTTTTTAAAGAATATTCAAATTAGTTATGCCCATGACCTGGTTATTTAATGAAAATCTTGCAGTGGAATAGATTCCTAAGGAGTGGAAGAAAAGCAAGACAGTACCACTCCAGAAACATGGTTTCAAGAAAAAAGTTTCCAATCATAGAATCCATTGAGTTGCTCATGTAATAATAAATAATTAGTAATAATAAATTAACTTGCCTAAACTTATAATGGCACATCTTGTGCTATCATAATAAATAAGTATACAGCTGAAATGAAAATAACTATCTCAGCTAGATAGTTTTTTGAAGAGAATGTACATTTTCATTTTCAGTTAAGTGGAAGCAATAGTTTTCACAAGAAGTAATACTGAGAGACTTGTTTTATAAACTGAGCAGTTGGTTCCACTATAATTTGTTCTACGTATCTGCTATAATGGAAAACATTCTCAAGTTCTCAAGAGAGCATATATATTATTGCTTTATTTCTGTGATGGTAACTGATACAAACTTAATTATCACTTTTTTAGTATTTTAAAATAAGTTTTATTTTTTTATAACAACATTAATTTCTGAATAAGATAAAGAAAAACACTGTAAAGAGAGTCATACAATATGCACTATTTGTTGTCAGACTAGATTGTATTATTAGCATGAGCAAGTTCACAAGCACATAACTGTTGCTGCTTATGTTATAGTCAGTTACTTTCTAAATACAGAACTTTATTTTAGTACATTAGAAAAGCAATAGCATATCACCACATTATTTTTTACTGTAATAATTAGATTTGATCTAATACATAAAGATACCCAACCCTGCCAGAATGAGTAGTCTGGCATGATATACAAGAAAATATTCTTTTAAATTATAGTTTATAGAATAAGTGAAGCCTGTTTCATATTCTTATAAAAAAAAAAAAGCAAACCTTATTCATCATCATCTTAGTGGTAAGATGATGTACATCCCTTTTCTGTAGCAAATTTAAAAAATTTCCAGAGTTAACTATCTTATATCTTTCGAAACTTTGAATCAACTAGCAATGCTTATCCAAATCCTCTTTCAGTTCTAGAATTATGCAAGGGTATGATTAACTATGCAGCAACCACAGTTCATGTTCATATTATTTCTGCATTTCTTTGTGTTGCTACCTACAAGATACAATTTTCAGTATTGTCCCTCATTCTTCCTCCCCAATCTTTAGCATGCAGTGATAGAATATTAAATCTAATAGAAAGTGATAGGTATGCAAAACAGCAATATAACAGACCCTTTTCATGATTTTCAGAAGATTTTGGAAAAAGTACATGGGATTTCCAGTAACCTAAGCCCTAAGCTTTTCACATACACATAGAATGCTCAAATCCCCTCCCTCCCCCAACACACCAATTAAATGCATATTAAGTTGACTAAATGTAGTAAGGAACCAAAATTATGCAGTACTACAAACAAAATATTTCATATCATAACAATTTCACATCTATCATGTATACTTGCTAGGTTGATATAGATGCTTATGAATGTCTTTAGGGCATAGATGACTTTCATTGCCTGGTGTTGGCTTGAGTGAACCTCTAGCCAGGAGGCTGCAGGTTCAAATCCTGCCAGGGGCATGGATGTTTGTGACTGTCTTACTAAATGTACTGCTATAACTTGTGTCCTAGTGCAGCATGACCTTTCATGTCTTTGCACCATAAAAATCAGAAATAACTAACTCATTGCCTGGTTTGTGAGACCACCATTCTTACTTACTGGAGAAGTGAGTGGCTTGAAGGTCCATGTCGGTCTTGAGAACAGGGTTTTTGGATTATCTAGTATTCTTCCTACCAAAATATTAATGTACAATAAGTACAACCTTTTATGATTGGGATTCACATAAAAAAAAAAAAATTATCATGTCCAGTAAAGCATTTATTTCACAAAAAATGAAATAGTACTGTACGCCCACAGATGCGAG
This sequence comes from Typopeltis vanoorti, assembly GCF_054136105.1. Taxonomy (NCBI): domain Eukaryota; kingdom Metazoa; phylum Arthropoda; class Arachnida; order Uropygi; family Thelyphonidae; genus Typopeltis; species Typopeltis vanoorti. The sequence goes on from NC_143560.1 coordinate 121,097,775, forward strand.
ACCTTTTGACACCTCTGTGCATGTCAAAAGAAGGAGAATAGATTCCGATATTAGGGTAATCATACATTTCGTGGGATGAGTGTTTATTATTATACGTCAGAAAATTAGCTTTTCTTTTATGAAAATTCTAGTTTTTAAATGGTAACTATTTTGCTTGTACAACAGTTGGGAAATATATGTATAAAGCACGTGATTTTGCGTGTAGTGACCAATTCGTACATCCTTTATTTCTTTCTCCCCTTCAGCATGAATTGACTATTCTTGGCACTTTGCCAAGGTCGGCTCTACAAAGTGTGGGCATACAGTATTAACTTAAAATTACCATATTCTAATTAATGTTTTAATTGTATATGATTTTCAAAAAAAAAAACATTCATGCAATTCAAAAGATGATCCCATTGAAGATTCAAGAAAGGTTTGTTTTGTAATGCATTATACTGATATGTTATGAGTTATGTTAAGTGTTCATACAGGGTGGCCCAAAATGTACCTACTAAGTTTAAATCCAATTTTCTCTGCAATTAACTGGTATAATTAGAAAAAACTTTACCGAACCATTATAGCCATCAAGTCATTTGTGTTTTCCTTTCATTTTGCAGGGTATGAAAAATGTGAGCCTACACTACTGTGCAGCAGGTATTCATCATCAAAGAGTACATTCGACCATCAGAAAGCCCCCAAAAGGTTAGAAAAGCATTTCAAGTAAAGTTTGGTATCAAGTTGGACCAGGCAGGCACACAATATCAAACCTCATCAGGAAATTTCACAAGACTGGGTCAGTGTTAGACGATCACTCTAAAAGTGGCAGGCCTTCAACAGCAAGGACTGAAAGAAACATGGAAAAAGTTTGGGGAAACATTTAAAAGAAGCCCAAAAAAGTCTACAATGGAGAGCATCTCGGATGTTAAGGATCAATCAAACGCAGCAGTCTTCAGTGAATTCTCAAGGAAGATCTTCATTTGTTTTCCTATGAAATCCAGATCCAACAACATCCAACTACCATATATTCACAAGCAAATATGGTAGCAAGACTGGACTTTGCTAATGCAATGATTAGAAGAATTGAGAACCAGAAATTCATCCTATGAAGCACACTTTTGGCTTGATGTTCGAGAACAGGCAAAACTGGCGAATATGGGGGATCAGAAAATCATGTTTCAGTTTCTTCAAGTCTTCACCCAAAACGTGCGACTGTCTGGTGTGTCTTGTCAAAAGTTGGCATTTTTGGACCTGTTTTTACTGAGGGGACCGTATCCACACTGAAGTATCAAAACTTGCTTGAAAACAATTTCATTCCTTTCCTCCAGGGCTTCTACGGTTCTGGGCTCATGAGTCACTTTTTCATGCAAGACAGTGCTCGTCCCCATCACACAGAATCCATTCGCCAGCTTCTGAATGAATATTTCCCTGGGAATGTCATTGCTTTGGATTATCCAAAGCAGTACATGCAGTACAAAGCAGTGGAAATGAGTAGCCGCCTTATTCACCAGACCTCAATCCTTTGGATTTTTTTATGGTGGCATCTCAAAGACAAAGTGCATCAGAACAATCCGAAGACTTTGGATAAGCTAAAGCCATCTATCGAGTGTGAAATCTTGGCTATTCCAACAGATGTCCTCCACAAGGTGGTGTACAATTTTGTGATACAATTGTGGAAGATCGTCGAGGTTGAAGATAAACATACTGAACATGTAATATAAATGGCATAAGTTATAGACCTTAATACACTTTGGATGAGATTCATATGCTTCCTTGTTCAGGAATAATACAGCATTAAATTTGATAGGTCATTTTGGGCCACCCTGCATTCTTTTCAATAAAAAATGCTCTTCATATGCAATTATGTAATTAAAAATAACAGCAGAGTAATACCCCGACTTACGCGAATCTGGAGTTACGGAGTTTTCTTATATGTACGTATTCCCGTCTCCCACTTCATGGCTCACCACTAGTCATATCTTTCCGACGCCAGCCGCATTTGCCAGTATCGCACATGCTGTGAACAAGTCCTGACGTGTTACACGTGGACTCCATTCATACACGATTTTTATAGTCTAAAAACCTTGCGATTGTTGAATACAATCGCAAGGTTTGATCTACAGGAATCCACAATAAGAACAATCATAAAAGAAAGGTTTACAGATTTTGAAGGACATAGATTCTACCGAGGAACGAATTATAGCCACAAGGCAAGGAATAAAAAAATCATTAGCTTGCTATGAAGAAATTTTGCATGACAAGAAAAAGACATTATCCAGCCAGACGAATCTATTAGATTTTATGCAACCATCGACATCGAAATAACTATTTTTTTTATGTACGAAAAACTACAATTATGATTATATTTCTTAAAAAATATAGGTGTTTTTGTAAACCTTTGGTCCCAATTAACTAATATTTTGTATGTTTGTATATATAAATTACATGCAAAATTATACCCCAAGTTATGCAAATTCGACTTACGTGCTTTTTGTTGGTCTCACCTACCACGTAACTTCAGAGTATGACTGTATAGTATTTACAATAAATGTTTTCTATTGTATTATATGAATATAGTCATTTGGTAACAAAGATCACATACCTTAATCCCATCCTTGACAAGACTTTTAAATTACCTATTGTTTCTGGAATATCAATTAATTCATTATGCTGAACATCTAATGTTGATAACTGTATGCAGTTTCCGATTTCTAAAAGAATAAAAACAAAATTATTGTCCCAAAATGAATTTTAAAAACCATTATTGGAAAAAAATTTATTTAAATAATTTTGCTTTCTCAGTTTTTCTTTTTTAAGAGAAATAAAAATCAATTAACATTCATTTTTAACCTAGATTTACTAGAATATAATAAATTTAGTTTAATCCTTTATCCAAGTGTGAGCAAACAAAGCTTGTGCCTGAAAATATCTTCAGGACTGGGGTAAGGTAGTACAACACCGGGCAACTCGTAGCAAAGGTGGACCAAGCTAACATCACTCCTATCTCAGTATCTCCCATAATGCAAAACACATCTGCTTTTTGGCAACTCCTATAGGTAAAGATGACCTCACCATTGCTTCTGCCTGGTATCTCCACTTCTGGGCCTGGCTCCCACTGAAGAGGCCTCAATAAAGGTCAAAACTAGTCTGGGTTGTGGCCCTTCCCTTAATGCATAACATTATACATATCCGTAAGGATATGTATAATGTTATGTATTATTGTCTTTAGATGGTAGGTGATGTTCAGTGTGATGCCATCACCATGTTTACTGGCAGCCTTGAAATAACTTGAAAAAGTTCCATGTTTGGTTCCCAGATTATATAACCATTAGCCCATTCATACTATCACTAATGTAATGCATTATAAGTTAAGTTTACAACAGTATTTCATGGGTTGGATCTGCATTTAAAAAAAAAAAAACTTTTAACTGCAGTTTACATTACTTCTTTCAAATGAAAATAATTTTTTGTTTGTGTGTGTGTTGTATGCTTGTTTTGAAAGAAGCATATGTGTCTCCCAAACTTAGGTCCTTGTTCACAATCACTCCCAGATCTCTCATCTCCTCTACGTCTTCCAAAATATTTGGATTGATTGTGTACTCTACATCCCATCTCTGCTTCCCAAATTTTAAAACCTCACACTTCACATTGAATTGACAACCCCACTCATTTACCCATCAGCTGGTGTATTCAAGTCTACTTGTAAAGCCACAGCTTCCACTCTACTCCTGATAGCTCCCCCAACTTTGTATCTTCATCATCAACAACAGCATATCATCATTCAAACTTTACCCAATATCATTTGCATACAAATTAAACATACAGATGAACCCAAAACAGACCCTTGGGTACACCACTAGTAACTTTAGGGGATATCACTCCTCCACAGATAACTCACTGATACCTATCAGACAGCCAATCTATCCAGTGAACTAATTTACTGTTTAGCCCCATCCATTCCAATTTAATCACTAGCTTGTTATGTGGCAATTTATTCGAAAAAATAAGTGCAAAATTTTGTTGATTTTTACGATGTGTTGTTTTTTAAATACAATGTTCTCCATGAAATTAATGATGGTTTTATTATATCAAAATGGAGGATATTATGAATCCATCTGTATTTTATAACCAAATGTAGAAAGAAAATCAAGCTTCGAAAACTTACCAGTGAGCTAATGAGAACAAGACTGCAATCAGAGTTGCATTGGCAGCACGATTTATGCAACACAAACTCTACCTACAACCCATACATTTGCCTTTTATTAGTGAATCGAGTAGGTTTCACTAGCCTGAAACACCAAGCTTCAACAAAATTACAAGCAGAATTGAGTACAAAAGCTTATTCAATGCTGTGCCAAACTATGTCAGAAAGTTAAATTCATCATAAGTGATCTCTAGTGTGTGCATAATAAAATATAGAGCTGAGAAGCTTATATTTATCTTACATAGATATTGTAACAAAGAATATTACAAACTCATCTATATTTTATAGCAAAATATGGAAGCAAGCAAAAAGAGGAAATGTAGAAAAAAACTTTTGATAGTTATTATATTTAGGGAAAGCAAAATTTTACTTTTTTTTTTGGATCTTCTTTGATAAAAAGAGAAAGTCTTCATTTTGGCAAAGTAAAATAGACATAAATGGGAAATGTTAAAGACTCATTCTTATTTTGAAGCCACAAAATAAGAATGCACGCACACACACACACAACTTTTGGAGTTACAAATAAACAAGGGAGAGCATAAGCTCTTATGAGAATGAAAGGAAAAATGGATTGATCTGTTGAAAGTTTATTTTTCACTTGGTTAGAGTATAATAAATTTAGTTTAATCCTTTATCCAAGTGTGAGCAAACAAAGTTTGTGCCTGAAAGTATCTTCAGGACTGGGGTAAGGTGGTACAACACCAGGGCACTCCTTGCAAAGGTGGAGCAAGCTACCAACACGCCTATCTCAGTATCTCCCATAATGCAAAACACATCTCCTTGCGGATATGTCTAATGTTATGCATTAAGGGAAGGGCCACAACCCAGACTAGTTTCGACCTTTATTGAGGTCTCTTCGGGGGGAGCCAGGCCCAAGTGGAGATACCAGGCAGAAGCATTAGCAGGTCATCTCTACCCATAGGAGTTGCCAAATGGTGTGCCACCCTTTTTTAATAAATTACTCTGGATTTAGAGAAAGATGTTGAAAGTTTATTTTTCACTTGGTTAGAGTATAATAAATTTAGTTTAATCCTTTATCCAAGTGTGAGCAAACAAAGTTTGCGCCTGAAAGTATCTTCAGGACTGGGGTAAGGTGGTACAACACCAGGGCACTCCTTGCAAAGGTGGAGCAAACTACCAACACTCCTATCTCAGTATGGGTAGAGATGACCTGCTAATGCTTCTGCCTGGTATCTCCACTTGGGCCTGGCTCCCACTGAAGAGACCTCAATAAAGGTCGAAACTAGTTTCGAAACTGGGTTGTGGCCCTTCCCTTAATGCATAACATTAGACATATCCGCAAGGAGATGTTTTTTGCATTATGGGAGATACTGAGATAGGAGGGTTGGTAGCTTGCTCCACCTTTGCAAGGAGTGCCCTGGTGTTGTACCACCTTACTCCAGTCCTGAAGATACTTTCAGGCGCAAATTTTGTTTGCTCACACTTGGATAAAGGATTAAACTAACTTTATTATTATAATGGATTTATTTATTTATTTTAAAATGCTGAAATGAATACATACAGCTCTCCTTTGATAATTACTCTTAACCACCTTACCAGCCATTATGGATCAAATATGCATCCTCATACGCTTCATATCCATCATATATTTCAATGTAATATCAATAGTATTACAATTTTAATATGCACTTTGCATCCATGATAACCTTGACGTTTATAGACGTCTTGGTCTGTAGCGTGGTTAAGCACCAACTATTTTTCGCTTAGGAAAAATACAATGTTCTGAAACAAAATTGCTTTTGTTAAACTGTGAATGAAACTATGTTGTGTATTTTGTTTTTTTTTTATTCACATTTAACATTGCTTATTATATATTAATCATGACTTGCATATATTATATATTAATCAGCTATTAATTTATTAAACAATAATATGTGTATAATTTATTATAACTGATATATACATTATAACGTGAATATTATTATAGTTATCTGTATACGAAATGAAAGAGTTGATTAAGTAGCTCTAATATTCTATTTATTGTGTTTTTATTAACTCAATGTAGTGGTATAGCCTTATGTAACATTTACAAAAATATTTACGTTTATTTGTTGTCTTGGAAACGCATGAAGTAAACGAGCGCGAGTGGAACAGAGCGTGAGCTGGGAGAAGAATAATAATAAAGAAAAAAAAAAAGATAACGAGAGAGTTGGGACGGAATTTTGAAGTGAAAGGAAGCAAGGGTATAAACTAGAGAAGTGGAAGTAAATGAAAGGTTCTCAAGGGCAGAAGTTAAAAAGGATGATATTTATAAGCGAGCAAAGACGAAGTGAATCTTACAGTTAGCTGAGGATGAAGTCAGCAGTAATAATAAAAAGAAATTAATGCCGTAATCAGATAATATAAAAAGCTGGACGTTCAGTGAAGGATTCTGAATAAACCCAGTTGGTCTAGAATTACGACTTATTTCTAATTTGCCCTAAGAAGAACTGCACAGTGTTTAATTGTTTAATGAGTGGTAACAAGGATAATTAAAGTATCCTACAGTTGATGTCTAGAGTTCTAAAGTGCGATTAATAGTGTTTTAGTTATAACTGTGGATAAGTCTATAATTCTCAGAAACTGAGAATGTGTATGTGAAGGTTTGGAAGATTGAACTAATGTGATTGAATTGACCTAATGTTTAACTTGTTTCTATTGTTTAAAATTAGAAGTAAAATTTATGTATGTGTTATATAGCTTATATTAATAAGTTATAGATGTGTTCTTAAGTGAAATAAATATATTTTAAAAGTATATTCACAACGTAATCGATGTACTAGGAACTAATTCTGGTAAGGACTATCATATTGAATTATTTCAATGCATGAAGAATTGAGTGTTAACTGCGCTACGTTTAACCTAACTTTAACTGTGGAAATTCTTTGAAATTGAGAATCGAAGATAAGAATCGCTTGAGAGATATTTACAGCTATTAGTGCCTGCGATATTTTTGAGCTTATAGCATGGCTGAGAAATGTGTGGAAACTGATTAGATAGGAAGTTCTATTGTGTTTAATTAAGTGTAGGAACTTCATGACTCAGAAACTGAGAATGTGTATGTGAAGGTTTGGAAGATTGAACTAATGTGATTGAATTGACCTAATGTTTAACTTGTTTCTATTGTTTAAAATTAGAAGTAAAATTTATGTATGTGTTATATAGCTTATATTAAATGTTTCATTTTGTTAATCTAATTATTGTGTTTGCCTGAATTCCTTTTTATTGCACCGTTCACAAAAATTCGAATCTTGCGGGAATCCCAGGTAGAAAACAAATACTTCGGCCAGAATGAATGAGGAGACTGCTAACTAACTTTGAATTGATCCTGCTGTTTTATATAGACTTATCTAAGGATAGAGTGGCGCAGTATAATAGAAATTTCTCTACCCTTGGATTGGTGATCAATTTACAATTAGTTGTGTTTTATTTTATGAAAGTGACTTAAACAAGATGGCGGATTCGAACATGAAGAGAACAACGTCACGACACTTTGGTATTGATCTGCCTGATCTCTGATGAGAACCAACAGTTCGAAACAGATAGCTGTCAGGCCAGTGAAACCTTAAACTAATAAAAGGTGAATATATGGATGCCTTGACAGCACACATCTTTTTAATGCAAACTAAGACAACATGATTAAGTATTATTACATGTTTTTTAATCTTTCTTCATTCTACAATTTGCAGAAATGCTGAATATTTGGCTAAAGAATAATTAATTAAAATTTAATTAAATCAATTAATTATGTATACCAATACATATACATCAATTTTAATGATTATTATTTTTTTAATTTCTTTTGAAAACATTTGTTTATAAAATTTACTTCAGTATGCTTTAGCCAAATTTCAAACCAAATATTCAGTGCTTCAGGTGCATCCCAACTATATATATCAGTGGCATCTCTTATTGTCCTGCCTATCTTTGCATCACCAGCAAACAATTCAAGATCTCCTGTCAAGGCCTTCCCAATACATATCATTAATAAATACATTAAACAACAATGGTCTAACGACTGATCCTGGAACACACCACTGGTCATCTTAAATCTGGCAGATTCATCCCTTTCCCTCTCCATATACCACTTTCTGAGATGTCTGTCAGCCACCCATTTATCTAAGTCTATGATTTAGATGACAATTCCACATTCTTCAGTTTATGCAACAGCCTTTCATGTGGTATACTATCAAATGCCTTAGCAAAGTCTAACAGTATCACATTATCCATTTCCTTTATCCAATTCGACATAACATTGTTATAATATATGAGTCAATTGCTAAAACATGACCATGCTTTAGTAAACTTATGTTCTTTGCAAAGTTTCTTTGTTCACTCATTTCAAGCACTTCTATTTCTTCATCCAGTGTAGTGGTAGCACTGTGTTATGTACACCAAATTGATAGATCTTGGTGAAGAGAACACTCTTTATTTGAATTACTGCATCTGCTTCAAGGGTACCATATGCATTCAGAAAAGTTATTTTTCCACATTCATTCTTTCTTTTACTTGCAGAACAACAAAATTCTTTTGAGTTGCCTTTAACCTTGCACAGTCAATTTCTTTTTATACTCCACCTTAGCTTTCTGTACAATACTCTTAACTTTTCTGGCCTATGTTTTATATATTTCATAACCCATTTCACTCATTCTCACAATATTTCTTCCACATCATCATCTTCTGAAGAATAAATAAGACTACAGATCCATTTCACTCCCATCCTATTTGTTCTTCAAACTCTATGGACACATTCAGATACTGAATAATTTAAGCATCTTTTCAAAGCTTCCCATGTGTTGCTATCTTTCCCATTCAGTAACTGGTACTCTGAAGCCCAATATAGTATTCTTCTGATTTTGTCATAATTTACAGATTTGTAGTTCAGCATGTAACCTGTCCTAATTGAAACATCCATATAGTTAGCTACTTCCCAGGTTTGTATGGCATGATTACTGTCACTCACTAGTGGCAAAACAGTTACACCTACTGACCTATGATCAAATATAAGACTCAAGTTGCTTCTTTGACATGCTGCTTGAGAAAGTTCTTGCAACAGTCAATAAATTTGAAGAGTGAGAAAGTGAAAAACATAAGTATATTACCTCGATATCATAAAAATTAATTAAGAAGGGCTATGATGGCAAATGATTTGATGTTTAGGCTGTCTAGAAGAATGGATGCAAGTTTTTAGATGTGTGGAGTGAGTTTGAGGGAAGACTGGATTTGTATAAGAGGGACAGCCTACACCCGAATGTGTTTATTATCAGGGAAACTAAATTTATAGGGAAGAATGGCGAGAATATGAGTGTAAGAGCGACAATGTTATTTAACTGTGTTAATGACAGAAATGGGCATTATCATGGAAATGATGATGAGGAGAGAACAATTTCGATTTTGTATTCGTCTGGTTCGGATCCATTAAATGTGTGCAAAGATGTATACGGCACTAGAGAAGAACAGAGATTTGCAAGTTCTTCAACTGTGTCATGCAAATAACAGTATGCAAAAAAACATGCCAGTAGATTATTATGTCTGTACACAAATGCTAGGAGTATCAGAAACAAAGAGAAGAATGGTTGAGTTTGTTAGTTTGATTAGCTAATGTTATCAGTTGACTTGAATCCAGTCAGAGTTGAGACCTATGAACAGTATTTCATGTAGCAGTGAGTTTGAAGTCATCTGTGTGAGATGGAATCTAACAAGATCAATTACATAGTGGGATATTGCTACAGACCTGGTGGATTGGTTACTAGTGATGAGGAAATGCATCGCCAAATAGAAAAGATGAGCATGAAAAGAGTAATAATAATGAGAGACTTTAATTATCCAAATATTGATGGGTGGCAGTAGCATCTCATGAGAAGAATGAAAATGAATTTATTGAGCTGTTGTGGGACAACTTCATCAAGATACATGTTACATAGAACTCTAGGTCAAAGAATGTTAGATTTGATTATAGTGTCAGAGGGTGTTTCAGTTAAAGATGTAGATATTCTGCTTCCGGTTAGTGACAGTGATTATGCGGCACTCACTTGGGAAGTGATTAAGTTCATGAATGTTCCATTCAGAAAAAGTTACATGCTGAACTACAAAGCAGGAAATTATGACCAACTGAAGGGTACTGAGTTCACTGGAATGGGATAGCTTGCTGGACGGGAAAAATATCGACAGCATTTGGGAAGCATAAATACTTAAATGGTGTAATATCAGAATGAGTACCGAGAGTTTGAAAATAAATAGGATAGGAGTCAAATCGCCTGACTCTAGGTATGCAGTCTGCCATTATCTCCCTCAAACACTCCTTTACCACTTCCCATGCACTATCAACATCCAGCCCTTGCAGTTTTACATGCCATGGCACTGATCCAAACAATCTCCTAAGCTTGTCATACTTACCACAGCCGGGTAATTCCACATATTGTTAAGTTCCATCAAGTCGTTTGACTCCTGGTGATTCCATGAACATACACCCTCCATTCAGATCTGTCCCTGGCCATATCTTTCAGAATTTCCAAGCGCATTCCAGTTGCTTCTTTAACTCCATCCACTAATCTAATTCTTGGTCTTCCTCTTCTCCTGCTTCCATGAACTTTAGCAAGCATCATCATGTTCCCCAGACTGTCATTTGCTCGCATATGTCTGAAGTATGACAATTTTTGCTTGATGATCATAGCTTCAAGGGAGCAATCTGACTTTATTCTGTCTATCACTGATTTATTGGTTTGCTTTGCAGTCCATGGTATTCTTAGTAAGCATCTTCAAACTCATAATTCAAATGCATCTATCTTCCTTCTTTCACTCTTTCTCAGGGTCCAACTTTCACATCCATACAGTACCACAGGGAATACCACTGCTTTCACGATTCTGATTTTTGTTGCGAGGCTAATATCTTTAAAGATCTTGTTTAAATTTGTCATTGCTTTCTTTCCAAGCAACAATTTTCTTCTAACGTCTTCAGTACAATAACCATCTTGATCAATTCGGGATCCTAGGAGCACAAAATTGTTAACTTGCATCCATTTTCTCCCCATCTACTTCAAAATCATTAAGTTCACATGTTGCCATAACTTTCGTCTTTTTGGGGTTAAGTTTAAGACCATATTTAGCACTTTCTTCTTTAACTTTCATAATAAATTCCTCCAATCATCTGCATACTCAAATTATTAATATTTCTTCCACCAATTTTAATTCCAACTGAAGAGTTCTCCAGCTCTGTCATTCTTAAAATGTATTCCCTGTACAAGTTAAACAGGTACGGAGATAAAATGCATCCTTGTCGCACCCCTTTACCTATTCTGAAATACTCAGTTTCTCCAAGATCTGTTCAGACAGTAGCTTCTTGTTCATAATAAAGATTAATCAGAAGGATAATGAACTGCTCTGGTACTCCCATTGTTCTTAACACATTTCACAGTTTCACATCATCTACAGAGTCAAAAGCCTTACTATAGTCAAGGAAACAAAGGTAGACATTCTTTTGATATTCCTGTGCTCTTTCTATTATCCATCTCACATTGGCAATTTGATCTCTTGTTCCTCTGCCTTTTCGAAATCCTGCTGTTCATCTGGCATTTCTCTCTTTGTGAATGGTTCCAGTCTTTTCTGAATGATCTTAAGTAAGACTTTATTTGCATGAGAAATCAGTGCTATAGTTCTGTACTTTTTGCACTTTCTTGCACCGCCTTTCTTCAATAAAGGTATATAAATTGACTTTTTCCATTCCCTAGGCAATTAAATTGTGATCCAAATTCGCTGACATAGAGCTGTTAAAATTTTAACTGAACTTCCTCTTCTCCCAGGGAGGTATTCCATCTTCTCCTGGTGCCTTCTTACTGAATAACTGTTGCAATGCCCACCTCACTTCACTCTCCACTGGTACTCGCTCCTCTGTAAAATCCTGCTCTTCAAATTTCTGAATAATTTTGGAGTCCTTTCTGTAAAGGGCTTCTGTATACTCTTTCCATCTTTCTTTGAATCTGTAGCTTCTGTAAGATATCCTTTGTGTTTACTTTTCAATATTGTCACCTTGGCACTAAACTTCCCTGTTAGTTCTCTGATCTTTTTGAAAAGATCTCTTGTTTTGGTCTTCTATTTGTTGGCATTCCTGGTTAAAGTATTTTTCCTCGTCTCTTCTGGCTTGTTGTTGAAACTCTGCATTCAAATGCCGTACTTCCTGCAAATTTCCTGTGGCCTTCATTTTCCTCCTTTCCTGAGCAGTTTTGATGGCATCTTCTGACAGCCATCAAAATATCTTTAATCTCTTCCCATAGTTCACCTGGTTCTCTTTCACACAAATTGAGTGTGTTGATACTAATATTGTATTCAGCTGGTATGTTTCCAAGATCATATCTGATCGACATTTGTGTTGTTTTCAGTTTCCATAATTTCACATGTATCGTAGCCACTAATAACTCATGGTCTGTTCCACAGTCTGCACCTGGAAAAGTCTTGACAGACTGAATTGCACTTCTCCATCTTCTTTGTCCAAGTATATAGTCAATTTGATTTCTGCATTGTCTATCAGGTGATATCCATGTGTACAGTCTTCTTTTGTGCTGTTTAAAGGTGTTAGCAACAAACAAAGAATTCGCTGCACAAAACTCAACTAGTCTCTTCCCTGCAGTGTTACAAATACCAAAATGACCTGTTATTCCTTGTTCCTCAGTCTCTCCCACTTTTCCATTCCAATCTCCGATAAGTAGCCATAAATCGCGCTTTGGTGTTGCATCTATCACTTCTTGAAACTTGCCATAAAATTCTTCAATGTCTTCTTCTGGTGCCTCTGTAGTGGGTGCACAAACTTGAATGATGGTCATATTCACTGGATGTCCACTCACTCTGAGAGAAATGATTCTGTCACTCACTGGATTAGAACCTAATATATACCTAAGCAATCCTTTTCCTGAGTAAGAAAGATTCCACATATACCCCATCTTAACTGAAAATCCCACACATACAGTCACCTATCAGGTCAAGACCATATGATCACTCTCACCAATTGGTGGCAACATGGTCCTATTTGTTATAGACAAATTCTCAGATGCAATTACTAGATCGGGCACTCTCGAACCCCTAGTATATTCCATTACATGCTTTTTCAGGTAATTATCTCTTAGTAACTGCATAAAATCCATTCCCTTCCTCCGACGTGTCCTCTCCTCCTTCCAATCCATGTTACCATAGTTGAAATCCCCCATAATAATTACCTGTCCTCCACTTATTGAGGCTATTTGTCGATGCATACTATCTCCATCTTTTCCATCCCCTGGTCTATAGCAGCATCCAACTGCATATTTTGTTCTGCTGGCCTCAATCTCACACCAAATATCATCAAGATGTGTTATTTTCCTGGCCTGCAGTCGAATCTCTACACTCTTTGGTTGCAGTTTATCAGCTATCATCAATAACACTACTTCCCTCATTCTTTTCTCTCTATCCTCCCTGAACACACTATACCCTTTACATTCTATCTCGCTAGCAATATCATCTTCTGTTAGCCAAGTCTCACTAATGCCAATAATCTTTGACCAGGATTAGCCAACCAATGCCAAAAATTCTTCCTGCTTGTTCCTAATGCTCCTGGCATTAGTACATAAAGTGCAAAAGCCCCTTAGGCCAACACCATCCTGATGCTTTATACTAACTATCCCATTCTGGTTTGTTACCAGTGATACTAATTTAGGCATATTATACATTCTTACACCCAACTGCCTCACTGGTGTCTGCATATCTCCACTCAACAGCTTACCCACCTTTCCTAAAAGCTCCAGTTTCTCTGATTCTGCACATTCACTTTCACTTCATTCATCACTTTTTTTCCCAGTCTCTGAATATCGAATCCATTCAGATGCAAGCATCCTTCTTGTATAAGTCCTTTCACTTGTCAAACTCGCTCCACAGATCCACAAACTCCTCCTGCATAACCTATCCATTAAGTCATTCACTATTATGACCCTCCTTCTCAGCTCTATTCTGTCATACTGCAGCAACAGACTCACTATCTTAACTCTCTCACTCTTTTCTTTTGCTGCTTCCAGTAATTCTTTAGTCCTCTCTCATGCCATACTGTGAAAGTATGCTGAATGATTTTAATCATTCATTCCACCATTACAATCATTTCTTTCACTCTACCCTTTTTTACTCTAATAGCCTCACTATCATTATTAATTTTTGCACTAGGAAAGCACGATTTTGTCAAACTCTCATTGATTACACCTTTTACAATTGAAAAAGCCATATAATACTCAATCCTCGATTTTTCTCTCTCCCCACCTCTCTCTCTCTCTCTCTCAGTCAAGCCTTCATTTTTCTTATCTTATGCTTCTTTCTTTGTTATCAGCTGATCCACTAGACATTTCTGCAATCGCTCCAGCTGCTGCTTCGCCCTATGTATCACTTCACACAACAGAGCTATCTCCCTCATTGCAGCCAACTCTTCATTCTTTACATCAGTCAAATTATTCTTTCATTCAACACTTTTTTCTTGCTTTCAATCATGTCACATTTAATCGCACTTTCAATGCTATCTGGTGTTACATCACAATTTTCAATCGTATTCTGAGTTCATTCCACTACTTCAATCTCGTGATCTATGACACACTCTTGTCCTTGCTCTCATGGCATTTTCAGCACATTTTCCCACCACTATTGCTTTCAAACCAAATTCCAGCTGCCTTTGATAATGCATACATTGCACTGCATGAAGTCCCTTTGATTAAATTCTTTAAACAATGATGATGACTTGGACACTGTTCTGCTTCACGTTGGTGCCATGTGCTATGTTACATATTTTACCATGCAAAAGACTAAATTAACAATATTTAAATCAAAAATTTTAACCTAAACTAATTAACTCCATAATGTCTAATTCTAACACAATTTTTTTTAGCTGATAGCAGCATCCAACTGTATGTTTTGTTCTGCTGGCCTCAATCTCACACCAAATATCTTCAAGATGTGTTATTTTTGGCCTGCAGTCTAACCTCTACACTCTTTGGTTGCAGTTCATTGACTATCATCAATAACACTCCTTCAGCACTATTTTTTAAAACTAAACAACTTAGCTTTCGGTTTTCCAAACACTGTCCTACCATCACACACCACCTGACGGAATTCGTAATTCCATTGCACGAGGGTGGTGCAAAGACTGATGTATCCAACTACCAATTAGTATCTCAGGAGTGGTGGTGGTGTTGAAGATTTTGGAAAACTTGGTTAGGGCTTGCATTCAGAAATGGGTTGACAGTGAATCTCTTCTTTGCAATGAACAGCATGGGTTTATCAAACCTTCCTTTAGTAAATTTTTTAGGAAATGACAATGTAAACTAAATTATTAATTATAAAAACTTTAATAACTACCTATATTTTGGCAACGCTACATTGCCATCTTCAAGGTTCACAAAACAATGATATGTGCAAGCAGGCACTCACACTAAGCAAATGAGGCTGAAGAAAGGCAACTGAAGTTGGTCACAGAGTCCTAAAAGGTATCCCCTAGTGTGCTAAATTGGGTTGTCTTGGCCGTTGGGCTGACGATCTTAGAATGTATGCTTCCCAAATTTGGGGCAATCTTATGCAACCAAATTTGTTGAGGTTTGGGAAGTTTTTTTAGAACTAAGGCTAATTTACAGAATAATCTTTTATTTGTACTTGCAGTAGTGTAATAAAGTTGCCTTCTCCAGTGTATTCTGTGTTGGGTGACCAATGCATTGTCAGCAAGTCCTGAGTGGCTGCATTGGTGGAACCAGATGTAGTACTTCTGTTCGGATATCCTGATATTGGCTGTCCTGTCTGTTTGGCCATAGTATGGCAGTTTGCAACTGAAAGGGACATGGTATTCTCCAGGTAAGTCTAGGGGAAGTGGCTGATCTTTGGTGGAGCAGATAAGAGATGCCAATTTCTTATGTGGTTTGAAAGTAGTTCTGAGGTTAAATTTTCTTAGGATTTTTGTTAGTTTTTCAGATGTACCCCTAAATCTATCACCATCCCAGATATATGGGATGGTGATAGATTTAGAGTAATCTCTGCTATGAAAGGAAGGGGGTTTGTGGTTAACTGGTTTTAATATTTTTTTGGGGTTGTAGCCATTGGCTAAGAAGGTGTTAAGGATATGGCTAAGTTCAATAGTTAGAGCATTGCTATCTGAAATAATTAATTTTGCCCTGTTATATAGGTTTTTTATAATTCCATATTGTTGGGAGGGTGACTGTTCGTAAATGTATTTACCTGTACGTGTAGGTTTTCTGTAAAATATTAGTAGTTATTAAAATTTTTATATAATTAATAATTTAGATTCTCTTGTCATTTCCTCAAAAATTAGAAGTATGTCTAACCAATGTATAAGCTTATCTACAAGAATTAAGGAAAAGTCATGTTTTAGCAACTTGCTCACATTCCATAATAATGTTACTACTAAGTTAGACAAGGGGAATGGATACACCATAATACTTTTGGATTTTGTTAAGGCTTTTGAGAGAATATAGTATGGAATACTGTTACATAAATTAGAGAATATGGGTTTGGATTATAGAATATTAGCATGGATAACAGGATGACCGACTGACAGATATCAAAAAGAGGTATATATGGGGAATGTGAGTCTGCAAAATCTAAGGTAAGCAGTGGTGTACCACAAAGATCAATGCTTGGTTCAACTGCTATTCAATCTATACATTAATGACATTGCAAAGAATTTGACATGCGACATACAGCTATCTGCTGATGATGCAAAGCTAGGTTGGGTAATCAGGAGTGCTGCTGATATGCAGTACTTGAAAATGTTTGAATAGGCTGGAATTGTGGGCATGGAAAAATGGATGTCAGTTCAACAGTAAATGTAAAGTCATGAACTTTGGTGTGGTGAGATATCTAATACTTCTTACATAATCCCACCAATATTATATTGGTGGAATTATGTAAGAAGAAACTAATCAGGCTAGGGATTTTGGAGTGTTAGTAGATAAGAAGTTGAAGTTCATGGGCCATGTAGCAAAGATTGCAAATACAACTCTAAATATAATTACAATGCTAAACAAACTTTCACATGTAAAGATAAGGATGTCATTTTGCCTCTTTACAAGGCCTTGATAAGACCTCACTTAGGCTATTGTGTGCAGGTCTGGTCTCCTGGTTTCTGCTGTGATTCTGATACAGTGGACAGAGCGAGAATGTTAAAAATTATATCATGATTGTGGAATAGCGATTATGAAGACAGATTGAGAATTTGTAGACACTAGCAAACAGGAGAAAGAGGGATATGAATGAGACTTACAAACACCTGAAAGTCATACAGGATTTCAGTTGATGAAATTTTTCATTTTATGGAGGGTATCCTTGGAAGCTAAGAATGAATGTTGCTAAGAAGGGAGTGAGGGCTAGATTTTTCTCTCATAGAGTAGTGCTGATTGGAATGGATTGTAGTTGGATGTTGTTTGTGCATGCAGCGTGAATGAATTCCCCGATGAGTCCCTGACTCTCTAGAGGTCTCTCTTAACAATAATAATAATAAATCCTCCTTCACTCTTATCACTAGTTTTCTCTGCTATTCAAACAATATTTGCATAATTTAAGTCACCCACAACAATTACTCATTTAATACCCAAAAAGTAATTTGGCAATGCATTTCTTCATTTAAAACAAATCAATTGTCAGGTCTATAGCAACACTCACCATATATTTCATCCTGTTAGCCTCCTTTGCACACCAGATAGCCTCATCAAGCTCACTTTTGCACAGGGCATTATTGCTTTCATGAGTTTCTATTCTAACTAGATTCAAGTCATCTAATATAATTAGTAGTCCTCCCATCCTCTGTCTCTCCTTCCTAAAAATGTTAAAATATTATACTCTTTACACTCGATTCCAGCTACAGCATCTGAGTGTGAGAGCCAGGTTTCACTACTGGCAAAAATTTTAGGCTACAACATATTCACCAAAGCAACAAACTCAGCTACTTTGTTTCTAATCTTCCTTGCACTTGCGTATAGACATATCACGTTACTTCCTCAACTTTTTCTTGCATTTAAATCTACAGTGGTCTTGGCCCAGCTGGGCAACTTCCTCTTTTCCCTCCCTTCAGCAGATTCACAGTCATGCTCATCATCACTATTATGTGATAAGAATGTCATCCTAGCTGAACTTCCATCACATCCTCTGAAGATGATCTGGTTTCCCTGACTCTCTGCAATGGTCTTATTCTAATAAATTAGACCCATTGAAGAAACAAGTCTCTTCTAGCATTAAACCACACATCCATTTTTTCTACACAGTCTACACATTGAATCATTTGCGTCCAGAGCTTTCTTTCTTAATCATTACCATCATAACTCAGTAATAAACTAACTATTTTTACTTGCATTTCTTTCTCACTTCTTCAATAATTAACCACTAACACCGAAGATGCTGCCATTGATGCTCTGCTTTCCTCTCCCTTACTAGGAGAGTGATTTTGGAAAATTTTAAACAAAAAGCTTGTAAACTTTTTTCAAAAACTCTTCACCTGACTTTATTACACAGACAAAATGTTTGCAGTGACCCACACATGTATTTACAGAATCATTTTTACAACTGATAAAAGAAAATCAGTTTACCATTTCAAGACACTCTAAGAATCATCTTGTAGGAAAACTCAATGATTTATCAAAAATCCATTTATCAACAAACAGAAATACCACCTTTCCCACCTCTGCCCCTTTCAACATTACAGGGTTTTTAAAGTCTTTACCAACAGAGCAAGATCCATCTGATATATTGAGGAAGTACTTAATAAAGAGCTAGCCTTCCTAATAGAAACAAAAAGCATTCTTTTCAAAGGGGTATGGTACTCATAAAATCAAAAGCATGATACATTATCAACCTATGAACAGTTAATTTTTAACATATTTCATTAAAATTTGGTGATTCAGACCAACCACCTCACAGTTTATGTAACATTTTCATGAATATGAAGTATCTTAAAATGTTAAGAGTTTTATAACTTACCTTGAGGTAAATGTTTTAGATGATTATTAGATGCATCAAAAGTTATAAGTTGGGTGAGTTTTCCAATGCCTGCTGGTAATTCTCTAATTTTATTTTCTCTTAAACTCAGCATTGTTAAATTCTGAAAATTTAATGTAACTTGTTACCATTCTTTAGTATAAAGAAAAAATAAATCAACCATTAAAAATTAATATAAAAATCTAAAAACTCCATTTCATCTCTCAGTTAAATGCTTCTAGTATATCAATTTCAGATATTGAGCAAGTTATTTTTAATGTGTTTTTATCCAAACTAGCCTAAATACAGGGTGTCCAAAAAATGCATACACACTTTTGTTAATAACTGCTATGTTTATTTTCTTAAATTAAATTTAAGAAAATATGTAACAGTAAATTTTACAATAAAGATTATATATAAAAGCATTACTTGATTTATATTTAAATGATACGTTATTCAAGTGTTCAAAAAGTATTTCATTAATTCTATCAAGGCATTTGACTTCAATGAGAAAATGATCTGAACATCGATTAACATATCTCTCACAAAATTGTGCAACAATTCTCTTTGATTTCTTGCTGCTGTCTTTAAGTGTTGTGGTTTGTGACAAATTTTGTCTTTGAAGTGCCCCCCCCCCCCCATTAGTGATAATCGAGTGGTGTTAGATCAGGTGAATGCACAGTTTATATTCAACACTACCTATTTGTCAAATCTGTTTGGAAAAGTTTCATTGAGCTGTCTCATCACAATGAAAACAGAGGGATGCTTCATCTTACTAGAAATAAAAATCCTCCTCCTCATCCTAAGACACCTGAAGAATTTGTGGCAATTGATTTCTGATACATGTTGAGGGACCAGTAACTGTTTGATCAACAAGGAACAGGCCAATCAAATTTGTGGATAATCCACACCATACTGTGGAACTCTGTTAATATACATGCCTTTGCACAATAATCAGTCAATTCTCTTGTGCCATTCAACTTGACTATTGCTTCAACACTTCATAATTTGCAAAATTCTACCCTACAATCAGGATAATCTTTGTTCAGGGCATGCACTGATATTGGGATATAGCTTTCAAATTCTGAACACTTCAAAATTTGATACACTTGACTTTATGATTCCTGATTCATGAGCAGCTTGTCAGACAGATTTCCTTGATGATCCTAGTAATCATTGCAACATCTGGCTTGTAGATGTTTGAGGTCTTCCAGCTTGTACATGTTTCACAGAGTATCATCAGCTTCAATTACTGCGAATATGCAAAATTGTAATTCACGTTGGCAGTTTGTTTGAAATTCATTTCTCCATCATCTCGGACTTCATTTACATTTTCATTATCATTTCAGTACAAATTTCCATTGTACAACTATAAGTCTGTCATTATCCATTTTTAATGTCAGTTGTCAGCAGGCTGATAAAGTGTATACATTTTTTTGAGACATCTTGTAGATGAAACCTGTTAGTGAACATCTTGTAGATGTCCACTAACAGATTAGTGTAAAGAGATATTGACCCTCTGAGAATCCTGACTTAATAAAATTGTTATTTGGGATTTTCTGTATCAAAATGTTAATGTTTGCAATGCCATTTTAATGTTTTTGCTATACACTGTTAATTTTCTTTGTTTGCAAGATATAAAAATGAATTACACATTACAAGCACTGGAGAAAATGGTTCAGTTATATGTACTATTTTGATCAATCCTAATAATTATATATCTATATATCTGATCAATCCTAACATTTCATTTACTACTGGAAATATATGTAATATTTCCAGCAATAAATGGATTGCTAGGAAGCAAATTAGTGCAATGGAACAAGATATTAAGGTCCACTTGCAACAACAACAACAAAAAAGAATGGAGAAATGGATTTTGCATTCTTTCAGTTTGAATTTAAGAAATGAATATAGATTTGAAAATAGAACATATGAATGTTCTATTTTCAAAATTTTAAGTATAATATTAATCATATTATACTTAAAACTGCATCTGAATAGTTTTGGAGTGAGTCATCTGGAAAGAAGTGTAATTGAGTGATTGCCTAGGTATGACAATGAGTTGTGGTGGAAGACAAAGATCTTGAATGTAATGTTAGCAGAAATGTGTGAAGAAAAAGGAGTGCAGTTTGTGAATGTGTGGGATGAGTTTCAGGGACAAATGGAACTGTACAAGTGATGGACTGTATCTAAACACTTTTGGAGTGAGTCATCTGGAAAGGCTGCTGCTGGAAGGAAGTGTAATTGAGTGATGTGAGCAAGATATCAGTTGAAGTCAGAGTAAATGAGCAGGAGAGCACTTCATCCAAGGATCCAGTTTACCCTAGAAGTAGAATCAAATAAGCAGTTAGCCTTTTTAGATTCTTTTAATTCTTTGCCAACCAGATGGTAACCTACATTTCTCAGTCTATAGAAAGAAGACTCATACAGGCCATTATATCCATGCTGAATCTCATCACCATCCCAATCAAAAGGCAGGAATTATTAAAACACTGGTTCATCAGGCCTATTCCTTTTATTCTTCAGATGATCTATTACAGAAAGAACTGCAATATATTACTTTTTCCTTTCTATCTAATGAATATAAGAATTGCTTCATCAAAAGAGCTTTGAGTAGTTTTAATGTCCTCCTCTTCAAATACAGAAGAAATAACGTGCATTCCTATCCTTTATGTACAAGGCATTAGTGAACATATAGCAAAAGTTTTAAAACCACTGAATATTTTTGAAGCCTTTCGACCATTCAGAAAAATCTCCACCTTTCTCACTTCTCCTAAGGACAAGCTTCCACATCTTAATTATCCAGGTGTCTACCAGATTCCTTGCTCTTGTGGATTGTCGTATTTCGGACAAACCGGAAGATCTGCCTCTATTCAGCTAAAAGAACACCAATCTTATATTGAATACCTTGAACCTGAACAGTCTGGACTTGCAGACATTCCATCATCACTAGACACAGAGTTCATTGGAAAGAGACAAGAGTCCTTCACAAAAGTCAGTTCCTCATGGAACGGCTTTACAAAGAAACATGTGAAACTTTACTTCACTCTCCTAACTTAAACAGATCCGATGGTTTACGTCTATTCCCCTTTATGGGAGATAGTACTTCATAAATCAGGTAATCTTTCCTAACTTTTTATTATATATATATATATATATATATATATATATTTTTTTTTTTTTTTTTTTTTTGTTAGAAAATTTTTTGACCTTTTTAGTTATCTTACACTAGTTACTTAGGTAGCGCTTTTTGGAAGTGACAGTTATTGTTTAATTTGTACTGAAGATGCCTGTGACACACAGGCGAAAATTATACTATTAAATAATCTTTTTAAGTGAGTTTTTCTGTTATTAATATTGTATTTAGCATTAGAAGAAATTAGCCAATCAAGCTATGAATTACTATGAAAGAATGATGCTAGTTATTACACTGGCAGCTTGGTAACCAATGCAGAGGATATAGTTGAAATATTCAATGTTTTTCATTCTTTTGAAGGCTGATGGTGAATGAGTAGAAAGTATATGAGGAATTAAGTAAACTTAATGTTAATAAGGCGGTTTAGGACTTGACTATATATCATCAAGTGTCTTGAAGGAATGCTCTAGTCTTGTAACACGGAGAGTCCCAAAGGAATGGATGGAGAAAAAATTTGTTCTACTTCAAAAGGGGGGGGGGGAGAAAGGAATGAGACTAAAGCTACAAATTATAGGCTAATCTGTGTGTCTGGAGTTGTTAAGGTGTCAGAGAAGTTGCTAAGAACCAGGATTCAGAAATGGATTGATAATCTCAATATTTTTCAAAGGTCATTGATAGACTGCCACATGACAAGCTGGTAACTAAATTGAAACAGAGGAGATTATATAACAGTAACAGACTAATTAACTGAATAGCTGATTGGCTGTCAGATAGATATTGGCAAGCTATGTATGGAGGAATGGCATACAAAATGAGGAAGGTCACTAGTGGAATTCCACAGGGATGTTTTCCCTTCAGTTGGTGAGTGATCATGAAGTGATCGCCTGAATTGTGGCTAGAGCCATATGAAGAGTTCTGTGAAGAAAGAATATATGTGGAAATATAAGGTTGGTGATTATGATAAGCTTAGGAGACAGTTTGAAGGTATAGCATGGGATGAGGAGTTGAACAGAAAGGAAATAAATGCTGCTTAGAAACAGACATAAAATACTTAACACCATCAATGGGTGTAAAATGAATGATTGAATGATGGGATTAAGCATAAAATCTGGAAGAAAGAACTTTGGAGGCAGCACAAGATGAATACTGGTAATCATCATTGCATGAAGAGTATCAAGAGCAGGGCAGGACAGGATAGTGAGTCAGTTGGTAAGGACAGAAAAAGTGTAGTATGATTAGAAAAGTAAATCAGGCCAAGAAAAACCATTGGGAGTTTTTTTTCCAAATGCAGCAAGTAGAAACAATGATGTTAATGGATGAAAGTGGGAGATTGGTATCTGCTGCAAAACACATGGTCAAGGTATTCAATGAGCAGTTCATCAGGATGTTTCATTCTCGGTGCGAAATCAGAAGCTCAAGTGTAGAGAATGAAATGAGGCAGGACTTAATGGTGAACAAGCAAGAGGTATATGAGGAGTTAAGTAAGCAAGATGTCACATCACCACGTATCTTAAGGGAATGTTCCAAGGCTCCAGCATCAGCTTTGGCCTAATTGTTTAACAAGAGTCTTGCAACAGCACAAGCCCAAAGGAGTGGAAGGATGGCAAAATTGTTCCACTTTATAAAGGTGGTGATAAGGCTAAGGCTACAAATTACAACATATCTATATTTGGAGTTGTAGTTAAGTACAGGAGAGGGTGGTGAGAGATAATGCGATTTGAAAAAAAAAACAGTTGGAAAAGAACTGAGTTTGATTCTCATTGTGACGAGAGGAATCTTTATCTGGGTTTTTTCCAATTGAAGGTAAGTTAGCTGATCTCATATGGAGGTAGCAGGGTTTTTTCTTCTGGAAACTTGAGTTTTTCATCCTGTGTGGCCATGAGAACACATGCAATTTACAGACAATAAAATAAATAATATATACCATTGTTGGTGGTGATGGGCAGCATATGGCAGTGGCGTCATTGCATATATTTGGAGAATTAAGTAATAGGGGAGACGTTTAGATGTGTGCAGTAGAGTAGAGTAAAGTGCACTCCTTCAATGAGTCCTCGGACTCCTTGAAAGTGTCACATAATAATAACATAGGATGCAAAAGTGTGGTGATAACAGTGGTATTCTTTGTGCTTGTCAGCATGAGCGAGTTTGTTAAAGGGAGATTGTGTTTTACCAACTTGCTTATGTACTACAAGGTGATGAATGTATCAAACAAGGGAGATACATAAACAAATGGTACACTAATTCTCCAAAGGCTTTTGATAGATTACCATACCACAAGTTGGTCACTAACTGTAGCAGATGCAATTGGATAACAAACTAGTGAATTGGATAAGTGATTGGCTATCAAATAAGTATCAGCAAGTTGTATATAGTGGGGGGGGGGGCACTATCTCGAAAGGACTAAGTCATTAGTGGTGTGCCACAGGGGTCTGTTTTGGAACCATTATTTAATTTGGATATTAATGATATTGAGATTGGAACTGTGATATACAACTGTTTACAGACAATGCAAAACTGGGGAAAGTGATAAGGAATCAAGCAGATGTTGTGGCCTTACAAAGGACTTCAACAGATTGTACCAGTGGGCAACAGTACGGAACTGTTCAATGTTGCAAAATATAAGGTTCTGAATTCTGGTAGGCAATAATGGGATGCAAATTGTACATTTGGTGGGGAAACTTTGGATGAAGTTGACAAGACATGAAGCCTTGGAGTGGTGGAGGACATGTATCTGAAGTTGAAGACATATCAGATTATGGCAATGGCATGGAGGATATTAACTTGCAGAAATAGAGCTTCTGATTCCATTGTATAAGGCTTTGATCAGGACTAGTATGGATTTTTGTGCACAGATTTGGTCCCCTGGTTTTCATGGTGATAAGGATATACAAGGTGTCCTCGAGTTACGTCAGAGATTCGTTCCTACGGACCGATGTAAGGCGATTTTCGATGCAAGTCGGAATTACGATAGCCTAAGTTACTTACCTAACCTGAAACAGAACTAGGCCATAGGAAAATGAAAGGGAGAACATAATTACTGAATAGTACAGAAAAATGACAAAAACGAAACTGTAATAAAAAAACAGCAGCATTAGCCCCAAGAAGCAAAGTCAGTCTCTCCTTACCAGCTTTATGGGCTGGTGCTGCCTTCTCCTCTTTGGCGATATAGGTACAATTATCGTTTATATTATTATATATTAACATTTCCAAAATAGGCCTCTCTCGTCCACATTAAACACTTGTTGAGCACTGTAGCCTCCCCCCCTCCCTTATTATCTCAGCCAACCCCCTCAGAAAATTCACTAGCTGCTTTATCATCACCACTAGCAGCTTCACCTTGCATCTTAAGGTTATGTAAATTGCCCCGAGCCTTAAACAGTATAAACTAACCTTTACTAGCATTAAACTCTTCACCTGCACTCATTTCCCCCCCCCTTTCACTTTTCAATGCATCAAACAATCTTTTCGCCTTTTCTTGAATTAACATGAGGCTAATTGGGATACGGCGTTGATGCTGGTCTTCCAGCCAAAGAACAAGAAGCCTTTCCATCTCAATCATGAGCCTACTACGTTTTTTCGTAATCACAGTCGATTTCATGGGCACCAATCCTTTCACGTGTCCAAGGATGCAAACTTTATCTATGATAATAGTCCCTACTGTGTACGACTTAAGTTCAATGCGTGGCCAATGTTTGTTGGCATTTTTCCCTTTTTTGCCTTTTTAATAATGTCCAATTTCACTTCTAATGTAATGGCTTTCCTTTTCTTTGACACAGTGCCATCGAAGAGTCTGCCTTACGTTTGGGAGCCATATTGAAGGCTCCCAAACGTAAGGAAGACTCTCACAAAAAAAAACACAAACACAAAAGTGAGAGAGCAGATGTAAACAAAGCACGTGGTACCCAAAGAGTGTATGCTGGGACGCAAGCGACGGCACCTCTCCCAAACAAACTCTGCGTAACGGCGTATTCTTCTGCTGCGCTCGCAAACAAGTTTGCCTGCAACGTTTGAATGTTACGTCGTGCTGCTTCAAGTCGAAATTTATTTTTAAAATTATTTATGGAATTACCGCCGTAAAGTCGAAATGACGCATGTCGAGGACCCCCTGTACTGGAAAGGGTTCGGAGAAGACTGATTAACTATTCTTTGGGATGAGAGATTGAGGGAATGCAGCCTTGTGAATAGGAGGCAGAGAGGGGATATGATTGAGACATTTAAGTTGGTAAAGGGTTGTTACCAGTTTAATGTGCAGAAATTTTTCATAGAATAGGAGATGGGAGTTACATTGCAGAAGATGTAATGCAAATGAAGCTACTCCTTACACAGCTTCCACCTGCCTGGAGACTGTATAAATAGCAGGTTCTTTGCATGGGGAGTGGTTGGTGAGTGAAATGTGTTGCTTGACAATGCGGTGAATGCAGATATACTGAATGATTTTAAAGCACGTTTTGATGGACTTCATGTGTAAAAGCGTGTGCTTCCTGCAATGAGTCTTCATGCTATAGAGGTCTGTGTTAATAATAATATCAAATAAAGAACCATTTATTCATTATCAGATACATGTATTCACTAGAACAAAAATTTTATTAGAAATATTTTGACCAGAAATTAATAGGCTGTCATTTGCATATCAGCATAATCAGAAGGTGAAGCTAGAATAAAGAATGTTAATCCTATTTACAGAACTGAGCCATGTGCCAGATTGCCATCATATGGGTGGTTACAAAATAAAATGAGACTGTAATTAAAGCTTAAACTATAATGTTTAACTTGGAAATACAATTACTGAATGACACAAAAGATAAGAAAGAGGGAGCAGGGAAGTATGCTATTTGCTTGCCATTTATGAGGAGAGAATTTCAAAATCTTGGCAATGGATAGACAGTCATTCCGATGTAAGTTCAGATGGCACAACAGCTTCAGCACTTTCTTTAAATAATTACTCACACCTAAACTTACTCTGATGCAAAAGGTGGACTTCAGGCTATTGTGGTTAGTGTTCACTCCATTCTGTGAAAGGACAGATTTTTTTTCCAGGTCTGTTGTTGTTATGATTGGTGTTTTTGACTGAACATCCTGTTTGTCCAAAAAGTATGAGTGGAGGCAATCACACTGAACCTGTAATCACCAGAGGAGGGTGAGAGCCTATCCCATATCTCAAGGAAGTTTAAATATGTACTGGATACCTCAAAGAAGTTTTCACTTCAAGGAAGTTTAAATATGTACTGAATATATCTACAAGCTTATACATTATGGGTATCACAGAGGAAATTGTAAAGATCCTGAAAAGTTAGATAGTCTTCACAATCAACATAATCTCCTTATGATTATTTAATGATTTTGCAGTGTAAAAAAAATCACTTTGTTTTGCGATTCTCAATTTACATTGTTAAACAAAGTGCTTCCATTTTTTCGACAATATTTACTTTTTTACAAATAACTATAGGCAAGTATGACTACTATATATATATATATATATATATATATATTTACTTTTTTATCGACAATATTTACTTTTTTACAAATAACTATAGGCAAGTATGACTACTATATATATATATATATATATATATGTCATAAACATGATCAATTGAAGCATGTGATTTATAGTTTATCACTTAATTATGTGCAGTTTAAAAATTAAATATGTCAAGAAATTATATTTAATTTCTTGGCATCTTGGTTTAATCCTTTATCCAAGTGTAAGCAAATAAAAATTTGCAAGTGAAGTAACATCACGACTGGGATACTTGTACATAGAGGCCAATGACTTCACATTAATTGCCATAGTATCCTATAATGCAATGCACATATCTTTATGTACATGTATAATGCTATGCATTATGGGATACACCACTACCCAGACCAGTTTCAACCTTTATTGAAGTGAAGAGTAAAGGGGGGGGGGGTCATCATAGGCCTAGAGTAGTTAATATAGAGGCGCAAGAGAGACTTGATAGTAGTGGGAGAAAGAAAAGACAAATAGATAGATAGTATGAGAGAGAGAAGTCCTCAGCTTATTTTATGTTATAACACAGCCAGACCCAGAAGTGATACCAAGATATAATACAGCCAAAGACTATCAGTGGGAGCCAGACCCAGAAGTGATACCAAGATAGAAGTAATGCAGAAGTTATATTTCCATATACAAAAGGTGTCAAACATCTTGTTACTAAAATACTCTGAATTAAAGATAGATGTCGAAAGATTTTCACTTGGTTATACTATAAGTTAAAGATGCCAAGAAATTATATTCTTGGTTTAATCCAAATGTAAGTGAATCAAAAATTGCACGTGAAGTAACATCATGACTATTCGCTTACACTTGGATTAAACCAAGAACATAATTTCTTGGCATCTTTAATTTATAGTATAACCAAGTGTAAAAACTTTCAACATATGTCCAGTTTAGTTTCTTTGAAATCCAACTTTTTTGCCACTCTTAGGTTATTCACAATTACTATGTCTCCATTCATTTTCCATATTTAAAAGAAAATAAAAATAAACAATATATTTACATTTTTATTAACATTGAAATACTCACCCACTAAAACATGTTGAATATGTTCAGCAACTGAAAAATATCGGTGAACTTCAAGCAATGTGAATTGTTTATATGAACTCTTCATGAATTTCTACTTGTGAATCTCTACTTATGAACTTTAAAGTTCATAAGTAAAGATTCACCTGTACAGATTTCATCGTGATCTAGTGACAATATTGGCAACTTGGAGGTTGAACAGTAATGATGCCAGTGCTCAGCCCCGTTAAACCCACCTTGTAAGTTTTCATCTCTTTAATATTGCTCTCCCTTGCATAACTTGATGTCTGTCAGACAGTAAACTGTCAATCCAATCCACTAACATGTCACTAAACCCAGTTTTAGTGACATGTTATCTGGGGTTGATAATGATATAAGCATTTCCTTTATCAACCATTCTTGTTAAAAGTGACCAGATTACTGAATCATGATTAATAGTTCCAATTAATATGATATACCCCTGCAAAAGTACAAAATAAGGAATGATAAAATAACTGAATGGTTATTGTAAATGTATATTAGAATGAATGCAGTCCTATTTATTCAATTTATCATTTAGATGAACAAGTTACAAAAATATAATTAATGAATGAATATCATACAATTGGATTAGAAGGAATCAAAGAATGAAAGCACTGACACAATTTCAAAGGAAAAATAAATATCACACCTTTAGGGATATTTTGTAGAACTGTGTTCACCAAGTCAGTTTGCCTGTTCTAAGGAAAGAAAAAAATCCTAATTTCTGAGAGGGAAACCTCTCTCTATGAGATGGGCTAATTCATCATTTTTGACTAAGAAGCCCTGATAAAGGTCCCTCACATCCTAGACAGGATTTGTACCCAGGCATTTTCAATACCAAAGGGGCTCATCTGTACCAACTGGGATATGGATGCTCTTTTTTCTAACCGACATTTACGAAAAATCAGCACCATACAACACACTATTATAGGCAATAATACAATGGTTTAGAATGACAAGATGGCAGCAGTGGTTGCTGTACTGTTGCCCACTGACTAAAATCACCAACAGCCATGAACTCAGGAGTCCTGCAGCCCTCCTCCTCCTGTTTCGACAAGTTAGGACTAAAAATGTTCTTCATATTCCTTTTGAGGAAAAAAAAAAAAGGAGTAAGATTTATTTTTTTAAAATTTATAATGAATAAGTCATATTATTTTTTTATTTATTCTTTAATAAGTGAAACAAAGGTAAAAAAAAAAGAACAAATGCAATGTAAAATATGATTATCACTGTGCAAAAAAACCCTGCATTCATAGTGAAACATGTTAGAGGCAGAAGCTGCAGTGTCTGTCAGAGTCAACCTTCTCTATGGCAAACATGGCCGTTGTGAATTTACTCATCAACTATCTAGCAAAAAGTCCAAACTATAAAATCTTATACCATCAATCATGCTAAATAAAAGTCAGGCATTTCCCCCCCCCATTATATTTCTAACGACGATTTCAGGAAACTCATTTCTCAAGAAATGTTCAAGTTTGATACATGTACTGTATAATGATGCGTCATTCAATCATTTTATTTATCTACGTCATTTTGTTGTATTTTGGAGTTAATTATTTTAGTTTTAGCCTTAATTGCAATCTCTTTTTATTTTGTAACCACCCACACGAGAGGTGGCACTCTGGCACATGACTAAGTTCTGGAAATAGGATTAGCATCGTTCTTGCTTCACATTGTGATTATGCTGATACACCGATGATGATCGATTAGTTTCTGGCTGAAATATTTGCAATAATAAAATTTTTATTCTTTATTTTTGTGAATGCATGTGTCTGATAATAATTTTTTATGTCACAAAGACATTAAATACTCATTTAACAAGTTGTCCAATTGCTCTATTCTCAATTCTTTGTCTAAATCAAAACAGTACCAACAAAAACTTAGATTTCTGCAGAGCTTCAATAGTGCTATCTAAAATGTAAATCTTCACAAAGATTTACATTTTAGATAGTACAAATGAATTAGGATGAAAAAAAATATTACACAAATTAGTTCACTGAACTTCCTGACAGAAAGAGTTCTCAATCTGATCGTAGGAAATATTAATGTTCCTTTCTGAAGAATTCCTAATATTCTGTAAAAGTACAGCATCAATTTGATCAGTCTATTAACTCCTTTTTTTGAATGAAACAAAACGAAAAATCCCAACTTCTCCATGGAAGTTTGGATTTTTCGTAGTTAATAATTAACTACAAAATTACTTTGAGGAACAGATCAAGATAAAAATTAAATTACAACACAAACAAATAAACAAAAAGAAAAACAAATCTAAATAACTTGTACATACTTTGCTGATGTGGTTATCTAGAATTATATTTATGAAACGTTTTTTTACTAACACAGGAAATGGAAATTTCATTAACAAAATGTCACAATTACTTTTTTTCCAATGAATGGCCTTTAGTTTCTTTTGAATTTACTACATTTGGTATATATTGTTTTACATGTTGGTCATTCAGGAGTGGATCATTGAATCTTCTACCATTAAATGTAGCAAAGTACTTTGATTGCTTTGGTAGTATCTGTAAGCACTAAGCATGATCTGGAGACACATTAGAACTAAAAGATACTGTAGACAGATCACAATATGATATTCCAAATCCATACATTATTAAACAATCTGTGCAGCTATAATATTGTGATGGGGGGGGGGGGGGGGAGAACACACAATCTCACACAGAAGCTCTCGCATTAACTTTTGCCAACCATGATAAGATGCAAAATTTTGGTGGATAGCAGAGGTAGTTACACCAAACTTTCCTCAACGTCCAGGGAAAATAATGTTCTTATATTCTGTTTTACATCATTCATATCAAAGGCAATCTGTACAAAATATTGACATACTAAAAAAAAGTAAACAAATAATTATTATTACAGGTATCCCTCGATTAACGCAGTTAATTAATCCCTCGATGTTACCATGTATATCAAAATCATGTTAATCAAATCTAATAATCCATGGTAAAAATTACAATTCGGCCATGATCGATTACTGTACTAATAATTCATTTTATATGGTACTCAGTTAGGAAAGATAAAAAATGAATGCAAAGTAAATGTTTAAGAAATACTTGTACCTACATTATTTACTGCAATTTTTTTTATCAAAAGAAGTTATTAAGGGTCATTTGAACAGTTTCAGTTTTTTTCTTTTCAGCATAAATTCTACGATAACAAGCAAAATGACTCACCAGACCTCGGCAAACAAGCAATAAAACAAAGAAAAACACTGCAAATATAATACATGATGGTACAAATTAAATGGATATTGAATCCAGCATTATTTCATAGCCGAATATAGAAACTACAAGAGTTTCGTGTCGAATATAGGGTGTCTCAAAAATATGTATACACACTTCAACAGCTGATAACTCACTTAATTTTCATTATTTTGCAGGTTTAACAGATTTGAAATAATGGCTGAAAACCTGAAACTAAGCTTTGAGGAAAGAAAATTTATCCTAAAATGCTACTGGAAGTATGAAAACATAGTGGAAGTGCAAAGACAGTTTAGAATAGAATTTCAAGATCCACCTACGAGACTTACTATCACTCGAATTAGAGATAAATTTGAAGAAGATGGAACTGTTCAAAATGTCCATAAGCAACGTTCAGGAAGACCACAAACAGCTACGAGGCTCATAACAGAAGAAAAGTTGATTGAAACGTATCATCAAAGTTCAAGAAAATCTGTGTGACAAGCATCTCGTGAGATAGCAGTATCAAAATCAAGTGTTCATTGCATGTTGAAGGGCAGTCATTGGAAAAGTTACATTGCAAGAAGAGTACACGCTCTCAATGAAGATGATCGGATAGGAGAATTCAGTTTTGTGAGTGGTACTTGGAAAAATGTGAAGAGGACGCACAATTTCCAAGACGAATTGTGTGGAGTGATGAGGCCACGTTTAAATTAAATGGGTCAATTAACCGGAACAATTGCACTTACTAGGCACCTGAAAATCCGCATGTTATGGAGGAACATCATGCAAATTTACTAGGAGTGACGGTGTGGTGCGACTTATCAGCACACCGATTAATTGGACCATTCTTTTTCGACGGTACTGTAACTGGTGCCAATTACTTGAACTTGCTGCATGAAGCTGTTGTGCCACGTATTCAAGAGGACTTTGAGGATGAGGACTTTTATATTCAACAAGATGGGGCACCCTCACACCACCATCGAGATGTGAGGGCCTATCTTGATGAGACCCTACCCAACAGATGGATTGGAAGAAGAGGTTCTGTAGAATATTCCCCGCGTTCACCAGACCTCATGCCAATGGACTTCTTCTTATGGGGATTTATCAAGGATAAAGTTTACATTTCAAAACTGGCAACAGTCGACGACTTGAAAGCAGCAATTGAAAGAAAACGCACCCAGCTACAAGACGAAATGATGCTCATTGTTTGCATTCCATTGCTGCACGTTATCAGCGGTCCCTGGACCAGAACGTTCATCAGTTTGAATACAGGGATGAAAAGTACATTTATGTGGTGTACTTTACAATGTGAAAGTTAGCTGTCTTATAATAAATACCAACTTTATGATCATTCAAAGTGTGTATACATTTTTTTGAGACACCCTGTATATAGAAACTAAAAATTTCGGCAGATGCAAGCATAAGCAACCTTATGGGCAACTTGTAGTAAAGGTGGAATAAGCTCCAGATCACTTTCCTTAGTATTTTCCATAATGTAAAGCACATCTCCTAGAAGACATGTATGATAAATAAGCCTTTGGCTCTCTATTTCAGTAATATATGATAGTTTATTTATTTTCAGTTACAATCTAGAAATTATTGAACAAAGAATAAAAAAGAGCACATTGCCAGAGCATTATCGTTAATTACCAATTTCTGCTTCTAGTTTTTGAAATCAGATTTTTCCTTAATGGTAGTTTTATGGCAGCTGTTGTGAGCTTTATATAGGAGGGTATGAAAATATGGGAATTTGGTCTCAAGCCAATACTGCACTCCTATCTTAAACTGTCTGAAAAAAATCTTGCTATAAAATCAAGGATAAGCATGTTGAGATTGAAACATGGAACAAAAAGTCTCCATTTGGGTAATCTGATCAAAAATCTGGATCAGGAGAGAGTGAAAAACAGTAGTCTGACTATGAAAAATTATAAAAAGACAAAATTATAAATATCATCCAAACTGGCACTACTATAGTGCCAAATAACATACAGATAACTGTTGTAGTGGATGGATGTGTACAGGAAAAGAAATCCATACCAAAGTTACGGTCTACGCTACTCAGAACTAAACAGATGTCTATGAGGAGGAAAAAAGTACATCATGATAGCAGTGATGACTGTTTGGTATTCTAGCAGATAACCAATAATTCAACTGAAATACCACAGACTAGTCTTTCTCCCAGCTTGGTTTGTGCAATTATGAAGTGAAAGCAGATAGAACATGGATCGTAAAAGAAAAGAGAACAGATTAAATATTAAATTAATTTAACTAACAGAAATCAATAAAAAGGCAGAGATAAGGTGATTTTATAGTTTGAGACCAATATAAACAGTAAGTGAAGTGGGCAGAATAAATAAGGAAAATTTTGATTGAAAGATCAGTGAGAGAAGTATTTCAGATTAGGTGTTTGGTGACATGGAATATATAAGTACATGAATGAAAAAATATGAACTTGATGGTAGTATGATGTACTATATAATCTGAAGAGTTGAGAATAATGGGAGTCACTAGTATTATATAAATTAAGTGGATATTAAATCCAATATCATTTCAAAGCCGAATACAGAAACTATAAATGTTTCATGTGAAAATTGACCAGAGAGCTTGCGGGAACACACCACCGCCATACTATGAGTTGCCTTAGCCAAACCTTATAGGAAGTGACGAACGCTCAAAGCGCCCATAAAGTATGCCAGACTAGTAAAACCTTATCAATTTGATAAGGTTTTACTAGTCTAACAGTTGTTTCAAACTCACTGGTTTTCAGAGACTAGGCAGAAACCTAAGAGCAAAAACTCTCAGTACTAAGGAACTTGAACCACTGGAGAGTGTATTTTCCGTAAGCAAACTCTCAGTCGGTTGGCAAAGTATTTACTAAAATAAAGAACCAAAAGGCTTCATTTTGGCGATGCAAAATGATACAAATTAAGTGGATATTAAATCCAACATCATTTCAAAACAGAATACAGAAACTATAAAAGTTTCGTAAATTTTTATAGTTTCTGCATGAAACTTTTATAGTTTCTGTATTCACCTTTGAAATGATGTTGGATCTAATATCCACTTAATTTATATAATTTTGCATTGCCAAATTGGATTGAGGAAGGACATGAAAGAATAAAATATTGCATGTTAAAAGCTGACATAGCAATATCAGTCTTACAGCCAGTGGTTTTGAGAGTATACTCTCCATATATGCTACTTCATGAAGAAATTAATATATGTATGCTAGACAAAACATATACAAAGGTCATTAGGCAGGAGTACATGTGAAGGTGTAATATAGAAGACATATTTAATGCACCTGGCAAAGTGCATTTTTAAAAATTCATTGGTACTTGCAAGATGCAAAATTTCACAAATTGAGAATGCTGGAACTGACCTAACACTATTTATTGGCAGAAAGTCATATGCAGACAATACGAATCATCAGCTATTTTTTGTACTGTGAAAATGATATTTATGTATGATCATTGTTAACACCAGATCTCATTGAGGAAGGTACACATAGTCACACACACTCACATAGCTTATCAACTTGTGCTCTAAACTCACTCAATGTGTCTGCATTCACCACACCATCAGGCAATAATAGTATTATACTTGCCAACCATTTTTCACGAAAAGAACCGGCTCCACACACTCTTGTTTACACCAAGGGATGGCCTGTTGATCTGTCTCTTCTTTTATTCTATGAAGAATTTCTTCTACATTAACCTAGTAGCATTCCCTCAACCTATCTTCATATGATCCCACTAAAAACCAGTTACCAGCTTAGTTGATTTTCTCGACCCATTCTAATGTATCCTCTTCACAATGAAAACCAGGAGACCAAATTTGTGCAAATAATCCATATGAAACCTGATTAAGGCCTTATACAATGGAACCATAACCTCTTTATTTCTGCATGTCAACATCCTCTACGATATTTTGAGCATTACAGCACTTTTGCATGTGTACTTTCTGCCCTCAATACTACTAGAATGTAAGTCATGAACTGTTCAGTCCCTCTCCATGAACAAGTACAGTATAATGAAAGTACAAAATGAAGGATCAGATTGTACTTGTTGATGAATTCTTTATTTCCAGCAATATAATTGAGTTATACATCACCTGACAGAAAAACTGTCAGATATTTAGGCACCATGTATGCACCTCCTATAATGACACAAATCAAAACAATAGTCCACGTCTTACCTGACTCTTTGTAACTTGGTGACAGTTCTTAATTCACTGCTGATATAATTTGATGCCAAAGTTATTGCAATGTGGTGATATGTAAACAGTATCTTTAACGAATCCCCAAAGATTAAAAAAATCGCAAGGAGGAAGATCTGGGGACCTGGGTGGCCACTCACACAGCACAAGATCATCTGGCTCTCTTTGACCCATCCAGTAATTAGGAAGATTTGCATTGAGATAATTATGGACATTATGATGAAAGTAAGGCGGTGCCCCATCTTGCATGAAAATGAAGCCAGAGTTGTCGAGTTGAGAGAACAACCAGATTTGTAACATATCGAGGTATGACATCCCAGTTACTGTTGCTTTGGCAAAGAAAATTTGCCAAAGAAAAGAAAAATTGGATGTTCTGTCCCCCATATTCTCATATTATGATTTCCTTCACCACAAGTGAAAAGAAAAAAGTCATGCTGCAAAGCTCCTCCATGTCATCCAACATTTTTATGCAAAAGTTTAACCTTTTTTCTTTGCCAATGGGATGTCATGCCTGCATTAACTGCAACTTGTGGCCTTTCAAAAGCAATCGTTTCCTGAGAACATGCCATACCATTGTTTGAGGAATTCCTAATTCCTTGCTTGCACGGCTTGTGGATTTTCTTGGGCTGCATATGTTTATTGAATTCTTTTAACATTAACTTCAGAAACACAGGGATGACCTGGGCTTTTTGATTGACAGATGCATCCCTCTTTTTGAAATTTTTTATACCATGAGTAAATCTGCTTATGACAAGGAGGTTCTTTCTTACACTGAGTGCAGTACACTGAACTGTAATTACGGAATTACATTTCACAAATTCGATAATACAAAATGCTTTCTCCTGTGGTGATGCCATTTTTGTTAACTCCTAGAGAAAGCGACTCAAGGATCTTTTGTTTCAAGCACTTAGAGTGCACTCTAGTAGCAAGAGCCTGCTATTAAAATATGGGGAAAAGTGAACTCGCATAATTTTCCTATTAAGTGATGTATTATTTGTTTGTATCAGAAATAAATGCAAGCAAATACAATCTACTCCTTCATTTTGAATAACCCTGTAGATGATTCATCACTATCAAAAATGAATGTGTTAACACAGCAATGAAGATTATCAAATCATCCAGAGGGTTGAGATAGCATTTTTTCCACTAAGGAAAGATTTGTTCTAGGTTTGAGCAAATCTTTCCTTAGCAGCAGGGGCAATACTTGCTTTTACTTGGATGTAGCAGACCATACCAACAATATGAGTTGAAAAATTAAAGCGATTGTATATTATGCTTCGACCATCCATCTGCAGCTCAAATGGGGAAGATTTTCCCCTTCAACTTCCTTTTTAAATTGGAATAATGAAACATGAAAACTCCTCTTAACAAATCTGATATTCTTTTTGAAAATGATCTTTATACAGATACTAGGGCAGTCTGCAACAAAACATATGTGAAAGACCAACGAGAAACCCGCAAAAATCTTGCAGTGTCTCTTGAGACCCATGGAAAAGTATTCATGTTCAAACACAGTCATTCAATGTGCCTTAAATTTGACACAAATGCAAGCATTACGATCCCATAAGATATGAAAAATATTTTGCATATGAAAAATTTTAAAACTTATCTAAAATGAAATCTCAATTCTGATTAAAAATTTTGGCTACCACAGAACTGTTTATTATCATATACATTAAAGATTTTTTATTTTTTTAATTTGAAATTCTTCAGAAGCACTTGATATGAAGCCTCAGATATGAAGCACACTGAGCTACTAGAAATTAGGCAATCCTATTTATAATCAAAAGTGAAAACAGTGACATGTGCAATTCCCGTTATTTTTTCCAACTTTTTTTTTTAAATCAGTAGAGAATGCAGTAAATTCTCTATCACTTGAATTAAAACTCGCTGAACTTATTTATTCATTTCACTTCATTACCATCATTCTTTAGAAAACAACCTTCTTTCATTTCCAAATATTCAAAATTACAACATTAATGCACCATAAATGATTTCATGATTGGATTACCAACATATATATTATCATCTTCCCCTTATATATATTAAGCTCAACAGCCTGTAATGGCTAGGTAACTTGGCAATTATCCAACATTTAGATTAACTATTTTATCAAGGCAGTTAATCCATCTACCTAAAAATTTAAGTCAAATGTATGTTAATCTCCCTGCTTTGCAACATGAACTGCTTTTTAGGAGGAAAAGACTTATCACCTCTGTACAAGACTAGCTAACTCACTTTCATTTGTAAAGCCTTTATAAAAGATTTGCACCTTAGACAGGATTCAAACCCAAATTTTCAACCGAAGAGCACTGTCCTTAGTGAATGGATTATAAAGCTCTTCATATATATGTAAGCAACTTGGCAACTATGTGGTATCCCATGGACTCAACAGAGGAGTTCATGCATATGTAGCAAAAACTTGAAAATGTAATTTGTTTGTTTAGCAAACACTCTCTGATAATGATTATTTAAGTTAAACTAGAATAATATTTTCACTATCCTGTGCAGCTATAATTTACTGATTACTATGCCTAAAGTTTTTGGGAAGAGGAGAAGAAGAAGAAGAAGAAAGGGAAATTATACAAAAACATCTGAATAATGTGATGTTATAAAGATTAAAAGAAGCATATTTTGTTTTATTTTATTTATTTTTTTTGAGATTTAGAAAAAGAAGAAATAAATATATAATTTTTGCACAATCAAAAACCTTATTTCTGTTTGCTCTATATCTGCTCCATTAGATAGCAACTATAAATAAATTTAAGACAAGAAACATTTATGTTTTGCTTCTAGATCATAAAACTTTCCAATCACTAGAATTCTGATATCACCAAGATTTATTGTGATTTGAGAAAACTAAAAGCTACCTACTTACAGTTATTTATATTGTGATATGTTTGTACCTCTCTCCCATAGCATTGAAGTACTAAACATTAACTGCAATACATGGTTTGAATTCTTGTAGTAATGGTCTGTTTGTTTGTTGCAATTATTAGCAGGTCTTCCACATATTTTCATCTTTACAGGCTTTCTGTATACTGTGTACCCTGTCAAAGTAAATGAATCCATGTTCACATGCCGTGTGCATTCACATATCTTTGTAATAGCATCACTGAAATTCAGAGAAGCAAAGTAAGGTTAAGTTTTCCCATTCAGCTAGATAAACATCTTCTATTTCTTTATGATATTCAGGTAAATATACACACAAAGACTGCTCACCTTTTTTTTTTATTTTATTTTATTTTATTTTTTTTTTTATGGCAACACTTTTTTTTTGTGTAGGCTATGTTACACTGGTAACTATATGACAGGATAGTGCCATTATCTGTTGGGACAGATTTTATATTCTCTCTTAGACTGCTTAAATGTTTGCTAGTTCTTATACTGTCTGAAAATCCCTTTGCCCATTATTCACATCACATCTCTCTCTGCCTATCCTCCAACTGAATCACTATCAAGTATTACTCTTCATAACAATTAACTTTCTCATGTATCTTTTCCAGCCCATTTATCTGTATTGTTCAAAGTTTAGATCTTAAAGATGATATGCTCAGCTCTCTGTCCTATTTCAAGATTTAAGATTTCAAAAAACCTATACACACCTTGATACATGTGATATCTGAAAATCTTGAGAAATCAACCTTTTGTATGTTTGATAATTTTGAATGACAGATTATGGAAAGAGCTTTACTGCAGCACATGAGTGTTGTAGGAGCAGCACTCAAAAGGGACAAAATCTGGCATATAACATTAACTGCAATTTCATCATTGCCTCTTACATATTTTAATACTACTATCATCACTTTGTGCTATGTAAAAGTATGCCTTCTAATATATCATAAAGTTAGTGATGGAATATATATATATGAAATTAAAGCAAGTATTTTTTACCACTTGTGACATAATGATGATGTTGACAAAAAACTGAAACCAAAATAATAATAGCAGCAAATGAAAAACAAACTTTTTTTTTTCTTCAGGAATATACCAATCAGCTTTCAAATGAACAATTAACAATTAAATTGTTACTTTTTATAAAATTGCCCAAATCAGTTAATATCTCAATACATACTAACAATTACTGAGCTCAGAAAACATTTCTGTTTCCTTGCATTTTTTTCCCCTATTAAACTTCATTTTTTTTTATGTGAATCCCATTCATGAAATGTTGTAAGCCTACAATACATTATTATTAGCACCATGAGTGGACTAAAGATCAGATAATCCAAAATTCTTGCTCTGCTCTAAAGAAGGCCGTTATATATATTTTTTTTTCTTCAAGCCACTTCAAAATTTCAATAATTTGCTAAGCCATGAAATGTAGTACCACCTGAAGATATTTACAAATATCCAAGCCCACAGTTGGATTTGAATCCACAGCCTATTGGATGGATAGTGAATATATTAACCACTGAGCTAATTAAGGCATTTTAGCAATACTTAAAACATTCTGCACAGACTAAAAGTTCTGAAAATAATACAATAAAATTTCGGAAATAAGACTGCTGACACTAAAGAGGAAACAAAAAGCAGTGTTTTTGTTAGTGAACACATTAGCTTCTGGTAGCTGATTTAGTAGAGGAGATCTGCTAGTACATAGATATACAGGGTGTTCGGGATAAATTTGACAGTTTCGTAAGGAAAAAGAAAATCTTCTTTGTATCTATTAAATTTAATGAATTGACAAAAAAACATTACAGGCAGAGTTAATTACAATACTATCAACAAGATTTACTCAAAATAACCACCATTAGCATCGATCACAGCTTCAATTCTGCTTCGGAACCTCGAACAAGCTGATGCTACAGTCTCCCTGGGAAGGGCCGCAAAAACTGTTTTAATTTTATCCATTAACTGGGCTTTTGTATTACTGGAAGTGCGATTGGTGTCTTTTTCAACTGCGCCCCATACAAAATAATCCATGGGGTTAAGGTCTGGGGAGTTTGGAGGCCAAACATTTGGACTGGTGAAGTTGTAGAAATTTTCAGACAACCATTTTTGACTTTTCCCAGAGGTGTGGCAAGGGGCCGAATCCTGCTGCCATACATACGGCCTACCATTGCCTACCCTTGTTATCCAGGGCTTGACTACAGTTAGCAACTCCACGAACAAAGCCCGAATTCCAATGCCAGGGTTCTTCAACACCTGTTCCTGCAGATTTGCGAGGAATTCTGCTGTACGAACGCAATCAGATCGTCTGCTAGGGATCTTTCTTCTTGCTACATCCTCGTAGTCACCATTGCAAGTCTCTAGTTCATGCCTGATTGTTTTTACTGTATTCAGGGAGCATTGGGCAGCAGTCGTAATATCCTTATTTTGATGGCGGGCACGAATCATCATGATACAAGTTATTCTCTTCCATGATTCAGGTGGGTTCCAGCTATCCATCCTTTCTGACATCTTGTATGTGAATGAAGAAGGGTCCAAACTTTTAAATGAAGAGAAGTGTGTGTTAATACATGTAACTTACGGAAAAATATAATTAATTATAAATATG
Source organism: Typopeltis vanoorti (assembly GCF_054136105.1). NCBI lineage: Eukaryota > Metazoa > Arthropoda > Arachnida > Uropygi > Thelyphonidae > Typopeltis > Typopeltis vanoorti. Next base: position 121,139,553 of record NC_143560.1, read on the forward strand.
TCAAATTTATCCCGAACACCCTGTATATATATGGTGAGCTTACTATAATCAAAATATGCTACTGACAACGAACTGGAATTACATGTGCTCTTTCATAACATTTTAGAAATATTATTATGAGAGTAAACTTTTTTCTTTTAGCTTTTGTAGAAATTTTTAAACACAATCTCTCTGTAGAGATTATTATTCTGTTTGTGAAATGTAAGAAAAAACATACTTAAATGTAACTAACAGCTTAATAATTAGCAGTTTTTCTAATTGCAAAAACATTTTCAATCAAGTTTTATTTTAAATATGGAGCCTCAGCAGCAACTCTTGTGAAGGTTACATATAAACAGAATAGAAAATACATAAAAATAATAAATTTATCTCGTAAGAAAGATGCGAGAGCTGAAAATATTTTGTTATGGCTTTGCCTTAAACTTGTGTTACATTTAAGATCCCATGTTTTGTGTGTGTGTGTGTCCATTTTTTAATGATACCTGCAGAATTACATGCTATTAATGATTATTATTATAATAACTAAAGAAGAGAACCAACAAATTAGGAACAGTGCTCCAAGGTCAGTGGAAGCATTAATAAGAAGTGATATATATTATTATGATTTAGGCCTCCAAGGAGTCAAAAGACTCATTGCAGGATGATCTCACTGAAGATCATATCTTTTAATTAATGACAGCAAGACAGTCTGGTATGGATACACAGATGGTGGATCCATCCAACAAACAGGTTGTGGATTTGAAATCCACTAATATTTATAAATGTTTTAGGTAGCAGATGAATTTCACAGACCTGATTCTGGAGGCCTCAAGTTACTTGAAAATAAGTTAAGCATTTGGTGTTTAGAGTATGTTTTATTCAAATGATAAAAAATATGGTTCAAAACAAAATCTATTAGATATCTTCACCACCCTGCCATGGTCAAGAAACTTGGCTTCATATAAACTTATTACCATGTGATAGTGTTTAATCTTATCTACAGTTTGCTACATCTGTCAAAATTTATATTCTCTGGCTGCCTTATCAGATTTGTGAGATAAAAAATCTGAGTTGCCAGGAGGAAAAAATTGGACACTTCTGTATCAGACTGGCCAACTTGCCTTCAAACTTAGTGTTCTAGATGGGATTTGAACATAGTTCTTTCTGGCCAAAGGGCATTATTGATACTGAGTGAGACTATTACATATGGTTTTCAACATTTCCAGCTTTCTTTCTACCTATACAAAAATTGACATGCATATTGACAAAACTCTTAATAACAGTGAAACTATTTCTTAAAAAAGAAATAATAATAATAATAAAAGTTTATATCATCATCATCATCAAATTCCTGCCATGTACCCTCAAGGGGTGTACAGTAAAGTTTATATGGAGTTAGAAATTGTTTTTTCTGTTCTCTTACTTTGATGAAACATCTTTTATCTTCTGCTTAGAGATTTTGACTAGAGATGATTAAGAAGTTTATATCAGATAACAGTGACTATTTTCATACACATCTTCCTTTTACATATCAAGCCATGCCACCTGTGATAATCTCATGTCAGTGTTCTTACAGATTATATTCCCTTTAGGTTTATATTTTAAAATTTGTTTCAGATTATTTTTATGTCCACTCTTTTTAATTCCATCCATTTTCTTCTACAAATGAAGAGATGATATGACTTCCAAGGAGTCATAAGACTCACATTGTGGAAGGCCCACTTTAGACAACACAGTATCACACCAATCCTTAAACTCAATCATCCATTGTTCCATGGTCCTACTACTCTCCATCCAAAAAATTACTTTCTACCCTCTTACTTAATACCTCTTGCAACTTTTAGTTGGGAGGATGGCTTTTTGTCCTTGTTCTAAAAAATAAATAAATAAAAAATCAGCTAAAGGCTATTTATTCCCGTATACGGGAGTAGGCGAGGCCATTTAGCCCTATCTAACTTTTGGAGACTGAGTGGGCAGTTCAATCTCCACTGGTACCAATCAGAGATAGATGGCCCAAGGCTATCACTAATTAAGCGGTACACATTGAAGAGAGACGGCTCAAATGTGCCGCCATCTCGTGGTCCCTAACACAATATATTTAATGTCTGAAATAATGTAGGTTCTACGGTCGATTTTCTTGAGTTTACGGGAGGAAAAACCCACTTGCCTGTGCCAGAGATCGACTAACTTGGGAACTGGTCGAAAAAAGGCTTAGAAAAATTTCCTCTAGTCGCCGACTAGACTCGAAACCAAGTCTTCCTTCGTGCAGCCAAGCGCGTTGGTGTGCAAACGCCACATCTGCTGAGCTACACAGGCTTATCCTTGTTCTACTATATGAAAAATCTCTCCAGTATATAAAATCTCTCCAATTAAGTAAATACTTTTCAACAGCTTAAATATCTCAATATTATCCTCCAAACTATAGTCTGCATGCCTTCTCTCTATCCTCATAAGCAACATTGTAGTCTTGATATCATTTTCATCTTCATCCTATGCAAAACCCAGCTCTGAGCACAATAATACAGATGTGATCTGATCAAAACTTTATACAATGGAACCATATCCTTTTATCTCTGTCAGCCAACATTTTTCTCAATATTGCTGCAATTATCAAAGGATTTTTTTTGCAAGAGAAACTCAAGCAGTAGTGCAGAATACATCAGCAATGTCTTGTTTAGTTTTTAACTGTTGATTAGCAGATATCCTAAACAGAAATACTGATATTTATTTTACAGGTTGATACAGTATTTATGTTAAAATAATTTTTTAATTTATAATAAATCAATCACAGTTTCACTCTTATTATTGAAAAATTATAAATTACTTGATGCAATTATCTTGTGGAAAAAAAAAAGGATTTGAATTTTTTTTTTAAAAGAAAGGTGCATGTGTTACATAATGGTTCAACTTTTTTTTTTTGGGGGGGGGGGGTTACTCACCTATTTCAAATGCAGATATTTCAGATAATTTATTTTCAAAACCATTCACAAGACAACTGTTACAAACTTAAATCACTTGGGGAACATGATCATACATTTTAGTGTGAAATAGTAGTAAAAGTATAGCTACGTCAAAAAAGCCTATCTAAACTAGCAGTAAATGTATTTTTCAAATGTTCAGTGATTTCTTCTTTGTACTACAAGAAAATACCAGATAATAATAAAGAAGAAAACAAGGAGTACTTTCTTTTCCATTGAGTGAAAATGTGTTTTTTTCTTTCTATGTTTTTTTTTTTTTTTTGAAAAGAAAGTGCACTGATTATTTTGCTACTTTTATTAACTGAGCATCTGAAATAATTATAAGAATGGCATTAACTTAACTGTAGCGGAGTTGCAACCTTTATGACCTCTTGACTTAGAAGAGTGAACTGTGTTACCTGGAATTTCCTGTATTTGGATATTCAAAGTCAACATTTTGATTGTTTTCAAGATATATATATATTCACTATGGAAGATGCATTACTGAAAATATTGTGGAAATTTTTTTGCACTAATTTCCGAGGCTTGTGTTAAACAATTACTTTAAAATATTCTTAAAAAAAATTATGAAGCAGCATTTATTGAAATAAATATGGTACTTTAAACAGTACTTTTTTTTTTTGTCTTGCAGTATTCCAATTTATGGAAATGCCATATCATCATGCTTACACTTCGATACACTTCATTGTTTGCGAATAACTTTCTGCTTTTATGAACAAGAAATTATGTTAAATTGCATTACATTCTTATTTTAAGGCTAATTTTTAAAACATCACAAATTTATATTCAGTAGTGTTTCAAATGAACTTGCAGTTGAAAAACGAAACAGATTATTGTTGTTATTTGTAGAGTGCACATTTCACTAATAATTCTGTTTCTTAACTGTTGTAAATATACAGTGACATTATCTGAGACATTAATTTATATTTTATGTTCATTTTGAAGTATTCCAATCCCCCCCCCCCCCACTACATGCACACACTGCCACGGCCACTCACAGTAACTGACTTATAAATATAATTATATAGAGGTAAATTGGAACTGTGCTAAAAAAAGTATTTCAGCACAGTTGATACAAGTGTCCTTCAGTAGGTTGTTATTGGGGTATTTTTTGTTGTTTATATTGTGTTTTGCTGCTGGTTTATTCTTACCAAGAGGGTGAGGTCAGGATCAGACGTGTTCAAAGGCAGCAGAAAAGAAATGGATAAGTTTTCGTTATTTTTATTAGAGTTTTCTACTTTAAATAACACAACAAACTAATTTGCAGTTGGGGAATTTCTACTTAAAAATATCATATTTTTTGTATAATTGTGGTAGTTCTTAGTATGTGGTTCTTCATTATTTGAATGATAATGACAGCCACAGCTCAGTTTGCTAATGGCTTGTCACCAAGTCCTCCCCCATTTAAGGATTGCATTTTTCATAGCCTACTATGGGATTTTGTGGTATGCGGTGCCTGTGACATGTATGCGTCTAGGGAGTACATATATGTAGGAAATGGGAAGAACTTTGCGAGTTGGAGATTAGTATAACAGACCTCAGCAGGATTATGTCAGTGGCAGGAGAATACCAACCTAAAGAACAAGTAGTGTGATAGCGGATGAGGATAACAAATGGAATGTAAATGAAAAAAAAATAATAAAAGTGGGGAGTGCGGAAAGTTAGAATCATTGTGAAGTTTTAGGAGATGGTCTTAGTTGGGAGGATGAAAGGCAAGCAAGAGTGGGTAGCTTAGTGGAATGTGTTGAGAAGCATGTGTATGTATATATATATATATATATATATATATATATATATATATATATATATACATACACATCTCTCTCTCTCTCTATATATATATATATATATAGAGAGAGAGAGAGAGAGAGAGAGACTCGATGATCTGTGGTGTGCAAGATAGAATGCCTGAGAAGTGCTTGCCTGGAGGAATAATAGAAAGTGTGACTATGGCAATTAAGCAGGGTGAAAGGGTGGAGGAGATGATTGTGAAGGTGGGCATGAACGACTTGAGAGACAGTGTGAATCAGGTGGCAAGAGATCTGTGGTTCATGGTTGAGGTTGTACAGTAGAAAACTCAGAGAGGGAAGATTGTGTGTTTCCCAGGTATGATAAAGAAGAGCATTAATAACGAGTAGTATGATAGTCAGAATGTGTCAAAAGAGAGGCTTGGAATATGTGGATGCTTGGAGGGCATTTGAGGACAGAAAGGAACTGTATGTGAGAGACTGCTTGCATTTGAATGAGGAAGGGTGTAGTCATCTGGAGGGAATGCTTTTCTCTGAATGAGTCAGTGTGTCAATGCAGAGAAACTAGAATTATCAGAGTTGATAGATGGCAGCAAGGGTGGCCTTTTGTGGGAATAGGTGCTTGGGAGAAGGGGGAATACATAGGGTAGATTATATGGTTATATGGAATAATGATAGGTATAGACACAGTAACATTTTTATTCTTTATACTAATGCCAGGAATATCTGGAATAAAGGAGATGAATTGGTGGCATTGATAGCATCAGCCTATACAAAGATTATTTAGGATCTCTGAGAAGTGGTTGACAGAAGATGATATGCAAAAAGGAATAGAAGTAGTATAGAGCAGCATTTTTCAATAGGATAGGAAAGGAAAACATGTGGTAGAGTACTGCTTATGATAAGTGATGACTTATTGTCCTCTCAGAGTGGAGGATTTGGAAGGCACTGGCACTAATGGTTTTTGAAAGCATATGGTATGAAGTAGAGGTGGACAAGACAGGATATTTAGTAGAGTGTTGTTACAAGCCAGGGAGCATAGATGGTAAGGAGCAGGAGATGTTTAGGCAGTTGAGCTTGGCAAGTGTAAGAAGAATGATTGCAGTGGCGGCCAATGAAATTTTAAGTGGGGGTGCTGCCTATACAAAATAAAAAATATAAAAAATTATTTTTTTCCTAATCAGTAACCAATTTATTAATAAATAAATCTACAGATTTATTTATTAATAAATTGGTTACTAATTAGGAAAAAAAAAATATTTTTTTAAATTTGTACAGGCAGCACCCTCCCCCCTCCCACTTCAAATTTCACCGGCCACCACTGAATGATTGTTATGTGAGATTTTAACTACAGCAGTATAAATTGGGAAGATGAAACTGCATATAGTAATAAGGGAATGGAATTTTTAGAATTCTTGAGAGACAAATGTCTCTCAAGAATTCTTGGGCAACATGAGGACAAGAATTTAATTTAAAGATGCATATGGGCCTTTATAGATTACGAGAAAGCTTTTCATAAAATACACAGAGAAAAACTATGAAATATAATGAAAAAACAAGGCTATCCATTACATTTGGTGCAAGCTATAAAAAGTTTATATAAAGATACAAAAATACAGTTAGAGTTGAATTGTCAATAAAAATTAACAGAATAGATTGAAATGAATCAGGGTGTCAGAAAGGGATGTAGCTTATCTCCAATAAAACAAGGTATCCAGTAAACAAGAACTGTTATCAATACAATGCTGTATGCATATGATCAGATTATATTACAAGACAATGAAGATGATCTTCAAAAATCAGTTTATGAATTAAAAAAAATAAGCCAACAATACGATTTAAAAATCTTGCAAAAGAAAACAAAAAAGCCTTAGCATTTAAAGGTCAAGATTGTGTTAGATCAAAAATAGCTATAGAAAATAAAATAACAGAACAGATGATAGTTTAATTATTTAGGCTGCATAATAACATATCTAAAAGATAAAGCTATAGATGATAAAATAATGAGAAACTCAACTAAAATTTTATAAAATAATGGCTACTTCCCACTATATTATATATTCAGAAGCATGGACTGTTAACAAGAAAGATGAAAGTAAAATACAAGCTGCAGAGATGAGGTTTTTAAGAGCAATTAAAAGATGCACAAAATTGGACCATATAAGAAATGAAGCCAATCAGAAAAGAACTACATATTTATTATATAAATGAAAAGATCAAGGAATATAGAAAGAAATGGAAAGAACATCTAATTAGGATGGAACAATATTGGCCACCAAAAGAGATGGATCGATATAGACAAAAGAAAGAGAGAGGGGATGACCAGCTGCAAGATGGAAAGACCAGTGAAGCCAGAACAGGCAAACAATCTTTGAAGAGAAGAAAAGTTTTTTTAACATGCACACACATGCCATTTTTTTTTTTTAATGCACACACACTTCAACTGTTTCTAATAGTATCAGTTTTTTACCTAGCTATCTCATGATTGCATATAAGGATCCCATTCTCTATATATTCATTTTTTGATTTTGAACTGTATTACACCAACAATGATCCACAAATCTAAATATCTGTAGTTAATCTATCTTAAATAATTTAACTATGTCTAAGAATGAGTAAGATGAATGGTGACAAAAGAAAATGATGAGGTTCTCATTACAAAGAATAAATAAGTATACTCTTAAGTGTCTGCCTGCACAAGTGATACTTTTTTTTTTCCCCCAGAAAGAGTAAGTGGCTATTTTATTACTGTTACCATATTATCTTCCTTGCATAATGCCATGAATGATGCTCTTGGACCAGTTTATTATCTTGTAGGGTGGGGAGGGAATGCAGTTTTTCCTACAGAAGAAACTTAAATGTGCTATAAAATTCCTAAGGCCTAAAACAGATTGAAATACAGTAATCCCTGAATTATCCAGCTGAAATCCAGTGGAAAGTAGAAAGCACAGTGCATTCTAACAGAGTATCACTAAACTATATGTTACAGTGTGTGTGTGTGTGGAGAAAGAAAGAGAGAAGCGTACAATTCAAATGTCATGGGCGAATTTGTTTGTGAGCATGGCAGAAGAACATGCCATTACGTGCCGTTTGTTTGGAAGAGGTCGCATCGCTTGAGTCCCAGCATACACTCTTTGGGTACCGTGTGCTTTGTTTACATCCGCTCTCTCACTTTTGTGTTTGTGTTTTTTTGCTACTTTTTACCCTTCAATATGGCTCCCAAACGTAAGGCAGATTCTTCCGATGGCAGTGTGTCGAAGAAAAGCCATTACATTAGAAGTGAAATTAGACATTTTAAAAGGGCAAAAAAAAAGGGAGAAATGCCAACGCATTGAACTTAAGTCGTACCACAGTCGGGACTATTATCAAGGATAAAGTTCGCATCCTTGAACATGTGAAAGGATTGGCGCCCATAAAAATCGACTGTGATTACGAAAAAATAGTAGGCTCATGATTGAAATGGAAAGGCTTCTTGTTCTTTGGCTGGAAGACCAGCATCAATGCCATATCCCAATTGCTGGGGGGGATCCCCCTTTTGAGTCTTCAAAATTCAAGGAGAACTGGCCTACTAGTCCAGAACTGGGGGGGGGCTTTTGAGTCATCAGAATTCAAGGAGAACATACCTACCAGTCCGGAACTCGGGGAGGGGCATAAATCAGCACGTTGTTTGTATATAGCATCTTTTTGATTCAAAATTGTTCAAAAGTTATAGTGATTGACTTATGTGCATTATAGGAAGAAAAATTCTGCCAACTAAATAGTTATCTTAATGCAAAGAACATGCTTCTTTTCAAAATTTTATAAGCTTTTGATATCACCCTCTACACCTAGCTTCTTAACTGCAGGCTCACCTTTCTATTTGAAATTCTGTGATATGTCCAACCTCGGACTATTTCAATGAATTAGATTTATTCCTTAGTAAGAATAGATTACCAATCCCATTTAGTAAAATAGGTTGAAAGCATATATCACATTCAGCAAAAAGGCTAAGGGTTAGATAACCTAGAAACCTTGCTTTAGCTCTAAACCAAATAGTTGTTTCAAACCACTTCAGGCAGCCAAATAACCAAGGTAGAGTAAGTAAAACCAACAATTATCTATTACCTAAAGACTTTCACAAACATCATATCATATAGAATTTAAAACAACAGCATTATACAGAATTTTTTTTCATTTGGTTAGAAATTATTAAAAATGCCCAGAAATTATATTCTTCTTTAATCTTTTATTCAAGTGTAAGCAAACAAAGTTTACAAGTGAAGTTTATTCACGACTAAGCTACTTGTATGCAGAGGCCAATGACTTCACCTTGATTGCCTTAGTATCCCATAATGCATACCATTGTGGGCCACTATGCAGACTGGTTTCCACCTTTATTGAGGTACTGTTAAGGCGTTTGTGTGTGTGTGTGGGGGGGGGGGGGGGGGAATCCCTATCTCCAAAAACTCTGAGCGATGAACAAGATCACTCTAAATCTCAGTGAGTAATCCAAAAAGGATCACTCTGCTAAACTCATGAAAATCTCATCAGTGGCTCTATTCATTGACAGGCTAAAACCTACCAGTAAGCAGAACCACTCTACTTCCTGGAATCAAACCCAAAAACACACATCATTAAAAGCATCATCAGTGGGAGACAGACCCAGAACAGATACCAAGGTTGAAATAATGAAGAAGTCATACAAATCCCATATACAAGTAGTGAAAAGGTGTCAACACCATAATATTAAAATACCCTGGATTAGAGCTAGTTGTGGAAAGTTTTTTTCAGTCATGAAGAAACGTCATACGAAAACTTTGTTTGCTTACACTTGGATTAAACAAGAATATAATTTATTGATATTTTAAATTTAATTTATAACCAAGGGAAAAAACTTTCCACAACTATTTCTAATCCAAGATATTTTAATAATAAGATGTGATATCTTTTCACTACTTGTATATGGGATTTATATGACTTCTGCATTACTTCAATCTTGGCTTGTTTGTTTTTTTCCCTTTTCTTCACACCCATGCCAGAATTCCAAAATGGGTGAGCCTCAACAATATTCCAAGTCATTACGGTCTGCCACCTAGCAGTAGACCAAAACAAACATCCCAAAAACCATACTGAACAAAGTAGTTTTTTAATTAAAAAAACTACTTTTTTTTTTTTTTTCATTGGTAGTCAATAACCCAAAATGGGTGATCCAAGTGCTCAATAATATTCCTTAAAACAGAAATTTTGTTGCAAATCTGACAAAGGAATAAAGAACCACAGGTCCAATCAATCCATCTTGCCAGAACAGTTAAGAGCTAACCTTGGTATCTCTTCTGGGTCTGCTTAGTGGTGGGTTTTTGCCTGTCACAGAATGGAGCTACCACTGAGTTTCATGTCCTGCAGTGATTCAGGTCAGGAATGTTGAGTTTAGTAGTGATCTTGTAGATCACTCAGTTTTTTCAGAGGTAACCCTGAACTTTAACAGTACCTCGCTAAAGGTCTAAATCGGTCTGAGTAGTGAGTGACCCTTCTCATAATGCATGGAATTACAGACACCAAAAATGATGTATGTTTTACATTATGAGATACTAAGGGAATTAATGTGAAGTCATTGGCCTCTATATACAAGCAACTCAGTCATGAAGCAACGTCACATGCAAACTTTGCTTACACTTGGATGAAGGATTAAAAAAATATAATTTCTTGGCATTTTTAACTCACAGCATTATAATTGTAATCTAGAGCAGCGCTTCCCAAACTGTGGGCTGCGGCCCCCTTGGGGGCTGTGAAATAATGAAAACAAATTTAAAATGTTTTAAGACTAAGTAGATTTTTTTTATTTTAAAAGAAACGTATTTAACTTTTATTATTTATTATTTCTTTTTTGTTATTTTTTATATTTTAATGGAAAAATTCACGCATTGGTGTTGGTTCACAAACTTTGCTTCCTGCGTATTTCGACGCTTAATGAATATTAGTAAATATTGCTTATTCATATGTTTCATTTCAAAGCAGTGGTTAATTGTATTTACTTCGAATGCTCTCCAGGGAAGCTCCAAATCTTCCAGTCCCTTTCATCACGCATTCGTAATCAGGGACTGTTGATACTTATATAAAAAAAGTTTCGCATACACTTCACACATGAAAAAAAGCTTAAACAAGTTCATGTGGGGAGATAGTAACTCCCTTGCAGTGGTAAACAACAGCCCTCCTTAACAGTCACTATACTGCAGAGGCAATAAAAACAAGTACTTTTATTAGGCCAGTGAATAAGGTATGAGGAGTCTGTATAATATATTTCTCAACAAATAGTGCAATTAGACACAACTGGGATAAAAACACCCTAATTAATTAGGGTGTTTTTATCCCAGTTATTAATGAATCACATGTCCCCTCATACAGAAACTATGCTGTATAGACTGAAACAAAACCATATGTTGCATGGGCAAACACAGTATCTAACTAAAAACTATTGTCATTAATTAGATGAGTTCGATTTCCCAAGGCAGCAATAAAATTCAACCGAACGTGTTAAAATTCGTAAAAGTGTTACGATAAAAGAGTATATAATGAATGTTATGGCAGTTTCACATATGGAATTCGGTTGAAGGGAGTTAGCATTTCAACTCGATTGTCAGCTATGCTTTTATCTTTTGGATGCGCGATCTTTTGTTAATACCCCACCAATCATATGCACGTTTTAATAACCTGCCTTTGCTGTCTGTTTCGCGTTAGGCTTAATTACCGTAAAGGGAGAAAGTCACAAAAGAGAAAAATGTTCCTGGTCCGGGGATTCCCTTATTCAGGTAATATTCACTAATTTCATGTTATCAGTCTGTGGTGTGCCAGTATCGGTAAGTGGTGATATTATATGATCTATTCTATGTTAAAAAAATTAACCATGAGATGAATAAGTGGCTGATAAAAAAAAATATATAAAAAAAATCCCGCGAAGAAGCAGAAACAGACTTTAAAAAAAAAAGGACAGTATTTCATATTTTACCAGAACAGCCCGCATCGTCTTCAGAACCAAACGGTAAGAGGCAAAAAATGTAATATATGCATTTGATTTTTGCAATATTTGCTGTGTATGGTTTGTATTGAATATAAATACAATAAATATTATAATAATATATCCCTCTATTACGATTTTTTTTCGAGGGGGGCCGTGAAATATTTTAATTTTTGCAAAGGGGCCCCTGACATCAAGAAGTTTGGGAAGCACTGATCTAGAGCAATGCTTCCCAGAGTTATGGATGTCAAGGCCCCTTTGGAAAAATTAAAATATTTCACAGCCCCCAATGGAAAAAAAATTGTAACACAGACATATATTATTATAATATTTATTGTATTATATTCAATACAAAACATACAACAGCGAATATTGCAAAAATCAAATGCAAATATTACATTTTTAGCATCTTACATACACATTTGACATGGAACACTTAGTCTTATCTTAAAACATTTTAAATTTGGTTTCATTATTTCAAGGCCCCCTCAACAAAAATAACGGCCACACAAGGGTCTGCAGTCCACCGTCACTGATCTAGAGCCACTCTGCACTTGGCAACCTAGGCTAGCAACGTATATGAGGGTAGTCTGAAAAGATCTGTCTCAACCATAGATTGAGATGTCCCAAGATACTTGGGATGAAATATTTACGCATTAAAACTAATCACTGTGGTTATACGTGTTTTTAGTGATCAACCATAGATGGCAACACTATTGGCAAGATTTTTTAATTTTTTTTTTTTTAAGTTGGTACATCTGTCATAATGAATGGGCATTAAGAAATGGGCTCCCGAGTTTAAATGTGGCCATACCAGCCTTGAAGATGATCCAAGTGGAGGACGTCCAAAAAAAGTGTAACACTAGAAATCACTGATCAAGTGTACGATATGGTAATGGATGACTGGCGAGTCAAAGTGCATGAAATTGCTGAGACTATAGTCATTTCAAAAAAATGTGTAGGATATATTTTGCATGAAGAATTGCAAATTAAAAAGCTTTGTGCAAGATGGGTACCACACTTGTTCACAGCAGATCAAAAACGCACTCGCATGAAAATCTCTGAACAGTGCTTGAAGCGTTTTAACAAGAATACAACTAATTTTGTGCATCGAATTATTACTATGGATGAGACTTGGATTCACCATTACACACCAGAATCCAAACAGCAGTCAAAAGAGTGAACAGAAGCCAGTTGTTCAGCACCAAAGAAGACAAAGTTGGTTCCATCAGCAAGAAAGGTCATGGCATCGGTTTTTAAGGCATTTTGTTTATTAATTATCTTGAAAAGGGTAAAACAATAACCAGAGAATATTATTCCAATCTTTTAACCAGACTAGATGAAAAGACCTGGTTTGCAGAAAAAAAAAAAAAATCATCTTTCATCAGGAAAATGCACCTACCCACAAAGGTGTTTTGGCAATGGGAAAATTAAGGGATCTGCACTATGAATTCTTGAAACATCCACCTTATTTCCCCAGATTTGGCTCCCTCTGACTTATATCTCTTCCCAAAACAAAAACTCTTCCTTGCTGGTCAGTGTTTTTCTTCGAAGCAACAGGTGAATCCAGCTGTAGAGGGATATTTTGCAGATCTTACTGAGAACCACTACAGGGATGGGATAATGGCACTAGGCATCACTGGAATAAATGTATTAGTCTTAAGGGAGATTATGTTGAAAAAAAATAAAAATAATTTTGAAATTATAAAATCATAATTTCATTGTTTAAACGTGCATAGGTCGAGAACTTTTCAGAACACCTTCATATGTGTGTGTACACACACACACACACACACACACACACACACCTGGGGGAAGTGCTGAAAAGTTCTGATAAACACCTAGAACAAAAAATCAGTGGTTTGTGCAACAATGGAAAGACTTTTTTTTTCAGAGGATTGCAAATAATGCAGCAGTGTTATAACAAGTGTTATAATACTTTGTGGGGACATATAGAATAATATGCAAGTTACATAGCTCTATCTCAATTCCTTCATGGTGATTATCATGACTTCTCAGCACACCCTCGTACATAATATTCAAGTTCGAGGATCTATAATAATGAGGACTGCAAAAAAAAATCCCAAGCCTCATTATTTTCTTGTCTAATCATAAATAGAATAATATTTTGTTTATATTTTCTTTCATTAATAAGAAAAACTATGATAAAAGAAACAAGTAAACAAGTGAAATGGAAATATACAAGTAACAATACTTTATGCAGTACTTGTATATTTCCATTTCATTTTTGTGAAGATTTACTTTTGCCTAAACAAAGCTAGTTATGGAGGCAAAAGTAAATCTTCACAAAGATGCACTGTTAGAACAGAAAGTGCACTGTGTAGGTAATACAGAAAATGAACTTTTTAGTCATGTACATGTGAGTTGTGAGATACTGATAGGATTTTGACAAGCTCTGTATTCCATATCAAGTGACACAATGAATGAATGAATGAATGAATCATTCATTGAGTTACTTTATATAACACAAGAAATGGTTTATAATAATACTTATTATTATTATATGGACAATTCCATGGACACTGTAGACTCATCACAGGATGCCTAATAACACTTTGCATTAACCATCATTTACACAATACCTGTCACACTTCACTTTGAGATCAAAGTGAAGTGTGACAAAGCACTCAAATGATTCTGACAAATCATTCCACTCATTAATATGTATTTCATATTAGTAAGATTGTGTGTATGTGCACACACATGCATATATCATCAGCAGAAAAGATTCAAGTGGATTGTTGTACAAAAAAATCTGTAATTATAAAAAAATTATAATTAAAAAAAATAATAATAAATAAAATCAGCTAACGCCTTTTTATTCCCATATATACAGGGAGTAGGCGAGGCCGTTTTTAGCCCTATCTAACTTTTTGGAGACTGAGTGGGCAGTTCAATCTCCACTGGTACCCAATCAGAGATAGCTGGCCCAAGGCTATCACCAATTAAGCGGTACGCAGTGAAGAGAGACAGCTCTACAGGTGCCGCAATCTCGTGGTCCCTAACCCTAACACTTGTATTTAATGTCTGAAATAATGTGGGTTCTACAGTAGATTTTCTCGAGTTTACAGGACAAAAAAACCTGAGTTTCCGGGAGAAAAAACCCGCTTGCCTGTGCCAGAGATCAACTAACTCGAGAACCGGTCGAAAAAAGGCTTAGTAAAATTTCCTCCAGTCACCGATTAGACTCGAAACCAAGTCTTGCTTTGTGCGGCCAAGCGCTGTGGTATGCAAACACCACATCCACTGAGCTACCCAGGCTCAATTTTTTTAAAATAATAATTAATTTTATTTATTTAAATAATATTTAATAATTTGCTTACTGTGAGATGGGATATTTCTTCACCTACAACTTTGATCCTGTTAAATCTCAAAAATAATGTAGTTAATGATGTCAAACTGTGTACTACATCTGGAATCTAGAACACACAAAGAAAGAAAGGGAGAAAAAATCCAAATACTGTTAGGTGTTTAAAAAATCACAATTACAAAAATAGAAAAACCATTTACAAATTTAAAAGTATGTCAAAATGATTGATAACAATTAAGATCTTAATAGTTACCTGTCATCTTAATAACACTTGAGAAATTACAAAAAATGCATCAAGCTTGTGCTCTTGCCTACATTATCATTTTGCCTATATATATATATATATATTTTTTTAAATACAGCTGAATGAACATTTGCATGAATGTGTAGCAGAATAATTACAATATTACAATTATAGTCTATGAATAGTTATTTTTGATTGTACACTATAAGATGAACACAGTTTTGACTTATGCCTTCCAGTAGCAAATGAATATGCAACTGAACCAATTCAACTATGTTCAAATCTACACAATGATAACAACTACTCGTATGAATAACAAGGTGTTTATTACATATAAATCATTGCAAATTATTCAGGTTATTACTTATCAATCTTTTTTTATGAACATTAACTGGAATTTTTAATGAATGCCAATTCTGATTTATTAAAAATTTCAATTTGAACAAGAATAATATTTAAAAAGAATTCACAAAAAATATAAATTGAATGGCTATTTTATTAGCATGCTTACTTAACAGGGGTTCTTAAGTCAAATCTGTATAATGGGAGGAGACCTCTATGTAGCCTTTTAAGGCATGTGGAGAACTAGCTGGTGATTCTGACCTAATGTCCAATCCTCGCTTTCTTGTGGTGCACCCCGTTAGCTATCTACCTGGAGAATGAATGAACGAGGATAGGCTGGCAATTTGGAATTTAGTTGACTAAATTTTATTCTTATTGGCTTAAAACCACAATGCAAAATGATGGTACAATATGACAGAATTTCATGCTGACTGGGGTGTTGTCTAGTTAACCAAGCCCCCCCCCCCTCCCCTGGTAGTATCACATTAAAAATGAGGATATTAGATATTAGGAAAGCACTTGCCATCGTTAGCATTCAAGAATGTGTTAGTAGAGCTAATCTCAGGTGGTGTGGTCACTTGAACAGAATGGATTGATACAGTAAAAAGAGCCTTAAAAGAAGAAATATAAGATCTGATAATATTGGAATCTTGAGTGATCACAGATTAATCTGGAGGAAAATTATTGATTAGAAGTTAGTAACGGTGTAACTTTTTTTTTATGTAGTACTGTCATAATTATCCTGTACACCCCCGAAGGTACATATCAGGAATATGATGATGACGACTGACTTAACAGCAAATAGTGCTTTCCTCTCTTATTTCTTGGAACAGCTTCAATTCATGAGAGAGTGATCTCAAATGTGTGCTGAAAGTGTTCTGACTCCCCATCCAAGAAAGGTTGTAAACCTTTCTTGCCTGTACCAAAACAGACATATTGGCACTCAAATTCCTAATCAATCTCAGCCAATTATTTTTATTCCCCCTCATGCCTCCCTATTATTAAACAGTTCCTAAATCTTGGCAAGCATATGGAACAGTGCTTTATCATGCTTGACGAAAACTCCTCCCAGAAAAAAAAACAGCATGAAACAATTCATGATCAGCATCTCAAAGCTAACACATGCCTGTTGCCAGCAATTTTGCAACCTCATTGCTTTGTCAGTTCAAGACATGAATGAGAGAGAAAACAAAGTATAATGCCATCGCCCAAAATTTTATTCTGAAACAAACAAACACAATGCTAAATGCTTGTTTAGCATTGTGTTTTAGCATTTAGCATTGCAGGCTCATTGAACAATGCAACTTTGACCACAAGAAAACTATCAGGTGTCACCAGTTCAGACTCACAATTACACGGAGAGAACGAATGAACTTACTTGAAGTTTATTTTCCATTTGGTTAGACTATAATAAATTTAGTTTAATCCTTTATCCAAGTGTAAGCAAACAAAGTTTGCGCCTGAAGTATCTTCAGGACCGAGGCAACTCGTAGTAAAGGTGGGCCAAGCTCTCAATCTTTGTCTCAGTATCTCCCATAATGCAAAGCATATCTCCTTGTGGACATGTATAATGCTATGCATTAAGGGAAGGGCCACTACCCAGACCAGTTTCGACCCTTATTGAGGTCTCGTCAGTGGGGGCCAGACCCACAAGTGGTGATCCTGAGGCAGAAGTAATGGAGAGGTCATATTTACTTATACGAGTTGCCAAAAGGTGTACCACCTTATTTTAGAGAAAGATGTTGGAAGTTTATTTTCCGCTTGGTTAGACTATAATAAATGTCCTGAAGTTACTTCAGGCACAAACTTTGTTTGCTTACACTTGGATAAAGGATTAAACTAAATTTATTATAATGAACTTACTGCGCTTAATAAAAGTAACCGGCAATATCCTGATGAGCAAATCTGTGCTAATATCAGCTGTGAACAAGTCAGAAAGCATGGTCACTATTATCTGTACAAGCATGGCCAGATCTGACCTACATGCAGCAGGAACAAAGGTGGTGACTACGATGAGAGCTGGATGAAAAATGTCAAAGTGGAGATGAAGAATGGCTTCATCTCCACTTGCCAATAAACAAGGAATATTGGCAAGAAAATCAAATTCTGCAAATAGCCAGCATGGTAACGTGAACCTAAACACTGCATAGGGAACATGTGGGATCCATGAGGTTAACAGCAGACTTTGCAGAACTTTCAGATCCATTTTATAAATATATACAGTCTCAGTTCTAACTTTAATGATGCTCACTTCCACCTCTAATCTGCACAACCTCACCTACTTTTCTTGACAAACTAAAATCTCAACCTCTACTCATCTCTCCTTCCAAACTACATACCCTTTCAGTCCTTTTACCTCAGGTGAGGTTTGTACATATGTTTGCTCCAGTATATCGTGCAAAAGAGTATCTCCCAATTTTGGCCTCCTTTGGCTAAAAATCACTACCTTATTTCTACTAAATTCATATGCTGTCTCTACCACTCTCCTAATGCAAACAACCATTTTGAACTCTTCAGTTACCTTTCCTTAAATGTTGATTTTCTTCAATCCAACTTTCCTAACAGCACTGAAGGAGAGACTTTAATGTTAACAACACCAGCTGGGTGCCCTCTTCCAACTGCACAGATCAAGCAGGTAGAGAGGCTGAGACATTTGCAATCACAAATGATTACATAGAAATTGTTCACATGCCCACCAGAATATCAGACAACCTCAATCACTCCCACCCTCGATCTCTTCTCACTAGTGACACATCTAAGTACATACACCACTAAGACACATCTAAGAATGTTGTCTTGTTCTCTAGGCAGCTCAAACCACAGTTTCACACTGTATCATGTGCATGCAAGAGATATAGCATCCTACATCTTTCCCAGTCCTTGCCTTCCTTACTTCTCATTCCTCATTTATTCATACCATCACAGCTGCAGTTTAACTATTTGCTAGAAATTTTCTGAGGGTTTTGTGTTGGGATGGGTATCTTAGCGATCAATATCATGACATTGCAAAAATTTTAATTCATCATAGCATTACAGATCCACATATGTCTTGTTAGCTTACTTCCTAATTTCTTCCTAAAGAAGTTAGGAAGTAAGTTATTAACTTAGGAAATATACAAAAACAAGGTTTTTGTAAGGGTTGTGTTGTAATTTTTCAAAGTTTGCACCAGATTTTCTATATTTTATGCATTAATTATAACTAGCTGTTGTTATTTATTTATGTGAGATGCTATTTTTGTACACTTATTTTTCTCTTGCATGTTAGGCTCCACATATCAAAGCAATGCAGCTTGGCTTTAGAGAAACATAATTAATGATATGATAGGGAAGTTAACCCTACTTACATGTTGTCTGCCTGTTGTATGTTTCTCTTGCTGGTTGGTTTATCTTGTCAGATGAAAAAGCATATCACCTCACTTTCTGCTGAAAAGTCCTTATAAAACGTTCTTCACATCCTAGTTTTGGTATCCAAGTAGGTTGATGAGATAATCTGATAAAATATGTGCAATTATATAATCTTAAACAATACACATTTATTACTGTAATATATGGAAATGTTTCCATTTATCTTAACACACTATTTTTGCTGTTCCTTCCAGTTTTCAAATGATGAGTGTATTGATGAGTGGTTCCCATTCTTTTTTAATCTTGTCTTACTATATCATATCAGCATTTTGGAATGCCTCTCTCTATTCTTATTATTAGCAGCACATAATCTTTGTTCTTATATTAATTTGGCTTTTTTTTTTTCTCCACAAGTTATTAGATGCTGAATAGTTAGTTGTTCTAATTTATGTTCGTAACTTAATTTAACTATTAATCCTTGAATTTTGCAAAGAATATTGCATTTTCATTTCATTAAGCAATGAATTCTAATTTATTATTTCATTTCTATTTTGGTAGAAAGAAGAATTACTTACCTCACTTAGTTTATTATGCCTTAGATCTAATACTTTTAAATGCTTTAAATTAGAAAAAGTATCTGGCAAACTGGTTAAAGAATTTTCACTGAGGGCTAGAGTTTCCAGATTGATGAGGAAGCCAATCTCAACAGGAAGAGTAGAAAGTTTGTTACCATAAAGATATAATTCCACTAAGTCTGTTAATTCCTTCACTGATGGAGGAATTATAGTGATCTGAAAGAAAATTGTTGAGAGAGATAGAGAAAAAAATAAAATAAAATAAAATAAAATTCTCTTGCAAAAATAGTTTAACTGGAATGAAAAGGTACATTTCAATCATTACAAAAAACTAGGGGAAAAAAAACAACAGACTTATATTCTGAAATTTCTATTCAGAGGTTGTCAATTATTATTTTGCATTATGGTTCAAGTCAATAATAAACACTGAAAACATCAGCTGCATTCTAAATGGAGAACCTATAGAACAAGTAAAACATTTCAGCTATTTAGGTAAAATTTTTAGTGAAGATGGCAAATTAAATATGGGAACAGACAACTGAATTAGCAAATATGGTATTGTAGGAAGTTAACAATAAATTTATATGGAATAAGAGAGAAATTAGTCAAAACAATAAAGTAGCTATATACAAGATAGCACTCAACTAATTTTAATTTATGGATCTGAGAACTGGGTTAAAAATAAAACAACTTCATCAAAGACTGAAGACCACAGATATGAGAGTTCTAAGATTAGGGGGGGGGGGGAGTGAACAGGCAGTATCATTGGCAGTACTGTATTAAAAATGAGGATATTGGAAAAGAACCTAGCACTGTTATCATTCAGGAATGTGTCAGCAGAGCCAACGTCTTGATTACTTAAACAGAATGAGAGAGAAAACGTTAGCAAAAAGAACCAGAGGAAGACAAGATCTAGGTAGACTGATAGAGTATAAAGGGCCTTAGAAGACAGAAATATAAGATCTAATCTTGAACAATAACAGATTAATTTGGAGGAAAATTGTCGATAGGCAGTTAATAATGATGTAAACTTTTTTATGTAGTATTATCATAATATCCTATACATCCCTTGAGGGTACATGTCAGGAATTTGATGATGATTATAATCAATTATACTCAACATGATCATCTGGCATCTACCAACAACATGGAAGCAAGCCTTTACTTGTCCTGTACCTAAAAAGGGAGATATAAGTTGGCCATCAAAGTATCATCCCACTGTTCCCACATCAGTACTCTTGAAAAGGATGGAGAAGGTCATCATTAACAACCAGCTTCTTCACTACCTGAAGATCCATCAGTTAATTAGTGATCCTCAATATGGATGCCACCATTCTTGTTCTACAGCAAACCTCCTTGATAACCTTACCCACCCTTAGACACAGGCCATGGAAAGATTTGGAGAAACTCAGCATTCCTGATGTTTTCAAGGTATTTCCATGATGCCAGACATGGTCTGGCATCATGGTTTTCTCAACAAGCTAACCATCTTATAGCCTCTCCCTCTCCTGACCTTTGGGATTGGATTGCTGCTTATTTGCACTCAGCAGATTTCTTTATCAATGGTGGAGTACTACAAGGTTCTGTACTTTTATCTCCACTCTTTCCTCATTGACATCAATGACCTTCACTGACTTCAAATCTTATTCATAATTTTTGCTGAAGGCAGTTCTCTCCATTCTTCATTTGAGAAACCCTATAGTATGTAAATGATTGAAACCTCAAGACCTTCCATAACCAACATCTTAAACACTGATCTCTTCACCATTCTAAGTTTGCAAGAAAGATCCTACTTCACTTTTTGATAATATTCTATCTTTTTAGTTTCTCATTCTTGGGCTAATTTTTACATCCAGCTTATCCTAATATAAACATATTGTAGCCTCATTATCCTCTATAAAGGCCAAGGCAATTGATGTAATATATAATTTTCTTTTTCGTTCTACTTCTCTCCTGCACAACTAACACTATAATCTCAAATTCAACCAACTTTCGAAAATTGTTCTTACATTTGGGGTAGTGCACTCAAAACCTTTGTAAGAATTTTTGATTATACATACACAATGTTTCTGCATAATGC
The DNA here is from genome assembly GCF_054136105.1 of Typopeltis vanoorti. Classification (NCBI taxonomy): domain Eukaryota; kingdom Metazoa; phylum Arthropoda; class Arachnida; order Uropygi; family Thelyphonidae; genus Typopeltis; species Typopeltis vanoorti. The sequence continues at coordinate 121,161,166 of NC_143560.1, forward strand.
TTTTTATAAGTATGTATGTGGGCATTGTTCTGCCAAATTGGCAACTCTCATTCTCCCACTTTACTCTAAGCATGTAAGAACTAGAGCAGCCATTGATCAATAACCATACACTGCCCACATCCAAATATATCACAAACCAACATCTTATCTTCCTTCATTCCAGCTATCTCTGTTCTTTAGAACAGCCTTTCTCTTTCTGTTTCCAATCAGTACAACCCCAGCTTTTCAGCAAACATGTTAATAGATTACTTTCTTTTGTGGCACTATTGTGTTATAGGTCATGTAATTTCTCGTGTGTGTGTGTGTGTGATTATGAAGTATTTTCATGACCAAACTAGCTAAATATATATATAGAAGCTGGTGACTTCAGATCAAATTGCCTAGTCACAAAGATACTTCATGCACAAACGTTTTGTTTACACTTGGATATTGGATAAAGAATTAAAACAAGAATATAATTCTCAAGTATAATTTATCTTCTAACCCAGTGAACAGTGTGTAACATTCAATAAAAGAGATTTGCAGAAGCACCATTCTGAGTACAGATAACTTCAAATTACATTTAAAAATCACTAAACTGTGTTTCAGCCTTCATATCAAAGTAATCATCTGGAAAATACGTTATATACAAAAGAAGTTAACCGGGTATTGTGCTGTTGTTAAACAACAACATGACTGTACTACTACTTAAAATATATAAATAAAAAAAGTTAAAGCTTGAGGCTATTTCTAGAAAGGTTTCAAGTCATTTGTCAGTCAGCCATCATAATATGTAAGCAAATAAAGATATTTAAATAAATCTTATTCACATTCAGCTGGAAAAACAGTAAGTCTCTAACTGTGAGTAATTAGATATGGAATTCACTGATGCTGGAAATTAATTATTTAATATAAGCAAAATCTTCAGTTTTGTTCTGAGACTATTTTCAGTATGTACAGTTAGAGGCAAAATAAAACAGATTAACAACTGAAAATTATAGCAAACATCATGATATGATATTAAATGCAGGAAGAAAGTTTGATTTCCACCTATTAGAATTCAAGGAAAAGCTACTGAAATTAATATTAAAAAAGTAAATTACTTAATACAGTCAGGAGTAATGGGCAAGATAACTTCCTAAACTTGGGAAAGTTTTATACAATCATTTCTGTCCAGGTTTGGATGATGAACGTAGACTTCACAGCTTTCTTTATACAATCTTTCTTATGAAAATTGACTTTTTGCCTAAAACTTTAGTCTTATTTCAGTGAATTGTATATCTAGTAGAAATAGGATTCACTATCTGATCAAAAATACCAAGACATCCCTTCATAGTAGTGAATATGGCTATATAAATAACAATCATGGCTCATACAGGTATAAAAGGAAGCATGGAGTCTTGCAATCTTCATATACAAATATTAACAGTAAAACGAGCTTCACAAAGAGCTTAGTGACTTTTGACATGACACTAACACAGGAAGCCACCTACATAACAATTCAGTTTGCTAAATTTCTGTTCTGTTGCAATTGCCCTGATCAAATGTAAGTGATGTTATTGTGAAGTGGAAATGCCTAAAAGCAACAACAGCACAATCACGACTTTGTAGGCTATATAAAATCATGCATGGAGCAGGACTATCAAGTGCTAAAGCATGTAGTGCAAAAAAAAAGCATGTCCTCGGCTGAAATGTGCTACTGAGTTCCAAAATGACTCTGCAAGTAATGTTCTGTTCATCAGGAGCTTAAGAACATGGGTTCCAATGACTAGGCAGCCACACACAAACCTAACATCAGCAAGTGTTGGGTGGAGTTGTGTAAAAGTTGCTGCTATATGATTCTGGTGCAGTGGAAGTGAATTTTCTGGAGTGATGAATCACACTTCACCATCTTGCATTCCAATGGATGAGTCTAGGTTTAGCAGATGCTGGGAGAACATTACTTGCTTGATTGTGTGGTGCTAACTGTGAAGTATGGTGGAGGAGTCATCATAGTCTGGGCTGTTATTTATGATCAGGTTGATATCACACAGCCCTGATCTCTGTGAGATCAGTCAGCATTCCAGTTTATTCCACACGTGTGAAACCCTATATTAATGCCTTTTGTATCAGAGTGAGAGTAGGGAGGAGCAGGCGTCCAGATATTTTTGATCAGCGTATGGCATTACTAACAAGACCCAACTTATCAGAATCATGGAGATGAATGTAATCTTGGTGTTCTTCCAAATGTTTCTGAGCATGCTGCCCTGTTTTCCTACAATATGAGAGCCTGCTGAACAAGGAATTCTTAAACTCATGGATAGGAAAGAGGGGAATATTTATCCTTTGAAGAATGCATGAAAGAATAAATTTAGTTTGCAAACCAGACAGAAGACCTGAAGGTTAATCTACTGAGAAATATGGACTTCCTGAAGTACAGAAAAAGAAAAAGACAACAGTCTCACCTTCCTAAACACTTTAACTGTATGCCAACCTGACAGATCTCTGGCATTCTGTTTCCAGAAAATCCACACTAAACTAGTAAATACATTCACAAACAGCCACCTCCCAACAGTATGGAATTATTAAAACTTTATATAACAGGACAAAATTAATTAGTTCAGATAACAGTGCCCTCTCCACTGAGCTTGACCATCTTCACAAAACCTTCTTAGCCAATGACTACACTTCCTACCCTACTTAAAAAATAATAAAACAAACTCACACACCCTCTCCAGAACAGAGACTACACCAAAGCTATCATTATCCCATATATCCAAGGCATATCAAAAAACAAATAAAAATCTTTAAAAAAAATACAACCTTTTAACCATTTACACAGCCTATATAAAAATTAGAATCCCTTATCTAGTCTACCAAGACCAACCACAGTCCCTAAACTCCTAGGTTCCTTGTAGTTGTAAACTATCCTACTATGGGCAAACAGGCGGGAGAGCAAACTTCAGAATTTCTGAACTATAGACTATTTCTGTTTCCATCACCACAGCCACCACTCAGAACTTGCTGACTATGCTTTGGATACCTATCATATAATGCAATGGCCTGTGCTGACACAGGCCTCTGTGTCATACCCAATCAAATGTCAAGCACAGCTATGAATTTTCTCAAGTTTTTTTTTTTTAGCTGGTGATGACTTTCTCCATCAATTTTGAGAAAACTGAAGTGACAGCAGTGGAGAAGATGGCTGAGTGAAGCATAGATTCAACAGCTGTAGATGGTGCTTGATGAGTTTGGGTAGGAATGACAGATTGGGTTTTTGGAAAACTAAAAGTGGCATTGAAGTTCATTTTCTAGTTTTCAGGTTATTATAATATAAGGAAAAAGGCAATTCATTGCCCTTTTCAAGAGTGAATTTATTTCTTGGGTAATGACTGTTAACGAAGAAAGGAATTCAGCTCTTTTGTCATAAGAAGAGATTCCAAGATGTCATCCAGGTAACATACATATGGTAAGTTTAAGAATGGCTCCTGATAATATTTTGTCCTAAACATTCTTTGATGTAACTGGCAAGAGGAAGATAAAATGAAATATATCTCATTTACAGACTGTTGCTAAGTAAGGTCAAGAGTGATATAAGGTGAAATTATTCAGCTTCGGATGAAGGCAAATGTTATCCATTTAAATATACATTTGGCAGATTTGTAAAAATCATTTGTTCTAAATAGTCCATGAATAACTGGCCAGAGAAACAGAAATAGGAAAATTCATCATTAACAGAATTTTGATAAATGATATTAGGTAAAACTGTTCAGATTCAGATGCACTCAGGAGGATCAAAAGAGAGACTGCAATTGAAGACTGCTTTGTGTTTCTGGAGTGATAATGAAGGTGTCAGGAAAGCTTGTTAGAATAAGGCTGCAAAAGTCTGGATTGCATTTTAACAGCTAAAATTTATTTTGAATTTTATAATGGGATACATTGCTTAAAGATCAAACTAGATAACTGATGAGAAAAATGTAAGATCTGCCTTGAGCTTGTAAAACAATGTCCAATTCTTGTCTTCCTGTATGAGAGGGTGTGCTGAAAAATTCACCATGAAGGAATTGAGGTAGAACCATGTAACTTACAGGTTATTCTACATATTTCCCGCAAAGTGTTATACACTTGTTACAACACTGCTGCATCGTTTACAATCCTCTGAGGAAAAAAAAAAAAAAGGTGGGGACTTTCCCTTGTTGCACAAACCAGTCCTCAGCTGCAGATATGACTTCATTCTGTGGTGAATTTTGTTCCCTTACAAGCATTTCTTTAAATTTGGGAATAGGAAATAGATGGGGCCAGGACTGGCAAATAAGGTGGGTGAGGCAGACATTGAAAGCCCAAGTTGTCTATTGTCTGTTGGGCACAGTGATAAAAAACACTGACCAGGCATGCAGTCAGGAATACATATCCATACTTGAAGTAGAAAAAGCCATCAAAGGCTTGAAATGTGGAAAGGCAGCAGGAGCAGATGATATTCGACCAGAAATGCTGAAGTATGGCGGTATAAGAGTCTTACAGTGGATGCACTGCATAGTTCAGAAAGCCTGGACAGAGGGACGAATTCCCGATGATTGGAGTAGAGCTCTAATAGTGCCCATATATAAAAAGGAAAATAAAACTGAATGCGAGAATTACAGAGGTATTTTCCTACCGAGTGTTCCTGACAAGATTTATGCAAGTATACTTGAGAAACGGTTGAGAAGAATTGTCGAAGAAAAGCTTGGTGAAGAACAAGCTGGATTCAGGCTAAATAGAGGCTGTCAGGATCAGATCTTCACTTTACGACAAATAGTCGAGAAAGCATGGGAATATAACAAAGATCTGTATTTAAGTTTTGTCGATTTGGAAAAGGCATATGACAAAGTGCCAAGAGAGAAGCTATTCAATACACTACAGTTATATGGTGTCAATGGGGCATTATATCAAGCAATACTTAGTCTTTATTTGAGTTGTAAGTTAGCAGTTAGAATTGAAGTACAGGAAGATGGCATAATGTTAAATCTGGTGTGAGACAAGGATGTACATTATCCTATATATTATTCATTATCTATATGGATCATTATGAAGGAAAGTGGTATTAAACATGATATCAAAATTGGAGATGTTAATGTCAGCTCTTTGCTTTATGCGGATGATGTTATACTTCTAAATAAATCCGCTACAAGTCTGCAAGATTCTCTGACTAAATTGATGAAATTCATACCATATCTATTACAACTGACTGTTGTAATAGACATGGTATGAAGGTCAGCATTAAAAAGACAAAGACAATGAAAATAGGCAGAATCATTGAAAATGTCAACTGTGTTGTGAATGGAGAACCTGTGGAACAAGTGAAACATTTCAGCTACTTAGGCTCGATTTTTAGTGAAGATGGTAAATTAAATATAGAAATAGACAACAGAATCAGCAAAGCTGGTATGGTGGGAAGTCAATTGAATAAATTCATATGGAATAAGAGAGAAATTAGTCGGAACACTAAATTGGCTGTATACAAGACAGTGTTCAAACCAGTTTTAACTTATGGATCTGAGAGCTGGGTCAGAAGTAAAATACTTGATCAAAGACTAGAGACGGCAGATATGAGAGTCCTGAGAAAGATTATAGGCATGAACAGATGGCATCAATGGCAATATCATATTAAAACAAGGATATTAGGAAAGAACTTGACATTGTCAGCATCCAGGAATGCATTAGCAGAGCTAATTTCAGGTGGTATGGTCACTTAAACCAAATGGGCGAAGAAAGATTAGCAAAACAAGTGTTCTCTGCCAGGTTGGCAGCAAAACGACCCAGAGGAAGACCAAGATATAGGTGGATTGATATGGTACAAAGTGCTTTAGACGATAGAAATATAAGATTTGATAATGTTGGAGTGTTGACAAGTAACAGACTGATTTGGAGGAAAATTGTAGATAGGAAATTAATAATGATGTAATTTTTTTCATGTAGTACTATCATATCCTGTACACCCCTTGAGGGTACATGGCAGGAATTTGATGATGATGATGATGTATATTTTAATACCATTGATGTAAAAAATGACCTAAAATGGAACTAGGACTAACCTTTGCACTTGATATCCTCACTATACTACTCTGATATCAATCATTCCTTACATTATTAACTGCTTTTCCATCTGTCCCATATAATTCCTTCAACTTTCAAACAAGATCTGTATGTGGCACTATTAAATACCTTTACAGTTAAGACAAAATAGAGCAGATGCTATTAGTTAATATTTCAAATTTGATCAAGTATGGAATTATTGTGAACAAATATAACCAGTTATAGAAAAGCATTCAAATACAAAAATTCTAGAATCAAAATGGTGAAGCTGCCTCAAAGGCTTTCAAAAGGGTAGACATTAACAACCTTCAGAGAGCAAAATAAAGGACTTACATTGGATTTGCTCAAATCTAATCTGGATGATCCTTCTTCTTTACACCTTATAAATTCTTTAGATACATCCTAAAAAAAATTAAAAAGTTATTAATACATACATTAACTAAAGGCCATTACTATAAAGATTTTTTTTTTACATAAAAAAAAGCATTACATATTGTATGTAACTCACCAAAAAATAAAGTGTCAGCTTGAGATTAACACACTTATGATTTTTGATGCGCTTTCCCGGCAGAAAAATACAATTTTCAGCAATAAATATTTTATACGGTAAACAATTGACATACATCGTGCTAAAGGGTATTTCCTCTAATATAAATTCGCTACTTATAACTACATGCATGATATGGGAAGACACAATTTTAACTAAGATAAAATTTGATTTTTAAGTCGCACTTTGAAATATATATGAAAGGATAAAGGGTTACTAGAGTTTGTAGAGCATCTTATATCAAAACTGCGTTGTATAAGTACTGCGTTCAACAAGGGTTACCTGTATATCATTTGGGTCATTATCGAAACTGTTGAAAACATATTTATTGTATTCTTTATCTATGGTTAGTCTAGAACAGGAGTGGGCAACCCTTGGCATGCATGCCAAACATGGCACGCCAACGACTTTTTTCAGGCACACAACCCAGGGCTCACCTTAATAATTAAATAAATAAATACATTTCAAACATCTTTGCTGACTTGTATATTTTAACTTAATATAATACAATTTTATTAAGTACAGCTATACCAAATAAAAATGCAATAAAGAAGCAAACCCTACCAACTGTTTTAGTAATAATAAGTAATAAGAAACAATGATCCTATTTACAAGTCAATGTACAAGTTTCGTCTAATTCAGTTATTGCATCATTCGCCAGGCAGCCAGGCGTGGCGTGACTCCTTTACCATCATTCGATATATCTTTTAGTGTTTCGTAAAGAACGTATCCGTTTTCTAAAGTGTGTGTATATATGGGGATTTGGATTTTATTAAATTGTAAGTCATTAAAATATGGATTGGAAGTAGTTATTGTCAATTAATATGTTTAACTTATTAGATATAAAAGCAAATTTCCTTTACATTGCCATAAACATACCGTATTTACTCGAATATAACTCGCACTTTTTTTCCCTAAAATTAAAGCTAAAAATTGTGGCGAGATATATGTGGGAATTTTTGGAAACTAAAGTTTTCAGGGTTTTTTTTTTGTAAAATCCCAGCATATATCTTGCATCACAACTGCTATTGCTATTTCCTGCCTATAGAGCAGTTTCCTTGTGTGCATCCTCCCCAAATAGTGTCATCTTCTTTCCCATTATTTCAAGCAAAAATTACCAGTAATTTACAAGACTTGAGATACTTCATGAACAATCCTTCACAAATGACTAATGAACAGACGCTATGATACTAGCCCAGTAAAGATAGAGCAGCTATGTGCATATAATTGGTATGGTATTAACAAAAGATCGCGTGAGTCAAACATAAAAACAATTTTTGAATTGAAATGCTAATTCCCTTCAACCAAATTCAATATCTGAAACTGCCATAAAAATATTCACTATATATTTCTTAGTTTTAACACGTTCACGAATTTAAACACTTTCCATTTATTTTTATTGCTGCCTTGGTGTTTGAGCTGAGGGGACAGACTCCTGCACATCTAGTTTTTAGTTAGAACCGTGTTTGCCGGTGCAACATATGGTTTTGCTCGAGTCTAAATAACATAGTTTCTGTGGGAAGGAAACATGTGATTCATTAGTTAGTGCCATTTTTATCCCAGTTGTCTCTAATTGCACTATTTGTTGAGTAATATATTTCTCAACAAATATATTACACAGACTGCAATTTCTCTCTACCTTATTCAGTGATAGAATAAAATAATCTGTTTTTACTATTTGTCTGCAGTCACTATTGGCTACTGGGGTGGATGTGTGGTTTACCACGGGAAGTGAGATACTATCACCCTGAAACGTGTTTAAACTTCTTTTTCTTTTCTGTGCAAGGTATACGCAAAACTTTTCCATTTCTTTTTTCATAAAGCGAAATCAGGGGTGCGAGTTATATTCGAGTAAATACGGTAAGTTATTTTTAAAGCTATGTGAAATGTATTATTAATATTCAGGGTTATGAAGTGTTATCTACATATGATTAGATTGCATGCATACTCTTCTCTTTCATTTGAATGTGTGTAGGTCGGCTTATAATTGTACTAATTTTTGGTTTGCTTAAACTTGGTTCGTATATGCAGAGAGCGATTATGATGAGATTTTCCGAGTCCAAATTAAAATTTTTGTCAGTGTCTATATGTCTCTGTCCACATTTTTACACCCCATAATCCGATTTTCATTAAAGTTAAAAGCTGTATGAAGAAAGCAATTATTTAATAATTATTCAATTAAATAAATAAATATATATATATATATTTTTTTTTTCTTTTTCTTCTACCTGCTCTTTACAGATTGAGCAGAATGTCACAACCACCAGCAAAGAAACAGACATTCAAATGAAAATGATATTAGACAATTTAAAGGATACTGGACTGAAAATAAAGCATTATGCATTTTATGTTCCAAATCAGTTGTTTGTAAGGCTTCTTCTTCTTCTGTAAAGAGACATTTTGAAACTGCTCATAAGAAATTAAGTAATAAAAATGAGCAAGAAGAGAGAGATAATTAATTTCTCGTGAACTGAGCAAGACGAAAAACAGTCCGATACATTGATGAAATTTATTTCAGGTAGACCTAGTTCCAACTTAGCTGCTGCTAGTTTTGAGATTTCAAAAGTTGTTGCCGAACATGAAAAACGACTCAGTGATGGGGAGTATATTAAAGAAGCATGGCTAGTATATGCTCCTTTCCTTTTTGACAATCTTTTAGAAAAGGTAAAAATTATTCAGTGCATAAAAGAATTGTCTGTGAGTAGAAAAACAATAAGGATAGGATACTCAAGTTGGAAAGGAATACAGCAGAACAATTAACAAAAGTTTGGCTTCATTTAAGTTCTTTTCTATTTGTGTTGATGAGAGCACAGACATTACATCAGCTAGGCTGGCAATCTTTGCTCGATTTTGTAGAGATGACGAAGTATGTGAAGAGAGGATTAACCTTGTAACACTACCTGAGCGTATCATTGGAGTTGAAATATGTAAAGCAGTTATGAACGAATTATTTATTTGGCAAATTGATATTTCAAAAGTGGTATTCGTCACAACAGATGGTGCGCCCAGCATGTTTGGTAAGAAAGCAGGATTTGTAAATCTGTTTGCAAAATATGGTGGTCATCCATTGATAGGTTTTCATTGCAACCTACATGAGGAGAATTTATGTGCAAACGCTGGCCTAAAGGAACTTCAAGAAGTGATGCAAACAGTAACCAAGGTTGTTAATTACATTTCTGCACCTGCTTTGAATAAAAGACAATTTCAGAATCTATTGAATGAGGTAGATTCGGTGTACAAAGGATTAATAATGTACAACAATGTTCATTGGCTTAGTCAAGGTCTTGTTCAGAAATGATTTGTTGAATGCCTGAATGAGATAAATCTCTTTTCGACTAATCAACAAATGTGTTATAAAGAAACGTATGACATCGTGTGTGTTTGTAAACTCGTGTTTTTTTGCAGATTTTTGGAAACATTTAAATAAATGTTTCCAAAAATATTTCCGTGTCCTGTAGTTTGAGGTTCATACTACAGGACACGAAAATATCTTCAAATAAACTTGCAGATGTTTTCGTGGATAAATATGGATGATTTTGAAATGAAGTTGATTGATTTTCAAAGTAGTTCAATTTGGAGGCAGAAATCTGTTACTCTCAGAGTTGACTTGGAAAATATTGAAAAGAAGGGATTCGAGACGAGGAGTAACAGAGAGAAGTGTGGAAAAAGAGGTTACTAAAACTTGGAATGCTATTTCCGAAATTTTGTATGTTTAAAAACCCTTGCAACAGCATTATTATCCATTTTTGCATCTACATATTCTTGTGAATCATTGTTCTAAGTGATGAACTTTGTTAAGTCTCGTAACAAGAGTGGCCTTAAAGATGAAATTAGTAGCGATGCATATCTCTACAGGTTACAAAATATAAACCTGATATAAATTATCTTTCATTAGTGTTGTAGTAACAGCAGAAGTCTCATTGATGCTAAATAAATAAAATGTCCACTATTTTTCTTTCTCTAGTTTTGATTTGATGTTTTCTGCTAAAAATGGTACAGATTAATTTCTTTTAATATTATGTAATTTTAATATATTACTTGAAAAGAATTAAGAAGTAATAAGCTACTTATTTTGCTTTAACCAAGTAAAACGATTACGAGATTGTGCACTGCAATATATTGGAAAAACTTGAAAAAACTCATGTCTGACTGATCTTTATAAAAAATATAAAAAAATTCAGAATTATCGTTTACTCTTGCTGATGTTAAAATTGCGTATTTAAATCGCAGCTAGAATTACACTTAAATGCAAATAAAAAAAAATATTCACGCTATCAACAGGGTAGAAGAACTTAAAAATTCTGTCCCTAATTTTTACATTCATTCAATCTTACATGACTTACAATAATCACTCTTACAGTATTCTTTGATTTTACCATTCTAGTGTGATTATGTGAAAAGTTCTTCCCAATACTTAAAAGATACCAAATAATAATATGTTCCCCAAAATTTCGGTTGGCACGTGAGAAAATTTTGCATCAAAGATTTGACAATTTTGACATGCCCACTAAAATAAGTTCCTCATCCATGGTCTAGAGTCCAGATTTAAACAAATCTATCATACTGCTGCGCATTTGGGAATTTACGGCGATCAAGTTTCGTAAATTATCAAGGAGCTGCGGTGAAAAAGCCCGCCAGTCTGACCAGTGATGACGGTAATTAAGATTGCCAGAAATGCAATACGTCTTTTTGACTTTTTTGTAGTATTTTTAGTGTGTATTGAGAAGGGCGGAAAACTCAGGGACCGTCCCGGGCATCAAAAGCTCTAGCTACGCCATTGAGAAAACTGAAAATAAATATCGAGAAGGTGGCAAAATAATCTGGAGGCTATTGAAAAAGCTTAGAAATGGAGGAGGAAAGAATACTGTAAAAGGAATCAGAGATCATAAATGTGACATGTAAACTGAAGATAATGATATTCTAGATGTCTAATTATTCTGAAAGATGTTTTACTGATCTGTTAAATGAAACAAGCAATGTCAGCATGATGATAAAAAACTCCCAACAGGAATGCAGTCAGGAAAACATCAGGCAGAAAAAGTCATCAAAAACCTGAAATGTGGAAAGGCAGCTGGAGTAGATGAAATTCTGCCAGAAATGGTGAAATATACAGGGTGTTCGGGATAAATTTGACAGTTTCGTAAGGAAAAAGAAAATCTTCTTTGTATCTATTAAATTTAATGAATTGACAAAAAAACATTACAGGCAGAGTTAATTACAATACTATCAACAAGATTTACTCAAAATAACCACCATTAGCATCGATCACAGCTTCAATTCTGCTTCGGAACCTCGAACAAGCTGATGCTACAGTCTCCCTGGGAAGAGCCGCAAAAACTGTTTTAATTTTATCCATTAACTGGGCTTTTGTATTACTGGAAGTGCGATTGGTGTCTTTTTCAACTGCGCCCCATACAAAATAATCCATGGGGTTACGGTCTGGGGAGTTTGGAGGCCAAACATTTGGACTGGTGAAGTCGTAGAAATTTTCAGACAACCATTTTTGACTTTTCCCAGAGGTGTGGCAAGGGGCCGAATCCTGCTGCCATACATACGGCCTACCATTGGCTACCCTTGTTATCCAGGGCTTGACTACAGTTAGCAACTCCACGAACAAAGCCCGAATTCCAATGCCAGGGTTCTTCAACACCTGTTCCTGCAGATTTGCGAGGAATTCTGCTGTACGAACGCAATCAGATCGTCTGCTAGGGATCTTTCTTCTTGCTACATCCTCGTAGTCACCATTGCAAGTCTCTAGTTCATGCCTGATTGTTTTTACTGTATTCAGGGAGCATTGGGCAGCAGTCGTAATATCCTTATTTTGATGGCGGGCACGAATCATCATGATACAAGTTATTCTCTTCCATGATTCAGGTGGGTTCCAGCTATCCATCCTTTCTGACATCTTGTATATGAATGAAGAAGGGTCCAAACTTTTAAATGAAGAGAAGTGTGTGTTAATACATGTAACTTACGGAAAAATATAATTAATTATAAATATGTCAAATTTATCCCGAACACCCTGTAGAGGTATAAAAGATTTACAGCAGCTGCATTGCACAATTCAGAAGGTCTGGTCAGAGGATTGAAGTCTAGATGATTGGAACAGAGCTCTCATACTACCCATCTATACAAAGGGAAATAAAACTGAATGTGAGAATTAGATATATTTCCAAACGGAGTGTTCCTGGCAAGATTTATGCAAATATACTTGAGAAATGGCTAAGAACAATGCAGGCCAAACAGAGGTTGTCAGGATCAGATTTTCACTTTAAGACAAATTAGTTGAGAAATCTTAGGAATAGAACAAGGATTTATATTTAAGTTTTACTGATCTGGAAAAGGCATATGACAAGAGGAAAGTTATATGGTGTAAATGAGACATTATATCAAGCAATACATAGTCTATATTTAAGCTGTAAGTCAGCGATTGGAATTGAAGGAGGTACAGGAAGATGGTTTGATGTTAAATCAGCTGTGCAACAAGGGTGCATATTATCTCCACTGTTATTCATTAACTATATGGATCATATCACATTAAGGAAAGTAATATTAAATCTGATACAAAATTGGTGATGTTAATCTTAGCTCTTTACTTTAACCAGATGATGTCACACTTCCGAATAAATCCAGCACAAGTATGACTAAATTGAATAAGTGTTGGTATGAAAATCAGAAATAAAAAGACAAACTCAATTGAAAATAGGCAGAAACATTGAAAACCTCAACTGTATTCTGAATGGTGATCCTATAGAACAGGTAAAACATTTCTGCTATTTTGGCACAATTTTTAGTGAAGAGGACAAATTAAATATGGAAATAGACAACAGAATTAATAAAGCTTGTATGGTAAGAAGTCAGCTGAATAAATTTATATGGAATAAGAAAGAAATTGGTCAAAAACACTAAATTAACTATACAGGGTGTTCGGGATAAATTTGACAGTTTCGTAAGGAAAAAGAAAATCTTCTTTGTATCTATTAAATTTAATGAATTGACAAAAAAAACATTACAGGCAGAGTTAATTACAATACTATCAACAAGATTTACTCAAAATAACCACCATTAGCATCGATCACAGCTTCAATTCTGCTTCGGAACCTCGAACAAGCTGATGCTATAGTCTCCCTGGGAAGGGCCGCAAAAACTGTTTTAATTTTATCCATTAACTGGGCTTTTGTATTACTAGAAGTGCGATTGGTGTCTTTTTCAACTGCGCCCATACAAAATAATCCATGGGGTTAAGGTCTGGGGAGTTTGGAGGCCAAACATTTGGACTGGTGAAGTCGTAGAAATTTTCAGACAACCATTTTTGACTTTTCCCAGAGGTGTGGCAAGGGGCCGAATCCTGCTGCCATACATACGGCCTACCATTGGCTACCCTTGTTATCCAGGGCTTGACTACAGTTAGCAACTCCACGAACAAAGCCCGAATTCCAATGCCAGGGTTCTTCAACACCTGTTCCTGCAGATTTGCGAGGAATTCTGCTGTACGAACGCAATCAGATCGTCTGCTAGGGATCTTTCTTCTTGCTACATCCTCGTAGTCACCATTGCAAGTCTCTAGTTCATGCCTGATTGTTTTTACTGTATTCAGGGAGCATTGGGCAGCAGTCGTAATATCCTTATTTTGATGGCGGGCACGAATCATCATGATACAAGTTATTCTCTTCCATGATTCAGGTGGGTTCCAGCTATCCATCCTTTCTGACATCTTGTATATGAATGAAGAAGGGTCCAAACTTTTAAATGAAGAGAAGTGTGTGTTAATACATGTAACTTACGGAAAAATATAATTAATTATAAATATGTCAAATTTATCCCGAACACCCTGTATATACAAGACAGTGTGTGCAAACCAATTTTAACTTATGAATCCAAGAGCTGAGTTAGAAATAAAACACTTGATCAAAGATTGGAGACTTCTGATATGAGAGTTCTGAGGAGGATTAGGAGTGAACAGATGGCATCAATGGCAGTATCACATTAAAAATGAGGATATTAGGAAAGAACTAGCCATTGTTAGCATTCAGGAATGTGTTAATAGAGCTAATCTCAAGTGGTCTGGTCACTTAAACAGAATGGAAGATGAAAGATTAATAAAACGTGTTCTTTGCCAGGTTGGCAGGAAAAAGACCCAGAGAAAGATGAAGATGTAGATGGATTGATACAGTAAAAAGTGCCTTAAGAGGCAGAAATATAAGGCCTGATAATGTTGGAGTCTTGACAGATAACAGATTAATTTGAAGGAAAATTGTTGACTGAAAGTTAGTGATGGTAACTTTTATCATGTAGTACTGTCATATTATTCTGTACACCCCCCACCCTCCTGAGGGTACATTTGAGGAATTTGATGAATTTTTGTTATTGGAATGACCCTTTATATTACACATTCTTTTGCATTTTCTTAAAGTTAAAAAAATATTTTGTTTAGAAAGTTATTTTTATTTAAAAAAGTATTCTATTTTGTCTAGCTAGAAGCTTCTAGTCAGCTGGAAAAATCTACTCGCCAAGGGCAACTAGGTGAGTATATTTGTGGAGCCTGGTTATCCATACTCTGGTTTTACAAGTGTGCCAAGGAACTCCAACACAAAATTAGCATATCATGTAGCTCAAGACCAGAACTACTACTTCACACTCAGCCTAAACTGAGGCATATAGTGGATATAAAAATCATCAACAAAATCAACCACCAACTCTGAAATGACCAAATTCAGAAAACATCCTACCACTCCAACTGCAGTTGTTTGGTCTTGCCTCTCCCATCTAGATGTTATACCATCAAAAGATCATCTAAAGATAAGACTGATTTCCTGTAGTATCTCTTGTAGAGATACTACATCTTCTCCCTGTCCATACCCTCCTAACAACTTGGACAAGTCTTTTGATCTAGATGATATATCCCTAATTATACCTGAAAATTTGTGCTCCAGAACCCTTCTTATACTGTCTCTACAGCATCTTATTCAAATTGGCATCTTACACAATGGTATGGAATAGGGCCTATATCCAGTTCATTCCATAAAGGGAGATAAAATTTAACTACCATCATAGCCTTCACCTCAATTATTTTGAAGATGGAGAATGCCATAGGCAGCCAACTTCTTCACCACCTGAAGGCCCACCAATTAATTAACAATTACTAAAATATAGATCTTGCCACACTTATTCCACAACAGATCTTAGCTTGTTACTCATCTATAGACACAAGTCACTTTAAGGTTCAGAGAAACTTGTGTGGTCACTCTTGACATTTCTAGTTAATTTGATCAGTCTGGAGAGGCCTCCTTACCAGGCTAAGATCTTTATCTGCACAAGACAGATAATTATCTGTCTTGTGCCATTTGCATTGGGTCATCAGTTTCCGCTCTTCAGATTTTCCTGTTAATATCCATAATCATTCACACTTGTGGATGTACTTGTGTGCATCCTCTGCACAATCCTCCACACTCTCCCATATATTAATAACCTCTCTCTCTCTTTGTCACTAATCTCAAAATCACACCAATAGTTTGGAAAATCAAAGGACACTTTAATTCTCTTCTTCATTTAAAGAAGAGGAATGGTGGTGCAATGAAGCAAACTTAACCATAACACACTGCTTGTTTATTTCTTAAGAAAGATTTCACTTCACATGTCTTTAATATGAAGTCTCCAAAGCAAAATCAGATTTCCTTTCTTTTGGGCTGATTAGATTTTGCAACTATCATGTGGTTGATATTTAAAAAACTGACAATAAATGGAACATTGCATTTGTACTATCTATCTAATATTGCAGTGGTAATTATTTTAAAATAATGTACACTTACTAAGTCAGCTTGTATAGATCCTTTCTTCTTTGATGTTAGTTTTACTTTATTACTACCAGGATGAGTGACTGTGACTTGTTTAGGCCTTGCAGTATCACCACTTCCTAAAGACACTGAGCTCAGTTTTTTTTCCTAAATACAAACATAACATTATAATGTATGCTGACTGATAAAAAATAACATACGACTTGCTAAGTACAGTTAAACAAACATTTTCTGTCATGCTAAAGACAATATAACAACAAAGAATGATTTAAAAAGTTACTGATAAAGGATTAGTTGGTTTGATTTTTTTTTTTTTTTTTTTTTTTTTTTTTTTTTTTTTTTGGAGGGAGGAGGCACATCATAGCTAAGCTATGATTTACAATCTAATGGCTAAAATATAGCAATAGTATAAATCAATACTTCCCAACTTAGTATATAACATAGTATATACTATGTTATATACTAAGTTGGGAAGAAAAGCAAAATAGTGAATAACATAAAATTAATTTTAAAAAAATCGTTTAAAATTTATGTATATAAATAATATAAATTTACGGAAGGTATAAAAATAATGACTGCACTAATTCAAGAAATGAATTTTGTTAATTAAAATATGTAGTGCCTTTATGTATGTGCAGAACCACAGTACTCACACACAGACATGTCATCATACACAACAAGACAAAATGTATAAAATGACTATGTGAATACAATATAATCTTGTTATTCTCTACAATTCTGACCCTCCTGCCTCCACTAAAGAGAAATTGCCTCCAATTATCTTAAGAGAAAATAATAGGTGGACAGAACTAAGGGCCACTATGACTAGTCTACAGATAGCATACACTACAGCAAAGAATTTAGATGATGGTATCAAAATCCAACCCGCCACTATAATGGACTACCGCAGACTCACAAAGGAGCTAGACAATAAAGGTGTGCAATACCACACCTTCACCCTTGACTCCGAGAGGAGCCTGAAGGTGATTCTCCGTGGAGTATCAGAGCACATACATACAGAAGACATAGCTGCCGATCTCGGCTACCAAGACCTACCACCCATCAAGGTCAGCCGAATGACCAGAGCAGACAAAAGTCTAATGCCACTCGTCTTAGTAGAGATCCACCAGGCGTATAAAACATATATGACCTAATTTCAATTTGTGGGCTAAAAATCAGCCCAGAACCACTAAGAAAAAGAACCTCATCAGGACAGTGCCATAGGTGCCAAAAATATGGTCATGCCCAGAGATTATGTAAAGCAGAATACAAGTGCCTAAAAGGTGGGGAGAGCCACCCCACATATACCTGCACCAAGCCAAAATCCACCCCAGCTAAATGTGCAAACTGTGGGGGCCTGCATCCAGCAAACTATAAAGGATGTATACAACACCCAAAAAAACAGATCTGCTCACTCTACTAATCTACAAAAACCAGTAGCTCCAACTCCTCAACCCCCAAGAGATTGACAAAATATGATACAAAACAAACTGCCGCAACCAGAAGCTCCGCTCGAAGCAAACCGCAATCGGCAGACAAAGTCCTATGCAGATGTAGTCCGCTCAACAAAGACCACTCAGGAGCAATACAACCCAAATTTAGCAGCCGTCATTACAAACTCTCTTGCAAATATGCTGCAAGACTTCAGCAAATCAAACCCACATCAGACTCCAGAAAAAGATTTCTACAAGAAACCCAATCCATCCTAGCAGCTCTCATAAATGCATAAAAATAAAAGCACTCCAGTTTCCCTACAGATCATCGCTTGGAACGCTAAAGGACTTAGAAACAAGATTCTGGAACTCCAAGAGTTTGCGCAAAGATACAACCCAGATATCATCTTAATAAACGAATCCCACTTAAGACCAGCAGACAATCCCAAAGTTAGAGGATACCTCCTCCACAGAAATGACAGAATAAACTACAGAGGAGGAGGCACCACCATTTTCATAAAAAACCACATCGATCACCACTCTGTAACCACCCCCTCAACCAAAAATCTAGAGCTCACAGGAATAGTAGTACCCACTACCTCAGTCGGGAAACTAACACTTTATGCAGCTTACAACCCTCCATCAAAGAATCTACTATATTCAGATCTAGATACTGTTCTAGGCAATAAAGATCAAGTCATCATTGCCGGTGATCTAAACGCGAAACACCCAGCATGGAACAGTAAAACCACAAATAGAAACGGCTACACCCTCTTCAACTACTCCAGTTTAAATTATGCAGTGGTGGCAGGCCCTGCAGAACCAACACATCATAGTACGTATGGCACAGCCGACATACTTGATATTGCTATATTACAAAATATTAAGTTACAGTATAGCCTAGACTCTTTAAATGAGCTGACATCTGATCACAACCCAATCCTGCTCCAGCTGGGAAAGCAAGAACAACTGCTGCCTCCTCCGCACTCCTTTATCTCATGGAAAAAACTAACAGAAGTACTGTCAGAACACATTGGACCTGTCCCTCACATCAGATCCATAAAAGAAATTGAAAATGCTGTCAAAAGCCTGACTCAGCAAATCAATACAGCCATAAAGGTTGCAACCTCTACCAAAACCACTCTTAAGCCAAACCGACTACCAGAAGACATCATGGAATTAATTAGGAACAAAAACAAAGCAAGAAAAAGGTACCACAACACCTGTGCACCTCAGGACAAAAAGAACCTCAATAAACTTAACAATGAAGTAAGGAAGCACTTAAAGCTCACAGGACCGAAACATGGGAAGCCAAACTAGCCTCTGTATCACCCGGCGAACACTCTATCTGGAACATATTAAGAAGTCTCAGAAACAAAAACAAATCTCTTCCCCCACTCAAGTCAGACATGGGACCAGTACACACGGACGCAGAAAAAGCTGAAGAAATAGCAAAGAACCTACAAAAACAGTGTAGCCCTACGTACGACAACTTGGGCTTCAAGCATGTTTATAATATCCACCTCCATGTCAGACATGCACTGAAAGTCACCGATACCTGCAACAACATACCTCCAAACACCTCACCAGCAGAAATCTATGAAGTTCTAAAGAAGCTAAAGAATAAAAAAGCCCCTGGTCCAGATGGCATATCAAATAGAATAATTAAACTGCTGCCCCGAAGAGCTGTCGTATATCTCACCACCATAATCAACGCCATGTTCCGATTTAACTATTTCCCCAGCTATTGGAAAGTCGCAGATGTGGTCCCAGTGCATAAACCAGGTAAAGATCCACACCTGCCTGAAAGCTATCAACCCATCAGCCTAATTTCAAACTTAGACAAAATTGCTGAAAAAATCATCCTCTCTAAACTCCAAGCCTCAGTCAATGAGTTAAATATCATTCCTAAGGAACAATTTGGCTTTGGGCAACATCACAGTACTACTCAACAAATTCATAGGATAATTGAGTACATCACCACCGGTTACAATTGGCACCAGCACACTGGAGCAGTCTTCCTTGACATAGCGAAAGCTTTTGACAAGATATGGCACTTGGGATTACTACACAAACTCATTTCAGCAGGCATACCATCAAGTATCGTCCACCTAATTAAGTCTTACCTCCAGGACAGACACATACAAGTCAAAATAAATGGTACAGTTTCAAGTCAGCGACGGATCTCTGCAGGAGTTCTCCAAGGTTCCCTACTGGCACCGATCTTATTCGATATATATGGCAGACATCCCACACAACTCAATGTCATCCATCTTAGCACTTTATGCGGATGACACAGCAGTACTTGCCAGATCTCTGCGTCCACATCTTGCCACTAAAAAACTGCAAGAAAACTTGCTACAACTAGAACAATGGTTCTCCAAATGGAGATTACAAGTGAATCCCCAAAAGAGTGTAGCGATACTTTTCACCAGAAGAATGGTAACTCCCATGGGGGACCTTTATCTATTCAACACCAAAATCCCCTGGCAAACAGGAACAAAATATCTTGGAGTAATTCTGGACAAAAGATTAACGTTCAACCCACATCGAAGCCTTATGCACGAAGGCATCTAAAACCATTGCACAACTTTACCCTCTAATAAATAGAAAAAGCAAACTAAATACCAGAATCAAAGTGCTCCTCTACCTGCTGACGATCTGCCCCACGATGACATATGACATGTGCATCTCCAGCCTGGAGCCACACATCCAACACCAACATCCTCAGGCTACAGAGAGTGCAAAATAGGTGTTTGCCCATGATATTGGATGCACCGTGGTTTTTAAGGAACGTACAACTGCATAGAGATACAAACATCCCTTACATCTACTCCTTCCTACTAACTACAGCAGAAAAATTCTTCTCAAAGATCTCTACACACCTCAACGATCTAGTTAAACAGGCAGAAAACTATGAAGAAACTGACCTCTTCAAATATAAGAGGCCAAAATTCATCCTGAATACTTGCAACAATGACTAATCTCCGTGCCAGGCTGGACACAAATGGATGACTGTATTTTGATATTTAAAGCAGCACAAAGGATTTGGTATAAGGTGCCTAACAGGGAAATTGAAATACCATGATGCTGGAGGTTTCAAGGTGTAAAACATAGGCATGATATTCCTGGTCAGTACTAGGATACTGTCCCTGTATATGAAAAATCGGCTTATAGCCATCACTTCTTGTTCATTTAGTCTAGCAAATCTCCTTGTCAGAAAAAGTGGAGGATGTTTCATTCTGATATTACTTCTCCACAAAAGTTCAGAGTTTGTGTGTGTGTGTGTGTGTGTGTGTGTGTGTGTGTGTGTGTGTGTGTGTGTGTGTGTGTGTGTGTGTGTGAGAGGGATATTAGTATTCTCCAATTAGCATGAAGCACTTGCTGTAATTCTGGGAGAATATTTCAATGAGAATGTTTCCTGAATGGAATTTTCACAGATTCTGGGATCCTGCCAATCCTAAATTCTTCTGCATAAAAGGCAGAACATGTCTGATTGGATGTTCATCTAATGCAGTGATTCTCAACCTTTTTTTCGTAACGGTACACTTTTAATAAGTTTAAAATTTGGCGGCACACTAACAATAAGATAAATTTAAAAGAATTTTACTTGGTTAATTAATTCATGTACCTATAATATATTTTGTAAAAATAGCATACAATAATAATTTGCAATAAAATATAAAATGAAATTGCATTACAAAGTAAACAAAATGTTTATTTAATGATAAATTACATTTAATGCAAAATTTGAGCATGTTTTTTTTTTTTTTTTTTGATTACTTCATTTATATTTGGACGTATAAATGATAATGTTACTCTCATTTTGTGATCCAGATTTAAAAGTCTGGATCTTTTTTTTGTTTTTATATCAAATAAGATGTGGAAAATTGTAATAACACACTTAAAAGCTTTTTGTGATATTGTTGGATAATCATATCTAAGATTAATCCAGAACGAATTAATTGATTCTTCTGAATGTTTTGAAATTAAATCTCAGTTATTACACACAGAAATCAGTTCTTCTTCTTCTTTCAAAGTTAGTTCATACACTGATGTGTCGTTTATCACAAATGGATTCCGAATCCAATCAAATTTTTTTATTTCTAAATTTGGAAAGTAATGAACAATTTTTTGCTCTAGTATTGTCAAATGATTAATAACTATTTTATGAATTATTTTATAACAATCTTTTAGAACTGACTCAAACTTTTCTAAACTACCTTCTTATGCTTTATTCTTCCATAAAGTAATATTTTTTTGAAATCCCAACAATTTATCGGTTGAGTTTAAAATATTTTCTTTCGGTCCTTGCAAACTCGTATTTATGTTATTAAAAATATCAGATAATTAAGCCAGCTTAGCACACCATATTTTGTCATCCAACAAATCAACAAAATCATTATTATCTTAATCAAAAAATATCTTTATCTCGTTTTTTAATTCAAGTTCGTGAGACAAAACTTTCCCTTAGGATAACCACCTGACTTCCGTGTGTAGTAACAATGATTCGTATTTAGACTCCATAGCCTGGCATAATTGACTAAACAGGAGACTTTTTATGGTCTTGATTTTATATAATTAATCATTTTAACACATTGTTCCAGCACTACTTTCAATTCTGATGGTAATTGTTTTGTAATGAGTGTTTCCCAATGCAAAAAACAATGGGTAACTAATATATCTACATTATGTTCTCTTACATGTGCTACAAATCCTTTTATAGATCCTGTCATAGCCAGAGCACCATCTGTACGAATGCCAATGCACAAATTCCACGAAATTTTAATTTATTGTAAATAAGAATTAATTTCATTGAAAATATGTTTTCCTGTTGTGAAATCTGATAATTCACGACAACATAAAAATTGATTAATTATATCATTTTCGTGAATGAATCGAACAAATGCAATTAAATGTGCTTTTCCCGTAATATCAGTTGTTTCATCGATTTGTAAAGCAAAATTTGAATTTGTAAGCGTTTTAGCAGCATTTTCTTCAATATTTCGGGACAAGTCTATAATTCTGCGATGAATTGTGTCATTTGAAAGTGGTATTTTACAAACATCAATTTCTGCTGATTCACCGATCATTCTTTTTACAATTTTACGACAAGCAGGTAATATAATTTCTTCAGCCAAATTATGAGATTTTAATTTGAGAGCAATTAATTCAGCCACTTCATAAGAAGCTCTCTGAGCTTTTTCAGACACACTAATTTGCTTTTTAAAAATCTTTAACTGTTTGGATCTTGCAGATAATGAATTTTGAAAGTCATTAATTTTAATGCTATTTTTAATAACATTAAAATTAATGACAATTTTAACAACATTAAAATTGTCTTTTAATGCTAGCGAAGGATGATTAGTGAGCAGGTGATGTTGGAGCTTGCTCGGAACCATAGCGCTGTTTGATAATTTACAACCACATACCACACACTCGGGAACAGTTTTATCATTTTCCATTGTAGATGTAAATCCAAATTTTAAGAAGTCATCATTATACTTATGAGGAACATTACATTTTTTGGTGGAGGAAACATCTTTACTTGTACTGGGCTCGTTAGCATCATCATTATCGCAAGCATCATCATTACTGTCGTTAAGCTTTCTTTTTTTTTTTTTTTAATCCATTTATCCATTTTAGGGGGTTCATTGAAAATAAAAATAATTTTGTCAAAAATTATTAAAAATGACATATTGTATATTGCCTTTGAATCCGTTTTAATTAAGTTTGACTACACAATATTGTGGTATTGCACGTACGAAAACGAATATATAAGTTGTAACTAACCATATGCACACATCAAGCGGGTGACCTAGTAGACTAAACTAATATGTAGCTTTGTTAGCCAGTAGCCAGAACTATAATAGCCATGCGCATTGGTTCAACCAGTCCCCGCTAGGAAGGTAGAACTGATTGAACCACTTGTCTGATGCCGCTTATGTATGGGTATTCGCAGTGGCGGCACACTTAAAAAATCTTACACCACACCAAAGTGCTGCGGCACAGTGGTTGAGAATCACTGATCTAATGAATGAATAATAAGGAAATGTACAATGTTTTCAGGTTTCTCTGGTATTTTTTGCTTTTTATTTTTTTTTGCTCCCAGCTGATGTGAAAATGGTTTCTGAAAACTATGACTTGTTGAAGGCCCTAATAAACTTGAGGATGAAAGATTCATTCTCAAAATGAGGAATAATTCAGCACTAGAACTTTCCACTCACCATGGAGCCACATATGGTGACACATTACTATTTTGTAGGCAATGACTATACTCAGAAGTGGTATGTTAGGGATAACCTAGACATCATACTTGTACTACAATAAGCCTTGGATCCTCTCCCTAGACCAGTGGTTCTCAAAGGGTGCGCCCTAAAAGATTTCCGGGTGCACCCTGTGGTATTCCAGAGAAATATGTGTCCAGATATAAAAATAAATATAGTTACTCTATTATACCTTTTCATTATGGATATACCGCTCTTTTTGTCAACACATCATTATTATGTTAATTAACAGTGGTTTTTCTTGCAAAGAGAAAAAGAATATGGTTTATTCTTGTTGTGTATATTACTTATTTTAAAAGTTTTGGAAGTGGATGTTATGTGCATATTACTTATTTTCAGATAAATACACCCAAATAAAATGGATAGATTTCTCAAAAAGAAGCGTGATATTGAAGAATCAGATTCTGGAAGTGAGCAAAAGTTAAGTGCAAGTAAGAAAGCAAAATCGTGGCCTACTCACAAATATAATAAAAGTTATTTAAGCTTTGGTTTCACTTGGACCGGAAGTGAAGATCATCCTTTGCCACTATGTTTAGTATGTGGATGTAAAATGGCAAATGAATCATTGCTTCCTAGTAAATTGAGTAAACATTTTAAAACTCTAATTGACAAGATAAATCTAAGTTTTTTCAAGAGATTGTCTGAACAGCAAACAAAAGCGGCAAATTCTTTTAAAAGTATAATGACTGTTTCTGATAAAGCTCAAATCGCTTCTTATCAAGTCTCAGAACTGATAGCAAAAAATATGAAAGATTATACTTTAGGTGAGTCACTTATTTTGCCTGCATGCAAAAAAATGGTCATGACAATGCTATGAAATGAAGCAGCAATGAAAATAAGCAAGATTCCTCTGTCCAACGATACAGTTCACAGGCATATTATAGAAATGTCTTCTGATATCGAGAAAAATGTATGCAGTAATAAACTTCAGTATTCAAATTTTGCATTGCAAGTTATTGAGTCAACAGACATTACCAACAAGGTGCAACTCTTAGCATTCATCTGTTTTATTAATGAAGATCAAATAGTAAATCAGTTTCTTTTTTGCAAAGAATTAAGTGTCTACAAAAGGTGAGAACGTTTTTAACATTTTGAATAGCTATCTTGATAAATGGCAGTTAACATGGAAGTCATGTGTAGGCATTTGTACAGATGGAGCCCCTTCCATGGTAGGCTGTGTTAAGGGCCTTACATCTTTTGTAAAAAAACAAAATGAGAATGTTATCATAACTCACTGCTTTCTTCATAGGGAGGCCTTGATGGCAAAAACATTGGGAGAAAAATTAAGAGAAGTTTTAGATCAAGTTGTTCAGATAGTAAACTTTATAAAAACAAGACCTGTCAAATCGTGTTTATTCAAAAAGCTTTGTATCGATATGGATTCACAACACAGATGGCTGCTTTTGCACACTGAGATGAGGTGGCTGTCAAGGGGGGAAAGTACTTACCTGTGTACACGAGCTACGACAAGAACTTCTTGCGTTTTTTGAAGAGATGAAACAATTACATTTTTGTAACCTCCTTCGGTGCGAATTTTGGATTGCCAGGTTACAGTATTTGGCCGATACATTTCAGCAGCTCAATATTTTGAATACTAGCATGCAAGGGAAAGAAGAAAATATTCTCACATCCACTGACAAAATGAAAGCGTTTCAGAGAAAACTACAGATTTGGAAAAGAAAAGCTGTTGAAGGTAATTTGGAAATGCTTCCATTGGTAAGTAACACTTGCATAAATGAAACACTTCCAATAATAGTTGAACATTTAACAAGTTTAGAAGAAAAATTGAGTTCTTATTTTCCATCACTTAACACTGAACAATACGATTGGATTAGAAACCCATTTATGGAAACTTCAAGTGATTTTGGTTTAACATTAACATAAGAAGAAGAACTGGTAGCTATATCCACTGATCGTGGATTGATGATTAAACATTAGGAATTGTCTCTTGAAGCCTTTTGGATTTCTATAAAAGAAGAATATGTGTCAATATCTAAAAAAGCTTTGAACATTTTACTACAATTTTCAACATCATATTTATGTGAATTACCCTCACCACAATTAAGTGTAAAAAGAGAAGAACTCTTCAATATATTGATGGAAATGTCAATACATTGAAGTATTGATATGTCAATACAAATATATGCCCAAACATTGAAGCATTGACATGTCAATACAAATATATGCTCAAACATTGAAGCAATCGCTAGGACACATCAGGCTCATGTTTCTCATAAACACAAGAATGAATAAACTTAAGGTATGTTTCATTTTATTTTTTTTCTGTAATATTTGACTTAATTATTATAACATATTTCTCAGAAATTTGTATATAGTGCGCCTACAATTATTTGTAGGATTTTAAATGTGCCCCGACTTCAAAAAGTTTGAGAACTACTGCCCTAGACCATGGAGAAGGAAGGAGGACTTACTACTAAATCAATAACCAGTGTAAGCAAGCCCACTAGCCGACTAATCCTGGCCAATTAATCAGACTGCTTGTCTTGCCAAAGTAGTAGGAGACTACTGGAATCTCCATTTCTGGATGATGTCCATGGGTCACACCAAAATGCAACCACAGTGGCAAGGTTGTGGATCCCAGTGGTGTCTAAAAAAAAATAGGACAGTAAAAAAAAGTTGGGAGAAGTAGCACAAACATTATAAGAAGAAAAGAACAGACAAAGATCAAAAATGAAAAGGGCTAGTAGCATCACTGGCTGGTTCCATCCACTGCGAAGAGCTGTCCTCCCTATATGGGGCAACTCTTCTTTATTCAGACAAGTTCAGCCTTTATGTTGAGTCTAGCTCCCACTGAGGAGACTTCAATACAATTAGGCATTGTATCAGATGGTTGTAGAATGTGTTTCTCTGCCTGGTTATAAGCAAGCAAAGTTTGTGCATGATTTATCTTCATAACTACACAAACTGTATATAGAGGCTGCTAACTTCATGTCAGCTGTTTTAGTATCCCATAATGTAAAGTACCTGGAAATGTATATTGCTATCCATTATAGAAAGAATCACTATTCAGACAAGTTCAGCCTTTATGATGGGTCTAGCTACCACAGAGGAGACATCAATAACGATCAAAACCAGTCTGAGTAGTGAACTTTCCCATAAAGGATAGCAATATAAATATATACATCTGAAAAAGTATGCATTATTATTAGTAGTAACCTCCATGAAGTCAACAGACTCATCGTGGGAGGATCACTCAACCAACAAGATGTTTATCATATAGACCTTTGAAGTTATTTACACTACCTGTATCCATACTGCACTCTGGCAATGCATTCCACTCACCAACAACTCTCCATGCAAGAAATCTACTCCTCACACCCTTTTTCACCTTGATACAACTTCCACGGATGGTCTCCTGTTCTTACCCTCTTAACATCCACTCTTTTTATAATTCCTTTTGTATTAACCTGATAAACTCCCTTAACTAACTTGAAGGTCTCTATTGTATCTCCTATTTTCCTCCTCTCCACCAACCTCTGTAACCCACAGACAACTGATATGAAGTCAACAGCATCTATATACAAGCCACCTAATTGTGAAGATGTTTCATGTTTTTTTTTTTTAATTTTGCTTACACTTAGGTAAAGGATTAGGTATAGACTAAAGAATATAATTTCTTATGTATTATAATTTCATCAGTCATTGTTTAGTAAAATATTATTTTATTTATTTATTCATTTTCAATCAAACTTCACTGAAATCTTTATTCCATTTCGCATTTCACGAATATTCTGTAGCAAGTTTGAAGCAAGATGATAAATGAATATTGACTAGCTGCTGCTCTTATTCTTACAGTTGTGGAAGAAAGTAGAGGAATCATAGTAGTCAATTCAGCAAAGGTATCCTCATCCCATTGAACAATAGCAATGAGATCAGAGTTTTTTGGAAGTTTATTTTTCACTTGGTTAGATTATAATAAATTTAGTTTAATCCTTTATCTAAGTGTAAGCAAACAAAGTTTGCGCCTGAAAATATCTTCAGGACTGAGGTAAGGTAGTACAACACCAGGAAACTCCTAGGAAAGGTGGACCGGGCTCTCATCATTCCTTGTCTCAGTATCTCCCATAATGCAAAGCACATCTCCTTGAGGACATGTATACCACTATGCATTAAGGGAAGGGTCACTACCCAGACCGGTTTCAACCTTTATTGAGGTCTATTTAAGTAAAGACCTCTCTAAAAATTAGACGATCCCAAAAGATCGCCCAACTCAGCTTTGTTCCACTCAGTGACAGGCTCATCCCCATCACCAAGAAGAACTTCTCAGCATTGGCTCTACTCAGTGGCAGGCTCACCCCACCACCAGAGAGAGCCATAATCTCAGCAATGGCTCTATTCAGAGACAGGCAAAAACCTACCCCAAGCAGAGCCTCTCATATATATATCCAGCATGGGAAACACAAGATGTTGCTGACTATAAGGGTGAAGCAAAATGCTTTTATAATCCCTGCTATCTGATAAGGTTGCTGTGCGAGGAAAGGTTTATGAGCTAACTGCTCTGCCTGAGTGGGTGCAATTTAAAGATCTTCATTTGGAAGTAGGATGGCCTTGGGTCTCCTATATTTGGAGAAGTCTGTTTCATCATAATTTGCTGCTTGTTGCATTAATTCATTGGATGTGAAGAGGATGCCGAGAAGAACTTTACTGCTGAAGACTGCAGGAAAGAGTAGATGTAGGGGATATTTGTATCCCGGTGGAGTTGGACATTTCTGATATACCATGGTGCATTTAAGATCATGCAGAGACATTTGTTTTGCACTCTCTGTAGGTTGAGGATATTTGTACTTGAGGTGTGGCTCCAGGCTGGGGATGCATAAGTAATAATGGTTTGAATCATCAACTGATAAAGGAGCAGTTTTATTTTGGTATCCAGCTTGCTATTCCTATTGATAAGAGGGTAAAGCTGTGCAATGACTCTTGATGCTTTTGTACATGAGGCTTTTATATGTGGACTGAAGGTTAGTTTTCTGTCCAGCAGTACACCCAGATATTTGGCTTCTGCTTTCCAGGGAATCTTGATATTAAATAGGAAGATGTCATCTTTGGGAGATATTGAGTTTTTAGTGAAGAGCATGGCGATACTCTTCTGAGGGTTTACTTGCAATCTCCATTCCAAGAACCAGTGCTCTAATCTCTGTAGGTTTTCTTGCAGTTTCTTGGTGACAAGGTGTGGTTTAATAGATCTGGTTAGTATAGTTGTGTCGTCTGCGTATAGGGCAATGATGGATGACATTGGATTGTGCGGAATGTCTGCCATGTAAATCGTGAAAAGTATCGGTGCCAGTAGGGACCCTTGAGGCACTGCTGCCAAGATGCGTCGCTTAATAGATATTAAGTGATATATTATCTACCCAGATAGGTCTGGGTAGATAAAATATCATTTAGTTTGACTTGCATTCGTCTATCACTAAGAAATGACTTTATAATTTGGACTAGATCGAATGGAATGCCAGCTAAAATCAACTCGTATAGTAGTCCAAAGTGACATAATTTGTTGAACGCCTTTTCTAAGTCAAGAAAAACTGCTCTGGTGTATTGGTGCCAATTGTAACTTGTGGTAATGAATTCGATTAGTCTATGAATTTGTTGGGTGGTACTGTGAAACTGGCGAAAACCAAACTGTTTTGAAGGAAGGATGTTTAATTTTTTTATTGAAAGTTGAATTCTGGAAAGGATAGCTTTTTCTGCTATTTGCCCAAATTAGAAATCAAACTTACGGGACGATAACTTTGAGGCTGCTGAGGATCCTTGCCAGGTTTGTATATAGGAACTACGTCTGCCAACTTCCATGCAGAGGGAAAGTACTTAAACCTGAACATAGCATTTATTATTGTTGTAAGATATACGATGGCCTTTCAGGGTAGCAATTTAATAACTTTGTTGGATGTGCTGTCAGGCCCTGGAGCTTTTTTATTCTTTAAGTTCTTTATAATGTCATAAATTTCAGCTGGGGAAGTAGATGCGAGTTGGCTGGTACAGGTATCAGGGCATTTTAACACGTGTCTGACGTGGCGGTGGACTTTGTAAATATGATTGAAATTTAGATTATTGTATGAAGGGCTACACTGTTTTTCTAAATTTTTAGCTATAGTTTTGGCTTTTTCTGCATCTGTGTAAACAATGTTCAGGTCAGATTTGAGAGGACGAAGAGATTTGATTTTGCTTTTGATGTTTCTCAGGAACTTCCAGACGGTTTGATGAACAGGTGATATGTAAATATGATTGAAATTTAGATTATTGTATGAAGGGCTACACTGTTTTTCTAAATTTTTAGCTATAGTTTTGGCTTTTTCTGCATCTGTGTAAACAATGTTCAGGTCAGATTTGAGAGGACGAAGAGATTTGTTTTTGCTTTTGATGTTTCTCAGGAACTTCCAGACGGTTTGATGAACAGGTGATATGGAGGCTAATTTGTCTTCCCATAGTTTGTTTTTGTGGACTTTAAGTGTATCTCTCACTGCACTGTTCATTCTGTTGAGATATTTTTTGTCTTGGGGTGCTTTGGTGTTGTGGTATCTTTTTCTTGCTTTATTTTTTTCCCTGATTAAGTTCATTATGTCATCTGGTAGTCATTTAGGCTTGAAAGCAATTGAATTTGAGGTGATAGATGCTATGGCTGTGTTGATTTGATCAGTAAGTTTATTGACTACAGAATCAATTTCCTCCTTGGAATTAATATGAGGGATGGGATCAATGTAGCTTGGAAGCATTTTGGATAGTTTTTCCCAGGGAATGAAAGTGTGAGGCGAAGGGGGAAGTCCCCTCTGATAACCCAGTTAAAGCAGAATAGGATCGTGGTCTGATGATAATTCATTCAATGATTCCAGGGTGTACTGCAGGTTGACATTCTGAAGGACAGCTATATTCAAGACGTCGGATGAGTCAGTGGGACTGTGGTGAGTTAGCACTGAGGGGCCAGCCACAGCTGCGCAATTTGAGCTTGTGTAGTTAAAGAGGATGCGGCCATTCCTATTTATAGACCTACTGCTCCAGGCGTGATGTTTTGCGTTTAAATCTCAGGCAATAATAACCAGTGGTTTAACACCAGCGGTGTTAAATCCAGATCGGTGTTAAATCCAGATCCAGATTAGCATCCAGATCTGTGGTCAGCAATGTTTTTGATGGTGGGTTATAAGCAGCATAGATTTTTATGTTTCCGACAGAGTTTGTGATGACATTGATACCTGTGACTTCGAGATTAGTGGTTGTAGGAATGGCCACAGCATGATGGTTGATGTGATTTTTGATGAGGATGGCTGTACCACCACCTCTGTAAACCAGTCTATCATTCCTGTGAAGTTGATATCCTTTGAATTTAGGATTGTCAGCAGGTCTCAGGTAAGTTTCATTAATTAATAATATATCCAGATTATATCTGTCATTGAATTCCTGCACTTCTAGTATTTTATTTTTAAGGCTGTTGGCATTCCATGCAATAATCATTAGAGAATATGGGATAATTTTTTTCCTATGCATTGGAGAGTGTAGATAAAATGGACTGTGCTTGCTGCAAGAAACTTTTTGTAGTGCTTAGTGATGGATTTGCATTACTGAAATCCTGTAACATATTTACAAGAGAAGAGGTGATGATGGCTGTTATATTTGAATGTGGATTTGGCATATTCTGGTCATGGACTGCTTTTTTGGGGCAGGCCACGTCAGCATATGTTCTTGTTTGGTGTTGAAGATTTATTTTCTTGGGGGCTCAGTTGATGGTGGGTGAACACCTGTCATCTTGTTCAAACTAATAGGAGCCTGATGAACTTGAGCTTCTGGGGCTCTCGTTTCTGATAGTGAGGTAGATTGACTGATTAACTCAGTTTGCCTGTTTCTTGGGTGGCAAATGCACCCTCTGTAATTTGCAGGGTGGGGGCCATCACAATTAGCGCACTTAGCCAGGGTGGTTTTTGGCTTGGAGCAGGTATGTGTGGGGTGGTTGTCACCATATTTTAAACATCTGTATTGAGCTTTGCACAACTTCTGGGCATGACCAAATTTTTGGCATCTATGGCACTGCCCAGAAGAGGCCATCTTCCTAAGTGGCTCCAGTGAGACCTTAAGCCCACAGATTGTCTTCAAGTTATAAATATTTTTATAGATAGTGTATTTCCACCAATACCAGAGGCATAGGGATCTTGTTTGATCTGTACATTCTACTGACCTTTATGGGAGGCAGATCTTGCATGTTGAGGTCAGCAGCTATTTCAGCTGTTTCAATGTCTTCAGATACTCCTCGGAGTACCACTTTTAAATTTTTCTCCGAGGTAAGTGTGAAGGTATGGTATTGTATACCTCTTACATCCAACTCCTTGGTTAAATTTCTATAGTCAGTCACTGTAGCGGGCTGAATTTTGATGCCCTCCTCTGTGTTCTTGGCAGTGGAGTATTTTATCTGCAGATTGGCCATGGTGGTTCTTAAACCTGTCCATCTCTGCTTTTCCCTAAGAATGACTGGAGGCACCTTTTCATTGGTGGAGGCAGAGGAATCTGTGTTGGGGGCATCTTCATCCATGCCATTTTCGTTTGTTGACTCCGAGGCGAGGGTTTTGCACGTGTGCATCTCTCTCCTTGATCTGAATGAGTAGAGTATGAGATTACTAGATTTAATTTTTCCTCCATTTGAGGAACGTCTTCATTTTGATCTTCATCAGTCTCGGGTAAAGAGTAAAAATTTAGGAAGCCGGGCCATTCAAGCTCGAACTTCTTAAGGAGTTTCTTTATGAAGCTGAATGCCAGTCCTTTATCTAGAGTGTCTATAATGATGTCAGGATCTATCATGTTTGATGGCCATTTGAGCATAAACTTCCTTTGAAGTTTATTTACAATAATAAGCACTGGCTCTTCATCCAGAGAATCTGTGAGGGCGTCCAAATCTAACACATTCATCATTAACGATTTGCGTATAAACGCAAGTAATTCTGGCAAATATATGGATCTGAAATAGATGTGCTAACAATGGCGATTCTAATGGCTGTTAGGCCTAATGAATCCCCTCGTTGCAATTACAGTCCGCTTACCTGTGCTGCTGTTCTTAAATACAGTATAATCCATAATTTAATAACTTTAATCACGTCTCAGCTAGTTAATCTAGCTAATACACTACAAAACCAAAGTTTCTCATATTTGATTAACACGTTCTACCAAGAAGAAAATCCACAACCATCATCAAAGAACAATTTCGATCATCTGGCCAAATTCAACCTGGTGATCGCAATCCAGAGATACTAAGGCAGAAGCAATAGGAGAGGTCATATTTACCTATAGGAGTTGCCAACAGGTGTACCACCTTATTATTGAATTACTCTGGATTTAGAGAAAGATGTTGGAAGTTTATTTTTCACTTGGTTAGACTATAATAAATTCAGTATAATCCTTTATCCAAGTGTAAGCAAACAAAGTTTGTGCCTGAAAATATCTTCAGGACTGAGGTAAAGTAGTGCAACACCAGGCAACTCCGAGCAAAGGTGGACCAAGCTCTCATCACTCCTTGTCTCAGTATCTCCAATAATGCAAAGCACATCTCCTTGCGGACATGTATACCGCTATGCATTAAAGGAAGGGCAACTACCCAGACTGGTTTCAACCTTTATTGAGGTCTCGTCAGTGGGAGGCAGACCCAAACGTGTAGATACAAAAGATATTTTCAGGCACAAACTTTGTTTACTTACACTTGGATAAAGGATTAAACTAAATTTATTATAGTCTAACCAAGTGAAAAATAAACTTCCAACATCTTTCTCTAAATCCAGAGTAATTCAATGATAAGGTGGTACACCTGTTGGCAACTCCTATAGGTAAATATGACATCTCCTATTGCTTCTGCCTTAGTATCTCCATGTTTGGGTCTGCCTCCCACTGACAAGACCTCAATAAAGGTTGAAACCGGTCTGGGTAGTGGCCCTTTCCTTAATGCATAGCAGTATACATGTCTGCAAGGAGATGTGCTTTGCATTATGGGAGATACCGAGACAAGGAGTGATGAGAGCTTGGTCCACCTTTGCTCGGAGTTGCACTACCTTACCTCAGTCCTGAAGATATTTTCAGGCGCAAACTTTGTTTGCTTACACTTGGATAAAGGATTAAACTAAATTTATTATTAGAGATCAGAGTTTAGAGCACAGTAATTGAAAATTCTTGATGATTCTAATGATTGGGCATTAACAGGGCTCACCAAATAAAGGAGTGGAGTGTACTTGATAAGATTTCAAGTCAGTGAAAGCAGGTCATTTATGTACAGGAGGAAAAGAGTAGGTAAGAGTACAGAGCCCTAAAGTACTCCTGCATTGCACTTATTTCCATCCTTGCAATATTTGCTCTAAACTTCAACTTCTTGGTTTACAAACATCCCCATTCTCTGGCATTAACAATTTCCTAGAGTCCATTTCCATTACTATAGTAAGCAGTGTGATCTCTTCTTACAAATGTGTTATCTTACACTTAGCCACAGTGAACTAGTAGCCATTATCTTTTGCTCAAACTGCCAGTCATTTTAAGTTATCTTGCATTATCTGTATATTATCTTCATTACACTCTTGCCAGTTTTGCATCAGCAAACAAATGAATATTTTATCTCAAATCATTTCTTATATTCATGTATGAATTAAATAGCTGTGGCTCAATGACAAAGCACCAGGTAGTATACCACTAGTCACCCACATTCATTATTCAGTGAGTGAGAGATATTCAGCGAACAGTTTATCAAGGTTTTCATCCTCAGCGTGAAATCATAAGCTTAAGTGTAGAGAATGAAATGAGAGAAGACCTAATGGTGAGTGAGATAAGAGAAAGTTGATAAGAGAATGTTCTAAGGCATGAGCCTTGGCTTACCTGTTTAACAGGTCTTGCAATAGCACAAGTCCCAAAGGAGTGAAAAGATAGCAAAATTGTTCCAGATCACAAAGGTGGTGATAAGGCTAAGGCAACAAATTATAGGCTGATCTGATTATCTGGAGTTGTAGTTAATGTGTTGGAGATGTTGGTGAGATATGTCGTCGTCTTCCTTATACCCTCTTTTACCTTGCGGTGTTGAGGGTCCATTGATAATCGGACCTCACTCCGTTTACAGGATAAGGTGGTCAGCCTTATGCCCCGGTGTATCCTATGGCCTGTAGTGTTGAGTTCTCAAGGCCAGTTTGCCTGCTTTGCAGGATGAAAAACCCCAGAATAAACTGGGGGAAAAACCCTGCTGTCCACGCCCAAGACTGGCTAACTTGGCTATGGCTGAGGAAGATCCTTCAAGCTCCTCACGTCACCGACGGGAATCGAACCTAGAACACTGCTTCCCCAGGCATATGGTTGCGAAGCGCATAGCCACTAGGCTAACCGCGCGGACACGCATTGGTGAGATATAGGATATAAAAGTGGGTTGAGTGTACTACAAGGTGATGAATGTATTGGACAAGGGAGATGCATAAACAATGGTACACTTATTCTCCAAAGGCTTTTGATAGATTGCCATACCACAAGTTGTCACTAACTGTAGCAGATGCAACTGGATAACAAACTAATGAATTGGATAAGTGACTGGCTATCAAATAAGTATCAGCAAGTTGTATATAGTGGGGAGGGGCACTATCTCGAAAGAACTAAGTCACTAGTGGTGTGCCACAGGGGTCTCTTTTGGAACCATTATTTAATTTGTATATTAATGATATCAAGATAGGTTTAACTGCTAATATACAACAACTTTTTGCAGATGCAAAACTGGGGAAAGTGATGACGAATTAAGTTGATGCTGTGGTCATACAGGAGGACTTGAACAGATTTATGACTGCGCAACAGTATGGAACTGTCAATTCAATGTTGCAAAGTGTAAGGTTCAGAAATTTAGTAGGCAACGATAGGATGCAAAGTAGACTTGGCAGGGAAATTTTTGAGGAAGTTGACAATACAAGAGACCTTGGAGTGGTGGCAGACAAGGATCTGAAGTTCAGCGGTCACACTGATCAAGCTGTGAAGATAACACATCAGATTATGGCAATAATGCAGAGGATCTTAACTTGTAGAAATAAATTCTTTCTTTTAAGGGTTATATGGTGATCAGCATTCATATTTATAAATTTAGGGACACAAAAACACGTGTTGAACAGATTATTTTATTAATTACTAATAAAATAAAACTTGATGTTTCGACTCCTGTATCGAGGTCATCATCGGAAGGATACAAGTGTGTAAGGAACCAAGCTACATGCTCTAGCTCTGTATACTGGTAAACTAAATCTACGTAGTAATTAATCCTTTTCCCTAGCCTGACCTCTAGTGATTAAAAAAAATAATAAATAAATAAATAAAAATATATTTAAACAAAAATAAATAAATACAACTACAATAAACTGCTAAAGTCTTCATGTATTAATATTCTTCTGGATTTGTACAGTTCTGATTGTTATAATATGATTTCTTTCAGTTGCTGTTGAATGTTACAAACACTTCACCAGGTTGTCTTCTTGTAGTGGGATTTTTCTATGGCTAGTTTTGGTTGTTACACAGGTTGTAGATGGGTCCTCCACATTCTTGATATGGTTAGGCCATCATTTTTGTTGAGATTTGGGTTGTGTTTGAGCATTTCACGACTCTTTTAAATTTTCTCTCAAACCAGATTTTGGTGCGGTGTAAGGACTTGGTATTTTTCCAATCAATTCTGTGGTATGTTTGGAGTGCGTGGCCAGAAAGGCCGGTTTTTCCAAAATGGAGATATTTAATGTGTCGTTTGTGTTCATCTTGTCTGATTGGGATAGTTCACCCTGTTTCCCCTATGTATGGTATGTTACATGTGCATTGTATTTTGTATACCCTTGGGCGGGCTAGGTGTGGAAGAGGATCTTTAGAAGAACTGAGTAGGTGTCTTAACTTATTTGGGGGTTTAAAGGTGGTTTTAATGTTGTATTTGAGTAGTGTTCTGTCTATTTTTTCAGAAATGCCTCTAACATAAGGAATGGCAATAGCATTCCTGAAATCTTTTTTGTTCTTACTGGTATCTTTATGGAGGATCTTGTGAATAGTTTTTTTGCTGTATCCATTTTTTTATAAATGTTTGGTTGATGATCTTGTATTCCTGGTTTAGAGCTTGTTCATTAGAACAAATTGTTAGAGCTCTGTGTTTAAGGGTGCTTATGACATCTAGTCTTTGTGTTGGGTGGTGGTAAGAATTTTTGTGTATGTATTGGCCTGTGTGTGTAGGTTAGAGGTAAACTGAGAAGGAGAGACAGCCAGAGGGAAGACATGTGACAAGTGTGTCTAGGAAAGGAAGAGAGTTGTTTTTTTTCATTTCAGTGGTGAATTGGATACATTTGTGTTGTTTGTTTAGGTGGCTAAGGAATGTATTTAGAGCTTCACGGCCGTGGGGCCAAATGGCGAAAATATCGTCAACGTATCTGAGCCAAATTTTGGGCTTTAGACATGCTGTCTCTAGAGCCCGTTGCTCAAAGTCTTCCATATAAAAGTTAGCTATTGGGAGGGAAAGTGGTGAGCCCACGGCTGTACCTTCTTTTTGAAGGTAAAAATTGTTTTGCCACACAAAATATCCAGAGTGGAGTACGTGGACAAAGAGGGCTGTGATGTCGTGTGGAAATATGTTCTGTAGGATCAAGATAGCGTCATTAATTGGGACACTGGTGAAAGGGGAAGTTATGTCAAAGCTGACTAATAAATCTTGATCGTTGAGTGTACATAGGGGAAACAGGGCAAACTATCCCAATCAGACAAGATGAACACAAACGACACATTAAATACCTCCATTTTGGAAAAACCGGCCTTTCTGACCACACACTCCAAACATACCACAGAATTGATCAGAAAAATACCAAGTCCTTAC
Source organism: Typopeltis vanoorti (assembly GCF_054136105.1). Classification (NCBI taxonomy): domain Eukaryota; kingdom Metazoa; phylum Arthropoda; class Arachnida; order Uropygi; family Thelyphonidae; genus Typopeltis; species Typopeltis vanoorti. The sequence goes on from NC_143560.1 coordinate 121,199,091, forward strand.
ACCGCACTAAAACTTGGTTTGAGAGAAAATTTAAAGAGTCATGTGAAATGCTCAAACACAACCCAAATCTCAACAAAAATGATGGATTAACCATTTCAAGAATGTGGAGGACCCATCTACAACCTGTGTAGCAACCTAAACTAGCCATAGAAAAATCCCACTACAAGAAGACAACTTGGTGAAGTGTTTGTAACATTCAACAGCAACTGAAAGAAATCATATTATAATAATCAGAACTGTATAAATCCAGAAGAATATGAGGACTTTAGCAGTTTATTGTAGTTGTATTTATTTATTTTTGTTTAAATATATTTTTTATTTTTATTTATTTATTTTTTATCACTAGAGGTCAGGCTAGGGAAAAGGATTAATTACTATGTAGATTTAGTTTACCGGTATACAGAGCTAGAGCATGTAGCTTGGTTCCTTATACACTTGTATCCTTCCGATGATGACCTCGATACAGGGGTCGAAACTTCAAGTTTTATTTTATTAGTAATTAATAAAATCTGTTCAACACGTGTGTTTTTGTGTCCCTAAATGTATAAATATGAATGATTGTAGAAATAAAGAAGTTCTGGTTCCATTTTATAAGGCCTTGATCAGGCCTCGTTTGGATTAGTATGCACAGATTTGGTCCCCTGGTTTTCATGGTGATAAGGATATAGTGGAGAGTGTCCAGAGAAGACTGATTCAGGTCATAACTGGTCTTATGTGGAATATGAGGACAGATTGAGAGAATGCAGTTTGCAAAGCCTTGTGAATAGGAGGAAGAGAGGGGATATGATTGAGACATTTAAGTTAATAAAGGATTGTTACTGAGCTAATGTAGAAGAAATTTTTCACATAATGGAAGAAAAGGGAAAGAACAAGGGGACATACCTGGAAGCTGTATACGGAGGGTGTGAGTAGGTTCTTTGAATGAAGAGTGGTTCGTGGATGGGATGCATTGTCTGACATTGTGGTGAATGTAGATACATTAAATTAGTTTAAAAGCATGGTTTGATGAACTTTGTAACAGTGTGTGTCTCCTATGATAAGCCTGGTGTTAATAATAATAAAATTTTGAACATGCAACAGATGTATGGTAAGTACTGAGATGTGATCACTGTCATAAAACAGTGTGACCACCACATTAATGTTGAAGGGTCCTGAGCCTTTTTGCTATTAAGTTACAATCCAAAGAGTCTTGTTCTAAGGAAAAAAAAAAATGAATTGGGTGGCACAATGAGATGTATTCCTGTGCACAAAACTTTCAATAGGCAGTTTTTTTCTTGTTTTACAAGCCCAATTTCAGTTATAAGCTGAGATGTCATGAGATCTTGAAAAAAAAAAAAAAAAAGTATATATATATAGTGATGCCAGTGATTTGTAATACATGTGGAATATACAATCTAGTATGTTTCAAGTATTTCGATGAGTTATAAACTGACATTATTATTATAATTAGTGGTATTATTACATGTGCAATCCAATCCATTCCATCCATTCATTCACCACTCTCTAAATATAAAAATCAACTCCTCACCCTTTGCTAACTACACTCTTACTTAATTTCCATGGATGACTCCTAGTTTTCCTTATGTTAATAAAGTATTATTATTACGTGACACCTCCAGGGAGTCCATAGACTCATTGAGGGAGGGTACTTACTCGACAACTGTCTGTCTCCACCACTCAATTCACCAACTACAGCGAACACCATTTACCAACCACTACTAGTATTTTCACAGGCAATCACAAACATCCATGCCTATGGTGCAATTCGAACCCACACGTCTGATATTTCCTTCACATCAATCCCATAGAATTCCCTAAGTAACTTATATATCACCCATTACCTACCTATCAACAAGCCTCTGATACCCACAAATCTTCACTCCCCTCTCATATGGAACATCCCACAGACCTGCCACTATCTTGGTCACTCGCCTCTGAATCCATTCCATCTCTTCCAAATCTCCAAGAAATCTAGGAGACTAGACCTGTGGGCAATAATCCAGATCAATTACCTAATTTTGTGTCATCTGCAAACAACTGAATTTCCCCTCACATCATTTCCCCTCATATCATTTTTGTACAATTAAATAATAGTAACCCAAACCCTGTGGCACGCCACTAGTCACTGTCCTGTATAAACATTACTGTCTGGAATCTCTCCATTAACCATCTTCTTATCCACATTAGCAACTTCATGTCCATATTTGCTGTAATTTATGTATCAGAATTTCATGTAGTATCCATTGGATTTTCACAATATACTACAAAGATCTTTGACTGTTGAGCTCAGGAGCTTAACAGTATCTGTAGCCATTACATTTATCCAACTCAGCTGTCAGTTTATTATAAACAGTAAGTTATTGAAGTATGACCTACCCTTCACCAAACCATGCTTCCCCCTCCTTAAAATAGTATACCATTCCTATCCATCTATTCCTGAATTGTCTTAAATCAACTTCTCCAATACCTTGACCACCACTTCTGAAATGCTAATTGGTCAATAATTTGCTATTTCTGTCTTGGAACCTTCTTTATGTAATGGAACTATTTTTCCCCTCCTTCCACTCCCTTCAGACTCTGCCAGAGCAGAGATTCAGATCAGACAATATAGCGAAAGGCAATATTAATTCCCTAGTACATTCTTGTCATATGGGAGTTGATATCCCATCCAAACCCATGCTGTAATATCCTACATACTTATTATATAGAGGGTGTCCCTGAATTCATGGCCCAAACATGAGGGGATGGTAGTACACATCGAAACCACCAATATTTGTCATAGAATATGCGGCTGCCAACACAGACAGGTGCCAGTAGGGGGAGCAGATGAGATGGCACAGCTTAAAAGCGCTGGATTGGACAAACCCCAGCATTCTCAACATCGACCAGACACGAGATGGAGCAGTTTACGAATACAGAGAAAGCCGATATGCACCTGATGTACAGCGTAGCCAAGGGCAATGGTAGAGAGGTGCAAAGACTGTACCGCGAGCCCGATCATAAAATGTTTGCATGACCGCACCATCAGTTGAGTGAGGCAGGCACCTTCCACATCAGTCGATATGATGCCGGACTAGCACGGACAGCCAGAACGCCAGCTATGAGCGAGGACACCTTGTGTATGGTGACAGATAACCCAGGTACAAGCATGCGATCTGCCCCCTGGAGCCTGGGTGTGCATCGGAACAGTGTTTGGTGAGTACTGTATGAAGCAAAGCTACATCCCTATCACTTGCAGAGAGTGCAGGCATTGACAGCGTTGATTATTCCCTGCACATGGATTTTGCCCAGTGATTCCTGCAGCGAAGTGTTGTACAGCCCAATTTCCCTGCTCGTGTGCTATTTACGGATGAATCAACTTTCTAATGCAAGTCCATAATGCACATTTGCGGGCGGCCCAGAATCCCTATGATACATGTCCACAGTCGAACCAGCAACGGTTCGCCATCAATCTGGGCTGGGATTGTGCATGACTATCTACAGCCGGACTGCTTCAATGGTGAACGCATCGTATTTTTCTGCAATAGGTTTTGTCGGAATTGCTTCAAGATGTTCAAGTCGCCATCCACTCCCATATGTGGTTCCAGCACGATGGGGCACCTGCCCATTTCAGCATGGACATACATCAGCATCTTGTATGTGATGCCAGTGATGCCGCATTTGGGAACTAATGAATTGGGTACAGTGGTCCCATCCTGTGTCCCCCCAGATCGCCCGATCTTTCTTGTCTCGATTTCTTTCTGTGGGGACATTTGAAGAGTGTCGTGTACGAGATGCCCGTGTAGTTCATAAAGAATCTGGTAGCCCAACTGTCCGTCGCAACTGGCGATGTGCATGCCAAGCCCGGTGTTTATGAGCAGGTACACCAATCACTACTCCACGGTTGTGCCGCATGTATCAACGTTGGTGGGTGGACATTTCAGCATTTGTTGTAATGATCTCCAATAAATGTCACTCTGGAAACCTGGTATTATTACATTTATTGTGTAATAATACCAGGTTTGCGTCCGTCCGTCCGTCCTTCATTTCCGACTCCTCACTGCGTTTGCAGCCGCATATTCTATGACAAATATTGGTGGTTTTGGTGTGTACTACCATCCCTTCACGTTTTGGCCATGAATTCAGGGACACCCTGTGTGTGCGCGTGTGTGTGGCGTTGAGCTCAGTTAGTACTTGAGAGGGTGACCACCTGGGAAAACAGTACTGTTGGCATTAACTATTTTTGATGTAGATATCCTCCTGCAGGATGATTTAAATAAATTGGCATTGGGGGCAAAGGATAATGATTGTCAATTTAATGTTGCAAAATGTAAGATTATGCACTTCAGGTTGAAAAGGTTGCACATGGTGTATCACATTGATGGTATTGGATTGCAGGAAATTGATGAGGCTATGGACTTGTGGATAAAGGTGGACAAAGAGTTAAAGTTCGAGGGCATGTTGCAAAAGTTGGTAAAATAGCTCAACAAATTACTTGGATGTTGAAAAACATGCTAACAAGTATCTGTAATCATTACTTTTATCCAATTCAGATGTTGGTGGAAGCTGTGTAAGAGTGTGGTTATTAGTGGGGTGCAGACCAGATTTTTTGCATGGAGAGTGGTGAGTGAAAGGAATGGATTGCCAAAATTGGTTGAGAGTTCTCTGACAGTGAATGGATTCAAGCAGAGGTATTATTGGATTTGTGTGTATAATGGTTGATTTTGGTCTCCTGCGATGAGTCTCTAGACTCCATGGAGATGCTGTAAAATAATAATAATAATAATAATAATATATATATATATATATATATATATGTGTGTGTGTGTGTGTGAAATGTCTTCACCTGGATAATACACCATTGCAAAGTTATCACTCCATAATTCAACTAGTTTATTCTAATTCAGTCAACTCCTTACCATTAGTATTCATCAAAATTATTTTACTATGGTCATTCTTTCTTTTTACTTTCCACATATTGAAAGAGCTCTTTCACTCTTCGGCTTGCTCAACTAATCTCTGCTCATACTCCAATCTTGCTTTCCTTACCATCAGTCTCTTTTGGTGTGTGCTTTGTACCGTTCATGGGCTTGGATTATCTTTTTTTTTTTTTTTTTTTTTTTTTTGAATCTCCTTCACATTCTTTTCTTTCTTTAACTCCTGCTTAATACTGCAACATGACCATTTAATTCCCAATTTATTAATTTCTTACCCACAGATATGCAGTCACCTAGTTGTTCCTTTACCATGAACTACTACCATCTTTCTCCTGAAGTATATCCTCCAACAGTACCACTTCAAGCAATTTCCAAAGTTCCCTGCAGTTTCAAACATTGTAATTAAACATTACAGTGCTTGACACAGTAATTAAACATTAATTAATTAATTCTGCTTGTTTAGCGTCCTCCCAGGTAAAAACCGAATGACAGCAACTTCTCTCTCACCAACTGACAGAAACGTAGCCATCTTAGTCATAAAAAGTCCTCAGATGTAATTATAAGATCTAGCACCCTCGATCCCCCTAGTCCTTTCCATTGCATGATGGCATAGGTAATTGTTTCAAGAAGCTGCAAAAATTCCTTTTCCTTCTGTCTGTATGACCCTTCCTCCTTCCAATCTATATCCCCATAAGAAACTCTATCCGAATAAGAAACTCTTTGAGTTTCTTATTCGGCTAAGAAACTATATGGGATGTAATATCCCTTAACTTAAACAAGTTATATGTCGCCGAATCGAAGCCTTTGGCTCTTCACATATCTAATAATTTATTAGAGCACCTCACGGCAATACTCGTAGTAGGGGTACAAGTTCTGTTCGCTACAAACTTGATATTAACTAGGTCTGGCTACTCACTGATGAGACCTCAATAAAGGTCGAAACCGGTCTGGGTAGTGACCTTCTCTCATAATGTGAATAAAAATACAGTTCCTAGGAGCTAAGTTCACATTATGGGCAAATATCAAGAATAGTGATCAGAACTCGCTCCACCTCTACCACGAGTTGCCCCAGCTTGCACTACCCTTTGGGATCAGTGCTGCAGTATCCAGGTATTTGCTTACGCTTGGAATTGCCGAACTTTATATATAGTTTTTACTATATTCGGCATGAAACTCTTTGAGTTTCTTATTCGGCTAAGAAACTATATGGGATGTAATATCCCTTAACTTAAACAAGTTATATGTCGCCGAATCGAAGCCTTTGGCTCTTCACATATCTAATATATCCCCATAATAATTACTGTCCCTCTACTTATTCAGTTCATTTGCTGATGCATATCATCCTTTGCATTCCCTAGCCTACAGCAACAACCAACTAAGTACTCTGTCCTGTTAGCTTCTATCTCACACCAGAAAGCCTCAAATGCACTGCTTTCCATCTTATTGACCTCCTGTACTCCTACTCTTTTAAGCCAATTTCTGACCAAGGATGATGATTATATCATCCTCAGTCAGCCACGTCTTGCTAATACCAATCATTTTTGCAGTAGAAACTAACCAAGCCTAAAACTCCTCCTCCTTGTTCCTATTGAGTGAGTTTAGCCAATCTCATACAGAAGTAGCAAAGATTTTTCTCCTGGAAACTCAGGTTTTTTTTACCCTGCATACAGACAAATCGGCCTTCAGAACACATGTAATAATAATACAATTTACAGACAAAAAATACTGTTGTTGGTGATGATAGGAAGTGGATGGCACTGATGATAGTAGTGTTGTAGTGGAGAACGTGAGATGTATTTAGCGAAGTAGATTGCTCTCTCACGATGAGTCCATGGACTCTCTGGAGGTGTCATGTAATAATAATAATCATATTTCTGGCATTAGTATACATAAATGGTATTATTCTCATGGGTCCATAACTACTTTACGCTTTGTACTCACAATCCCATTCCTATTTTCTATCCAAAGAACTAAAGTCAGTTTTCTGTCCAATCACACACTTATTTGCCTAATTGGTGCTTGCATGTGCTTTCACCTGCTTTCTCCTCAACAACTTTAGTTTCCTGCATTCTTCACATCAAATCCTACTCCAGTCAGCAACACACTTTTCTAAGCTCCTAACATCAAATCCATTCAAGTGTATGGATTGCTAATGTATATCATTCATATCATCCTTTGCATTCCCTGGCCTATAGCAGCCCTGCCTATAGGCCAGGACTGTTTCTCAAATTGTTTCTCTAAAAATGTTACACACAACCTTTAACGAAATATTAAATTTTATATATGCTATTATATCTAACTGCTGGCAGTTTATAGTATCGTAATAATGCAACACAATAATAATCTACAAAAGAATGCCATTATAATTCATATATTATTCAAACCAAATTTTTGATCGTTAACCCTAAGACCATTGTTTGTCTATCTATTCAAAGAGTTTTGTGCACCTATCTGGCTGCAATCAGTAAATGTCAAGATGGCAAGTAGTTCAGTATGATTTATGGTAAGCACAACTTTAGCTGCTGGTTCATATGTAGTGAAAACAGGCAGATATTTCAGATTAATATGAAATGCTGGCAATGCTCAGAAATTTACTTACATATAAGGTGATGAGAACTTCTTTGGAGATATGCCCTCCTGAATAGGTGATTGGATAGAAAAGAACCAATTTTTCAGCAATTTTATAATCCCAACCTAAACTCTTAAAAAGTTTTAAGGTTACATACAGGATAAACTATGATCAAAACTTACTTCTTCACTTAAGAGTTAAAACATAAAATTACTGACTGATGGATTTTTCACTCCAAGCTGCCATTCAAAATCTCCCCCATTCCATGGCATATCACAGCCAAGTAACTTGGTTTTTCAGAAACAATCTCATTAATTTTGTGTGTTATTCTGGAGGTTTGCTGGTATTGGGAGATGAAAAAAAAAAAACCTGCGTTTCTGAGAGAAAAAACCCTGCTGCCTCCATCCAAGACCAGCAAATTCACCTTGCAGTTTATTAAAGATTCTTTGCATCCAAGACAATATTCAAACCCAGGTCTTTCCAACTACAGGGTTCTATTATACTGATTGAACTATGGAAGCTCATGCCATTCAAATACTGTTGTTGGTGATGATGGGCAGTGGATGGCATTGATGATAGTAGTGTTGTAGTGGAGACAGCATTTTTGCTGTCTTAATTTTTTTTTTTTTCAATAAATATTTAAATTCAAAATACTGCCATTCTTTTGTGGAAACTCGTATAGCATTTTTGTAAACAAGCAAAAAACTTCAATACTTTTTATTGATCACATTTGTATAATAAAAAGTATTAAGAGAGACTTCCAGAGAGTCAGGAACTCATTGAGGGAGGCCGTACTATTCGTACCAGCTGTCATACCTGTTCTTCAATTTATTCGCGCTACATGCACACACAACATCCAATGGCAATCCATTCCAATCATGCAGTATTCTATGAGAAAAAAAATCTGCCCCTAATCCCCTTCTTGACAGCATTCATTCTCAATTTCCATGGATGCTCTTGTGTCCTTTCCCCACCTTCCATAAAATGAAAACGTCCATCTACTCAAGCTCTGTATAACCCTTTCAGAAATTTGTAAGTCTCAATCATATCACCCCTATTTCTCATGTTAACTGGTGACTGCGGTCCACAAGTTCTCTATATATCTTCATCTGTATCACACACAATCGTGATATAATTTGACACTCTCCCCACTTAATCAGAATCACCACGGAAACCATGAGACCAAACCTGCAAGCAATAGTCTAAGTGAGTCTTATCAAGGCCTCATAAAGAGGCAAAATGATTTCCTTACCTTTACATGTCAAGATTTGTTTCAGCATTGCCATTACTCTGAGTTGTGTTTACAATTTTTGCTATATGACCTTTGAATTTCAATTTTGTATCTACTAAAACTCCAAGATCCCTAGTCTCATCAGTTTTTTCAAGCTTAATCCCATCAAATATCATACAACATTGGACATCTAATCACACCAAAATGCATGACTTTATATTTATTAACATTCAAATGACAGCCATTTTCACATGTCCACAATTCTAACCTACTCAAATCATTCTGCAAGTACTGCATATCAGCAGCACTCCAGATTACCGTACCTATCTTTGCATCATCAGCAAATAGCTGTATGTCGCATCAAATTTTTCCCAATGTCATTAATGTACAGACCGAATGACAATTGACCAAGGACTGATCCTTGAGGCACACAACTGGTTACCTTGAATTTTGCAGATTCACCCCCCCCCATATACCAGTTTTTGTTATCTGTGAGTCAGCCATCCTCTTATCCATGCCAACAGTTCATAATCCAATCCCATATTCTACAATTTATGCAACAGTATTCCGTCAAAAGCCTTAGCAAAATACAAAAGTATCACGGTGTATCTATTCTCCTTGTCTAGCTCAGTGGTAAAATTATCTTTTTCAGATTATTTTGGAAGTAAAGAAATATACTACAGGCCATACCGCTTCCGAAGATATCTGGATATTAGTTTGCTGTTACTATGGCAACAATGTTTAGGGTAAAGTTGGTGGTCGTCGGAGACCACATGATAGATTAAAGATAATTCTAACATCGGCAAGTAAGAAAGTAGTAAAATAATTGTATACAAAGTACCACATGATGTGATAACGTAAAAAATTTAAGGAACTATTTTATGTGACGTAAGCCTATATAGAATGAATGGTAAGAAAAGCCAGAAATGTAGCTTATTCCGTTACTTCCAAAATAACCTGAAAGAATAGTATAGAATATGAGCAAGTTGCTAAAACATGACCTTCCCTTAGTAAACCAATGCTGTTCATTACAAAGTAGAGATTCTCTGTCAACTCATTTCTGAATGCGAGCCCTAATCAACTTTTCCAAAATCTTCACCATCACTATTGAGATACTGATTAGTCGATAGTTGGATGCACGGTCTTTGCACCACCCTTGTGCAATGGGATTACCACACATTCTTTCCACTCCTGTAGAATCTTCCCTGTTCTGAGACTTGAATTACTTAGCCTGTCAACAGAACAGTCAGTTCAGCTGAACACTCTTTCAAGATCCATGCTGATATCCTATTGCACAATTCTGATTCAGTTTGTGCAATAGCTCCAGTATTTCCTCCTCATTTACATGACTTTCCTTATATATTAGCAGTGAGTTCAATGTTGCATTCCCTTGACCAGGCTATATAATCCAAGTCTCGGAACAGGGAAGATTCCACAGGAGTGGAAAGAATGTGTGGTAATCCCATTGCACAAGAGTTGTGCAAAGACAGATGTATTCAACTATCGACCAATCACTATCTCGATAGTAGTGGTGAAGATTTTGGAAAAGTTGGTTATGGCTTGCATTCAGAAATGGGTTGACAGAGAATCTCTACTTTGTAATGAACAGCATTGGTTAACAAAGGGAAGGTCATGTTTTAGCAACTTGATAGCTTTTAGCAAAATGGCTGCTCATCAGTTTAATGATCACTTCTGCATCACTCTAATAGATAAGCTTAGGTGTTGGCGGTTATTCATGACTTTTTTTTTTTTTTTTTTTTTGAATGGTATTAACAACACCAAACTATTTTATAAACAGATGTTTTATTAACTTTCTTATATTTTGCTGAATTTCAAATCAGCATCATCAGGGCACAACACAACATGTATATGCGACAGTATGTAAGTCAAACAATACAATTGTAATGGACAAAAGATCTAGTCTATTTTGACATCCTCTAATGTTGTAGAGGAAAAAAAAAAATTGCCAAAAATTTGGGGGACTGTTATCATAAGAGCAACTCCCACATAGCTGTAATTGTTTCCCCCTACAACATTAGAGGGCACCAAAATAGGACTTTAGATCTTTTGTCCATTACAGGTATATTGTGTCCTGATGATGCTGATTTGAAATTCAGTGAAATATAAGCAAGTTAATAAAACATCTGCTTATAAAATAGTTTGGTGTTGTTAATATCTTTAAAAGTAAGTCACTTCTGCATCAGTCACCCACATACCATCTGCATTCAATAAGATTATTCTTTCAAATTCATTCTTTCTTTTACTTGCAGCATAATGATATAATTCTTTCAAGTTGTCTTTAATTTGCAGGGCAAGTTACTTTTCATACTTGGACTTAGCTTTCTGTACAACACTTGCAACTCTTCTGGCCTGCTGCTCATAATTATCGTAACTGACATCATCCTTATGCACACAATATTCCTTCCACATCATCTTTTTCTCACAAATTCCTTGCTTAATTAGATTGCACATCCATTTCACTCCTACCCTATTCTTTGAACTTCAGGGACATTTTGATAATATCAATATACTGTCAATATCCTTCCCATTCAAGATGCCATAGCAAAGAACCCAAAATACCCCTACAGGTAGTCACAATTTTCTGCTTTGTAGCTTAGTTTATGAATGTTCTGAATGGAACATTCATAAACTATGCCAACTTCCCAAATGAGTACTACATGATCACTGTCACCAACTGGAAGCATAAAGTTACATCTTTACGTGAAATCCCCTCTGACACTACAATCAAATCTAACACTTTTCGATGTAAATTTCCTTCCATCACATGTCATAGTGTGTAGTGTTCATGCAAGCTCCTGATAAGATAAGTAATAATTTTAGTTATCGTTGATAAAATTACTTAATACTGCGTAGTTTTGTTTGCCTTGCATATTTTAGTGCGTCTATTTGTGTGTTTTTGGTGTGTTATAACTTATTATTTGATAAAACACGTTGCAATAATTATGGCACCCGTACGAAGGAAAATGGCGGCCAGCAATGATGGTTCGCCATCTTTATCAAAGAACAGTAGTATAAAAGAAATGAGTCAGTGTACTAGCTGTGAAATGCACGCTTTGCGAAGTGCGGTCGGAGTGTGGATAGATGATAATAAAGGATTGAATGTGTGTAGAAAATGTAGGGAGAATGAGGAATTGAAGTGTATTTCGGATCGTGAGTGTGATAATTTTGTCAAACTTCAGAATGAAGAAAATAGCGATATGACAAGAAACGGCAAGGTTGTACATGAGAATTATGAGAGTGTGAATGTAGAAAGTGTGAATGATAGTATTAATGGTTTCTCAGAGAATAAAAAAGATGAGATAGATGCATTGAGTGAGATCGTGTTGTTGAATGGTGCAATAGAAAGGGCAAAACAGCAGCTAGAGTGCATGAACAAAAGTTAACTGAATGAACCAACCAGTAATAAAAGGTATGACAGGAAAAATAGGCATATGAATGTGAACATGAACAAAATGAAGGATAGAGTGCTGTATGGAGACTCGTTAGTACGAGGTGTGTTAGTAGAAGATTTGACAAAATCGTACCAACCTGGTGCGACCATAAAGGATGTAACTGGGTCCATTAGAGAGCAAAAGGAAAGGGTGAAAGAAATGATTGTTGTGGCAGGTACGAATGATTTGAAAGGAGATAAAATGGAAATGATAGAAGACCTGAATGAATTGTTTGAGGTAGCAAAAGAAAAGAGTGAGAGAGTTAGAATGATTAGTCTTTTGCCACGATATGACAGTGAAATGTTTAAAAGGAGGGCCATAATTGCGAATGACTTTATGCGTGGGTTATGTATGACGAGTGGTGTGGAATTTGTGGACGTGTGGAGTGAGTTTGATGGGCGGAAGGATCTATATAAGATGGATAGTCTGCATTTGAATGGTTATGGTGTAAGAAGACTTGAGAGAGTGTTGCTGAATGTAGTGGATGTGCAAATTCAGGGAAACTAGATTTGTTAAGGGGGGGGGGGAGTAGATATACAGTCCTTAGGGAGGCAGTTGAATGTAAGAATGAATATAATATGCCTGAGCAAATAAGGACAACAAACCAGAGTGGGATAGTTAATATAAGGCATCAAGGTAGGGTTGGGGCTAATGAGGGTCTTAAATTCATGTATACTAATACTAGAAGTATTAGGAACAAGAAGGAAGAGTTTTTGGCCATGGTTGGCACTTCCAGACCACAGGTTATTGGTATTAGTGAAACATGGCTGACTGTAGATGATATAGCTAGTGGGATTGAATGTGATGGGTATAGTGTGTTCAGGAATGACAGAGAGAATAAAATGGGGGGAGGAGTATTGTTGATGATAGCTGATGAGCTACAGCCAAGGAGAATAGAAGTTGAATTGCAGGATAGAGAAAAGAGCACATTTGAGGCCATTTGGTGTGAGATTGTGGCTAGCAGAACTAAATATACAATTGGGTGCTGCTATAGACCAGGTGATGGAAAAGATGGTGGTGACAGTATGCACAAGCAAATAGAAGAAATGAGTGGAAGGAGGGTGATTATTATGGGAGATTTCAACTATGGTCGCATTGATTGGAGTGAGGAGAGGACACACGGGAGGAAGGAATTGGATTTTATGCGGTTATTAAGGGATAACTATCTGCGACAGCACGTAATGGAAAATACTAGGGGTCAGAGAGTGCTTGACCTAGTAATTACATCTGAGGATTTGGCTGTAACAAATATGACCACATTGCCACCAATCGGTGAGAGTGATCATAGGGTCTTGACTTGGGAGGTGGCTAAAGGTGTAGAATTTTCAATTAAGACAGGGTACATGTGGAATTATCGGGCTGGAAAGTATGACAAGCTTAGGAGTTTGATTGGCTCAGTGCCATGGCATGTACAACTGCAAGGACTAGAAGTTGATAGTGCATGGGAGGTAGTTAAGAAGTGCTTGCATGAAGCAATGGCTGACTGTATACCTAGAGTCCGAATAATAAATCAAGTAGGGGTTAAATGGATGAATAACACCATTAAGCTTGAGCTGCAAAAAAAAAACAACTATGGAGGGAATTTAAGGAGAAAGGTGACCGGCAGGCACATGAACAGTATAAAGCGCAGGCCAGAAGGGTGACGAGTGTGGTAAGAAAAGCAAAAAAGGATTACGAAAGAACATTGGCCATGCAGGCTAAAGAGAATCCTAAACAGTTTTTTAGATATGTAGCAAGTAAAAGGAAAAATGTACATGGCAGAATGATTTTAAAGAATGCCGATGGTAGGGAGGTAACTGAATCAGTTGAGATAGCTGAGTTACTGAGTGAGCACTTTGCAAGAATATATCATCCAGGTGGTGACATTGCAGAAACGAATAAACCAGTAGATTATACGGGAATTGTGGTGAACGAAGTGGAGGTGAGTAGTCTATTGCATAACCTCAATGTCAATACATCTGTGGGATTGGATGGTATACCAGCTCGTGTGGTACGAGAAACAGCTAAAGAATTGTCAGTACTCTTGACCATTTTGTTTAATTTGAGTCTCGGGTCTGGGTTAGTCCTGAGCGGGTGGAAGGAGGGAAAAATAGTTCCACTGCATAAAGGTGGTTCCAAGACGGCTGTTGTAAATTACCGACCGATTAGCATATCAGGAATCATTGTCAAGGTCTTAGAGAAATTAGTCAAGAAAAGAATACAGGATTGGATAGATGAAAATGGGATATTGTATGGGGGACAACATGGTTTTGTGAAGGGTAGATCATGCCTCAGTAACTTGCTCACATTTTATAACACAGTGACGGCTGAACTGGATAGGGGTAATGGGTTTACAGTGATACTACTGGACCTTGCCAAGGCCTTTGACAGGATACCACATGGAACCCTAATCAGTAAACTGGAGCAGATGGGGATAGATATAGTGTTGGTAAGATGGATAGGAGGGTGGTTGAAGGAGAGATACCAGAGAGTGGTTTATTCAGGAGTGGAGTCAAAAAGACGGCCTGTGACTAGTGGAGTGCCGCAGGGCTCTGTTCTTGGACCACTGCTTTTCAATTTGTTCATCAATGATATTGGAAAGGATTTGAGAGGAAGTGTTCACTTGTTTGCTGATGATGCAAAGTTGGGTAGAGCAATTGTGAGTGCACAGGATGTCAAAATTTTACAGGATGATTTGAATAGTTTGGAGGACTGGGCTAGGAAAAATGGATGTCAGTTTAATGTGGCAAAGTGTAAGGTTATGCACTTTGGGGTGAAAAGAACAGCAGCAGTATATCGCATTGGTGGAACCTTACTCCAGGAGATTGATGAGGCCAGGGATTTGGGAGTGCTGGTGGATAGGGAGTTGAAGTTTAGGGGGCACATTGCAAAAGTGACTAAAACAGCTCACCAAATCACTTGGCTTATGAAAAATACTTTAACATGCAAAGACAAACAAGTTGTTGTTCCTCTGTATCGAGCCTTGATAAGACCCCATCTGGACTTCTGTGCCCAGTTATGGGCACCAGGGTTTCTTCGTGATGGGGAGGAAGTGGAGAGGGTCCAGAGACGAGTGACCAAGATGATAGCAGGTCTGTGGAATGAACCTTATGAGAATAGATTGAGGATTTGTGGGTTGCAGAAATTGGACGATAGGCGAAGGAGGGGTGATATGATTGAGACATTCAAATTACTGAAGAGTTTTTATAAGATTGATCCAGAAGATATTTTTGAAAATATGACTGGTGGTGGGAGGACTAGGGGCCATTCATGGAAGCTGGGCAAGAGCGTAGTTGACAAGGGTGTTAGAGCTAGGTTTTTTACTTGGAGAGTGGTGAATGAGTGGAATAAACTTCCAGAGTCTGTTGTGGGTGCTACGACCATGAATGAGTTCAAAGCAAGATATGATAGATACTGTGTGAATGCTGAATAGTTGTTCCAGACATGATGTTAGGGCCTCCCTCGATGAGTCTGTCGACTCCTTGGAGTTTCCCGGAACAATAATAATAATAATAAAAAAAAATAATAATAATGTTGCTTGAGAAAGTTGTATTGCAATAACTCAATAAATTTAGTTCATTCTTCTCATGAGATTTCATAGCTATCCCAATCAATGTTTGGATAACTAAAGTCTCCCATTATGATTACTGTTTTCACATCTATCGTATTTATTTGTTGATTCGTTTCTTCGTCACTAGCAACCAATCCACCAGGTCTGTAACAACACTCCACTGTGTATTTAATCTTGTTAGACTCCATCTCACACCAGATGGCGTCAAACTCACTGCCTCATGAAAAACTGTTACTAGTATTGCAGTCATGGGTCTCAACTCTAACTGAATTCAAGACATTTGATAATATTAGCAGCATGTCCCACCTCTCATATTTTGTCTATCCTTCCTAAAAATACTGTACTCTTTGCACTCAATATCAGTTAGTATGTTTGCTTCTGATAGCTGTCTCACTAATGCCTACAACATGAGGTCCCAATACATTAACCAAGGCAGCAAACTCTTCTCCTTTGTTTCTGATACTCCTAGATTATACAGACATAATAAATTACCTGCATGCTCTTTTTCATACACGTGTGTGGTCTACATGACACAGTTGGACAACTTGCAGATCCCTGTTTTTATCTAGTTCCAATTTTGCAGACATCGTTGCACGTGCTTAATAGGTCTGTCAAACGAACACAGAATCATTCTCTCTTCAAACTGATTTCCATAATAATAACCATTCTCATCATTAATACAGTTACCTACATTGTCTCTCTTACACAGATTCTCATGATTCCTCCCATCAGAATTCAGTATCGCTGACTCTGTGTGATATCAATTAATAATTTTTGAAGACTCCTGATGCCAAACGAATTCATGTGTAGGCCATCCCTCTTATACAAATCCAATCTTACTTCAAACTCTCACTCCACACATCCAAAAACTTGCATTCATTTCTTCTACACAGCTTAGGCACTGAATCATTGGCCACCATAGCTCTTCTTCTTTATTCATTTTTATCATAGAGATAATATACTTACTATTTTCACTTTCACTTCTTCAAATAACCCAGTCATGTCCGAACCTATCTCTAGTTAAGTTGTTAGTGCCTACTACAATTATGATCTTGTTTACTTTACTTTTGTTTTGAATTGCTTGCATTATATTTTTAATTTAAATTAACAAGAGGAATAAATAAAATAGCAAGTGAGAGAGAGAACTTACTTTTAAGGAGGTAGATGCGCTCTCATCTAAACATCTCTATAAAAGATATTAAAATGTATTATTTAGTAATTTTTTTATAAATAAAGTCTAATGCTAAGTAAAAACCATAATTCAGTAAATAAGGAACACAAGTTCCTAAAAATACTTCAGTACTTTAGTGTGCAAAGGCAAACTATAAAGCAATAAAAATATACAGCATTCCTCAAAGTGAACTACTGTCTTTACATGTTGAAAATTTATTTATCACTAGGTTGGACTATAATATAATAGATTTAGTTTAATCCTTTATCCCAGTGAAAGCAAACAAAGTTTACGCCTGAAAATATCTTCAGGATTATATTATACTGTCTTTACAACACAGAAAAGGAACCCAATTAAAGTTCAGTTATACTCATATCTTCCCTGATGACACTACAGTCCTTGTAAAGAAACACTTAGTATAACTGAACTTCATGTGCAACTCTTGAACAGAATGCACTTAACTCTGTCAATGCTTAAATCTATATTATCACTGTAACACACAATTCACTTCATCTCTGGGGAAAAAGCAGCCTGCCATCCCAGAACACTATTTTGACAAAACCTTGTTGAGATGATGGTCAGGAGCAGTAATTATTCTATTCAGGGACACAGTGATTTCTTGGAATTCATAGTTAATTCCAAGAAATCACTTGAAAAGCCCATGAAATCCTCAATCAGCCACAAATCTGCTCTATACCAAACAAAACCCATTATTTGAAAGCCTTAGTACCTTTTCATGAAGCACAATATAAATAAATAAAATGAAACAAAAATCCTAAAACATCTTTTCATTCTTCTGCAAGGGAGTAAGTGATACTATTTAACTTTTTTGGAAAATCGACAGGTAGTTGCCAGTCTATACTATTCAACACTGGTGCAGCTCTTCACTGTATACAGATAAATGAAACAATATCCCAAATCATAATTAGTACTTATCTGTAATTTTAGTGGGTCCCCTATATGGATTATAATCCATATTTAGTGATAATTATCACTAAAAATTACTTTGGAGAAAGAAGAAAAAACAAACAAACTTGCAGCTTGTTAACATTAGCTTTAAAGACCTGCAGCTTATACTGTTTAGAAAATACATAAGAGGAGGCTGTATCAAAGAAGAACAGCAGCAAATTTTGCTCCCTCTTTGTTCATTTTTCTTCTATGAGTATGGAGTTGAACTGCAAAGGGTATAAGTAGCCATTATATGTATGTAAAATGATTTACAGGAGACCAAAGTATTCTGCTGTCTTCTAAATTCTGATGAACAGTGATTTTTTTCTTTAAGCAAATCCAACTCACAAAAGGTTGAAAGCATAACATACATTTTAGTATTATCAGCACACTAAGGATCATACTATCTGCAAACATCTCTAGAAACCACAGACCTAAAGATTTTCACAAACATTCATGCCACAGTAAGATCTGAACCCATGGCCTGTTGGTTGTTGAGCAGACAGCATTTCCCTTATCACTGATAGAGTGGAATGGTATGTGTATATCATATCTATCATTTAGCATATAAAAAGTTGGAAATTAAAAAAATTAAACAACAATGAAGGCACATGGAGAATGGAATCTTTCCTTGTATGCATGAAACAACCAGGTAAAAGCAATGCCATTAGTATAAGTGATAATTGAAAGGAAAAGGAGAGTATGTTCAGGAGTCACATAGAAGAACTAGAAAACAGCACAGAGAATTGTTGCTTGCAATAAACTGGTTCTGAAGTGCTATGAACAGAACTGCTAACATGGAGCAAAGGAAACAGAAGGGCAAAAGAAGAGTCATCAACCTCTGGAAATGAGCCAGAGGAAGGTTAACTAAAAAATTTATCATTACAGTTGAATATGATGGTAGACTTAGTGAATGGAATTGGCAAAGCCTCAAATAAAATAAAATATAAATAATAATAATAATAATAATAGAGGGTGGCTGATGGACAGATATCAAAGAGTAGTGTATGGAGGAGTGAGTCCAGGAGAAGGCATGTAACTAGTGGTGTACCTCAGGGCTCTGTTGTTTAATTTGTACATTAATGATATTGGAAATAATTTGACAGGAAATATCCACTTGTTTGCTGATGATTCAAAATTGGGAAGAGTGATAGTCAATTCAAATGATGTAGATATCTAGCAGGATGATTTAAATATGCTAACAGTATGGGTAAAGGTAAATGGTATCAGTTTAACATGGCTAAGCATAAGGTGCACTTCAAGAGGGTGAGATCACATGTTGTATACTATATTCATGGAATTGAGCTGAAAGAAGTTCATGACACAAGGAACTTGGAGGGTTATTGTGGACAGAAAACTTAAGTTTAGAGGACATACTACAAAGGTGGCCAAAACAGCACATCAAATCATATGGTTGTTGAAGAACACACTGAAAAGCAGGGATAGAGAAGCTATTGTTACATTTTATAAGGTATTAATAAGGCTACATCTGGATTATTGGACACAGAAGATCTAGAGGCAAGTGACAAAGATTGTTGCATGTCTGTAGAATGTTTCCTATGAGGAAAGATAGGTCTATATGCTCTAAAAACTAGCTGATAGGCATAAGAGAGAAGATATGATAAACACACAAATTACACAGGCCTGTGATGGAAAAGTTGTCTGAGAAGTAATAATTGATTCTTATAGATTTTTAGACTGAGTTCAGAAAAAATAGTAAAAAAATTCCATCACCCACCAATTTTACCCAATTTCTAATTTTATCGTGTTTATTAGTAGTATTTGGATTTAAATTCAGCGCATTGGTATTTATTTTCATTCTCCTTTATTAACAGCTAATTAGTTGTTTAAGTGCTTTTTTGAAATGCCTTTTTATGGTAAATAAAAAAATTTCCATGAAACTTCTCATTCTTAAGACAGGAGAGGGAGGAATGCAGATAAAAGTGCAGGTGGCTACTTTGAATCTGATTTGCTGAGGTAATGGATGACTTTGCTGTGTGACAACAGTAAAGTCATCCATTATCTCGCAATCACACAAGAAAATGTGTCACAGACACATTTTCTTGTGCGATTCTTTAGTTAAACTTTAGTCGTTGACTACTAAGGTTATCATATTTCTCAACATAAAAAAAAAAAAAATCCCTCCCCCCTTTTTCACACAGACGCATGGTCTCTGCAATATGTATATTCTACAAATATTTCCATGGGAAATGCTCATCTGAAATGTCAATAATTCCTCCGCTCAGTATTAAACTCATTGGAACACGTACAGCTGCTACTGTACGTGTTCCAATGACCTAGAAACAAATAGAACAAGTTTCTTTTCCTCTTCCTTCATCCCTGCAACTACTGCACTGTGGAACAGTCTCCCACCTGCTGTGTTTCCCAAGGAATACAATTTAAAGTCATTCAAATCAAATGTAAACAAGTTCCTCCTTTCCCAACCCACCACCCATCCTCCTGTGTATGGCTCAACATTATAAAAAATAAAATAAAAAAATCTAAGAAGAAAGATTTTCTTCCTTACTTTTCAGAGGAAGGTGATTTAATTTACTGTAGCGATATTCCCAGACTGATAAGCAAATTCAACATAAAATATGAAGTCATTGATTGGAAGAGGTTGTTTATCAATTCCTCAAAAAGAAACTTCAAAGCTATGCTTCCATACTACCAGCAGCACATTCATTGCATTTGAAAGAACGATACAAAAATTTAGCCTTCATTCTCAGCAAACTTAAGTATAATGATCATGGATGGACAGTTTGTGGTGATCTTAAAATCATATCTGTGATTTTGGGATAACAAAGAGGATACATCAAATACCCGTGCTTTTTGTGCGAGTGGGACAGCCGAGATCGAGAGCAACATTGGATCAAGTAGGAATGGCCAGAAAGAGTCGCATTAGAACCTGGAAGTAAAAATGCGTTACACGAAACTTTGGTTGCTTGGGAAAAAATCCTTTTACCCCCGCTTCACATAAAGCTGGGATTGATGAAGCAATTTGTCAAGGCTTTGTCGAAAGAAGGAGAGTGTTTTAAATACATCTGTGCAAAATTTCTGGGATTATCTACAGCAAAATTGAAATAAGGTATTTTTATAGATCTGGATATCAGAAAACTTATGAAGGATAAACTGTTTGAAGAAAAAATGGCAACTGTTGAAAAAGAAGCATGGAAAGCTTTGAAAGAGGTGGTGACCAAATTTTTTAGAAATCACAAGGACCCCCAACTATAAAATGATTGTGGAAGACATGCTACAGAAATTCAAGGATTTGGATGCTCCATGAGCTTAAAAGTGCACTTTCTCAACTCTCATTTAGACTACTTTCCTGAGAATCTGGGAACTGCCGGCCAAGAGCAGGGAGAGCGATTCCACAAGACATCAAGGAGATGGAAAGAAGGTATCAGGGCAAGTGGAATATCAACATGATGGTGGACTATTGCTGGATATTGCACAGGGATGACCCGGAAAAGAATTTCACAGAAAAATCAAAAAGGAGCTTTGAAGGAAAAAGACACCACAACAAAATATAAAGTATGTACAAAGATTAATCTTTAATTACTTTAATTTAAAAAATTTTAATTAAATAATCCAATGCTTTCATTCCAAAAATGTTTACAGAAAATTTTAAATACTGTTATTTTACTTAATATAATGCGTTTTTAAAGCTATTTTATTGTAATATTGAGATTCATTTTGTGAAAAATCCTTATGTGATAGAGAAAAATGTTAGTAGATATTTGAAATCAGTGGTCAAAAATAAATCAGAAACAGTTAATAGTTTC
This sequence comes from Typopeltis vanoorti, assembly GCF_054136105.1. Lineage (NCBI taxonomy): Eukaryota > Metazoa > Arthropoda > Arachnida > Uropygi > Thelyphonidae > Typopeltis > Typopeltis vanoorti. Next base: position 121,220,713 of record NC_143560.1, read on the forward strand.
CAGACAACTTTTCATGACTTGAATTTGGCAGGCCTGTTATTAAAGGGGTTTTATAGGATTGATATTGATCAGTTTTTTCTGTACAGTGCAGGAAGGGAAATAAAGGGGTCATCTCTAGAATTTGTGTAAGAATATAGTTAACAAGATTGTTATGACTACATTTTTTGCTTGGAGGATGGTGAAAGTGTGGAATGCATTGCCAGAGATGGTTGCAAGTGTTGTGTCTGTGAATGAGTTTAAGGAGAAGCATGATAAGTATTGTATGAATAATGGTTAGTGTGTCAATGTAGGGTCTCCCACAATGAGTCTTCTGACTCTATGGAGACACCGTTATAATAATAAGGAAGGAGTTGATGCAAATAAGATATACAAGGTCTAACAATTAAGTAATTAGAGCAAATTTATTATGGATCATACTGCAATATTAGATCAATAACACTGATGAGATATTTATTTCTGTCGTGTTCATTTCTGAATTTCAGTCAGCAGTAAAGTATGGTAAGAAGTCAATCAACTGAATAAATAATTTATATGGATTAAGAGAAAAACTAGCTATATACAAGATAGTGTTCATACTAATTTTAACTATGGATCCGAGAGTTGGGTTAGTAGTACGTATCATAATACCCCCCACCCACAAGGCTGTATGTTAGGAATTTATTATGATGAACTATCATAAGCAGTATATGATGGAAGTAACCCAAGGATTTAGGACATTGCATTTGGGTTTTTTGAGTTAGGAAATTGACTGTTATGTTGGAGGCTTAATGGAATGTATACAGCACTCAGAAAAGATTAAAACTGATTTTAATACTTTCAATATTTCATCTCAGTTACTGACATCTTCAGGGATTATGAAAAACTAATGTAACATACACTCAAATACAACACAATACTAAGCTAACCACATGGGTGACTTGCCAATAGAGGATGCACCACCTATCCCGGTGGTGCACCCCTCTATGGGCGATTGTACGTGGCCTAAAATGGGTGGGCATAGAGGGCGCACCACCTAGATAAGACTTAAAGAGTCACCGACGTGATTAGCTTAGTATTGCGGTTTATTTGAGTGTATGTTACATTAGTTTTTTGTAATCCCTGAAGATGTCTCAGTGACTGAGATGAATCTTTGAAGTATTAAAATCAGTTTTAATCCTTTCCAAAAGCTGTATACATTCCATTAAGCCTCCAACATGATATCCTCACATCACTTAAGCTTCGACATGTTTGAGTTATCTTACATTAGCTACTAAGATGGCACTTTTTAGAAGTGTCTTATTGTTTTAATTACTGTTCTATAATCCTGTACCTATGACACTTAGGCAAAAATTTCACATTAAATAAGTTTTTATGCTACTAGTCTTCTTCCATTTTTATATTTATTATCATTATGCCAACTTACAGTATCCCATCAGTGAAACAAATCTCACAGCATGTGGTTGTAAATGATGTGTCAACATTGTCAATGGTTAGTGAGAGTGATCACAAGAATGGATCAGGAATAGCTTTGCATTTATTCATAATAAAATTTCATTATGAATGAATTTCATTTCATAAAATTTCATTTTATTATGGATTTTATTCATAATAAAATTAATAATAAAATTTGCTTTTATTCATAATCAGGCAGTGTTTTATTATAAACAAAAATATTATCTGGCTTGGGCAGTATCTTGGTAACTGTGGTAACAACTGCAAAATTGATTCCTACATTGAAAAAATAATAAAAAATAAAAAACAAACAAGCAATTTTATTAGCAAAACTAAGGATATGATTGCAGAATACAAGCAAACCCAAACTTACAATTATAATGTATTCTTGATTGTGTTTTTAAGTTGAATTTCTTTCTTTCATAAGACACATTGTTACATATGTTAATGCATTTCTGAAATAAATTACCTTAACACAAAGGACTGTAAAAATGCATACTTTGAAAATTAATTTATTCTAAAAAATTTTATTGCAAGAATACATAATTTGAAAGTATTTTTTTTTTTTTTATACTTTATACATTTGTTTGTAGCAGACCAACTCTCTTAACACCTTTGTAGTATAGAAAAAGTGCATGTTAAATTCCCTCCTGATTTCTGATCTTGAACTCAAATTATTAAACAGTGTTCCATTTCTTCAATGACACTCGATTTTTCAGAAATAACCACAGACTGAATAGAGAGAGATGGAATTGTGAATATAATCACATTTTTTTTTGTTTATATTTTAAAATTGGTCTTAGAACCATTGACATCCCAAACCATGAACACAGCCACCCAAATCAAGAAATTAACTATTTTTCAGAACGTCTACGTCTGTTTTAGTTTCTGTTGAAATCAAGCAACTTTTTTTTTTGCCACTTTTAGCACTTACATTCACTGCATCCACATATTTTCCATATTTCAAGATTTAAAAAAAAGAGAGAGAGATCAGTAATACACACACAAAAAACATTAACATGTGAAATATTGTTCAACTGAAGAATATTTGACAAATATTAGCAACAAAGGGGAAGAAATTACTCAACAAAACATTTTCCATTGTGCATCATAAAATCTCTGTGAACTTTATGCACCATAAAACGTTCATTAAGTGCAGGGTTCTGTGTTCATTAAATAAAGTGAGGTTGCAATGAACCCCTACTTACAAAGTTTGTAAGTAGGGATTCATCTGTACATGGATATGATCAAATCTGCACATGGTAAATTTAACAAACTACCAGAGATAAAATTTCATTACTGCAAGAATGTAATTTCTACTTCATATACAGATTAAGGTTGGGGAAGTATTTGGGCATTGCTTTACAGCCTCTTCTTCCTATTTTGAAATCAAATATATAACCAGAATGATATCTAGCAATAGGCTCATCATTCTCACCACCTTACTGATTTATAACTAGGAATTTTGACATGGTAATCCAGAGGAGGAGTATTCAATAAATCCAAGAAATGAATTATTGATATGTTGATAATTTGGCATGCTTCAGCAGAAGAAGATATAGCATGCATATAGCTGTTTTATACTTTGTATTGATGTTCAATATTATCAGAGACTGATTCACGAAGTCACCTTGCAGCGATAAGTAAAATAAGGTGAAGTGCAATTGCATATCACACTTAGAAGAATGACATATCCCTTTGACTGGAAAGACCTGTAATCAAATACCATCAAATTAAATCCAGTTTAAGTAAGGTCTTTTCAAATGAAGAGTTCATCAGCCTCAAATAAGATATAAAGTTTTAACTACCAGAATACATTATGGAAAATTATGGAGACGACTACCATGTTTGAGTAAAACTTTAGTTTAATATAAGCCAAAATCAACACTCACTCCCGAAAATTCTGATTTTTATCTAATCAAAAAAACACCATGTAACTAAGAGGCACAATGCAGTCAACTCATTGCCATAATTAATCTGAAACAATAACAGTTCAAATAAAAAGTAAAAAAAAAAAAAAAAAAATCTTAAACCAGTGCAGTCTGTGCTATACTATACTCCTTTCTCATGTTAATGCTGTCAAATCCATCTGGGTGTAGTCCCCAAAATAGGAAATCCAAACAGCACGATTACCGTAATATTTTAAGTGATTTCCACTCACTGTTCCAGTGAGTGGAAGTCACAACATTTGTTTACAACAAATGTAAACTAAAGTACGATAGTATGTTAGATAGGCTAAGATTTTGTTAATTTTTTACATAATCCAGAAACCTTGCTCTAGAGATCAAATATGGAACTTTTTCAAGCCACTTTAGGTTCTTTATATTGCCTCTACCCACAAAAGGTTATTTGTAAACCTACAGTACATTTTGTACTGTGTGTGGACTAAGGAGTCTCCCCCACCTTATTTTTTTTATTTTTTTTTATCAAATTTGTATTTTTCATTTATTTGTTACATAATCCAGAAACCCTGCTATAGAGACCAAACATTGGACTTTTTTAAGCCACTTCAGGCCTCCAATAAGCAGGGAAGTGGTCTCACACTTGGTGATGACATATTTTCCCCACCCCTAAAGACAATCACAAATATCCATGCCCATGATGGGATTTGAACCCACAGCCTTTTGGTTGGAGAGTGGGTATGCTAACCACTCAGCGAACCATGTCGGCAAAATCCAATAAGTGGATTACTCAGCCTCATGCTGAGTAATGAGATTCATGTTAAACATCCTGTTGGCTGAAGAGCAGGTACAGGAACCACTCTGCCATCTAGGATGGCATATATTCACAAAGAAAAACAACCAACAGTTTAAGATAAAAAAAATAAAAACAAAAAGTCTTAGGTTAAAACCCCAGTAAAAAATATAACAGACCTTAAGAGGAATAAAGCTCTGTGGGATCAGAGGCTATGCTCACATACACAACTTTCTGTTCCTTCAACTTGTCATATAAGTTTGCAAAATGCAAAATAATCACTATACGTGAATCTCTCTTGTTCAGCAGATTTATCATTATCCCAAAATGCAAATCATGAAATCCTAAGCAAGGTCTGCATTTGTAAATCAATGTGACTTCAAACCTAAGAGTCCTGTTCTCACTGATCTCACACTTTTACTCTGGTTCTAACTCTTCCAATACTCTTAACTGCAAATAAATACTAGCATTTAATTACACATCTGTCCTAGCACAATGTTTTGCTTGCTGAAACTTCTTTGGGTCCTTTTCCAATTCAAATACTCCTAAAAAAAATAAAAGTTAAGAGCACAGATAGCTCCTTAGTACATTCCTTAAAAATATAATAAGCAGTAACATAATTATGTTACTAAAACTTAATGTTAATAAAACTGTATAGTTTTATTAACATTAAGCCTGCTCAACATCTCATTCACCCCCAGTTCCTCTAGGCAGCTCTTAACTTCCAGTGTCATGCATAAAATCTTTTAAGTCATAGTCATAGCTGGCCTGGCGTATCTGCTCTCCAGCCAAGGGGCTGCGAGTTTGAATCCCGCCTAGGGCATGGATGTTTGTGATCGTCTTTCACCTTTATACGTTCATTCATACAAATATGTATACACTCTAGCAAGATGGACTAAGCCACCATGGGAGAAGTAGACCCAATTCTCCAGCAATGGGAGAAGTCCTGTAGTGGGTGAAAATACAGGCTGATCATCATGGAGTACAAGTGTTTATTAAAAAAACTACATCTTCTTTAGTGGCTAATTTATCACCCAAAGTGTAAACATTTCTTTAGATTCTGCTTTACTCAACTTGCCAATCTCTTCTCTTATATTATGTATTCTCTTTTTTTTTTTTTGCAATGCTCGTCTCTTTTTGAGCCTGCACCTTCTCCATATACATGTGGTCAGTATCAGACATCTTACTTTTCTACAATTGTTTCCACAGTGTTAGCTTGTTTTCACTATTCATCCATTTCCTGCTACCATATAATACTCTGATAATTCTCTTAACATGCTGTTGTACTGCATACTATGAATAATGATGAAACTGATCTAGAAATGTAGAACAAAATTAAGAAAATTTTAACAGACTGCTGAAAATATCCTCAAAATGTCTAAACGAAGTAGCCAATATTAACTTCCCATTACAAATATTTGAATAAGAAAATAATTAAAATCTACTGAAATTAAAAAAGAACAATTATAGAACTTGGAAACAATCTAGCATAGAAAACAAGTGATTTTATTAAAAGTTTCTGTCAGCAAAAAAATTAAAGAACAACAACACCTGCTAATGCCTTTTATTCCTTTATAGGAGTAGGCAAGACCGTTTAAGTCCATCTAACTCTTGGAGACTGAGGGAGCAATTCAAACACCAGCAGTAGCCAGAGATGGCTGGCCCAAGACTATCACTAACTATAAAGAGCATCCAGTGAAGAGACATCTGATAAGTGCTGCCATCTTGTGGTCCCTAATCCTAACACTATGTATTTCTTGTCTGAGAGAGAGAGAGCATGGGTTCTTCAGTCAATTTTCTTGAGTTTACAGGATGAAAAATCTGAGTTTCTGGAAGAAAAAACCCGCTTGCCTGTGCCAGAGATAGAATAACTCAGGAACCAGTCAAAAAAAGGCTTATTAAAATGTTCTTCTAGTCAAAGACTAGAATTTAACCTAGGTCTTCCTTCGGGCAGTTAAATGCCGTGGAGTGCAATGCCACTTCCACTGAGTCACACAGGCTCAAAATTTAACAACATGCTAATAAAAAAAAAAATTAAAAGATTTTATTAAAAGACCAAACTAAATGAATATTTATTCTAATAGATAAAAAAACAGATGTACAGCACTGCAATAATTATAGAACAATTACGTTTGTCCTATGTCAGTAAAACTCATATATTATGAATGAATACTTAAATGAACAAGTAGGTTTCATTTAATTGTATTCCCTTTTCAATTTGAAAAGGGAATACAAGATCATACTGTAAATATATGAGATATGTTGAAAAATCCGATGAATCCGATGAAAAAAATTGAATAAAGGATGAATCTTTTTTCTGTACTGATTATACAAAAGCTTTTAAACATGTAAAGTGCATAAGTGGAGAAAGATGCATACAAAATGATGGGTCGCACACGCAAATGCAACATTATACACTTTTTACAAGCATAAGTGCATCAATGCTGTATTAATTTTTTTATAAAATCTTTATGGAGAAAACTTTATTAGGAAATCAATGAAGAGTTATAGGTTCTAGTTGTTGGGGAACATTTTGTGAGGAAGTCTGTTCTAGAGAACAGAGACAGATGGAATGAAAGAGGAAGAATAGAAGCATGTACAGTGGGATCTGAAATTGGAATGTAAAAGAATGCTGAGCAGTTGCTGCTTGTGTTTTAACAGTCACTGAGAGAAGTATCAATGACAAGCAGGATTCAGCACAGCATTAAGAATTTTTAGGGAGGTCCTTGGTGCACTGCCTAAACATTTGTTCTAAGAGTAGGTTTGAGATTTGTAGAGTTAGTAAATGGGTTGAAAAAGAAGTAGCACCTTCAAAAACGAAAAGATGCCAAGTTTTGTACTGTAATAGGAATTTAGAATAAAATGAAATGTTGGGAGAGTGAAGAGGATTATCTGCTATTCTAGATGGCAGTATTAGATTATCTGCATTGGATAACTGCTTACAACAATACTTCTACATCTCTTCAAGCTTGATCAGTGAAACTAGAAAAGGGAAGTCCATAAGGGTTATGAACACTGAAATCACTTAGGAAGATTACTTTACTGATTAAGTGGTTAGACTGCCCACAGTTAATCACAATGACAGAAAGTCGAAGGGGTCAGAGTGATTTTTAGAATTTGAAGTGAAGTAGAGACAGCAGATGAATGTGAACGTGGAAAGGATGCCCTAAGCCAGAGAAGATAAAAAAGAATAAAGAGAGAATTCTAGATATGGCATTCTCGAGCATGAGATATTAGATCATGCAAAAGCTCAAGTGCTATACTTACTGCACTTGAGGAAATTACTGAGGAAATTAGAGTGTAGCTTAGACAAATGAGACATAGTTGTTGCTGGGGTTTATATTTGAATTTCCACGTCTTCACATCCATAAGCAGTAATACACTTCATTTATGTTCATGTTATGCTGCAAATGTTAGTGAAGTAAATGTGGAAATGATTTTTCTTGGGGGGGGGGGGATTTTAACTGCAGTGATAACACCATTGTTTATTATTCTGTTCATGGATTTTGGTGATTAAATGAAAGAAAGTAAGAGACATGTAGAAAGAAAAAACTCTTAGAATATGCTGCCATTTGGACAACATCCAACTCCTTGTCATACATGCTCTCAACAATGTTCCCAAACCATTACTTTGACTCTCCTCTGGGAATGATACGGCAGAGTAAGTGATTGCAGGATTACACCAGCTGGATAAGAGGCCTCTGGATGCATTATCATGAAACGGATGTATCCATTTAAGTGTAACCACAGTTCGTCACTGAAGAAAACGTGCAGTTCGCGAACTCCATTTTCTTCAACACGTGATCAAAACTACCTAGAGTACATGACACGTTTTTCCTTATTCAGTGGCTTCAATTCCTGAACTGAGTGAACATAGTATGGACAATTTGGTCATGTCTACTACTCTGGCAGCTGGCTTGCAGAGCCACTTTACTGCTGTAGCATTCTCGGTATATATGGTATTTCCCTGAGGTATCACTTACACTGCATGAGAAAGGCTGAGTGGGTAGAAACTGGAACCCCTGTGCTGGAAATCAAAGATATTATTACTATTATTATTATTCATGACACCTCCAAGGAGTCCGAAGACTCATCGCAAGAGGACACCCACTATACAAATGTCTCCACCACTACACCAAACCTACTACCAATCATCTCCATCAACAGCATCTACCGCCCACCACCACCACAACTAGTATTTTTGTCTGTAAATTGCATGTGTTCTGAAGGGCCAATTTGTCTGTATGCAGGATGAAAAACCCGAGTTTCCGGGAGAAAAAACCCTGCTACCTCCGTATGAGATCGGCTAACTCACTTTCGACTGAAAAAGTCCACATAAAGATTCCTCCCGTCACGACAAGAATCGAACTTAGGCCTATTCCAATCGAAGGACACAATGTACCATCATTCTTCCAATTGCACTATGGAGGCACTTATTATTAGCTACTTCAGACTTCCAATAAGCAAGGTACTACACTAGGGCAAAGATCATCTACTATATGGTGGATCAAGTTTATACTTCTTCCAACTAAGAAGATATCACTTTCAAATGAGACTTCTTGATGAGTTTGTCAGTCAGTAAGTCAGTTTTGTGAAAACAGTATATACCACAATAATAAGATGAGTGATTAAATGGAAGAAAGTAAGGGAGAGGGTTTTTTTCTTTTTCTTTTTTTTCCCCAGTTCACATGCCTATTAATGGTCCTGTGAATAATGTCACAAATCCTCAGCCTTGAAGAAAGTGATAATACAATTGTACACTGCTTGTTTTACCATGCACCACTAACTATAATTCCAAGTTAACTATGAAAGCTTTCCATATTACCAACTGCGGTTCAACGGTTATCCATTTTTACTGCTTGATAAAGTTAGAAGTTTGGTCACTTCTATCCAAATGCGAGGCTTAACATCTTATTTTCATTAATCTCATATGATAATATAATAAAGAGTATAATATATAACAATGATTAAAATTGATACAGAAGCATCCAGTTACAATACTGCAGTTTTTGCAGCTTCAAACTTCCATTTATTCAAAAATCCTCACTGATATTCTATGGAATACTGTGAAAAGATTGGAAAATCATTTAAGTTGGTGTGCATTCTTTATTTGTTTTTGTTCATTTTTCAATTATATTTGACATTATTTGATGCAATGTGTTTTTGCTTAATGTTAAATTATCTTTCACCAATGTTTTCATAGTATCCTATAGATATCAGTGACCATTTCTCTCCCAGTTTGTGATGGATAACAGATTGGTCAGATGGATAGATATAGAGCAGACAGTATCCCATAAAAGACTAATGGTACAGGCACCTTACTATGTAACTTATTTGTAAATTGACACTTAATGTGGATTGGCATGCAATATTCTGTGGAGTGAAGCTAATGTTAAGCTGTGCCATTTGTAAACTATCAAGACTATTCCTTCAGGATAGTTTAGATAGACATTTGGCTGGGGTAAGGAATAGATTTGCCGTTTAATGTTTACAGGCACAATACTGCACTTTAAAGTAAAGAGGTGCAGAGCTATTGTTATTTTGAATAAATATCACCTCGTACATCCAAATATATGATATCAGTGTATTATGTCTGCATTCTTCTGGCCATGCAAGATGAAATCTTGAGTTTTCAGGAGGAAAACTCTGCTGCCACTGTACTGAGACCAGCTAACTCCTGTTCAGCGGGTGCATCATAAGAACTATACAGTGCATTGCTCCTATAAGAAGAAAGTGGTTGTCCCAGTGCTTCTTCCAATTATAGAGTAATTGGTATGTTGCAGCCTTTAACTGGAAAAGGCCTAAGTTTACAATTCTCATCATGATGGGAAGAATCGTAACATGGGTTTTTTCAGTTGCAGGTGAGTTAGCCAATCTCATGGAGATAGCAGGGTTTTTCTCCCAGAAAAAAACTCTGGTTTTTCATCCAGCTTACAGACAAATTGGGTTTCAGAACACATGCAATTTACAGACAAAAAATACTAGTAGTGGTGGGCAGTTAATGGCATTGGTGGAGATGATGTACTGGCAGTTCAGTGTAATTGGTGGATTAAGTGGTGAACAGAGAGTTGTAGAGTAGGTGCCCTCCCTCAATGAGTCTTTGGACTCCTTGGAGGTGTCACGAAATAATAATAATAATAATACAAGGCACTGATCAAACTACTTAGAGACTACCATGCCCAAATTTCATCTGTTTTACATTATGATATAGGCACTCAGGAAAGAATCTAGAGATAAGGCAATATCAGATTTCTGAAACAAGTCATGAGAGACGGTGGAACTGTACAATACAAAGTTTAGTAAACAGGTAAATAAAAAGGTGGATATGGTCGAGATGTTTAAGCTGGTAAGGGAATTTTATTGGATCCCTATGGAAGAATGTGGGAAAAAGAGGAGATTTCTTACAAGGAAGTAGTAATCATGTTAAGGATGCGAATGCTTTGAGTGTGAATGAGCTTAAGGTATACTACGACTACCATTTTTGCTGATTTAATGAGATCTTTTGCAAAGATGTTGACTTCATGGAGGTTTGTCATTAAGAATAAAAAAGAACTGATTTCCTTTAGGCAGATTATTTGCAGTGACATTTATAATGCATGAATAAAGCCAAAAGAATTAACAATTTCAAACTCTACACTAGAATGCACAACAGACCTGGTACTTTCCTAGCTGGTGTAATTATACACAAACCAGCCACTGAAATAGAAACTTTTATGCAAATGTACATAAATGTCACTTACACAGCATATATGAAAATACTTAGTCACGTGCATCACCACGTGCTCTAGGCAACTATTTATGAATGCTGCTGGTCAATATTGCTGATTACAAAAGCTCTTTCAGAGTTCGATAAAGGGATTATTGTGGGTGCCCATCTGTCTGGAGCCATGATTTTGAAAACAGCAGGGTTGACTAGTTTCTCAAAAGGTGAGGTATCTCAGGTGTTTAATCAGTAGAAAAATAACACAAGTTGCTTAGTTGCTTGTTTAAGAGACAGTCTGTCAGGAACAAGTTCGACGTCATCTGAGAAGGCTTCTACAGACAAACTGAACTTCCTAAATGAAGCAATTAATTGAAGCATTTAATGAAGGCTATTCCTACCCTATCTCACCAAACTATGCACAGAGAATTAAAGAGGGTCAGTATTGGCAGGTCCAACATGGTATTAAATAAAAGTTTCTAATTCAGTGGCCAGTATGTGTAGCTATTCCAAATATTTTGGTTTCTTTATGATTTTTCTAGCTCTAACTTCATCATCATTTTTTTATAATGCATTCTTAACGACATATACAGGATACCGTTATTTATTTATTTATCTTGTGATGGTAAAATACAACGAGAAATATAATACACCAATGTAACAGGTGTATGACAACTAAAAGTCACATAAAAAGTTTTACAAAGCAATTTTCAGTTTTTCAAGCCATTTTATAGCTTCCATCATAATATTATGTATATCTTGTATAATGCCTTCAAAAGGTATATATCAGGCAGTCAGGTAAAATACAGCCAATAGTTTGAGAGTGATAACCACAGTCTGCTTGTGACTGTGGTTATCACTGCAGACTGTGGTAATGGAAATAGACCAACAGGAGAGGTGGTCTATTTCCATTTATGTAGATGCTGTTTACATCTGCCACGACCAGTTCTAATGTGGTTTAAGGTTGTCCAAATCCAGGTAGTTTAGATGTAGGGTCTGATATAGCTAATCTGGGATTGTTATAGTGTTGGAGCCATTCATCTTTCCATCTATCGGTCAAGCTGAAAGATTTACCTATTAATTCCTTTGCTGTTCTCCAACTAGGATTTCTTGATTTTAGTCTCCTTGTAGGGGGATTTTGTATGTCTTCGTGGATAGATAAGTTAGCATTATTATTATTAATGGGCAACTCCAAAGAGTCGATAGATTCATCGAGAGAGGCCCTAACATTATGTCAAGAACAACTATTCAACATTCACACAGTATCTAATATACTTCGCCTTGAACTCATTCACAGTCATGCCACCCACAACAGACTCTGGCAGCTTATTCCACTCATTCACCACTCTCCAAGTAAAAAATCTAGCTCTAACACCCTTGCTAACCACACTCTTGCCTAGCTTCCATGTATGGCCCCTAGTCCTCTCACCACCAGTCCTATTCTCAAAAATATCTTCTGAATTAATCTTATAGAAACCCTTCAGTACTTTGAATGTCAAAATCATATCACCCCTTTTCCGCCTATCAACCAATTTCTGCAACCCACAAATCTTCAATCTGTCCTCATAAGGTTCATTCCGTAGACCTGATATCATCTTGGTCACTCATCTCTGGATCCTCTCCACCTCCTCCCCATCAAGAAGAAACCCTGGTGCCCATATCTGGGTACAGGAGTCTAGATGGGGTCTTATCAAGGCTCGATACAGAGGAACAATAACCTGTTTGTCCCTGCTTGTTAAAGTATTTTTCAGCAACCAAGTGATTTGATGAGATGATTTAGTCAGTTTTGCGATGTGCCCCCTAAACTTCAACTCCCTATCCACCAACACTCCCAAATCCCTGGCCTCGTAATCTTCTGGAGTATGGTTCCACCAATGTGATATACTGCTGCTAATCTTTTCACCCCAAAATGCATAACCTTACACTTTGCAACATTGAAATGACATCCATTCTCCTTAGCCCAGTCCTCCAAACTATCCAAATCATCCTGCAAAATTTTGACATCCTGTGCACTCACTATTGCTCTACCCAACATTAGCATTGTTGGTTAAATTTGTCCATAACTTAGCAAGAGCTGTTTTTCTGCGTAAGTTAGGAGGTGTGATGTTACTGATGACAGGGAGCCAATAATTTGATGTAGATCTTACAACTGCTGTAATTATTCTCATTGTTTGATTAATTTGGATGTCCACCTTAGAAGTATGAACACTGTTGACCCATACTGCAGAGCAGTATTCTGCAGTTGAAAACCAAGGCCAAAGCAAGGTAAGGCTTCAGCATCTTCACCCCAAGTTGAACCAGCCAGCTTCTGAATTACGTTATTACGAGTTTTTATTTTCTGAGCTACTTTCACCAAGTATTGTTTAAAGGCGAGTGTTCTATCTAGGGTAACACCTAAATATTTAGGTGTACTGTTAAAGTTCAGTAATGTACAAGGTCCGACACAAAAAGAAAAAAAAAACCAAGAATAACCCTATAGCTTGGGAATGGAGAGTGGAAGGGGAGAGACTAAGAGATAGTTATAGAGCATGTTCTAACCTGTCACTGTGAGACAAGGCTCAACTCCATCACTTTACTCAGTATGACTGGATGCATGTTCAAATACAGACATATTTGAACTTACCCTCGGTCGGAAAATGTTGGAGTGCAAGAGTGAACGGCAAGTTAACATCAAGTTTCTTTTATTCACTGAGGCTTAAGATGAAGAGTGCACGTCTCATGCATGCGTTTTTTGAATGGCACAAACAATTTTCGGAAGGCAGAGAAAGCGTGAAAGATGATGATTGCCCATACTGCCCACGCACAGCAGTTATCAATGACAACATTAAAAAAGTGCAAGATGTGATTCGAAAAGATAGAAGGTTGGGTGTTCGAGCTATAGCTGGGAAAGTTCATTTGGACAGGGAAAGTGTTCAACACATTTTAACAGAAGAATTGAACATGAAAAAGGTTTGCGCAAAAACGGTTCCAAAAATATCAGATGAACAAAAAAAAAAAAGTCACAAGGAATTGCGTGGATATTTACATATTAATATTATTAGGATATGAATACTTGGATATTTACATATGATCCAGAAAACAAGCGACAATCAATGCAGTGGAAGTCAGCAACATCTCCAAGACCAAAAAGAGCAAGCATCGGTTGTTCGAAGTTCAAGGCCATGTTGATTGTTTTTTTGTTTTTTTTTCCGATATCCAGGGTATTGTAATGACAGCATGAGTTCCCAGTGGTAGACAGTAAATTAGCAGCATTACCTTGAAGTCTTGACGAAATTGCACAAACGTGTGAGAAGGAAACAACTAGAATTGTGGAAAAATGGTTGGATTTTGCACCAAGACAATGTGCCAGCCCACAACACTTTGTCTGTAAAACAGTTTTTAGCTAATCACATGTGCTTGAGCACTTACCCTATTTGCCAGAGCTTGATCCAAAACCTAAACTCAACTTCTACCTCTTCCTAAAGATCAAGTCAGTGCTCAAAGGAATCCATTTTTTGTCAGTAAAAGATCTGAAAGCAAAAATGACAGAGACCCTCAACAGCCTTTCAGAAAATTATCTGCAGAATTGCTTTGAACGTTGGCAACATCATAAGCAGCTGTGTGTGAACTCAGAAGTAAACTATTTTGAATGAGATTGTAGTTGATTTTCTCAATTTGTTAAATAAAAAGAGATACAGGCACAGTCTCGTTTTTTCTGTATCAGACCTCGTATCTCTGAAGAAGACAGTAGGTTTGAAATTAGCCTGATGGTTATTAAGATGGAAGGTAGACACTTCAGTTTGATAGGTTTGGGTTTAGATGCCACTGTTTGAAATATGAGTCCAGAATTTTCAAATCATTTGTAATGATTTTTTCAGCTTCATTAAACTTAGCACTTCGTGTGATTATTGCGAATTTGTCTGCATAAGCAAATTTCCTTGAACTGGTTTGAGAGAGATCGTAAATATATAAATTAAACAACAATGGAGATAGTATAGAGCCTTGAGGAAGTCCATTATTAAGCTTGCATGGAAAGATTCAAAAAGACTCTTTTGAACTACGTGCAAATACCTATATTAATCTGTTATTAAGCATACTGTTCAATAAGTCGGCAAGTCTTTTACATGGAATCATCTTCAGAAATTTAAATATCTCTATACTGTGTCATATGCTGACATTAAGTCAATAAACACATCAGTAGATTTCAGATGTCTCTGTCTAGACAGAGACAATGGTGATAGCATAACTAAAAGAAGAGCAGGCCAAGAATTGGGAGGAGGATTAAGTACTTTGTTGCTTTTGTAGGAATTGTAGCCATTAGATAAGAAAGTATCGTACATATAGTTGAATTCAGTAGTAAGACAAGCCTTAATGGAATAAATACTGATAGCGCTATTGGTTAGTTTTAATAAACTTTTTTTTATCATAGTGGGGAAGGACTGGGTAGATGACAGGAAAATTTATGAATATATATCTACTTGTATAAGTAGGTTATCTACATGCAACCATTAGGAAACCATGTTACTAAGGTATCCAGAAAAGATGCACCATTTAATTTCCTTTTCCAAAGGTGAAGAAAAAAAGGGTAATTCTTAAGAACATACATTTCAAATTTTCCATGGAAAAAATTGGTGGTGGTGGTGGTGGTGTTGTGTGTGTGTGACGGGGAGGGGGAGAGAGTCCACAGTGACAGCGATATCTCTCTATTTGTTTGTAAATTTTGTTCTTTCAGTGAAGTAAC
Source organism: Typopeltis vanoorti (assembly GCF_054136105.1). Classification (NCBI taxonomy): domain Eukaryota; kingdom Metazoa; phylum Arthropoda; class Arachnida; order Uropygi; family Thelyphonidae; genus Typopeltis; species Typopeltis vanoorti. Next base: position 121,236,258 of record NC_143560.1, read on the forward strand.
AAGAATAGACAGCAAGGAAAGAAAAGCATTTTCGAAAAGTGTTAAGATGTTATTCAAGGGAAAACTGGTAAATAATGAAGTGATGTCAAAAGCTGACCAACATATCAGAATTATTTACAATTAAATTTTTGACAGAAGCTTTAAAATGGACAGAAATTTTAATATAAGAAGAGGCATGTGACCAGTGAGAGGAGAGGGTAGGGTAAGAGATTTAGCTTTGAATAAACAATTCATCATGATTTTATTTTTGTTTGTGTGTGCACGCACGTGTGTGTGTACACGAGTTACAATTTTATATTGTACTCCCTAATGATAAGTATCTGTGACAGACAGAATACTGGAAGCATTAAATGTTGATTTTAATATTTACCCAGTAGCATTTTTGCTCCATTAAGAATGTAAAATAAATATTTATATGTAATTTGGTGGAGACAGGAGGATAAAAGGTCATCCCTGGAAACTATAGGATCATCAAATAAAGTGAAAAATTGATTTTTTTTTGCATGCCAAGTAGTGAATGCACTGCTAGAGTAGGTGGTGGTGCATCTAAATGTGCTCAAGGCAAGGTATTGTGGACTGTAAAGATGGTTTCTCACAATGAATTCTGTGACCCCATGGAGTCCTGAAATAATATTAACAACTCCAAAAGCAAGGTGAATGCTTTTGCTTTGTGGGGAGGGGGGAAATCTTGGGTGAGTAAGGTTTTACCATAAGTTGTCTAGCTCTGTATATATCGCATAAGATATTGCACATCTTAAACATCAGTGAAGGGGAGGGGGGCAAATTCGATGTTTTTCTGTTGACGGTACCACAGTTTAAATGTTTACATTTTACTTGGTTTTAAGCTTATTTTCCTAATAAATGTTGAATGAGCTTTTTTTTTTCAGTCTAACACGTGAAACATTGGGAAACCTATAATATTGTTTTCAGAACATGGTTTTCAGGTCATGTAACCTAAAACCATGTTCAATTTTTTCTACATATATATTTTATTAAAAAATAATGTTATATGTAAAACTAGATTGCACATATGTGTGTATGTGTATGCACACATACTCTGAAGAGAGAGCAGAGCATTTTGATAATCAGAAATTAAATTTATTTTGCTAATGTGATGAAATGCAAAGAGAATTAGTTGTGAATCTTAAAAAAAGAATATCTCTAGCATTCTTTTTCTTCTATTATGGTTTCTTTCAAATAAGTTAAGTGAGGATTATTCCAATGATATAATATTCTCAGTGATAAAATTATAGTGACTGATTATATTATTTTTTTTTTTCTCATGTTTTGTATATATTTATATATTTCAATACTTTTTTTGAAATACTAATACCACTGCTAATGATCAGTTAAACCATGCTATCAAAGCTACTGAAGGATGAAAAGTCTAGGACATACACTGCCTGTCTCCAGGAGCTCCTGCTCCAAGGTCGGTCCAGAGTTGCTTTCTGGTCCCCTGCAGCAACACTCAACTTGGCAGCATGATGGACCACGCTAAAAAGGCAGAAAAAATAACAGTGCTACTACTACTGTTTTTGTGAACTGAAATATACAGTGCCAATACAGAAATAATCAAAGAAATTATATGATTAGCCAATGAAAAATTGAATTAGCTGAACAGGTCCACAGAATTTATTCCTAAAAAATGTGGCTATAGTTTAATTATAATGGAGAGGAAACCAGATTTCCAGTAAACAAGATTTCTTTGCTCATTTGCTGTCTTTACCACTCTAATTTTGATGACTATATTATCTTTTGCATTATTTATCTCAGAAAGATCTTCAATCGAGGTTTCAACGACCATAATTCAAACTCGCTCCCCTTCTCTCCTAGGAATGCTGAAAGAGAAGCTAAATTGTTTGCTGTCAGTAATGACCTAACACAAATCATTCACCAACCTACCAGAATACCAGATAATCTCCCATCATTCTCCAAACACACTGGAGATTTTTTTTTTTTTTTTTAAACACCACTGATGTTAGCTCTCTCTTCTTGGCAGCTCTAACTACAATTGTCCATGTTATAACAGGTTGTCTTATTCTCAGACAATCTTAGCCCCATATCCTATACGGCACCATTCAGAATTTCTGTGATGGCCTGATTGTTGCTTCCGCTATCCTAATCTAAGCATTTGCTCCAATCTAATAAACTCAAATTTTTTGCTCTAATGAGTGTCTTTACTCCCTATTCAAAAAATATGCCAAAGGAATTCAAGTAAAAAATGCAGCATATTAATGGCTCGAGTTAAAAACTATAGCATTTACTGATCTTTTACAATACAGCCAACAACCACTGTAAAAAAAAAAAAAAAAAACATCGATAACTCCAAGCAGTTCAAATGCACTATGCATGCCTCTTGCTCAAATGTTGATTGAGCTTTCTAGTATCTCACCGGAAAGCTCAATCATAGTGTTGAGCACAGCTTCTGCTTTTCTATGTTTCTACCTCTATCTCAATCCTATAGTACATCTCCTAAAAATAAGGTGCCATAGAGATAAAGAACTCTGTGGCATTTGTCTTTACCCCTAATTCTTGTTTAGACAACTAATGGAAATATCCTCCCACTATTCTGAGAACTACCAAATTAATGTCTCTTCTGATTGCAGAAGGACATTAGAAAAATACTCAGTAGCCTTGATACTTATTTATTCGTGTGGGGTATCCCCCATTCCTCGACTGCCCCTTAGGACTGGTTGAGCCCTCCCATTGAGGGATTAAGTATGTATTTCTTGACTGTAGCCTGTGGGTTCGCGGGTCGGGTCCGGTTTGCCTGCTTGCGGTGAAAACCCCCAGATAAACTTGAGGGGGGGGGAGGAGGGCTGCTGTCCACGTCCAAGACCGGGCAACTTGGCTATTGCTGATGAAGATCCTTAAGCTCCTCATGTCATCGACGGGAATCGAACCTAGGACACCCCTTTCCCAGGCATATGGTTGCGAAGCACGTAGCCACTAGGATAACTGTGCACACACTTTGACACTAATAAGTACCAATGCTCAGATGGTGTCCCTCTTATGGTCTCCTGTGGGATGACATTCAGTGCATGTCATGGTGAATGGTTTCCTCTCATCAGAATTTAATACCTATCCTGTACTATCCTTACAAGTTATCATACTCATCTGGCATATATCAAACAAGGAGGCAAACTTTTATCCAGCTTGCCTCTAAAAAAGGGAGACAAAAGTCAACAATCATATTATCATTCTATTGCTCTCACTTTGATATTCCTGAAAATAATGGAAGATGGCCAACTACTTTACTACTTGGAAACTAATCAATTAATTAGTTATCATCAGTATGATTTCCACTGCTTATATTCCACAACAGATCTCCTAGCTAACCTTACCCACCACTGGACATAAGCCATGGAAAAGTTTGGAGAAACTCGTGGTTGCTCTTGATATTTCCAAGCTTCTGATTGAGCCTGGTATCATGGCCTTCTAAGCTGCCATCTTATAGTCTTCCTCCTATCCTCTGTTCTTTATGAAAACAACTGTAGTTTTTTGGATACACACTGGTCATTCTTTCAAACAATCACTCTTCTGCTCGTATTTATATTTATTTTTCCAGATGTCACTTGCTTCAATATGTATTATCAAAATTCATTTCAACCCACTCTTCCAATCAATGATATCGCCAATTGCCTAAAGCTAAACCCACTGAAATGCAAACAGACCTGTTGATATAAATTATTTCCTTATTTTGGATGAAATCCAGATCCTTGAACATGATCAAATTTCTCTCTTTTCAAGTTGATATTTTTCTCTAGCCTTACTTGGCATGAACATATTACATCTATAATCACCTTAGCTTCCAAGAAAATGCAGCACCTCTAACACCCAAGATGCTACTTCTCAACTGTAAAGCTAAGTTAAAGCAAATCAATCTTCCTTTATTGAACTGGAATCCATCGTTGCTCTACTTTTCTCCAGTCCTGTAAAAACATCAATGGCCATTTGTCAACAGTAATATATGAGAGTGGTCTGAAAAGAGTTCTCGGTCTAACAAGGAAGAAATGAATTCATAATTTCAAAATTATTTTTATTTTTTAACATTATCTCCCTAAGACTAATACATTTATTCCAGCAATGCTCCAGCACCATTATCCCATCCCTGTAGTAGTTCTCAGCAAGATCTGCAAAATATCCCCCTACAGCTACAACCACCTCTTGATTCAAAGAAAAACGCTGACCAGTGAGAAAGAATTTTAGTTTTGGGAAGAGAGAGAAGTCAGAGGGAGCCAAATCTGGGGAATAGGGTGGATGTTCCAACAATTCATAGTGTAGATCCCTTAATTTTCCCATTGCAGGCAGGTGGATTGTACTGATGAAAGATGATTTTTTTTCTTCTTCTATAAATCTTCTTTTCTCAGGAATTTGTTTGTCTAGTCTGGTTAAAAGATTGGAATAATATTCCCCGGTTATTGTTTTACCCTTTTCAAGATAATTAATAAATAAAATGCCTTTAGCATTCCAAAACACCAATGCCATGACCTTTCCTGGTGATGGAACAGACTTTGTCTTCTTTGGCATTGAACAACTGGCTTCTCTCCGCTGTTTGGATTCTGGTGTATAATGGTGAATCAACGTCTCATCCATAAATCAATGCAGAAAATCAGTTTTATTCTTGTTAAAATGCTCCAAGCACTGTTCAGAGATTTTTGCGAGTGGGTTCTTGATATGCTGTGAGCAAGAGCGGCAACCCTTGCACAAAGCTTTTTCATTTGAAATTCTTCATGCAAAATATATCCTGCACGTTCTTTTGAAATGCCTATAGTCTCAGCAATTTCACACACTTTGACTGGCCGGTCATCCAATATCATATCATGTACCTGATTGTTACACTTTTTGACATCCTTCATGTGGACCATCTTCAAAGCTGGTAAGGCCACGTTTAAACTCTGCAGCCCATTTTCTAATTGTCGAAAATGAAGGAGAAGAGTGCCCATTAACTTTTATGAACTTTGAATGAATTTCTTTTGGCATTAAACCTTCTTTTACAAAGAATTTTATATCTGCACAATACTCGATTTTATCCATTTCAAGGGATACAGACAACACTTTTGCTTCAGACAGCTGTATACAACAAACTAATTGATAGAATGATTTGCAATTTCACATGGATGCCTATGACAGATGTACCAACTTAGAAAAAAAAAATCTTGCCAATAGTATTGTCATCTATGGTTGAGGTCAAGAACTTTTCATCTTTCATCAGTAGATGAAAGATGAAAAGTTGATAAGTTGTACAAGACTTACCGTTGTACAGTAAGTCTTCACAAATTCACTGTCAGATCTCTTACTCGGCTTTCATTTCCTATACCTTTAAATTTTGGCAGCCTTGTTCAATTGAGTTTACATAAGAACTACAATCCCAACTGTTCACAAAAATATCACCAATAGGTTCTGTTTACCTTTATCATTACTAGCCCATACATGGTTAAATGTGGTACATACACAGGTCCTGAAGTTTCTTTCATGCAAGATGGAGATGGATATATCATTTGTTTTAACACATCATTCATTCCACATAATTACAGCCCTTTATTTATTTGGCCCTATGCTCATTAGCAAGAATGCTGGATGTGTTTACTTGAAATTTCAATAACACGCTGACATCAAGTTTATTACACTCTCTGCTCCTAATCAGTTTGATAATCTTCAAAAGCATCTAGCCCTTCTGAATGTGACAGATTAGTGTGGTTATACAGTAAATTATAATAGACAAGAAATTTTATTGTTGTCTATTATATTATATGAAATAGCTCTTCACAATTAGACTACTTGTATATGGAACTGATGACAAATCATCAGTTCCATATACAAGTACTGTTGACAAGTGAATTGCCTCTGTTGCTCAGTCAGTATAGGCAAAGCCTTTTGGTTGGAAAGATTCCAAGATGTGAGGAATTTTTCTCTGGTCTCTTTCAACTAAAGGTAAGTTAGCCAGTCTCATATGGAGGTAGAGGTTTTTTTTCACCTGGACACTTGGGTTTTTCATCCTTCAGAACGAGCAAACCGGCCCCACGAGCACACATAATTATAGCCATAAATACTTATGTCCCAGACATATGTCTGATTCATTAACTATATGCCAGTCCCAAGCCCAGATAAAATGGGGAACTATCCTGTAAAAAAAAAGTGGTTTCTGGTGATAACACTTTGTGGCAAGAACACTTGCCTATAAGTTGGATATGATTGAAGGGTTAAATCATCAATTTGTGGCAAGAACACTTGCCTAAAAGTTGGATATGATTGAAGGGTTAAATCATCAATCCTATAACGCACAACACACTTCCTTGCAAATGTATAATTGCTATGCATTAATGAAAGGATCACTTATATTGTATTACTTGTTTAGTAATACAATTTAATTGATGCTGTTTGATGTCAATAAGTAAGTTTTTCACAGGTGTTCTATACCATTTCCATTCGGATGTTCTGGCATTGTCTATTGAAAAAACATGGGACGAAAATGACTCAAGAAACAATCACAATGTCACTGAAAAGATGAACATAGATGGATTTAAATATAACACATCCACCATGATTTAAAAACTATCTAATTTGTTATTAAAAATAATATGAATATTATATATGCTTCGCAACATTAAATAAGTAGTGCATTATTTTTTTTACAGATATTTATTATATAATGATATACTCAAAAATGCAATAAGAAATCTAAAGCTTGGAGCGATCAAACTTATAAAAATATGCATGACATAACAATCTTAAACAAAACTAGCAATTCTTATACTTTCATAACATACTTCTCTTTTCCATACTGAAATTAATGTTGGATTGGTTTGTGATCAACAAATCGTTGTACGCAACGCTTAAACTACTGGACAGTAAGGACAGAATGGATCGAAATACTGTCATGATGATACTTCCATCCTACAAATCGGCTGGATGGAAAAACGGGGGGGGGGGGGGGGGTACTATCTATGTTTAAGACTGGCTAATCCCTCCCATTTTCGGCATAAAAATGGTTCTTATAAAATTCCTGTGATTCAGACAGGATAATCCACATTTTTAAAACTAAAAGAGCGAAAGTCGGGCTGTACTTCTAACATAGGTACTGTACAAAGGGCAACAACAGAATCTCTACACCAAGATTTCGGGTAGAAGAAGAAGAATCGTTGAAAGTTGATAGGTTAAATCCAAACAAAACCAAAGAAAATACAGGTAGCCCTCATATAATGCGGTACTTATACAACGCGGTTTCAATATAAGACCATCTAAAAACTGCTGTAGTAACCTTTTATCGTTTCATATATTTTTCAACGCATGACTTAAAAATCAAATCTTATCTTTGTTAAATTTGCATCTGCCTGTATCACGCATGCAGTTATAAGTAGCGAATTTACATTAGGGGAAAATACTCTTTAGCATGCATGTACGTCGATTGTTTACCGTACAAAGTGTTTATTGTTGAAAATTATCTTCATTTAATGCCAGGAAAGCGCATTAAAAATCGTAAGTGTGTTAATCTCAAGCTGAGCACTTTATTTTTTGGTGAGTTACATGCAATATGTAATACATTTTTTTATGTAAAACAAAAATTTTTTTTATAGTAATGGCCACTTAGAGCGCTTTTGAGATATGACTGAAAACGAAATTAGTGAATTAACTGGTGGGGAAATAGATTTAAATGAGGAGGAACTGGTACAATTAATACATGACGTCGAACCAAATGGCGGGGAAAGTTCTGCCGAAGATTCTGACTGTGATGAATCCTTTAAAGAATTCAGTTTAAATTAATTAGCAGAAGGATTGGACTTGGCAAGAAAGTTATTATATGCAGGACTGGCAGAAGCGGGCATGCAGAGCATGCGGTCACCGCTATGAAGGGGGCACCGCCATCAGAGCACCGTTCATAAGTTCATTTTTTAAGAAACAAAATTTTTATCATAAAAACAAAAAATTCTTAGAATGATCAATATTAAAATAAATAAGGCTGGATATACCGAATAAAAATTTTAAAAAATTGTATATTGCCATCCTCTTTGATCAGCCGGCTGTTTACGATTTTGCAGCAAGAGCAGGCTAAATGCTTGCCTGTAGAGTTGCGTCTACTGCAGTCTATCTAAAGTGAAACGGTGAACGGTTTTTACGTGCAGAAACGAATTTTCGTACAAAACATTTGTTGCTAGTTAACCAGTCATATGGTACGCATCTCAGTAGGATACTGACAGTAGCGCAGTGCAGACTATTATTTTGTCTCTGTGTTGTGTTGTGTAATAATTTCTTGTGGGTATAAAATAGAAATGGAATCAAAAATTAAAAAAAGTTATCCGGTGCATAAAATCGTAAGCGTCATGCTGCGAAAGAAGCAGATGTTAAGAAACAAACTGGGGCTCTTAATAAATTTGTTAATATATTAAAATATTCTGATGCAGATTGTAACCAACTCAATACATCAGAAATCAGAGTTGAAGAACCGTGCACATCATCCAGTTTGCACGAAAACACTATTGCAACGATTGAACAAGATGCATGATTTAAGTGAACAACAGTTAGGAGAAGATTTAGTTGTAGTTAACCACGAAACTAACACATTGTTAGTCTCTGTAAATTTAGAAGATCCAGGTGAGTGGGGAAATATTGATGAAAAATTACGAGTTGTTTTAATTGAAATGAGGCCTGTTCAAAAGAAATATATAATATATCCCAGAGATACATATGGTCATAAATTTGGTGACACGTATTATAATAGAAAAATGGAAAACGGTGAGCTCATTTCAAGAACATGGCTAATTTATTCCGAAACTTTAAATTATGTTTTTTGCTTTTGTTGCAAACCTTTCGCACCTACCAAATCAAGTAATCTTGTAGAAGGTTATAACGATTGGAAAAATGTAAGTAGAACTTTGTATATACATGAGACTAGTTTAACTCACATGAAAAATTTCTTAAAATGGAAGTTGATAAAAATTTAAAAAACAAAAGTACTATTGATTACCAGACTCAATGGAAAAGAAACATTGGACGAGTATTTTAGAACGCTTGATTGAAATTATAAAATTCCTTGGTAGCCATAATTTAGCTTTTCGCAGATCATCTAATAAATTATATGAAAGGAATAATGGCAATTTTTTAAAATTAATCAAACTGTTAGCGAAGTTTGATCCCGTTATGGAAAATCATGTTGAAAGGACCCTACAACGAAACAATAGAGTACACTATTTGAGTAAAGACAGTCAAAATGAAATATTGGAAACTTTAAGTAACACAATCAGGGATACAATTTTATTATCAATTCTAAAATCTAAATATTATTCCATAATTTTAGACTGCACACCTGATGTAAGTAAAACAGAACAAATGACCATTATTATTCGCTTTGTTTCCTGTGACAATGGAATTGTCAAGATCAGAAAAAACGTTTTGGGTTTTGCAGATATATCAGATTCCACAGGACGTGGTTTATGTGCAACAATAATGGAACAACTGGAAAAATGGAACATTCCCATTGAAGACATGCGAAGTCAAGGGTATGACAATGGGGCAAATATGAAAGGGAAAAAATATGGGCCTCCAAAATTTGCTTTTGAACAAAAATCCTCGAGCTTTTTATGTGCCATGTGCTGCTCATACTCTAAATTTAATCATTAACGATGCAGCCAAAGTGAATGCAGATACAATTAGATTCTTTGCAATTATTTAAGAAATATACAATTTCTTTTCGTTCTCTTGGGCAATCCTTTTAAAGTTCGTAAAAAAATTAACATTGAAACAGCCATCAGAAACGCAATGGGCATCCGCCTTCTACGATATCAGTTACGAGAAATTTACGATGCACTTTTTGAAATTTTAAATAATGAAAATTTTAATAAAGAAACTCAGCATGAAGCACAAACATTATGTGCTAAAATAAAGGACTACAAATTTATTTGCTCTCTTATAACTCGGCATGATTTACTTAACAGAATAAACCCTGTGAGTAAAATGCTTCAAGACAAAAATATGAACATTACACTTGCTTTAGAATCTATCGAAAACTTAAAAATATTCTTACAAGAGTATCGATCGGATATAAATTTTAAAGAAGTTCTAAAACGGCAAAAGAACTGAGTGAAGAGGTGGACGGAGAACAAGAATTTATAACTGGTACGGAAGTCCGACGACGAAAGAAGACACGACAATTTGACTACGAGCATCATGACGGAACGCCAGAAGATAAATTTAGAGTGAATGTGTTTTATACACTTCTAGACGTTGCAATGTGTTCGTTAATAGAACGTTTTGAACAACTAAAAACATATTATGATAATTTCAATTTCTTGTATAGATTACTACAAATTAATAACGAAGATTTACGAAAAAATTGTGACGATTTAGAGATTCTCTTTAAGGACGGCGACAATAAAGACGTAAATGCAATAGAACTATATGACGAGTTATGTGCTTTCCGGGATATTTTTCGGAAGGATAATTTAAATACTCAAAACCATTTCGATATTCTTAATTTTATTGTGTCCAATAATTAATCTTTCCCTAATTTTTCAATTGCTTTAAGAATACTATTAACCTTACCTGTTAGTGTAGCGAGCGGTGAACGTTCCTTTTCCAAGTTGAAATTGATTAAAACCTACTTACGAGCAAATATGTCACAAAAAATGCTTGTTAGTTTGGCGTTAATAGTTATTGAAAATGATATATGTGCGGAATTAGACGTTAAGACCATTATTTCTAATTTTGTGAATATGAAATCAAAAACCCTAAAATTTTAATTTAAAAAATTTCAAGTATATTTATGTAATTTAATTTTTTTTTTCTGTTATTCTGAAGATGTTATTTTTTGAATACTTATATTAAATGTTCTAATTATTTCTGAATTCTTTTCTTATTTTCTCATCTATCCTGAGTTTCTTTTATTTTCCTATTTTCCTATTTTCCACTTATAAAAATTATTAAAAAATGTTTACAAGTTACTAAGAATTTAGTAACTTGTAAAATGCAAGAATTTTTTAAACCTTAGTTCAAATAAATTTTAACTTTAATTAAAATTCAATCTAATTTAAATTTCATTCTCAGATCGGTGAGAAGGCTATAATCCCTGTATCATTATATTCAACGATTAAAGCTTTATCAAAATTTGCTTTAACTTTTGAGAATTTTTTTGAATATTCAGGTTTTTAACGACTATCCTGCCTAGTCAACAACCCCGGTTCGTTACATTTAGCGAACCAACGTGTGGCTGTTCTGTCAAAAATTATTTAATAAATTTCAAATAATTAAAATTTTTATTATCGTAAAACAACCACACACGCCCGGATCGTTACAGGGGCGCTTAGATAGACATTGCATGCGGGCGACAAAGACCCTAACGCCGGCTCTGATTATACGGATAATGATCTCTCAATGGAGCATCTGAAAAATTCACGAGACAATTGGATATTTGTTTAGCTCCGTATTATGAACTTAATAAAAAATTGCAGCATAGTGGTAAGCAAGTTCTTATTACTGACTTCTTGATAACTAAACCAACCGAAGTATGCAATGAGAATTATACAAATGATGTCCAAGAGATTTCAAGTGATGACGACGTACGGCCACTCGTAAATAAAGAACATCTACGAAATGTTAGTTTTGAAGAGAGTGATGACGATTAAAATATACACTTTTATTTTATTTTGTCTAAAACATTTATGTATTATGTGCAATGAAGTTTACGTACAATTTGTATTTTTATAAGTTTATACTATGTATAAACTTACAAAAATACAAATTTGTTTCATAGTTTGTTTTCTTAACTTAGGTGAACTACCTGCATTAATTCATTTACATAATCTTAAAAAAAATATATTTCGGAACCTAGCCCAACTTTTTCTATGTGATCTGAGTCTTGCATAACGCGATTTATATAACGCGCCATTTTTTTTTGGGACCTAATATCCGCGTTATACGAGGGTTACTTGTACAACTTAAAATGAAAAAAAGTGAAATTGTTTCAAAATTTGAATATCTGGATAGTGTTTTATCAGCAGGTGAAAGAGCAGCTAAAGACATTGCTTTAAGGATTCAAAAGGCAAGACGTGCTATGCTAAACTTAAAATGAAAAATATTCGCAGACATAAAAATAAAAGCATTTAATGTATGTATTAAAATCAGTTATTTTATATGGATGTGAAAATGGTTGGTATCAAAGGAAATCCAAAGAAAGGTACAAACATTCTTAAAGCGATGTCTGGGAGTATACTTCGAACATAGCAACCTGAAATTATTGCTAGTTAAGATCTCCGGAAAAGAAATGAAAAAAAGTCAACTTGGAAATCAGAAAACGAAAATTCAGATGGATTAGATATATACTTAATAAAGTTCTTCAAGAAATCTGCATGCAGCATTTGGGGGGGGGGGGGGGGGTAGGACCATCCAAATATATGTGAAGATCAAATTGAATAGAATGTGATCAGATTTGCTGAAACTAAAGCAGTGATTTTCAACCTTTTTATGGCATACTAAAAATATATTCTTTTAAATTGTTGATTCTTGACCACAAGGATTAATGAGAATAAACTATTATTTAGATATTGGTCAAGTGTAGGTGAATAACTATTTTAATTACCAACTAGTTTCGCCGGCTTATGCTGTCGGCTTCATCAGGGTACAATCAGGAAAGCAAAGAAAACGAAAATTACAAGCTAAACGTTAATTGGCAATTCTATTTCAATAACAAAATAGTGCGCGTGAAATAATACGCGTGTCGCGGATATATGATTTACTTCACATAGTGTATTCGGGTAATTGGATTGTATTTTTTTTTTATATAATAAGCTATATAAAACACAATGAATTGATAAAAGACCCGACAAGTTTCCTAAGTCTTTTGACTTGCATCTTCCGGGGAAAGAGGTAACTTAAAGTTAAAACAAAGAAAAGAGAAATTATTAGTAATAGTTCATACTGTCGTGACGTTCTATTTTCATGTTATGTTCTAAATCCGCCATCTTGGTTCAAGTCACTCTTATCAATATAACACTTAATCGCAAATTGATCACCGATCCAAAAGTAGGGAAATTTATAATTATACTGCGCCACCCTATTTTTAGATTAGTCTATATAAAATAGTAGGATCAATTCTTAATTAAGTTAGCAGTCTTCTCATTAGGCCGAATCATTTATTATTCTACTTGGGGCATCCGCGAGATTCGAATTTTTTATGAACGGTGCAATAAAAAGGAATTCAGGCAAACACAATATTTAGATTAACAAAATAAAACATTTAATATATGATATATAACAAATACAAGAATTCTGCTTTTAAATGAAACAATACAATCAACTCAATACATCTTGCTAAGTCACTCACGCCAATTCAATGTTCTAAACTTTCACATACAATTCACAGCTTTAAAATCACACGCCTTCTTAACTCAAGTTAGTAAAACAAAACTTCTCATTTGATCAGTCTGCACACATCTATCAGTTGTACTTAATGTTTAAATTCACAGCAGGCACTAATCAAGGTAGACATTATTCCAAGCAATCTTATTTCGGACCTTGAGCTTCGAAGATACGCTATAGTTAATGTTAGAATAAACAAACATGTATGACTACTCTTACCAGATACAATCTTCAATACATCAATTAATTGTGAGCACACTTATGAATTAACTTATTTACGTTAGCGGAACACATTAATAAAATTTCTCCAACGCTTTAACTGAACTACTGTTAATCGCGCTTCACTACTCTAAACAACGGCAATAAGGTACTGATATCTTTCCTTGTTTACTTTTCTCCAATTAGTTAAATTCACTATAATTCTTCTCAGGGCAACATAGAATTAAGACGTAATCCTAGACTAACTGGAACTAATCAGAATTTCCCATTGAATGTCCAGTTCTTTATTTATCCGATTACGACATCAATTTTCCCCTACAACAACAGCTGATTTCACTTGCAGTTGAGTATAAGATTCACTACGTTTTTGCTCACTTCAAAACACTATTCTCATGAATTTCTGCCCTAAAGAATTTACAATTTTTTTTTACTTCCTTGCTTATATCCTACTTTCCTTCAGGCTCCGCAAAACTCTCCCCTTTTCTTTTCTTTCTATATAATTCTTATTGCCTCTCCTGTCTGGTTCCAAGGTCACGCACTCTTCGACTCGTGCTTGTTTATTTCATGCGTCTCCATGACAACGCATGAACGTAAACATTTCGCTAATGTAATACAACGTTCTACTCTTACATAAGTGATTACATAACATTAAATTTTCACAAATAAGAATAAACAGAATATTTGAGCTACATAATCAGCTCTTTCATTACGTATACAATTATTTATAATAATACCTTTCGTTACATTATATATATATTTTAGTTATCATAAATTCTACACATATTATTGTTTAATAAATTAATAGTAGGTTAAGTTTAGAATAAATATTTAAATAGTAATCCTTAATTAAGGAATAATAAATAATTTTTATACAAATCATGATTAATACATAATAAGCAATGTTAAATGTGAATGAAAAAAATAAATTACACAACATAGTTTCATTCACAATTTAACAATACTAAATAGTTGTGGCCGTCTGACTATTTGCACTGAAGTTCATTTCTTGTGTGTTTATTGTTATAATAAAAGTCTTCCATATGTCTGGTAGGATTAAACCTTGGTTCCTGTTGAGGTTATTTGTGGAACTGTAGCGGCTTCATTGAAGATTCTGGATGGTAGTTTTCTTCTATATATGGCGTAAGACTTTTATTTCATTCAATAATGTGGTTGGTTGTAGAGAAGTCATCAATCAATCGATACGTGTAGATCATATAACCATGTAAACACATAAAAATACAATATAAAATTTAAGAAACCTGTTATTTGAAAACATTCACAAAATTAGAATAATTATGTGTTTACATTGTTATATAATCTACGAAGTACGTCGATATCGATGATGCTAATTCATATTTGGTAATAATGATTTTCTATACAATAAATTAGAATTGCAAATAATTCAACACATTTTCTTTGATTATTCTAATTTTTTGATTCGGAGGTGTAGTTCAGCGAAGTGCCATCTTGTGAACGAAAACAGAGGTTTTGACAATGCACTGTGATATGTAAAATGGATTCACCCGAGGATTGGTACATACATAATCGGCCAAATATACGTACGCACGTAGTGATATTGTTTGCTGTTTACTTCTTTGGCTGTAGTCTAAGTGGTCAGTTGTCAGCTTTACATTTATTGTAAATTTCGGTTATATATTGAGAAATAACGCTTAATTAAATGAAAATTCTTCCTCATTCCATTTTAAATGATTGCCTCTTATCTAAACCTAGGCTTTCTAACAAATTTAGCAAGGACTGTGTCCGATATAAAATAAAATAATTGATTTGCAACTTAACTTTCAAATTTCTTATGTCTTTCAAATATCTTTACCATGACAATTGTAACGTGTGCAAGCAAACTGTCAACATACCTCGTTCTTATTTATAACAAAAGCTAAAAGTGGAAAACTTCTCAAATGCACAGAGATCAGTCGTGCGTTTTGTGGTCTTTTGCAAAAGTTATTGCTTGATCATATCGAAGAAACTTAAAGCTAGGATGAGATCAGAAATACTGAATTAGACACAAAACAAGTCTCGTGGCATTCCCCCAATTGTCCTGAAAGTTTGCGCACTAGAACTGACTCCTATCCTATGTCGCCTATATATATATACTATCTTACTCCACTGGAATCTATCCCACAAACTGGAAATTGGCCTATATTCAACCCATTCCCAAGAAGGGTGACAAGTCACTGTCGTCTAACTACCGTCCTATCTCGCTTACCTCAGCCCTGTCTAATGTAATGGAAAAAAATCAATTCCCAACTCCTACACTACCTGAAGACACCCACCTAATAAATAAACGACCGCCAGTATGGATTCGCTGCCGATCAACAGGAGATCTACTCACACATGCCACCCATTTCTATACAAATGCCATAGAGAAGTTTGGCAAATCTCAAGCGGTTGCACTTGATATCTCCAAAGCCTTTGACCGGGTCTGGCACAAAGGCTTACTAAGCAAACTACCATCATTTGGTCTGACCCAGAACTTCTGTAGTTGGATTTTTTTACGTTTCCCCCTCCCCCTACCTGT
The DNA here is from genome assembly GCF_054136105.1 of Typopeltis vanoorti. Lineage (NCBI taxonomy): Eukaryota > Metazoa > Arthropoda > Arachnida > Uropygi > Thelyphonidae > Typopeltis > Typopeltis vanoorti. The sequence goes on from NC_143560.1 coordinate 121,252,363, forward strand.
TGTTTCATAGGAGAAGAAATCAACTTAATGTTGATTCCTTCTCCTATGAGAAGGAATCAACATTAATTTTTTATCAGAAGAATCTTGCCCAAATTTCTTCATAGGAGAAGAAATCGACTTAGTGTTGATTTCTTCTCCTATGAAGCAACAGGCATGCAGTCACTGTCATCCACGTATCGTCTAGCATTATACGAAAGCAAAGTGGGGCACTTTTCGTGACTCATTTGAATGGCTGGAATATTTTTAGCCTTGGCACTGAACGCATCACAGAAGTGGTGCTTACTGGTATGGAAACATTTATCACTTTTTTTTTTTAATTGTTGTCCCTTAACTTAACCTTGATTTCTTCAAGATGAGTGCCGAGGCTAAAAAAGAAAAGAACCGGCCATACAGAAAATTGTTTTCATCGAAATTTCTTTCTATTTTCTGTTCATAAAAAGAAACCTTTTCTGTCTATACCAAAGCTGCAAGCAAACTATCAGCACATCCAAAACTGATTTTGAAAGGACTAAAAGCAGGCTTGCAACACGTGCAAATAATCTTAATAGATCATTTGGACGTCCTTTGTTTTCTTCTGGTTTCACATTTTCTTACAGTTAATGGCTGTAACTTTTGTTCAACCATTGCTTCCACCTATTTTGCATTTGGAGTAATTTCATGGCATCATTATTCACAGAAAACCAATCTTTGGCAGAATTCTTTCTTTTCCTCTAATTCTTGCACGAAAGATCTTAGCAAATGCCTTCCTACTATTCCAAACGCAAAACATTCAGTACTTCATTTGAATTTTCTGCCAGAAAGCGATCAGAAGAATCTTGTCCAAATGAGATATACAAGTCTTCGGGTCATGATGACATTTCTCCAATTGTAATGAAAGTTTGTGCTGCAGAGTTGACTCCTGTTGTGTAATTTTTTTTTTATTCTCTCCTATTTTCCCAGCATCTATCATGCAGCTTGGAAATTAGCCCATATTCAACTCATTCCCAAGAAGGGAGACAAATCTTTACTATATAATTATCGTCTAACTTTGCTCTCTTAAATTCTTCCTAAAGTAATGGGGAAAAAAACCATCAGCACAACTTGTAAGTTATCCTCTCTCAACTAATAAACAATCGTCGGCACCGATTCCATAAATGTCAATCAACATGGGATCTTGCTTTGAACTATCGATTGAACTTTGGACAAATGCCATGAAAAACTTTGGTGAATCTGATATGGTTAATAATGACATCTCTAATGCATTGGATTCTGTTTGGCACAAACGCCTATTAAGTGAACTTCCATTATATGCGTCTTCTGCGACTAGGTTGCCACCTTTTTCAGTGGATGCACATTACATGTGATGGATCCTTATCTTCAAACCCTGCAACTATGCTAGTGATCCACCAGGCTCTGTTTATTAACCTACTTTATTCCGTCTCTCTCAGTATATCTTTTCCAGTTGACTGTAAATACAATACAGTTTTTCTGCTGACAGTACATTGCGACATTCATTCGACAAGCCTTGCCCTACATAAATCACCAGAACTTTCGCAATATGAATTTCGACATCAAACTGTGATCTCCAAAGCAATTCAATGAGGTTCTGAATTCCTCATGAAATTCAATGCAAGTGAAACTTAATCCTGGTTTATTTCTAGCAGGAAAATAACCCTTTTCTTCTAGCCTTACTTTTAACAAAACCCAAATCTCTATACAGATGAAATTTCTCTTCTTGGGATTAATCCAACCTTAAATCCCTCTTAGTCTTAGAATATTACAAATATCACCTCTAAAAATTAAGTTTTATCTTTCGCTAGAGGCGTCACATCTGAACAGCTATTAACTCTATACATATCCATGAATATTCCACACTGAATATTATTCTAACAACTGTGGTAGTGACCTTAAGAGCTCCCTAAAAATACTTCACTCAGTACAGAAAGGAACAATTAGGAAACTCTTTCGTTCAGTTTCTGCTATTTGCATTTTCTTCAAATATTTTCATAGACACTGTTCATAACTGACAACAATTCTTCCACGCTCTTCTAAACCTGTTAAAACGAGTGCAGTAGCTATTCAACACCCCTTTTACAATTCAACTCCAAACTCAGAAACAAATTCTTTTTCTTCTACTGTCTGTCTTTTGGAATAACTCTCTTCTAATTTCCGAAAGGGCACAATCTACAGATCTTCAAATGCAACGTTAACTAGTTACTTCCTTCTATCCACAGTACTATTTCTTGAACAATGCTTCGTAAACTGAATTACCATAAAAAGGAAACAAAGCACGCGTTACTCAAATTTCTGGATCTAAAATGGTCAAATTGCAGTTTCCACGAAGCTGTCGAGTTGAATCGAGGTAAGTAAATAATTGGAAAACAAAACTAATTAAAACTTAGAATCGCATTAAAATATTAACATTTTGATTAGTAAACGTGCCAAATTGCATTCTTTTTTTAGTGTTCTACAGCTATACTGCGTTCAGTAATCCCAATCCATGATATTGCACATTGTAATGAGTATCGTTTCGGAATTACAATCTAAACTGTTCCCACGGTTGTGGTTCAGAAAATATATTAATAATCAAAAATAAAGCACAGTATTAAATATTACCTTGTCAAAATCTGTATTTCTGCGATTAATATCCATAAATACGAATTACAAAAGATTAATTACACATGTGCAAACAATACAATTCAATTTAAATAAAAAAATAAAAATAAATTTTTAGACATTACGAATTTGTGTAGAATTATACTAATCTCAGATCCTACCCTGGTGAGTCAAATCTGAGATCAGATAAGTTCTCATATTTGGGAGCCTTCTCAATGAATAATTAGCCATTATCCATTCATTGTCCAACTGATATTAGTACTTAACTTCCTTTCACTGATTCCGATGACAGTATCTTTCACCATTAAAAACGTCGGTTTAAATTCGGTGCAAAGAAGGTCGGCAGAAGAACCGAGGAAAGAAAAAACGGAAACAGGGAATACAGAACTCCTGTTTGAATGAATTATAAAATATTATTACATTAGATTTTTTTTTGTTGTTGCTTCCAAACAGTATCATATTTCGCAATATTTGGCTATCTTTGTAAATAATTTCGACGATATCCTTAACAAAAAGAAGTTTCAGATTTATTACTGCATTTACCCTTATAATACGATTCATAATAGTTATAGATGTTAGAAAATTGCTACTGTAATGATTTTATAAACGTTACAGATCATTTCAAAAGGTAAGCATACTTCCAAAATTACATCCCAAAATACCTATCTTTAGTCTGCGCACATTTCAATTTGCTGCTCGCTAAATATGTAGAAAGAGCGGTACTACAAGAGGCAAGCAGTCGCTATCCAGTCGGAGCTTATGGCTGAACCGATGCGTCAAAACTAACGATCAATCCTTTACGCCCGATAAATAACAATTCTTTTATGAATATGTAGACTTTCGCCCAATAAAATCAATTATAAGGAGAAGTATAGTGGGTTTATTTGGTCATAATATAAAAAATGAAAACTGACTAGCTTCTCCGCAGATATCTGTTGTGGCTTTTGGTTTATTTTTTATCTTAACGCAGAAGAAGCCACAAGTATCTGCGGCAAAGCTAGTCGATTTCCTTTTTTTTTTTTTTTTTTTTTTTTTTTTTAATATTATGACTGCCAAATAAATCCAATGTATTTCTTCTTAAAACAATTCTTTTGCTTAAGGTTCAAATTCATCGCTTACTTTTATCTGGATCTTTTTTTCACCCATTACCGAATTAGTCTCAAGAGCTTCTTCCAAACAAGAGCATTTTTTATCTAAAAAAAATCTTTGGAATAGCGATAAATTTGGCTCTAAAGATCCTTCAGAAAAACGTCTCTCGTAAAACCAATAAAAAATTGTCGCATGCTCATAAGCACAGCAAAATCAAACCACACTGCAGCCGGAATGCCGAGCTCCAAAGACCACGAGGAAAAAAATGCTACCAAGCTTATTAAATAAAAGAAAATAATAATAATAATAAAGTTTATTTAGTGCTTATCAAATAAACGTCATCATAATACCATAATCATTTCTTGGAATGCAGTCTCAAGGTCTGTAAAAATACAATAATACATTAATCTAAGATTTCGATTAACTTCATATAAAAATTTTTCTTTCGAAGTGGTTGATTAGTTCTAAGTTCTCTAATGAACATCTCTTACACTTGTGTCTTCCAAAGCACTCGAATTTGGCTGGATTTGGTCATCGTCTGGTCTTTCCTGAGACATTTTTCTTTCGAGCAGCTATTTAAAGTTTCATTCCATTTTTATTTAAACTGCCATATGAATTTTGAATGTTAATATTCAAGAATGTGCCAGTCAGTAAGCAGAGCTAATGTTCAGTTCTTTTTCTAATTATTTCACATATTTATTTGATTCTGTCATTAAAGCCATTTGTTCACATTTTTGTTTTATCTGCCAAAAACTAAAATTCAGTGGGCTCGGGTATTTGAGCTTTTTTTTTTTTTTTCCATTCTTGAACTCCTGAGTTTCACACGTTAACTCTTGCTTCAGAACCGTTTTGAATCCTGCGTTTGGTATTTTAGCTTATTTCTTTCTTGCTTGCTCCAAATAAGTTTATTCATCAACTTACTCAATATAATTATTTATGCTTATTCTGTTATCTCTATGTTTAATTTTTTTTTCCCTCCTCAGTAAAAACTGTGCTTAAGTAGGTAAAATATGTTATAGGTTCGTCACTAAAAATTTAAATGATGTCTTGTTGGTTTTCATAACAGCTTTGTTACAAAACTTATTTACTTTAGAATCTATTACAACCCTTCACGATTCATTATCTTCATCAGTTTAGATAATGAATCGTGAAGAGTTGTAACATACTTAAGAGGGTGACATAATCCGTTGAGTTAAAATCCCCTCTCCCCCTTTTAGAGTTCAGGATTAATATCGCTTATATGTAATGTGATCTACACAAATAGCTGTACATATAGTATATACAATACTGCCTTACACTTGTTATTTAATTACAATACATAGGTATAAATCGGTTTAAAGGCTCTCTTACAACTACACATAAAGTATACTGCTCTGTATAAGGTTTCGTTTATGGCATGGTTTTGAAAAGTTTTTCCTTTGAGACCTCATCATATGCCTTTCTTAAGAAATAAACGGAGATCCTATCGTCGCTGTGTCCTCAATATTTACCTTCGAAATCTGCAAACTTTTATATGTTATGCATTTTACTTGTTCCTGGTGAATATTATATTATACTCGACAACTGTATTTTATTCACATTCCAGCTGAGCAAACAAAAATTTGCACATTAAGCATCTTCGGGATTAGCTACTACTCCCATGATGACAGATTTCACTAAAAGTTACTCTAACCACTGTTTTCGATCTTTATCGATGCTTCATTACGAGTGGTGGGAGGCTAGAATGGAGATGCCTACAAGAAACAAAAATAGAGTAACATACATGTACAATTCTGGTACTGTAAATGGCTTGATATCCAGTTCACTATATCACAGTCTAGCTTACTATTAACGAGACCTCCATAAAAGTCGAAGTGTATAAGAACTGACTAGAATAATCCATCCCCTAGGATAGTCAAATACCACGATATTTCCTAGGAACACAGACTAACTCGTAGCGAAATCAACTGCTCTCATTGTACCAGTAGATAATTGTGATAAAACTTCATGAGCAAAATTTTATTAATTCCTTAAGCTGGGGTAAAATATCGATAAAAATAATATTACAATTTCATATAAAGTATATTATCCAATCAAGTGGTAACACTTGAACGTTTCTACTACTATTTTATCGCTGAAATCCTCATTTGATAAATAATTCATCTATATATTCAGAATATCATTAACTTCAGTTTTTTACATCACAGTGATCGTCTCGTACTATCTCCATTCATCATATATTTGTGAATTCATACCTAAGTCTTTCCACGACTTCCGGTTAGCTCTTTTTATACTAAGCGACTTTTCTAGATTTTTTTTTTTTTTTAATTCTTGAAGACACGTATTGATATACTTATCAAGATTACATACATACACACGCTGCTAATTTTCATATACTTTTTGGGTTCACCAAGCTTTCTTCCCTCTTCCGATTTGCAGAAAGCTTCATCGCACTTACATAGCCGAATCAGTTAGTTTTCTTCAGATTTTGGCTATTAAATATCTAAGATTTGATAATATGGTTTTGTGTAATAACTGTTTCACTTTTCCTGGCAATATCTCCAATAATTTTTGGTCTGCAGTTGGTATCAGAAAGGGGATATGATATTCATTTATCCTACTGAAAACTAGGTAGTGATCGCAGCCCATTTCACATCCTCTCTTATCACAGAAATACAAGAGTATTCCTGTGTCAATCTGAAGACCAATAATGAAGTCAACAGTTAAGTTCGATATGTCAATATGTCATGATATCAACAATTATGAACTCAATCATATTGGAGGCAATGAGTGATATGCATTTGTTTGCTCATGATGCTAATTTAGGGAGGGTACCGATCAATAAAGATGACGTGAAATTCTTCAAGCATTGAAGGATTTCCCGTCACTTGAATAAGGTGACAACGTGGGCAAAGGATAATTTGTTTTTTCCCAGTGTGGCAAAATGTAGTTATACACTCTGGATTGAAAATGCTCCAATTTGCATATTAGACTGATGGCATTTCACTTCTAAAAATTGATGAGGTAGGGATTTAGGAATCATGACTCATAGGGAACTGAACTTCAGAAGCAATACTGCAAAAACTGGCAAAATACTATACTGGATCACTTAGACCTTTTATAAGCTGTCTGATAGACCGCATCTGGTCTACTGTCCTCATATTTGGTTGTCTGGATTTCTTGGTAAGAAATCCAGACGACTGGTGGCCAAGAAAGTTTCGTGCCTGCAGAATGCTTTTCAGGACGATAGAATGAATATTTATGGGTTACAGAAGCTGGTCGATAGATGGAAGAGGGATATAACATACTGCTAAAAGGGTTTTATAGAATGGATGTAGTCAGTTTTTTTTTAGTATATGGCAGGAAGGGAAAGAACAAGGGCCTTTTTGCTGTGGGCCTCCCGCGGTGAGGCTTGGACATCACGCATATACCAGGTTAACAATAATTTGTTCATCGCTTAAACAAATGTACGAACATCTTTTTGGTAGAATATGACGCTAATAATGGTTTGACCATGACCAGAGTAGAAATGCTTCAATTATATATTTTGTAAGTATATATTCTTAAGTGCATTTTTAAAATTTATAGGCACAAATATATAACAGCTGTACCGTTCCACCCCCCCCCCCTTCTCCCAAACACTTCCCCGTTTTATTGATTCGCTCTACTATTCAGATCAACAAGAACTAATTTCTTATTTTCAAGTTTTTTTCTTTCTGGTGATGGGAAAAAAAATTCTCACACTGTCAACTGCAGTGTATCTCAAACAGAAATAGAGACGTCCAATTTTCCTCTTTTGAAACAGCCTCCCAGTGAACTTTATCTTCAGAGTTGGTGTTAAATAGGACGGCTGCTCATTCTTCGATTATCTTTCTTACATAAAGAAATAATTATTTGAAAGGAACTAGTCTGTTTTGGTCTTTATCCTCAGTTATCTCACCACGATATTTATGTAGTTTATCTACATAATATTTATTTTGTAACGAGAACAGGGATGATTGTTTAACTGACTACGGCTCAGCCAGAACGATTTTTGAGTACGTTATACTATCAGTGAATAGATTAATTCAAGTTATATTTTTCAACTTCAACTGAAGTTAATAACCTATTCTCTCTCTCTCTCTCTCTCAAACACAGAGAGAGAGAGAGATCCACATTCAGACTTTACGGCCTGGTTGGCCGAGTCCACGGTGAGAGTCCCGCCATGGGGGAAGAATTTCATCACCCTGTGAGAGACCATATGCTACCAATTTACTGGATGCCAGAAGTGGCTTAAAAGTTTCTTGTTTGGTCTCTAGAACAGGGTTTTCGGACTAGGTAAACAATAAATAAAAATTAAAAGTCTACAAGACTTTCGTGGGCGGGAACCACATAAAAAAGGGTATGCTAGAAAAATGTATAACCACTTTCACAACCCAAGATAGATCTACTTTTGCACAATGCTGTCATTTTTATATACGTTATGGCAAAAAAAAAAAATAATAATAATAATGACTTCGACATTCGTTTCAGTATACGCGATATGCCGTTTGACTGCATGCACATTAATAGAACAGCACGTGTAGAGTTATCTATGCCTTTACATTTAGCTGTAGCAATGGTGTTGACGCTGGAAGGAAAGACGTTTACTGCTTAGCATTATTTTCGTTCATACGGAGTTGACAGAGCAAATGGTCCAAGCCTACAGCATGTTTCTGAGCAGTTTGGGGTATGCTGAAGGAATGGGTATTCCACCGTGACCCGCCTTCAAACATGGATGAACTAATGGATAAAATTACACGAATGTCTAGCAGGTCCCAACTCTTGTTCTCCAAGATGACAGAGAGTCTTCGCATGCGCTACGAAACCTGTCTTGAATGACAAGGTGCCCATTTGGAGCACGTAATCTACCGTCGTTAATGCTTTATTCGACCATGATTCCACCGACAGTTGTGAATGGGCACCTTGTCATTCAAGACAGGTTTCGTAGCGCATTGAACATATCATCATGTTTATCAATCTATATGTTCAATGGGCATCCACAGATGCCGTATGGTCACTCCGATGTTCGGTGATGTGCTACACCAGGCCTCGCTAATTAGTCCTATACCTGTTTGCTTTTCTGGAGGCCTCAACTCTCTGAAGATCAGTCATTCCACACACACCATCTATCCATCTCATTGATGGTCTACCCCTTCCTCTTTTTCCAGAAACTTTACCTTCTATTATTGTTCTGAGAAATCCCCCTTCCATCCTTTCAATGTGTCCAAAATATTTTAACTTTCTTCTGTCAATATCCTTAAGGAGTCTTAAGAGTTCTACTGATCTTTTCTAACACCCATTCATTTGTACGCCTTACAGTGTATGATATCAACAGCTGTCTGTAACACCACATCTCCGTTTCTTATCTGACTTCTTTAGGTTCCAAGTATCATCATCCATAACTCGCTGTTGGAAAAACAACCGCATCCAAAATCTTCAACTTTGTTCCCATGATTTTAGAGAAGTCTCTGACTGTTGTTTTAACCATTCCTAATCTTCTTCTGAACAACAATTCTTCACATTAATAATAGATCCCAGGTACTCAAATCTGCTGACTTCTTCAATTCTTTCTCCATTAACGTACACTTGTTTCTCAAGAGCTTCCCTGTTTGTATTTCCTTTGAGAACCATAATCTTATCTCGATAGGATTGAGTTGAAGTCCTCTGCTATTACTTATCTTATTAACTTTGCCAAGAAATAGTCCTAGTTCTTCCTTATTACAAAGGAGTACTGTATCATCAGCATACCTCAGATTACTGATCAATCTACCTCCCATCCTAATTCCTGTCTTGAGCTTATTCAATGCTTCACGCATGTCATCCGTATATATACCAAACAACTGAGGCGAAAGTAAACATCCTCCTAACTCCTTTTCCGCCCTGAAGTCAATCAGTCAATCCAACACCTGTTCTTTCCGTGGCTTCTTGCTCCCCTGTATAAATTGGCTATCAACCTGATAGTGTGTTGATGAAAACCCATTCTTTTCATTACTTCCGACAGTTTCACATGCTCAACACAGTCAAAAGCTTTAGAGTAGTCTAAGAAACACATTAGCAGAGGGAGTCTGAATTCTTTATATTTTTCTATGATCTGTCTAAGGCAAAGGATCTGATCTCTTGTGCCTTTAGCTTTTCTAAAACCTGCTTGTTCCTCGGGCATCTCTGCCTCAATCCCATTTAGCATGATCTTCAATAAAATTCTGCTTGCATGAGCTATTATACTAATAGTTATTGCATGCCTTCGTATCACCTTTCTTATGTAGTGGTATGAAAACTGACTTCTTCCAGTCTCTAGGCCAGTGGTCTCCAAAGTGTGGTACGAATTCACCTGTTCTAAGATCTTGTTATCTATTACTATTTTAGTTCTTGCTGGATCTTGTCCTTTAAAGGCTAGTTTTTGATTTTTCTGTTGATATTATCATACCATAATCTTTGGATATCTCATTTAGATCTAAAATAGCTTTCTGTAAGTTATCTTCAGAATTTGTAATTATTATTTGGTCGTCGGCAAAGAGGAGAGGATAATTAAAGATAAAGAATATTACTTTCTTTCATCAATTAAACATATATCTAATATAGACAAAGACGTTATAAAGATCCTATAAACTTAAATTTGCGAGTAGCGCACACTGGGCGACTTTGCACACATAATCGTCCGTGGCAAAGCTGTCATGTTTTTTTAAAACTAGGGAGTAAATCTCTTACTTCTTATCATTGCCATTGTTTGTAGAGCATGCTAGTGTCGACAAACCCAACTAGAGAAGGAAAATTGCTTAGTTATCCTGCTATCTACAGATGACACCACAGTTGTATTAATTATTTGACTATTAGTAGTAAGTTTAACGATTTTTTAGTATATATTGTTTCTGTGCAATTCCAACGCCTTTTTGTGCTTAATTTTACGTTTACACTAGAAATAGTGAATTAATATTATCAAAATTGCTTACATTTTTTAAAAGTGTTTGATATTATCAATAGTAAATGAATTATATTTAAATTTTACAAATTAACCCTCACAAAATGGATAAATGGTTAAAAAAATTTCCTCCAAAGAAACCGCGAATTGAAGATAATTATGATAGTACTTAAACATCAGACGAACAACAAGGACAAGATAGGATTGATCCTTCTATTCAAACAAGTTCGTTATCAGTCAAATTAAGTGATAAAAACATTAATCTGAAACCTAACAAAACCTTGCTCAAGAAAGTTCGAAATTATCAAGAAGACTACTTGAAATGGGGATTTACATCGACGATAGTCAAAAATGAACCTCGTCCTACATGTGTATTGTGTCATGAGACGCTATATAAAGGAAGTATGAAACCATCATTATTAGTAAGACACTTAAAAACTAAACATCCTGAACATGAACACAAATCTTTACAATTCTTTGAACGATGTTTGAAGACGTAATTCTCAATCCAACAACTTAAAAAATTCACTAAAATAACGATAAATATTTGGAGGCATCTCTTGAGGTTGCATTCTTAATTGCAAAAGACCAAAAGCCACACACCATTGGGGAAACACTTGTACTCCCAACCGCCATAAAAATGGTAGAAATAATCCATGGAAAAGAATATGCAGATAAACTAAAATGTATTCCCTTATCAGCAAATACTATTGGTAGGCGTATTTGCAGATAATTTAAAGAGGCAACGTATGGCAGTATCAGAAGCCATCAAACCAGAATTTCAAGAAATTATGAAAGAAATGCCAGGCCATTGTTCACATTAAATATTGTAATAAATATGTTTGTAAACTGTTAATAATAAAAAATAATGTGTAAAAATATCTAGCGTTTTTAATTATATGATGATACAAGGCATATTTCCTCTTTATAATACTTATTACAATAGATTTTTGCTCAATCAATTGGGGGTACGCGCTATTTATTTTTTCTGTCTTGGGGGTACGCGATCAGAAAAAGTTTGGAGACCACTGTTTCCCATATCCTTGTAATCAATCTAAGAAACACTCTTATCCCTAAAATATAAAGAGCTAATAAGCTTCATTTCGGCGATATAAACAATATTTTAAATTAAGGGGATATAAAATTCACATTGTTTCAAAACCGAATAAGAAACTCAAAGATTGAAATCAGAGTTTCATGCCGACTATAGTAAACTATAAAGTATCGGCGATCACTAGCGTGAGCTAATGCAAGTGACCCTAGTACGTAGTACAATACCGGACAACTCGTTGCAAAGGTGGGGAAAGTTCATATCGCTATTCTTAGGTATTTTCCATAATGTAAAAACACATTTCCTAGGAAATGTATGCTGTTATTACATTATGATGGGAGGTCACTACCCACACCGGTTTCAGCCTTTTTTGAGGTTTCATCAGTGAGTAGCTAGACCATAATACCAAAGTGTATAGAGAAAAGAACTTATATATTCAAATTAAAATATTGTTTCTATCGCCGAAATGAAGTTTATTAGCTCTTTATATTTTAGTAACTTAATGGTTGCACCTCTTTGGAAACTCGTATAGCAGAGTATATAAGTTCTTTTCTCTATACACTTTGGTATTATGGTCTAGCTACTCACTGATGAAGCCTCAAAAAAGGCTGAAACCGGTGTGGGTAGTGATCTCCCTCCATAATGTAATAACAGCATACATTTCCTAGGAAATGTGTTTTTACATTATGGAAAATACCTAAGAATAGCGATCTGAACTTTCCCCACCTTTGCAACGAGTTGTCCGGTATTGTACTACGTACTAGGGGCACTTGCATTAGCTCACGCTAGTGATCGCCGATACTTTATAGTTTACTATAGTCGGCATGAAACTCTCTGATTCCAATCTTTGAGTTTCTTATTCGGTTTTGAAACAATGTGGATTTTATATCCCCTTAATTTAAAATACTCTTATCCCTCCCTATCCCCTGTGGACTTAATTAAATCTGCTGGGATTTCATCTGCACCTGGGGTCTTATTGCTGCTAAGCTGCTCTTTCAACCTCATGCCTAAGTGGAGGAGGTTCCAAATCAAAATTTTCCTGGTGAGAGGGCTCCGCATTTTCTTATCCACTCTACTGCACAGTTCCTCATAGTATTCTTTCCGTCTATTTTTGATTTCCAATTCTTCTGTTAGTAATGCTCCATTCCTGTCTTTGATGACATTCAATTTGGGCTTAAACTTGCGCTTTAAGTCACGAACTAAAAAAAGCAACCTTTTATAATTGTGCCTCCTCGTCCGGAACTCTATCTTTTCACATTTATTAGTATAGAACTTTTCCTTTGTCCTGCTTGATGGCTCTTCTGACTTCTCTATGTAATCTCTTATATTCGTCAGTCCCTGTCTCTTTGTTTTTCCAGCCGCCTTCTTTTGATTAGTTCCCATGTTGAATCCGATATCCATGGGTCTCTTGGTCTTTTTATTGGGCCGAGATAATTCTTCGCTGTATCCTGTATTACCACTTTGACTCCTTCCCATATCATCATGTGTAAACATATATTTCTTTCTTAATAAACCAGTTAACTCCATAACCTATATCGTTGTAGTTATTCAGTACTGATTTTTTTCGCTATATACTGTATAAATTCTGAATATCAAACAGAATATTAATCTATGACATGAGAGGAGGAAACAGTTTGTTCAGTGGGCTACTCGCTTTAAGCATCAGCTTGTTGCGTTTGCAATAGTTCTTTTCAAGGCAATTCGATTTTTTTTTTTGGTCTGCCAAATGGTCTTTTGTATATGGTTTTAATTAACTATTCGTTCTGAATCCATTCTATTAATGTTTATTCCATTCTAATTTTTTTTTTTATCCATTAGTTTATGGATTGTAACTGATATACTTCACAAATCTTTTCGTTTTTTTTTTTTTTTATTCTATCAAGTTTTATTTTCCTGCCTGTTTTCAGTTTTCATTTCACATCTGTTGTATCTTTGATGGTTTCATTCCTGTTTCATATGCATAAATTAATACAGGTTGGACTACTAATTTATAGATTTTTACGCTTGTTTTTCTTTCATTAGATCTTTATTTTTCATAAAGTTGAATTTAAACAACCTGATATTTTATGAGCATTAGGGATTGCTCTTTTATTTCATTCTGTATTACATTTTCACTATTAACAGTTATTCCTAGGTTTCATTAAATCTTCCAATATTTTCCCATTTTGTTCCAGTTTACATCTTACTGGCTCTTTTGAAAGTAGCATGGTTTTGAATTCTCTGTTAATATTTGCACGTTAAAATTGCAGCATACCATGTTGGAACTTAATTGCCTTTGGAGGTCATCTTCATTTTCTGCAAGTAATACTACATAATTTGCAAATCCGACCAAATTTAAAATTTTCCTTTTTTGATTGTTATTCCATTAATCTTCACTTTCATAAATCTTGTTATTTTATCCATAATTATATTACATAATCATGGACTTAAAGAATCGCCGTGTTCAATCCCTTTCCTGGGATTTTTCGTAGTTGTAATGTGATATTTTATTACATATTCATTTGTGAGTCTGTGAGAGAGAGTATTTGATCGTTTCGATCATTTCTATCCTAAAATATGTATAAAAATTATCAAATAAGAATTAAAATCCTTGTTCATCGTTATCTCTTGATTCAAATTCTTATTTGATAATTTTTATACACATTTTAGAATAGTGCCCTATAAGTTTATTCCTTAACAGTTTTAGGTTCGGATTGCCTTTTTAAAAGGGTCATCATGGGTCGTTGAGAGCAATATACCGCCTCTCCCGGTGTGTGGCCAGTTTCCACTGAAGGGGTTCTGGCGACAGCGAGTATTCTTGCTGCAAAGGGATGCCTTCCTAAAATGCCAACTAGACCCACTAGATGGTAGACTAATTTCATCGCCCAATGATATACTACCACCTTGCTTATTGGGGACCTGAAGTAGTTATCGCCATGCTTGGTTCTCGCTCAAGGGTTCCAGTTTCTGTCCCCCCCCCCCCCCCAACCTTCTACATACGGTGTGAGTGATACCCATCGAGGAAATGCCAAACATACCGCAGAGATCCATACCTCCCCTATCTTCGAGGGTACAGCACTCAAGCACTTCCGAAGGCTGACTACCAGTTAGTGTATAGTAACGCGATTTTAAGAGACTTCCTGATAAAATGGTGAATAATGCCGCTTCCATCTATATTGTCAGGTCCTGCCTGGAGGGAGGCGCTGTGTAATGGTATACCGGGGAGGGGGGGGGGGCGAATTGTAGAGGCGCCACGGTATGATTTGGAGACTGGATACTCTCAAAGCGTAAGTTTTTCAAAAAAGTCACCATCATTTCAACTGCCTTCGTCCTTGTGTAGATGGATCACCAGTTTTCTCTCTTATCGGTCTCTAAGTGTAATGGTGGATGATGTTCTCTTCTCAGATGTAATAATCACTACTTCTACAGCACCATCAACTTCTAAAAAACACGGCATCATTTACCGCTCAAGACGGTACTTCTCTTCTGACCAGTTACTTATTCTGTGTAAATCCAACTAACCTTGGTTTACTGCTCCTATGTTTAGGTAGATGCACCTAAGACCTCCCTAAAAATTCTTGATGTTGTTCAGAAAAGGGCAATTTGGTTGATTAATGGCATCTCTTACAGACTCTCTTCGGCTACTTTCTCACCGAAGATCAGTTTCTAGTTGTTCTTTTTTTTTTTTTTTTTTTTGCAAATATTTTCATGGTCAACAAAACTAGTATCCATTACGGCTCCGATTTCTGCTAGATCTACAGAAACTCTAGCAACAACTACTCAACATCCTTTTACAGTGGAACTACATACTTACTCAACCAGCCACTCCAATCATGTTTCATTCCACCCACCTGAATTCTGCGGAACAGTCTCCTCCCCAAGCATTTCCAAAGCACAGCCTCAAGCAGTTTAAGGAGAATATCAATAGATTACTCTGCTCCTGACCCACATATGACATTTGCTACAGATCCTTCTGCCTCTCATGTGTGGGAGTAATTTTTAAAAAAAAAAAAGGATTGATATTGTAATGTTCATCATCCATTCATCCGGGAGCTTAAAAATATGCTTAAATTCTTGTGCTTCTTTACATTCATATTTCGACATCAGAAATTCCACCAACTTCAGCTGATTTCCTATTTTTAAATTTTCACCCCCCCCCCGTTTTCTGGCTGTAGTATTTCTGACATTTTTATTCCTTCTTCGCCTTCATATAATTTGGTAAATAGTTTTCCCATTCTCTATGACTGGTATATTTTTATACATTCACAAATTTCTTTGATTTTGTTTCATTCTTCATACTTCTTGTGCTCTATAAAAGTCAGTCTGTCGTTTCATTTCTTATTCAGTCCATATTAGTCGTATCTTGTAAATGTTTATTAAATGCTTTTTTGTTGTTGTTTGACAGTGCTTTTATTTCTTTTAAGATAACAGTGGTCCATTTTGTTTTGCATTTTCCAGTTAGTTTTTTCCAATGCTTAAAAAGCTGCTTGTTTAACCCCTTAACGTACTAATTAAAAATCAGAAAGCGGTCGTTTTTCTGCCAATTTTTTGGGCGAGGGTGATTTGCTGGATCAAATTCATCATTATTTGAAAAATAATGATGAATTTGTGCAAACGCAAACGAAATAGCCGATAAACGGCTATTTCGTTTGCGTTTTCGTTGGCAACTTTTCTCGGCTGAAAGGAAATAGGCGCAAAATTGTGTAGCGTCTATATTCGGTTGAATTTATATGTGAAACCAAAATTCAAAATCAATTTTGGTGCAATAAACAAAAGACGTGTCACAGACGTCTTTGTATGTTAAGGGATTAATGTTTGTTTTTAATTTTTCCTCATTACCGATACTTTTGTTTCTGAAATTGCTCTTGTAGTTTGTTTTTGCAAAATATTATTGTCTTCTTGTAATTATTCACTTTAAGTTTCTTTCCTTATATTTCTTTATCAGTTTATATTTCGTTGGAGCCGAAACTTTCCCATTAAGGGTCCATGATAACTTCTACTTTCTGCAGAACTCAAATATCGAATATTTCATCTAGTGCCTTTCAATTTCTTATGATATAAGCTACGGTAGACGTACAAAGGCTAGACAAAATAATGGAAGCACCTGTTATACATGCATATTTCTTTATTAATATGGTGTTGGACCACCTTCTGCTTTCGGTACAACCCGAATTCTTCATGGAATGAACTCAAGTTTTGAATAGTTTCTGGTGGAATTTTGTACCATTTTTCATTAACATCTTCAAGTTGTTCTAAAGAGGCTGCAGGTGAGAATGTATTTCTTATTCTAGTCTCCAAAACTGACCATAGCGGTTCAACAAGTGGCAAAGAAAGATGTTAAAGTTCACCTACATGATCTTCAAACTACGACCTGTACACAGCCCAAGCCGTGTGAATGGGAGTGTTGTCTTGGAATACTGCATTATTGTTTGGAAATAATGTCTGAATCGTGGGATGCACTTGATTACCCAAAATGTCCAAAAGAACATTTGCAGTAATTCTTCCATAAAGAGTAATAATGGAACCAACAGAATACCACGATACTGCTGCCCAAGACAATCACAGAGCCGTCCCCGTGCTTTACTATTGGAACCGTTCCGAGTTGTAAGCTTCCTTGGGTGTTCTCCAAAGGTAAAGTCGTCCTTATATAGGAAACAGCGCGAAGGCCGACTCATCTGACAACAATCACACGTTTCCAGTTTTGTAATGTTCAGGTTTGACAGTCGCGACACCATCGTTTACATATCTGAGCATTCTTTTCAGTAATCAAAAATTTAGCAGTTTCAGCTCTACCGTGAAAACTGGATTTATTAAACTCACGTCAGACAGTGGAAACAGGTTCTGCAAGATGAATATTCAGTTCTGCTGTTACCTGTGCTGCAGTAGTTTTGTGATTTTTTCGAAAAATCCTTCTCATTGTCCAATAATCACGGTCATTCTGGCGCTAATCCTCAATAATCCACGTCTACAGAAACCAGTTTAAATACTCTCAAATATGAGAGAAAGTTCATATACAGTCAAATAAACAGAACAAAGAAATACAAGAAAATGTCTCGTCACATAGAAAATTGCTCATACATGTAAGGTCTGCGCTTTTCTGGCAAGGAAAGTCAAAAAACATTTCGCATAACTGTTTTCTATGGCCTTCCCACTTTAATTCAAAAATTATACAACTCAATTTTGTTATAAGAAGAAAAAGTGCACGCTCCCAAGCATATTACTTTGCTTTTGTATTTAAAAATGTGTCCCGCTCCCGGCGATTTAAATGAAAGAAAGGCAGTCCCCGGAAAAAGCTCATAAAAAGATCTATGATCAAAAAGATCATAGAATTGCTATTCTGTAAAATTGACTCCTGTCTCTGTTATTATCCGTAACTTAGAGATATTAATGCAGGAGCAGATTACACAAATTAGTAATTATGCACATTGGCTTTTACACTACTTTATTCTAAGCCTGTTACAATATAGACGGTAACAAGACCACTATTCCTCATATGTTGAACTCCAAAGTCATCAGTTTGACTTCTTTCTCTTCATCTATCTGTAATTTACCTGTAGAATCTCTAACACTGCAAATCCAGTGTTCAGTTTCCTTTTTTACACCTCCCCAAACCTACAACCAATTCACCAATACCCACGTAGTTCTTGCAGATCCAAGTACTTCTGTATTTAGGAATCTTAAAAAAGTAAATTTTCCATTATATTTAGGGTACACCGCTGATCTAACCCTAATCCGCTAGTATTACATCCTATCCAGCCAGTCAACAATAAAATGACAAAACTTAATGCGGTAATATATGTAGTTAGATAATGGTTATTTTTCACAGTATGTTATCCGAAAGATATTCTCCAATATCAGAAAATTCTCAAAACAGCTCTTATTTATTCGTGACAGGAATATAAAAAACGAACATTACTTCAAACAAATTTTCATATCAACTGCAGGACGAACTTCATAAAACTTCAGGAACTTCTATAACACACTTTCGGTCGATATGTTCGGAACAAACTAGTACACAGTTGTGTACTATTTTCATTAATTTTGCTTTAGTTAGTTCTTATTCATAAATATCATTTCTTCTTTTGCAATGTTTGAAAGACAATTAATGAATCGAAATTTTCTCCTGTAAGTTAGGCACTGCTTTAACATAAAGCTAATGCTACAGCAATGTACAGCGTTAACAATGTATAAAACCACATTATGAAAAAATGTCAAATATTACTACTTGATAAGTTGCCACACGATACTCATGAGACAATCGTGGTCAATTTTGGGAAACAGTAGCTATGGTGACTTATTTTGGGCATTACGGACAAAGCTAATGAAGCTATGAGATCTCAGATACGTGTATTTATATCTGTAAATTAGTGTATTCTTCTGGTCGGTGTGCTTGTTCTTTTGGAGATGAAGCGCCTACCGTCGGTAGAGAACAAGGTAGGCAGAGTTTGGCGGGAGCCCAATGAAGCAATGAACCCAGCTTGCCGTGTAAACACAACTCATGGTTCTGGAGGTAATGTCAGTGTGTGAGACATATTCTGTTGGTATGAAACGGGTGCCCTGATATTGCTGGAAGGTCTGGTGTCCCCCCAAGGAATATCTGAACATTGTTGTCGATCAAGTCCATCTTGCAATGACTTTTTATCCAGCAGGTAACGGCTGTTTCATGGACGAGAACGCTACTGTCAATCGCGCGAAAACTGTTCAGCGAGCATGACAGCGACTTCCACCATCTTTCCTGACCACCACAATTCCCGGATCTGAATTCATTGAGTACGGGACATGTTAGAAAAATAGATCCGGGGGAAAATTTCTCTTCCGTCAAATCTGAGTCACTTAAAGGAGTGTCTGGTAAACGCCTGGTATGTTGTAGACGTAGATGCAATCCAACACCTTGTAGAATCTATGTCAAACCGCATATGTACCGTAATTCGGGCTAAAGTAGGTTCAACATGGTATTAAACAAAAGTTTCTAATTCAGTGGCCAGTATATGTATGAAAAAATAATCATTTCACCATATATTTCTCCAGGGACCTTGTCGACAGTTTATGTAGTTCGTAAATGAATAAACGTGGAGTGCGTCATGTATTGTGCCAAAACATTACGTTCTAGTCGCCACAGCCTCGTTTTCCATGGAAGGGTTGCAACGTACAAGATAAGCGGCATTCTAAACAATACTTAGGTTTTAGACTGCGGAGCAACAGACTGTTGGAAACTGTGGTATGACGTGGCAACTATGACACACTCAGAGTGGGATGGAAGTGTTATAGCGGTTGACATGAAAATATTATTTTACCTAAGTGCATTGGCCTACTTCTTGTATGGTGGTGGTAGTTATGAGAAAGGGATGTTTCTTCTGATTTGGACTAGGATCCCTGGTCGCACTGTCTATAAAAATGCGACAAAAAAACTGTACAGTTTTTCTGTTTTGCCTACTCAAAGCTAGACTAGCTAGCATCCACAGAATCCATTTTTTGAACCCCATAAGACACCATTAGGAAGAGTTGGAACATCAGTACGTCTAACTTCAGTTACAAGAAGTGGAAAGTGTGTCCAAGGAAGTGATATCTATTATTGCAGTTGCAGATAATCCATCGATACATGACGGATTGGATGGACACAGTTCGTTAAACAGCCTTTTTTAAAATATCCCTTTTACTTCATAATTAACTTTACGAAACCGGTTTCTTGAATGTTATAAAGGAAAGCGAATAATTATGAGAATAGTTATTGAATTAAAGGATATTAAAAGGATCATTATCATTTCATAGTCAAATATTTTGAAACTTACAAAGTTTCAAAATTGATCCGAGAGCTTCTGAGAATACAAACTTTGGACAATGGAGTTGTCTTGTTATCACAAAAGCAAGTTTCAAAATATTTAGGTATAATATTGAAACATTATACCTAAATATATCAAAATATTGAAATAATAATGAATTTAATATCCCTTTATTCAATAATTTTACAGATACTAAGCCTTCTAGGCTCTCTCTCCCCGCAATAATTACTACCAGCATAGTTAATAAATTATGGTTATAAAATTCTAATTTTTTTTTTTTTTTTTTGAAAGTTACCATACTGGATATAGTCAGCAATAAGCTTGAGAAAAGGCTGAAACAGTATGGCATCACTAAACTAACCGAAAGATGTCAGAAAATGAGAATACTATTTTCTGGAATTCCAAAAAGATGTCAAAACCAGTGGCTTCATGATGAGTTGCCGTTATTATAGAACTTCAGTATCTCACAATGTTTACATTTTTGGCTTGTTTCAGTCTACAAAAGTCGCCGAACTGTGGGTGGGATAAAAAAGATGCGCTTGATGCCGCGAACTTTTAGAAGTGATAAAATTACAACGTAAATATTTTAAAGGGCACTACATAATTATTCATTTCTTGCAAATTTTCGGCTTAGTAATATCAAGACCATCAGTGGAATATTCCTAGAACGTGGAGCGCTAACCGAAACAGTGCTAAAACGGTAATTATAACGTCCTACTTTATTAGATAGCCAAAAAATATAAATATAAGAGAACAACAATGAAAGTTTAATGTTTTCATTTTTTTAATGAAAGTCAGTAATTACTATATGTTAGATAAGAGACTAGGCTCGGAAGATCCAGTCTTTCGAGGTTATTCCTTAATCCACTTTGTGTTGAAAATGTGTTGATAGTTGCAGACGCTCTTGTGTTAGCAATAATGCACAATAATGGCTAATATCGGGAATTATCGAGTGCGAGCTCTACCGAAACAGTGTTAAACGGGGAAGCGTTAAGCGAAGTATTACTGTATATTAAAATTATAGTATGCGACAGACGTTAAATTGATTATGTTTTCATTTTCTTCTCTAGTGCGTCAATCCGAAAATGGTAAGTGTGCGTCATAACATCTAATCTTTTTTATTTCATCATAGTTCTTTCCTTAAATTCTCGAAAAGGTAAAAAAGCACCACATTAAGATGGGCCATTTCTTTAGAAATGACTGAGTTTCAGCTAAAGATTACGGTGTGCAATGAACAAGAATTACTGATATATACTAATTTATACTTATACCCTATACTAATTTCCTATTCATATTTTCTTTGAAATCGAAGAATCGTAACTGCTAGAGATGTACGATTATATAGACAGGTGAATTCACCTATCCCGCTTAACAACTGCTTATCACGAAAATGAACGCATAGTTGCGCTATCGATTTACACTCATTTACAATTGTGGAGATCTGGTTTGGTTTGATTGGAATTACGGCCAAAGTAATTAAGGCTGTCTGTCCACGCGGTTAGCCTAGTGGCTGTGCGCTTCGCAATCATATGCCTGGGGGAAGGAGTCTCCTAGGTTCGATTCCCGTCGGTGACGTGAGGAGCTGAAGGATCTTCCTCAGCCATAGTCAAGTTAGCCGGTCTTGGGTGTGGACAGCAGGGTTTTCCCCCCAGTTTATCCTGAGGTTTTTCATCCCTCAAAGCAGGCATACTGGCCTTGAGAACTCAACACTACAGGACATAGGATACACCGGGGCGTAGGGCTGACCACTTGATCCGAAATAGCGGTTTGAGTCCGATGAATAAGCCCTCGACACCGCAAGGTAAAACAGGGTATAAAGAAGATGAGATGAGGTAATGAACTGTGAGGGCATGATCAGGGCCTTGTGGAGAAAAGGACAACAGAAAGATAATACAGATAACCCTCGTATAACGTGGATGTTAGGTTCCATAGAAATACCGCATTATATAAATCGTGTTATGCGAGACTCAGATCACATAGAAAAAGTAGAGTTAAGTTCCGAAATCGTTTTTTTAAGATTATATAAACAATGACACATCCAACAATTTTTTTTTCATTTAATGCAGGTAATTCGCGAAAGTTAAGAAAACATATAAACTATGAAACAAAATACATAGTATATACATAAAAATATAAACTGTACGTAAACGCCATTGCTTATGATGGATAAAATGCTATAGGCAAAATAAAATAAAGTGCATATTTGAATCGTCATAACTCTCTTCAAAACTAACATTTCGTAGATGTTCTTTATTTACGAGTGGTCGGACATCGTCATCACTTGAAATCTCTTGGACATCATTTGTATAATTCTCATTGCATACTTCGGCTGGTTTAGTTATCAAGAAGTCAGTAATAAGAACTTGCTTACCACTGTGCTGCAATTTTTTTTATTAAGTTATAAATCATAATACGGAGCTAAACAAATATCCAATTGTCTCGTAAATTTTTCGGAGCGCTCCATTGAGAGATCATTATCTGTAAAAATAACTTTCTTGCCAAGTCCAATCCTCCTGCTAATTTCTATAAACTGAATTCTTTAAAGGACTCACCACAATTAGAATCTTAGGCAGAACTTTCTCTGCCATCTGGTTCGAGGTCATCTATTAATTGTACCAGTTCCTCCTCATTTCGATCTATTTCCCCATCAGTTAATTCACTAATTTCGTTTTCATCCATATCGCAAAAGCGCTCTAAGTGGTCATTACTATAAAAATAAATTTTTCACATAAAAAAAAGCGTTATATATTGTATGTAACTCACCAAAAAATAAAGTACTGTGCTTGAGATTAACACACTTATGATTTTTAATGTGCTTTCCTGGCAGAAAAAGAAGACAATATTCAATAAGCACTTTATACGGTATACGTACATGCGTGCTAAATGGTATTTCCCCTAATATAAATTCGCTACTTATAACTACATGCGCGATACGGGCAGACACAAATTTAACGAAGGTAAAATTTGATTTTTAAGTCGCGCGTTGAAAATATATGAAAAGATAAAAGGATACCACAGTTAGGACCGTCTAATAACGAAACCGCGTTCAACAAGGGTTACTACAATTTGTAGACCGCGTTATACGAGGATTACCTGCAGTCACATTCCATCACCCTCGTAAGCGCAAGAGCGCACACACATTTTAAAGGATAACGCAAAACCCCGATATTTTTATTTTACTGTTCTTTTTATCATTCCCTCTATTTACAAATGAAGGTGTATGTTTCAGCAGTCAAACGTTCGATCTTGGAAGGTTATGTTTATTTATTTGACTGAAATAGCAGTAATGAGAATTAACAGTTAAGAGTCAAAATTCAGTGGGGTGAACAAACCAAAATTAAGTAACCAGGACGAATTCTATTTATTGCCACGTTTCACAAATGTGATGGTGATGACGAATAATGTTAGCAAGTAGGTTTGGGTTGTTTGGAATTACGGGCCAAGTAAGGCTACGTATTGTCTGATAACTGGGTGTTTTTCTTGACCGGTTTGCTTCTTTTGCGTGATGAAAACTCAAGTTTCCATGATAAAAAGTTCTGTTTACACCCTAAGGCGATCTTCGAACTAAGGTCTTTTCAAACAAAAGACATCGTCGTTATCGACTGATACGTCAGAAAGAGATGCTGCATCAATATATTAGCAGTACAGCATGAGACTTACAAATTACAGAAGCATGCTAACCGTCTGGAAATTAAAGACAAACCCGCATAGCTTTCCAGAGGCAACTCAAAAGTGTCGTTTTCGACCATGTACATATTCGAAGAGTGTTACATTTCTAATAACATTTTAATTACAATTATAAATGATTGTATGAATCATTAAAAGGGAGAGAAACTGCTGGCATTTTAAGCTAGCAGACTCTGATGAGGGGAAGCCAAAAAAAAAAAAAAAAAAAAAAATTTTTTTTTTTTTTTTTTTTTGGATCGTTTGGTTTCTTAACGGTAAATTCGTAACAGGAATGTATTTAGTGATAAACTTCATAACGTGCTGTTCAGACAGAAATATAGTCAGTGTCTCCTAAAAACGTCTCTTGAAGGTAGTAACTGAAGACTGGAAAAACCGAAATATCGGGAGAAAAAAGTGCAGATGTATTATTCTGGCTTAGAAATCATAACAGCGATCATCTTAACTTTCTTTACAACTAAATCGCAGGCTCCTGCTTAATTATTAATGACACCTGGAAAGTTGATAAAATGAAGTGACGGAAGATGGGAAATAAGGAAACACAAAGGGAACAGAATTAAAGGAAGGATAAAAATAAACTCCGCAACTCATGTACATTGTTGGCAAAACAAATGAAGAGGGGAAAAGGAAACTTCTAAATTACTTCACAAGTGAAGTTTTGTGCATCTTTCTTTTAGTCAAGTGAAACAAGACTGATGTTTTTTTAATTTTTTTTATGGATAGAACAAGCTATTTTTGGGATGATCACACTGTAAAATAACTTGGTTCTGTATTCCAGAATGTCGCAAGCTTATTGTAGGAGAGATAGCTTTTTGTTTATTAGCAAGATCAGGTATTATTTCTATTTGAAACAGTTTTATTTGTAGTAATCAACTGAATTCGAGTACTATAAGCAAGACTACTTCAAACAGAACAGTGCACAGCCTTGTTGATCTGCGATCTTCTTATGTAACGTGTTCTGGATGAGGTCACTCTGGCTCATTCCCCCCTTATGACTTTTATTTTATGTTTGTCGAATGTTATATATATAGCAATCTGTAAGTATTAACTCGGTATTGTGATATGTTCATATTTATATATATTGACCGAGACTAGAATAACAATTAAATTTATTCAAAACGCAACATGTTTCATCGGATTGTCCGACTTCTTCAGCCGTGGGAACATAGAAAGCAAATAAACACTATAAGAAACATCGTATCACTATACAAACGACTATTATAAAATTCAATTAGTTTTGAACTGTAGCTACAGTCCGTGTTGAAGTTCTATTGTTAAGCAGCTGCCTGCGTCTCATGTCACGAGTGTGACAATATCGGATAGCAGAGCTGAAAGAGTCCGGTAGATTATAGCTAAGGTTATTATTTATGTGATGAGGGTCCATAACAATTTCCTTAGACTCGACTATGCAGCTCTCCACCTCGTCACGGCATATATGAAGGTTTGAGGTTGTTGTCCAGTTTATCTCATGTTGACGGCCTTCATCATTTGTGTTTACTGAAAACAGTACATAGCTTGACAGGGCACTTGCTCTAGTTCTTTTGAAGGCAATGTCCCTCTGGTGTTCTTCAGGCGTGGGAACATAGAAAGCAAATAAACACTATAAGAAACATCGTATCACTATACAAAATTGCTTCCCGCAGTCACATGTGATTTTGTATACTCCTGGGAATTGTAGATGGTTGTGAGCTTGTTTGTATTTGCTTAAAATCGATCTTAGTTTAGGAAGAGTAGAGAAACAGGTTTTTATGTTGAACTTTTGTTGTAAAATTCTTCTTAGTTTCGTGGAGAGCGAGCTGATGTATGATAAGGAGATATAACCTTTGGGATTGTCTTGTGTTTCTGAGTTGTTTCGATGGCGGCGGTATAGATGCTTATTAATAGTTTTCGACGAGTAGCCATTACTTGTGTAGGTTCTTTGTAGATGTTGTAGTTCATTTTTTTTTTTTTTTTAGATCTTCATCATCTGACAGTACAGATCTGGCACGATGTGCTAGGGTTGAGATGATACCCACTTTCTGTGCAGGATAGTGATGTGAGGACGCATGCAGGTATCTATCTGTGTGTGTAGATTTTCTAAAGATGGAGATTTTAATAGAATCAGATGTCTTAGTAAATCTTACGTCCAGGAAGGGAGAGATCCATTTTCTTCAACCTCCATTGTTAATTTGATATCTTGGTGGAAGTTGTTTAAATTATTTAAAAAAGACTGAATGTTATCGGTGCCATGTTCCCAGATAAGTAATATGTCATCTACAAATCTCAGCCAAATTTTTGGTTTAAGAGTAGCTGAGGAGATTGCCTTTTGTTCGAAATTTGTAGATGACATATTTCTTATATGGGAACATGGCACCGATAACATTCAGTCTTTTTTAAATCATTTAAACAACTTCCACCAAGATATCAAATTAACAATGGAGGTTGAAGAAAATGGATCTCTTCCCTTCCTGGACGTAAGACTTACTAAGACATCTGATTCTATTAAAATCTACACACACAGATAGATACCTGCATGCGTCCTCACAACACTATCCTGCACAGAAAGTGGGTATCATCTCAACCCTAGCACATCGTGCCAGATCTGTACTGGTCAGATGATGAAGATCTAAAAAACGAACTACATCTACAAAGAACCTTCACAAGTAATGGTTACTCGTCGAAAACTATTAATACGCATCTATACCGCCGCCACCAAAACATCTCAGAAACACAAGACAATCCCAAAAGTTATATCTCCTTACCATATATCAGCTCGCTCTCCACGAAACTAAGAAGAATTTTACGAAAGTTCAACATAAAAACCTGTTTCTCGACTCTTCCTAAATTAAGATCGATTTTAAGCAGATACAAACAAGCTCACAACCATCTACAATTCCCAGGAGTGTACAAAATCACGTGACTGCGGTAAGTAATACTATGGCCAAACTGAAAAATCCATCCTCCTACGTCTGGAAGAACATCAGAGGGGCATTGCCTACAAAAGAACTAGAGCAAGTGCCCTGTCAAGCCATGTACTGTTTTCAGTAAACACAAATGATGAAGGCCGTCAACATGAGATAAACTAGACAACAACCTCAAACCTTCATATATGCCGTGACGAGGTGGAGCGCTGCATAGTCGAGTCTAAGGAAATTGTTATGGACCCTCATCACATGAATAATAACCTTAGCTATAATCTACCGGACTCTTTCAGCTCTGCTATCCGATATTGGCACACTCGTGAAATGAGACGCAGGCAGTTGCTTAACAATAGAACTTCAACACGGACTGTAGCTGCAGTTCAAAACTAATTAAATTTTATAATAGTCGTTTGTATAGTGATACGATGTTTCTTATAGTGTTTATTTGCTTTCTATGTTCCCACGCCTGAAGAAGTCGGACAATTCGATGAAACATGTTGCGTTTTGAATAAATTTAATTGTTATTCTAGTCTCGGTTATAGTCAGTATATATAAATATGAACATACAGGGTGTTCGGGATAAATTTGACAGTTTCGTAAGGAAAAAGAAAATCTTCTTTGTATCTATTAAATTTAATGAATTGACAAAAAAACATTACAGGCAGAGTTAATTACAATACTATCAACAAGATTTACTCAAAATAACCACCATTAGCATCGATCACAGCTTCAATTCTGCTTCGGAACCTCGAACAAGCTGATGCTACAGTCTCCCTGGGAAGGGCCGCAAAAACTGTTTTAATTTTATCCATTAACTGGGCTTTTGTATTACTGGAAGTGCGATTGGTGTCTTTTTCAACTGCGCCCCATACAAAATAATCCATGGGGTTAAGGTCTGGGGAGTTTGGAGGCCAAACATTTGGACTGGTGAAGTCGTAGAAATTTTCAGACAACCATTTTTGACTTTTCCCAGAGGTGTGGCAAGGGGCCGAATCCTGCTGCCATACATACGGCCTACCATTGGCTACCCTTGTTATCCAGGGCTTGACTACAGTTAGCAACTCCACGAACAAAGCCCGAATTCCAATGCCAGGGTTCTTCAACACCTGTTCCTGCAGATTTGCGAGGAATTCTGCTGTACGAACGCAATCAGATCGTCTGCTAGGGATCTTTCTTCTTGCTACATCCTCGTAGTCACCATTGCAAGTCTCTAGTTCATGCCTGATTGTTTTTACTGTATTCAGGGAGCACTGGGCAGCAGTCGTAATATCCTTATTTTGATGGCGGGCACGAATCATCATGATACAAGTTATTCTCTTCCATGATTCAGGTGGGTTCCAGCTATCCATCCTTTCTGACATCTTGTATATGAATGAAGAAGGGTCCAAACTTTTAAATGAAGAGAAGTGTGTGTTAATACATGTAACTTACGGAAAAATATAATTAATTATAAATATGTCAAATTTATCCCGAACACCCTGTACATTATATATATATATATAGAACAGCAAATCAATCCGTTATGTTTTACAATGAATTGGTTCTTAAAGTCGATTAGTGTTATTGCAGTTCTCATAGCAGCGACGAAACTAGAGTATACTGGATTTTCACGGACCACATACACCATAATTCTCCCCTATACTGCTTGTTTGCAAACTATATGAGAATTTTCTGAGTACTATTTCTACAATTCTTCCAGGCTAAGATAGGTGATACTGAGAAGGCATCCAAGGCTAACGAACAGCTGCAACCACACAAATCAGAGCAATGAAATCATTCATGTATCCATTCAACAGTGAATTACTTTCGATCTCTCTCTCTCTCTGACACACCACACACACACACGCGCGCGCACGAAGAGAAAAAAAAAACAAAACAGTAGTTGTAATTCCCACAAACTCAGCTTAATTCGTGAGGACGTGTGTGTATAACACAGTCCAACACAAATTTTGCCGACTTTTATGACTTGTTTTTTTTACTAATTTAGGTGCGCTGATTTCAAATATCAAACTCATTTTTCTCTATCACGTCAGGTTTTTCCTCTATGGCATTTTCTTTTTGCTAATTTGTAAGTTTTTGATAATTTTAAGGAGGCAGTACTATTTAGAAGATCAAAAAAATCGATTTTTTAATATTATTTTCTGAAAGTATGTACTTTTAAAAATCTGTTCCTAACTTTTTATCAAGCAATTCGAAAAATTCCCGAAGATATAGCCTATTATTCAAAGCGGTGCGCAGATCAAAATCGGAGCGCTCACCGCTCTCGCTTGTTAGTAAACGAATAAATGCGTAAGAACCTGCAACGGAACATACTGGCGCTTTGAATGCGAGAGAGGCCGATAATTAGATACATAACTACTTAACAATATTCATTAAAAATTACAAGAATATTTATAAAAAAATAACAATTTTACTTACACGAGTTTCAGGGAATAATTTTGTTTGTAGCAATTTCTGCTGTGTGTTCTGTTTTGGCAATCTCTTTGAATACTCCAACAGTAGTCGGCCATCATGTGAGAATCCCATCTTCCTTGGTACCGATCTTCCACAGTTTTTAAGTCTTGATGAAATCTTTCGCCTTGTTCATCGCTTACAGCACCTAAATTCTTGGGAAATCTATCAAGATGACTATATATAGGAAATGAAGCTTTATGCTCATGTTGCAACCTACGTGCTGGAAATTTTCAAGCATTGTTTCCACTAGATCTTTGTAATTGCACGCTTTTTTTGTTTCCAAGAAAATTATTCGCAACATCGTAAATGAAGTCCAGGCCTCTTTCTCAATTTCGTTCATAGAGTTGATGAAATTTGGGTCTTTCATTAAAGTTCTAATTTGCGGTCCATCAAATACACCGGCTTTAATTTTTTCATAACTAAGTCGTGGAAATTTTTCACATATGTATTGGAAACAGTCACCTTGTAAATCTAAGGCTTTAACATACTGCTTCATAAGATCTAGTTTGATGTGTAGAGGTGGAAAAATGATTTTTTCTCTGTTGATTTATAACATTCTGTTCTCCAACATTTAAGGATATTCTAAGAAGCCAATGTTTCTGACTCCAGTGTTGGTTTCTAGCTCGACTATCCCAGAAGCATAGAAAACACGGAAACTTTGTATATCCTCTTAGAAAGCCAAGTAAAAAGTTCACCATTTTAAGATCCACACAGATGATCCAGTTATGGTCTGTATATTTTAATAACTTCAGAACCTTTTTAATGTCCTCATATGTTTCCTTTAAGTGGACTGAATAGCCAATAGGAATTGAGCCATATACATTCCCATTGTGTAGTAAGACACACTTGAGGAATTGAACTGTCGATAAATAAACGCCACTCATTTGGGTGATATTGTACAACACTCATTTCAGTGTTAGTAAACCTGACACATTGTTACAGTAAACAAACCCACACTCATGTTTAAAATATTGTACAAGATTACTTTCCCTACTACGATAAAGAGTTATCCTCGTATTTTGCTCCAGCAAGTTTTTTTCATTTAATCTTGAAACTAACAATTCCGATGATTCCTTTGATAGGCCCAAATCTCTTGCTAAGTCATTCAATTCCGCTTAAGTAAAATGTTGCGGTCCAGAACTAGAAATTAAATTTTCATTGTCTAAATCAACATCCAGGTCTTGCTCCTCAAGAACATCTGGCATATCCCGATCATGCTCGTTCTCAAGTAAAGGAAGCCTTTATAAATTGGCACGGCTATTTCATTGGAATGAGCAACTGGCCGAATTGCTGAGTCGAGTTTGGATACACAATTTTTTTTCTTATTCTTCTTATTATAACCAGAAGTCTGAACTAAACAAAAATAGCAATCATCTACATGATTTTTCGGTTCACGCCAAATCATTGGAATGCCAAAAGCTAATT
The DNA here is from genome assembly GCF_054136105.1 of Typopeltis vanoorti. NCBI lineage: Eukaryota > Metazoa > Arthropoda > Arachnida > Uropygi > Thelyphonidae > Typopeltis > Typopeltis vanoorti. Next base: position 121,283,236 of record NC_143560.1, read on the forward strand.
TTTGGCGTTTTCCCTTGCTCCACTGTCGTAAATTTTCTACACAGGACTTACACACTTTATTTGGAGCCCATGACTTATCCTGATCTGCAATTTTTACTTCAAAGTATGCAAAGTACACTTTCTTAACGAAATCAGTGATATTTGTCCTTTGACTGGGAACAGTAAAGCTGCCACAAATGTAGCAGAAGGAATCTACACTATTGACACAATTTCGAGTAGTATACATGATGTATTTTCTTCACTGCCGACTAACATGCAATTAACAAGACAAAAAAAAACCAGAGACTTTATTGAAACGTTATAAGCGCTCATCATACTTTCACGATCGATTAACGATTGACTGATTTCGATCGTTCTTTGTCCGCTATGACGCATGTAGCAATCATTTGTTTTAGGCAGTTGTCATCGCCTACTTTTCATCACCTAAATGTATTAGGTCGGTTATCGGCCTCTCTCGCATTCAAAGCGCCAAATACGTGCCGTTGCAGGTTCTTACGCATTTATTCGTTTACTAACAAGCGAGAGCGGTGAGCGCTCCGATTCTGATCTGCGCACCGCTTTGAATAATAGGCTATATCTTCGGGAATTTTTCGAATATCTTGATAAAAAGTTAGGAACAAATTTTTAAAAGTACATACTTTAAGAAAATATTAAAAAATCGATTTTTTTGATCCTCTAAATAGTACTGCCTCCTTAAAACTATCAAAAACTTACAAATTAGCAAAAAGAAAATGCCATAGAGGAAAAACCTGACGTGATAGAGAAAAATGGGTTTGATATTTGAAATCAGCGCACCCAAATTAGTAAAAAACAAGTGTCAGATCATAATCAGCAGAAAAAAAATTTTTTTTTTTTTTTTTTGGCCAGTGTAATTTATAAACTCACGCTCTCGTGAATTTCAGTTTTGAATTTAGTTGATACAGAATAATATATCACACTTACTAACAGAGAGCATGACATGAACGATGTTTATACTTATCCGTACTGTAACGGAGACATCCAACATACTGATGGATCGTTTGAGCGATTCCTCAAGTTGCCATGCAAGCCAAATATAACAAACAAATAAACTTTGAGGTACTGACCGATAAGTTATCATGAGGAACCGTTTCATTACAATATTTTGAAATTCAAATGCACTTTATTTCAGATTCTCGTAAAAGTCATTCGGAGCGCAGTATTAGCAGGATAAGGGGTGAGTTCCATGTTCACAGTTCATTATGAGCTGCGAGCATAGAGGAATTTTCCTCTTTTGACTGTTGTGATAGGCAGGAGGAAACACCCCCGTTGATTGAAAAAAAAATTTTTTTTTTTTCGTCCACGATCAGCTAACAGCATCATTAAAAAAACTAATAAAGTTCCTCTGGTCAGACGGGGTTTGGAAAGAGGCAAGCAATTCGTGGTAAAAATTGCTCACTCCACAGCCCCAACTTGTAAATTAGTTTTTCCATAGGTAATTTTAATGTGAAATACATTTAACTTTGCGGAGGTCGCGGCTGATCTGACAGATATAAACAAATTGTTCAATATAAATATTCTCACACATATCCAGTTATAGCTTGGAGGCCATGACTAGCTGCGCATGCATATATTACGAGTGATATTCCACACTGTTTATGCGGTCAGTTTTGGTTTAACACGTGTTATGAAAAGGTTTGTGATATTTGATAGTAAATTGTATCTGAGAGATACCACGAACTCCGATGTCAGTATAGTATTGGTTTAGTTTTTTTTTTCTTCTTTGTTCAATAATTTCTACATTGAATGTCAAAATATTGTAACCACCGTCCTAATAGTTCGTAGGACTGTTGCTGTCAGAACTGTTGTTACGCTACGTAGCATAACTGTATACAACTAGATGATTGAATGTTGCAGATATACGTCGTCAGGATTGCTTTCTGTAACTACAAGCAGTGGTGGGCTATAAGGGGCCCGCGCGAGCCCTTTGTTACATTTTTTTTCAAATTTGCGAGCCCCCTTGTTCTTCTTGTTTAATAATCGTGTAGAAAATACCACCGTGAATGTATACATGCTACTTTAAATTGATATGGATTTTACATCGAACGATAAATATAAGGGCTTTTTAAACCGACTTCTCAATTTGGAATTTTTAAAAGATCTAGCATTAATGATTGATATCCTACAGGAATGATCATATCTGTCAGAAGCTCTACAAAGTCGCAATATAAGTATTATATGGGCTAAGTTAGGCTTTTTTTTTTTTTTTTTTTCTCGACGATGCGAGCCCTATGTTAAAATTTCCAAAACTGGCTACAAGTGGTCTGAGTGAACGATTCAAATATGGCGAATTCGGTGATCATGGTAACACCTGGAAGTCGCCAGAATTTGGAAGCGACATTCATAAGAAATGACAACTTTTTTTTTCGACCCAATGGTGTATCTGAGATGCTAAGATGTTGAGTGCCTTGTACGAGTACCTTGACTGGAACACCTTCGGAGGTCCATACAGTGATACGTTGGTCTGGGAAACACCCCTATTTGTCCCCATTAAATTTCCGTAGTCAGCCTTTTTTCAGTCTACATTTTTCATCTACGGGCTTCTACGAGGCGGAAAAACCAACTGCTCTTCAGAACAGTATCCTTCCGCTCTTGGAACAGCTTAACTAAAGTACTCCGTGAGCAGCATACAATACTGTTCCCTGGTTACTGTCTTTTTTGAAGTCCTCACATCACGTCACTTATTTGTGTTGATCACAAACTTCGAATGAATAGTACATCACACACCTTCAGTATATCATGTATATTGGCTTCCGCCGTAAAACAAGAGCAACCTGGTGGGTGGAATGGCCTTTTGTGAAATGTCGGACGTGGTCATAATATTTTGAATGGATTATGTAAATAGCCTATGACTAAATAAGATAGTAGTTAGAAAAGAAGGATACACACACACACACACACACACACACACACACACACACACACACGAAGATAGTTTTTGGTGTAAAATTAGGTGTAAGAGTATTTCCATCGTCATTCTTCATCGCTATGAATCACGTTATGAAGGAAGTAGCATTAAAGCTGAAATCAAAAATCGGACACATAACGCTGAGCTCTATTCAGGACTAACTAATGTGAACAACTGTTGTAATAAACTTGGGCTGAAAATCAGCAATTAAAAGACAAAAACTATGAAAACAGACAGGACGGAAAAGGTGCATTGCATTTTCAATAGGAAAAGTAAAATATTTCAACCAAAGAGGCACAGTTCTTTGTGAAGATGGCACATAAAATAGGGAAATAGATAACAGAATAAGCAAAGCTGGCATGGTGGAGAGTTAGTTGTATAAATTCATACAGAAGGGGGGGGGGGGGATTTAGCCAAAACATTATGTTTTGTCTCAATTTTAGAAAATTTTAGATAATTAAAGGGATGAATAAATACCCATAAATGACATAATATATTTTTTAATAAATCATAAAACAATTTATCTAAATTGCACATTATAGTATCGAGTATTAATATAAGTAATCTAAAAGCAAGAGCTAGTCCATGTTAAAGTACGCATAAAATTAACATGTGCTAGTACAGTATATAGAAAAAATCTGCACTATATAAAGTTACTTTGATTTTGGAAGAAATAGAACAGTAGTTAAACATTACTCTAAACGTTACACCTAAGACTTGAACGCAACCAATTTACTCGATATCATTACTTTTAAGTAATGATTTCGAGTAAAATTCTAATACTACGAACATTTTTTTTTTTTAATTTTGAACAGATGTTCCTCACATTTCTGTAGAAAAATAAATATTCCTTGATTAGATGCTTGTATTTTTTTATTTTTTATTTTTTTTGGGGGGGGGGGGGTTTCATTTCTTATTGGTAAAAAGTAGGATATTGAATAATTTTGGCGATAAGTTTGTACTGCTTTATGTGATTTGGGAACTGTATATTTTATGCAATTGTGTCTACTAAACAAAACATCACATTGAATATCTACGTATTCACATTGATTTTTATGAACAACACTAGCCTATAAAATTAGACTAGTGTTATTCATAACAACACTAGGCGTTTAAACATTTGATGTAATAGGCTCAGTATGGTGTATTATTGCACATCACAATATCCTTATATTTGTTTTTAGTCAACATATGAATTATTTAATTATTTTTGAGTCGAAACTAGAGATCCTATACTGTAGTATGCTTTGAACAGATGGGACTGCAATTTTGAATTTGCTCCACAATTCAAATCATGGAAAAATAATTGTACGGAGAAGATAGTTTTACATATTACATTTCGCAAGCTAAAAAAAAATCATTTGGTTTTTGAGACATTTCGACTAAATTTGAGTGGAACCATTTTACTTTTAAGAGATTAGCATGTACCATGGTTTACATTTCTTCGGCCGTGTCCGAAGAGTGACGGTATCATCAACGAATGCGTTGGTTCAGTATTTAGTTTTTAGATCCCTCCTTGGTATCTCTACTTTGATGTGGTAAGGAGGCCTAAGCAGGTTAAGAGATAGGCGCCAGACAAAGAGAGATGCCTGGAGAGCCCTCCAGATTGTGGGTTTTATATGAGTAAAGCAACTAAATATTAATATAGCTGTGATAGAAAAAAAAAATAAAGGGAACAAAAGATATAAATGGTTATATTATGTTACATAATTTAAGTAGACCAGCATATCAGAGCTTCAAGTGATGGCCCTTTTAACTGATAATAAATGAAAAAAATTGAATAAAAAATACACTTATGTAAATGATCGAATTATTCCATTTCGACTAAAAGCTACTTACATATCATAGGTGTATATGCCTTTGAAGAGGGTAGAAAAGAGGATCTGGGCAGTTTCATGCGAAACTACAAAAATTTAAATGTAATAAAATTCTATATATTAAATAGCAGGAGATCTTAATGCTCAAGTTAGGAATAATCCAATCCCCAAATGTTTTAGGTAAATATGGAGAAATTTGCATAAATAATAATGGTCAAGCACCATTAGATTTCTGCATTTGCACTCATTTTAAAATAACTAATACTTTTTATATCGAAAAAAACAATATAAATAAATACTTGGAACGGTAGAGGAACAAAATCTATATAGATCTATATAAATTAATATATAATCAATGAATTACTAAAATTACTAAATGACATTTAGTAATTCAATTTCATGGAACTAGCTCCATGAGTGAGAGATGTACATGTTCACAGAGGAATGAAGTTTTTTTAGATTATTTAGTGGTCTCTAAAATAGAAATAATAGCAAAATAGAGAAAGGAAGTAAATAAGAAAAGGAAAAAAAAAATGGAAGAAGTATACAAAGTACAGTATATCTATTACAAGAAGAAAGCTTAGAACACCATATTAATCACCTTTATTGAGGTGATTAACAGAAACGAAAATTAGGATATTTTGACATGCTGTTACAAAGCTGATTTATTGAGTTTTCGTGAATTAATTGGTGTATCTTTAGTGGATATATTATCATAGTGCATTTAATAACATGATTGTATAAATACTGTTAGTTTTAAACAGACTGAAGCATTGTGCCAAAAAAACTCGCCACTACAAGTCAATGTCAAAACCACAAGTTAACGTAGTTACCGGTGAAGAGAACTTTTGCCCCGCTGAGCAGAAGCATTGCGAAAGTGATGCTCATAATATAAGGGAGGGTAATTTGACATAAAAATCCCGATTAAATATAACTTTCTACATCTTTCTCTCATACAGATATTTTTATTAAGAATGGTAAGCACCTTTTGTCTACTTGTATATGCGATATAACTTCTGTATTACTTCAACCTTGGTATCTCTCCCGGGTCTGGTTCCCACTGAGGAGACCTCAATAAAGGTCGAAACCGGTAGTGGCCCTTCATGGTAGCATCATGGCGGTGGCCCTTCCCATTATGCATTGCATTATGGGATACATACTAAGGCAAGTGATATGAAGTCATCAGCCTCTATATACAAGTAGCTCAGACGTGAATATATTTCAAGCGCAAAATTTTGTTTTGCTTACTGCATATAAAAGTTCTTGGTATCTGTAACACACACACACTAGAAAATCGACCAGAGAATTGGAAAAAGTAAAAAAATTATCAGAACAAGAAAAGGCAGGAAAGCACTGAAGTTGGTAAGGATAATAATAAAGTAAATAATAAAAGTAAGGTAATAATAGTAAAGGGTGAAAAAAGAAGTAATATGGTACGGTGATTCAATCATGAAATTTGCGACTGCCGACGGAGTCACTATTTACAGCTTCCTGAGCGCGAAAATAGAATGAAACAAATGTAACAGAAAAGAAAAACAGACGGTAGTTCTCATTGGAACTAATGACTCTTTCTAACTAATGAACTTTCTCGTTGAAACATAAAATACACCGACTCATAGTCTGAGGTGCTTCACCGTGAAGGTCCTTCACCGGAAACAATTCAAAACAGGGACGGACTGAATATCAGCACACATGCTAAAGGAATGTTCAACCGAACTGTCTGGGTCATTGACTTGTTTGTGTAACTTGAGTCTCAGCTCAGGAAAGATACCACAGGAATGGACAGAAAGTATGATAGTTCAGTTGTACAAGTGTGGTACAAAAACCGACGTGTCTAACTATCGGCCTATCAGTATCTCCTGAGTGATGATGAAGATTTCAGAATGATTTTAGATTAAAAAGAAATGGCGGCGCATACAAAAAATGGGTTGACAAACAAGCTATACTTTGCAAAGAACATCATGGTTTACTAAAGGGAGGTCATGTTTTAGAAATTTGCTCATATTATATTATACTAAAGGGAGGTCATGTTTTAGAAATTTGCTCATATTATATTATATATAACAATTTTATGGCTGAGTTGGATAAAGGGAATGGATACACTATGATACCGATTGGGTTTGCTAAGGCATATTTGATAGGATACCACATGAAAGGCTGTTGCATAAGCAGCAGAATATGGAATTGGAATATAAGCTTTTGCTTGGATAAGTGGTTGGTTGATGGACGGTATCATTAAGTGGTATACGGTGGCTGTACATCTGTCAGATTTAAGGTGTCGAGTGTGGTGTACCGTAGGGATCAGATCTTGGACCATGGTTGCTAACGTAATGCATTAACGATAGTGAGAAGGATAGGGCAGAAGATGGTCTGTTTGCTGATGATGCAAAGATGGGCAGGGCAATCAGAGATGCTACTGATATCAAGCACTTTCGGAATTATTTCAATAAGCTGAAAATGTTGATAAATGATAATAGGTTTCAGTTCGATGTTAGGAGGTGTAAAGTTATGCACTTTGACATAATGAAAATTCCAACGGTATATTATATTTGCGAGGTTCTGCTACAAGAAACTGATGAGGCGAGAGATCTTGGAATTTTAGTAGATAGGAATTTAAGTTCAAAAGTCACATAGGAACTCAGAGGATAACTACGATGCTGAAACGAACATTGACATGTAAAGATAAGGAAGTCGTTTTGCCTCTTTACAAGGCCTTGATTAGACAGCATCTAGACTACAGTGCACAGATTTTGTCTCTTCTTCATCCGAGGAGATGAAGCTGTGAAAAGGGTGCAAAGAAGAGTTAAAAAGATTATATCGAGATTATGTAATGCAGATTGTGATACGATTGAGAGTAGGTGGTCTGCAAACACGTAAACGGGAGAAAGTGGGGTGATATGAGAAAAATTCATAAACTTCTGAGTTAAGATATCGTCCGATGGTGGGGAGAAAACACGGGGCCATCCATGGAAGTTTGATGGCGGTTAAGAACGATTTTTCTCTCAGAGAGTAGTGAATGAGTGAAACAGTTTTCCTGTTGAAGTGGTGACTGCATCTAGTGTGAATGATTTCAAGAGAATGTATGATAGCTGGTATGGGTGATGTATATCTTCCCTCGACGAGTCCTTGACTTCAGGGAGGTATCAGATAATATACAGAAGAATGGAACAGCTTAATAAAGCATTCTCTGAAGTATTTAGAAAGAATAATAAAATATTAAAAAGAAAAACATTTTGGAACACCGATATAGAAACTGCGTCCGCTCGGTTAGCCTAGTGGCTTTGCGCTTCGCAACCATATGCCTAGGGAAGGAGTGTCCTAGGTTCGATTCCCGTCGACGACGTGAGGAGCTTAAGGGTCTTCCTCAGCCATAGCGAAGATAGCCAGTCTTGGGCGTGGACAGCAGGGTTTTTTCCGCCAGTTTATCTGGGGGTTTTCATCCTGCAAGCAGGCAAACCGGCCCTGTGAACACACAGGGATACAGTCAGGAATACTTAGAGGCATAGGGCTGACCATCTTATCCTCGCATTTCGGTTACGAAATCCAAATATGCTTGGAAGGTTGTGGGTCTTAATGGCCTGTTAAAGCCACTGGGATAGAATATAGAAACTACAATAAAAGAAAAACAAATGGCATACAAATCATTCCTTCAAAAACAAAGGAAACAGAAGAAATATAGCTAAACAATAGTACAGAAAGCTCACCAAGAAGTGGTGAGCTTTTTTTTTTTTAGATAAGACATATCCTACAAAAAGTTTTGAGTAAAAGATACAGCAGAAACCAACATACAAGAGAAACAAGAATTTATGGTATGATCCAAATTTATTCACAAACAATAACAATGAAGAAATCGGTATTGACATAAAACCAATTAGACTTCAAGAAATAAAAGGTATCGAAAAATAGAAAATGATCTGGATTAAATGGCATAAATCTAGAACTTCGGAAATAGGGCAGAGAATATTCACATCGAAGATACTTAAGATTATTAAATAATTGTGGCAGGAAATGTGAAGTTCCATCAGATTAGTCAAAAGCAGAGGTTATATCTATATTTAAGTAAAGAGACAGGTGGCTGGAAATTGCAGAGGAATACGTTTATTAAATGCCGGTTACAAGATATATAGTCAAATTTGAATAAAACACTTAGAAATATTGCAAACTGTTCATTCTTATTAAAACAAAATGGTTTCGGACATGCAAGATCAAGTACAGATAATATCTGTTTTCAAACAAAGTATTAATAAAAGACGATAATTTAATTTGAAGGCTCATTTGGCTTTACAGATTATGAGAAAGCTTTTGATAAAAACAGAAAACTTATGCAGTATAATTAAAAAACAAGGATATATATTATATTATTCAATACAAGTTATACAAAGTTGATATAAAGACAGAAATGGTTACAATTAAGTAATAAATTAACAGAAGAGATTTTAAATTGATCAAAGTGTAAAGACGGGTGATGTGTACACACACACACTGAATAGAGTTGGAGACAAACTACACTCGTCTTTACGCTACTAATTAAACAATGTATCGCAGAAGAACTGTTATCAATACAACGTGGTATGCAGATGATCAGATTATATTACTAAACAGTGAAGGTGACTTTCAAAAATCTATTTATGAAAATAAGCCAACAATACAATTTAAAGATCTCAAAAAAGAAAACCAAAGTCGGTGTTTAGGGGTAGAAATCGTATTACATCAAAAATAGTCATAGAAGATAAAACAATAAAACTGTTACCTGTTCTATGATTTCTGTAGCATAATAACATATCTAAAAGACAAGATATAAATAAAAAAATAAATTTCAGAAAATGTGGAACAATTAAAAGAGGTACAAAAAACAAAACGAGAAAACCCAACTTAAATTCTACAAAGTAACCCATTTCCACTCTTTCATATGGTACAGAAACGTGGACTGTTAAAAGGAAAGATGGAAGTAAAAGACATGCAGCAGAGAGATTTTTAACAATTAAAGGATGCACAAAATTAGACCACATAAAATTACGACATTAGAAATCAGCATTGGCACTTTTAACTTAAATAAAAAGATCAATGAATATCAGTTACCAAAGAAAGTTGATATAGACCAAAGAGAGGGGGGGCGGAAGAAAGACCAGCGAAACCGAAAACAGGTAAATACCTGATCCTTGATGAGAAGCAGTTTTAGTTCATAGAAGTCACGGATATACATACTAAATAAAATTGGTTCTAGGACAGATCCTTGTGGTATACTATATCTAAGGTTTGAATACGACTATGGCTGTTGTTTATTTTTGTAGTTCGAGATCTAACATTTAAATAATGTCAGAATACCTCGTATTAGAAATAAATATGAACTCGGTATTGTTTAGCATAAGGTGTGAGCAGCGCTAATCTGAAGTATTATGGTCACTTAAAACGAATGAAAGAGAAAAGGCCAGCTAAACATTTTGATGGTAGAAAAAATATGTACAAGAAGACCTACTGGATGGATACAATTAACACTGCCTAAGAGGACGGAAAATGTATCGTTTCGTATGGATGACGTGAAAAATAACATTGTGGAAATAATATAAACCTAAGATTTTGCACCATCATCCTATCCAGTACATCTATTGGGGGTACATATCAGGAAAATCATGACAACGATTATTATTACGAGACCCAGGAACCTGTTTTGGGGGTAACTATGCATCACTAACACCATGTCATACCGTCTGAATTCATTCACGCTACCTGCACTCACCACGGCCAAAGACAATCCATTCCAATCACGAACTGCTGCATGAGAGAAAAAATCTAGCTCTTACCCCTCTTTTGACTATGCATTCTCAACTTCCATGGATGCCCTCTCTCCTCTCATCAGCAAAGTGGTAATCTCACACAAGGCAAAAATCTTCCACCACCTCAAGACATTTACAAAACATCCATACTCGCAGTTGGAGAACAGAAGCGCCATTCATCCGGTCAACCAGGCCAGTTGTTGAATGTTTTGCCTAATTTCTATCTTATTCCATATAAATTTATTCAATACCATACCTGCTTTACTTTTTCTATTATTCTTTCCGTATTTAATTTGCAATCTTCATTAAAAATTGCATCTAAAATTCGTTACAAAAGTTATTCGATTCAGTTAAATCATTTTAAGATTTGTACTTATTTTTACTTATATTATTTTAAGATTTATTTAGGCATATAACATTATCTACATAAAAAGCCAAGATGAATGTTTAAAATTTTTGATATGAGTTTAAATTGCACTTTCTTTTATTATGTGATCCATACATAATATTTGATAGTATTCAAAAGAGGCAATTCAGTTACTCAATCTCTCCGAGACTTACTGCAACCACTCTCTCTCTCTCTCAAGCGGTCGGTCTGCTTGTTTTGTTTCCTTACATGCTCCCATCTTGCATTTTAAGGCAGATGCTCAACATCCGTTCAGAACCTAGCCAAACCCACCCAACTAACTTCTCTTCAACTTTCATCGCAGTGTTCCTCAGGAGAGCCTCCATAGAGGTATAGACGAAGCCCTTTGGGCAACGAGAAACCCTTGTGTCATATCTCCATAGTAATCAGTTGCAACCCTCTAAATAAGAGTGGTGGCCACATGATTAGGATTAGTTCCTTAGGAACTGCAACTCTAGCTATTCAAAACATATATCAACTGCTTCGTTATCGCCTATCTACACACGGCATTCATGGAGTACAGGTTCAGCCTCTCGTGAGTGATATCCCGCCTCCCTCACCTCGAATAATAAAAAAAAAAAGTTGTTCAAAAGCATGAGGCAGATAGTATGAAATTAGTATTTCATAAATATTCAGAGTGTAAAGCGGTTTCTAAAGAACAAATCAGCAGTCATCCTCCTCCCCTCTCTCTCTCTGGCAATCTCACCAGCCAAAATCTGGAAACGTATAGCACATTTCCAAGGTTAGACCAGCGGTCGCCAAAGTGGTCGATATAACATTGTTAGGGGTCGATTCGGGCTCAGGGGTCGATAAGACATCATTGCATGGGTAATATTTAATTCGGTTAACTTGGATTACCTCCATCCTGAATGACAACGCAATTAAGAGCGAATCGTGGGAACAGTGACATGAATAGGACCTGTAAGATAGAGCAAGATCATGAAAATAGTTACAGAGACCAATCAAGTAGGCCAAAATGACGTATTTTCCAATAAACGGATGTCGGTGGTTCCCACCCGGCCGGCGCGGCAGGAGCGAGATTGCAATACGTGCGCGGTTGCTTATTTACTTATACTTACATGTATTCGAACCCAGTCTCATTTTTCCGCATCAACATACAAATGAGCGTTAATGTTCTAAAATTCATCAACATACATATTAGGTAATATTAAAATTATGTAATAGTAAAATAGAGGGGGATCGATAAAAAGTCAATAAACTCTTGAAGGGGTCGACGGTCAAAGAAGTTTGGCGACCCCTGGGTTAGACAATCAAGAAGAGTACTGTCCTAGAAAACAAGGTGATTGTTATTGCAGGCCAGCAATTCCAGTGTTTCAGGAATGGGGGGGGGGGGTGATAAGATCAATGTGGTACGGCAATTCTGTACGATCTTAATGCTAATGAAAAGCCCTAGCGATACGAAAGGTGCATAGTGTGACAAATAAACCCACCCTGATGAGGGAACAAGTGAAGCACTTAAGTAATTTACAGTCGTTTTCACAGTAAAATCAGGTGCAACACCGGTATAAGTTGATTTAGTTTGTTATCATGAAACCGAGTTGGCTAAATCCATGAACATGTCTTTTTTTGTGCAAGAACTGCTACTTCACAGCTAGCTCATCTTCAGCTGAAAATCTTCTATAAATGCGCCTTGCAACTTAAATAGAATTTGAACATAAGTCTAATCAACCAAAAAGGATGGGAAAGACTTATGCTCAAATCCTATTTAGGTGCATTCAGGAAGCATACTTCATGACATGAGAAGTATACTAGGGGATCGTCCATAGGCGTACCTTGCTCTCACATTTGGTGTACTAGTGCACAGATTGATTCCTTTACTGCTCGATGCTATCCAGAGGGCAATCAGGTTAATTAATGTTCCCTCCCTCTCTCACAGATCACTTCAATCCCTCTCGCAGTCGTTCAGTTTCCAAATTATACTTGTTCTACAGATACTTTGAAAGATAGCCTTACTGAACCAGCTAATACCATGCGTCCACTCTCCTCCAAAAACCATAAGAACAAGAAGGCTGCTGCTAACCAACAACCATTTAGTCCAGCTCCAATCTTTACCGAACAAACTTCTTTGCCTACTATTTCATTCCATCTACTTCTGCTCTTTGGAACAGTCTCTCTTTCTCTCTCTCTCTCTCTCACTCTGACTTCCCCAAAGAATACAACCTTCAAATGGTCAAAAGATGTCAACAGATTCGTCCTTTCTTCTTATCCGCTTGCCCAAACACGGCAATGCGACCTTGCATATGTGGGTCATATTATATATATGACCAGGGAGATTCTATAATGTGTCAGCACACCGACCTAAAATTGAAAACTGCTTCACATCCAAAATTCAACAGATTCTTTTTTACATTTTAAAAGGAGTGCACTACCTTGATAAACTAACGATGTTTTTAATTCAGTTATATAGTAAATATAGATCGGGAAAAAAAACTTGTAAATGAAGAGCAAGAAGACACCATCGTTGACATCAGAAGGCATTTGAAAAACCTTAATGTGTGTGCAAATAAAAATGCCAATGCTCTGAAACTTTCTTTCCCCGATCAAACCACAAACAGAAGCATAACGCACAGTCGATAAATAATGCAGTTAGCACCTACAATTTCGAAGGAATACAAACAGGCGATTTCTGCACCCTCGAGAAGAAGCAGAATTAGCTGCAGTACAATAATATCTACGTACTAAGATTTCGACACTGTCTCGATTCGAAAATTAATCGAATAGTGAAAAAATCGAAGTGCGCTTTCGCCCTTCTTGGCTAAAAATAACGTTCATTTGCAATCTCCTAACACAACTGAATTATAACCAGTTCAGGGGGGGGGGGGAATATATATACCTGATATTACTGAAAACTACATGAAGTTTATGCTGATGAATCTTAAGCTTCATAGAAAATATCAACATACAGAGACTCAAGTGAAATACTTCCTACTGCGCTTCACTCACTAACTTCAGTGTTGGACAATAGCTGTACTGAAATGCATTCATACATGAAGAATTTTAGGCGCCTTTTCAATCAAAGATCAGTTCATTTCTCTTTCCAAGACTGGCTAAGTTTTTCCTTACCAACAAACAGGTCGGAGAACACACTTCATTATATACAATCACGTCTGTACGAACTCAGAAATGAGTAAACTACGATTACTTCTGTCTTACTGACAGAAGTAATCCTTCTGGACCTACCCTCAAGTAACAGCATTTCTCTACGATTTATGACCAAGCCCACCCAAAACAACAGAAAATGTTACAGCTTACCTGAGCTGATTTAAAATAAAATTTCCCAGCTGCTCAATCATGCAAATATATATATATATATATATATATGTTTAGCTTAAAACTATTGCTTAAGTCTGGTCTGGATCTTGTGATCCAGATGTAAGGTGGCTGGTAAGTTCGTACAGACGTAAGTGTATATAATGAAATGTATTCTCCAGAGTAGACTTGGGAAATAATGAGCAGCACGATTATAGTGATCCCTTAATTAGTCGAAATTGTCTTCTGATGATTTCGGTTGACAACACATGCGACCCAGCCAGAAAAAAAAGAACATGTCCTTATAAATCTTAAATTATTTTGTCGCACTCTAATCAGCTTACCAACTCTAGAAGGTTTCCGTTGGCACAATGAAAATAAAGCAAACTACCTTACCCGACGTCAATGCATGAATAGAAGAATTTGCAATGAATTCTTCCGTCCACTGCATTGAATATCCAATAAATGCAGTTCAATACAGCTGATCATCTAAACTTTGATGTTCAACTGCATTGAATATCTACATAAATGCTGACGATAAATAAACAAGCTATTAAGACACACTGGAATGTGCCAAAGGAAAACGTAAAACAGGAGGAATGAATAGGTCTGAAGAAAGAGAACTGAATTTTAGTTTAGTTCCCCATTCCTACCAGATCTATTCACACACATTATCTGCAAAACCCGCCCTTAATCTCGTCCTCAGAGTTTCCATCACATAATGAACACTAGTGATCGTCAAACTCCTTCAGTACGGTTCCTGAGAATCTCACGAACAAAAAAGAATACTTAAGTTAAAAAAATATTCTCTCCCTCCACTCAAAAGCATAAAATAAAAGAATTAAAAAATTACTATTTAGAGTATATAATATACTCTAAATATAATATAAATATATAATTTTGTATAAATATAATTTTTTTACAAAATTACTATTTTGTAAAAAATAGTAATTAAAAAATTACTATTTTATACAAAATATTGTATAAAAGATCTGTGATAACATGAGTAGCAACAGCACTGGATTGTCAGAACAAAGCTTCAGCTCAGCTTAAGTAATAATGTGGTAAAAAAAAAAAAATTTTTTTTAAATTTTACCAACAGCGCCCTATTACCGTCCTTGGGGTTCTCGGTCTACTAGGGTTATAATAATAATCCGCGGTGCACACAAGCCGTTAAGGCCCACCACCTGCCCAGAATAGTTTTCGTAATCATAATTCTGGGATAAGGTAGTTAGTTTCATGTCTAAATACATATCCTTGTGGGTAAACTGCATTTACTTGGTTGCAGAATGAAACCCGCGTTCAGAGGATGCGGTTATTTTGGAATCATAGTCGAAGCATCTAAAGCTATGGACTCACCTCCGAGACTGGTTAACTCACCTTCAAATGAAAAGCCATGATGAAGGTTTTTCGCATCCTGGACGGGATTCGAACTAAGATCTTTCCAACTAAAGTTCTTCGGTGAAACTGACTGAGCAATGGAAGCTCTGTGCTATGGTTATACTGCGCAACTACATTGTGCAATCTGCGAGTCGCAATGGAATCTGATTGCGGGCTTGGAGCACTGCAATCAGTAGATAATTTTTATACCAGTGCTGTGCACGATCTTACAATGACGAAAACATATAGAATAACCAGAAAGAAAGAAAGAAAGAAATACGCCACAAGCAAAAGGGCATTCAATATTTACTACCAAAGAACGGAAAAGAAATAGAATGGGATTGCGCCTGAATCTGGTAATTTAATGGGATTGCATCTTGGAGTTGCATCTGATTCGTTCGAATCAGATGCAACTCCAAGTGGAGAGGAAAAATTCAAACGAAGTGAAAATAATGGAATAGATGGTATGTATCTATCTTTTACAAATCGTGATAAACAAGTTCCGGTTCAAAAAAAAAAAAAAATTCTCTGGCAATAAGCGAACCCTTCAATATGACAGATTTTTTTAATTTTAATTTTTTTGTTATGCAGTGGAATAAAAAATAATACACACACACACACAATGGCGGGAGGGCACTACAAAAACAGGATAATATGAAGGAACCGATAACAAAAAATGAATTTATGTATATCGTTAAAGTTCTGACTTATCTTCCCCCAACACACCTCCAAAGGGGAGTTCGTTTGCCCAATTATTTTCTCGTATTGATTTTTAAAAAATATCACTAACATACTGTTTTTATGTAAGTTTATATTTAGCATAGAGAATTAAAACTTTTCTCCTCCCAAAACAGTTGCTGGTGTCAACGCCCTCCGCTACGATGCGAACTAACGTGGGTTGTAACGTGTAATGAGGAAAGGGGGGGAGGAGGAGGTTATGAAACTATACTTCAATAATATTACCTCGTGCATTCATTAGTATTTAATCTTCTTATTGAAAAGACGCTAAAATAGCAATCTTAACAGAGTGAGCAGACCGAAGACATTGAACTATTGATGTTAACAACGCACACTCGTTCTCTCGCCAAGCGAAATGTTGGAAGGATGGGGCGCCTTACGGTACAGTGAAACAATCGCATGCCCTAGAGACGGTAAGAACTACACAATTTCTTCCTTCTTTCAGTTCAGTTATAACACTTGCAAGTGAAAAAAAAAAATTAAAAAAAAACAATTACCTCGACATTGCTGTGTGCTGCACCTTCCATGCTGTCAGTCACACTCAAAGGAGGGATGTAAGAGTCGACGTGATTGGCGAATATCAACACAGATTAAAAAAAATATATATATAAACTGTGCGACTTGCACGACGGCGGGCGCCACACTAATGGAACAGTGGCCGAAGGTCCACTGACGGACCAATAATAGCAAACGCGGAATTTTATTAGTTCTTATTCAAAAAATCCTTAAGAAAAATATCAAATAAACGGTACTGCAAGACAGCTAAATGCTGAAAAGTGATGATGGGTAAAAAAAAAAAAGAAAGAGAAAATTAGAATCAAAACGAAACAGACGATTAACTAAGACTTTCTACTATAACTACACTGCACCAAATAAACGCTGCAGTCCAGAACGCCTTATACTGTGATACGATTCTATTAATTCAATTGTGACGTTAATGAGAAGATTACGACTGTGACCGTTTCACCAAGATTTCGCTTCATTATTCCTTATGTCGGATACAATGAACAGTCAAAGATTTTGTTTAAAAAAAAAAAAATACGAAAATGCACATTGTAAGGAGTTCTCTCGAAATAGGCTAATTCTTACTGGTCTCGCACAAACAAGTTTATAATTTAGATAACTGCAACTTAGAATTTGATCAAAATCGATTCATTTACCGGAGTTAAATTCTTAGCGTAACAAAGCAAATGCACACTCATCCAGCAAAATACATGTGTGGCCCCTAGAAAAACCAGTGTCTCTGTCAGCTCTACTGTTCCAATAGTCCCTCCTGCAGTGCGATTCGATCCGTTTTTGCTTTAATTTTATTTTACAAACTGTTTCAGCTTCGCCGCATGGCATAGATGACAATATCACAGCGTATTTTCCTACCTGCAATAAAAACTTCCAATCAGTGTTAAATTAATAAATACTATTCATTTTGAAATTAGCACAGTGTCGAGCCTATTTTGGGATGACCTAAGGTGATCATGTTTTAGATATTAAAATAGGAAAGAACTATAGAATTTCTTCCTTCTTTCGCTTCAGTTTTTAGCTGTTACTCTTTGGGCCAATTTGATCCATCACAATATAATTTTACTGGGGATGCCTTTCTGTACCTCATATTTAATATTAATAAAAAACAATTTACAATGAAATAAAAATAAACAAAGAATACCTTAACAGAAAATTACTTAACACAAAAAAGTATACTACATAAACCGTAACAATACCTAATACAAATAATAAATACAACATTTAATTTTTTTAAAAGTATCTAAAAGCTGACACAGTTCCAAACACGTTAATAGCAGTCTGTTGTATACAAATGAATTATTAGCGAGTACTTGGACGACTGCTCTTGACCCCTTGCTTTAGCAAGAACTATTATAAATTATTTCATAATACCTGTCTTATTTTCTTAAGACTTATCTTTCCTGTGTTGATGTAAGTAATCTCTCGAAAGTATATTATCTTTCACTACCTTAATGGTGCATTATACTATGCCACAGAATTTATTCCTCCTCCGCTATTATAATTATACTTCAGGACGACAAATAGGTACCAACTGTCCCACCTTATTGGTTCATGCTTATACCAAGTATAGATGTGTGAACCAAAGAAAAGACATCTTTATCATGAACCTCCCTCCGATAATATACTAAGATGATATAATAATTATATTAACTATATTTTGTGAGTAGTTTAAGTATTCCACTTTAGCTTTGGAATCGAGACACTCTCCAAGATAAGCAACATTATTTGTTTGCTTGATTTCCTTAGAGTTACTCTGCTTTTCTGTTGAAATGAATAGCAGTTTAAGGCTTTGATTTTCTTGACATTTCCGATGACAGTAGGTAAAACTAAAGTGCACGCTGTTAACTGTTACAGCACCTATTAAATGGGATTAGATCACGGCCGGTGTCCATATGCAAAGTTTCCAAATGTTTTTAAATGCTATTGTGGTACTGTCTGCATATGAGACGCCAATCCACAAATTATTATGAAAATGTACATTTACTTAAATGACAAGGATGAACTCCCTGAAGGATATGGTTTTTTTTTTTTTTCATCCAATCTTTCGCGTTTATGATTTGATTATTCATTTGTATAAACTATTTTCTATTTGTCATGACAGAAGACGAACTGTCTCCGGAGGTTTCCACTAATGGCGAATAATTTACATAGCAGGAGATTATGATCTATGCCAAAAACTTGTTAACACCAACGAAATGGGCACTTCCGTGAATTATCTATGTTAACTATAATGGTGGTTTTAGTTAGTAACAGCACAGTATCTTTGCCGATAAGGAACTGTTGAAAAACGAACTGCGTCAAGTTTAAAAGATCTACTTAACAAACCCGTTAACTGTTTCATCAGTATCTGTTCTATAACCATTGAGAGAAGAGTAAAACCTGAGAAAATAATCCATAATTATTCCTATAATTTTTCTTGACTTTTTAATCAAAGGGCACCGGAAATTTTCCATGGCTTCCTCATCTTTTTTTTTTTTTATTTTATTTTTAACTAAAAAACATTTCTGGTCTTAGATCATATCTCATTCCCCCATTTAAACCATTAATTACACTCTGAATTTCCGTTGTTTTCGTAAATTCCAAGTACAAAAATGTTTTATAACGCTTGCAGAAGATTAACAGAGCCTTTTCAACTAACGTTATCACTTATTTATATTAATAAAATGTTTATTGAAATTCTCAAATGAAATTCTTAGACTCAAAAACACGAAAGTGTACTAATTTACTCCCCTAGTCCTCCTCCTCCTTTTGGTGATATGTACAGTACTATATCCCTTTTGGATATTACTTACAACACACACATATAGAATTCCTTTTCATTGTTCTAGTATCTGGTTTAACTTTCTTATTAGTTAATCGCTTATTATCCTTTTTCTAATCCGAGATTCAACAATGCTATATTTTTATATATAAGTTTTTCTCTCATTTTAGAGTTCGGTCAATTTCGAACCTCATCCATGGGTAATTTTTATATTTATTTTTATCATGAAACCTGTTAGGCAACTTGAATGTATTGCCATTAATCGCATATTTATATCCGACATTATTTCTCTTCTTTCTCTTCAGTATAGCAGGTGAGAGCCGTACTTTCTTCAAACATTTTATAAAGTTTTCTTCTATGTCTATCTAAAACGTGATGATGATTTAATAAAAAAATTCGCATTTTAATGATTATCATCATACATCTTGAGGATTTAAGTCTATCATGGTCTGTTCCGGTCTCAGAAACCATCTCCCTCTTCAATGGACGAGCTGGTCTCCTTTCTCCAGATGGTTCATGTTAAAGTATTTTCCATTCGGCAATCTTTTTGTTTGTATTCCTTTCACATGCTTCCAATTGTGTTAATGTTTCTTTACTTATCTGTTATAAATGGGTCTTGGTTTATTTCTTCATGTCTATTATGACCAAAATAGGGTATATTTTACTATACGTTTCATAAATTTCATTTCCGGTGCCATTAATCGTTGCTCATTTTGTTTGATTGTCCAAATTTCACTTCCACACAGTAGTGTTGGCACAGCTAGTTTATTACAAACTACCAGGCTAGTTTTCAGTAGAGAATTAATCAGAATTTTAGATATTTTCTAATTTTCATATTTATGTCCTCTTCGTCTTTATATGAAATCAAACACCCTAAATAAACAGAAAAATTAACTTGTTCCGAAATTTTGTTATTTGTTACTATTTTACTTCTAAATTAATCTTTAAAAGCCATTGTGACTATCATTCCGAAGTCTTCGGTTATTTCTTTTAAGTTTATAACAGCTTTCTGAAGTTTGTCTTCAGAATCAGTGATTATTATCTGTTCATTAGCAAAAATACCTGTCTAAATTTCCACTAGAGGATAGTTTTCATATCATAATGGTTTTCTATTCCTTTTTATTATTATTTCATTTAAGTATATATTCAAGTTGCAACAGGGAACATTCCAGCCTATTTGTTGTATTTTTAATACAACCGAAGAGTAGTCCGTTATATCTTTGACCAATACTGTGGTATTGATCGATGTACTGAACCGTCTCAAGGAAAATAAGATCGATACAGGATTCATAATCATTCTCTATTCTGGCATTTTTATCTATCGCTGATAAAAGCTCAAAGTTTCTCAAACCATTTCTCCATTTAATTATTTTTAAAACTGAAATAAATGAGGGCAGCAACTACAAGTTTCGCTATTTAGAACCAACAGCTTCTCCAAAAAGTAACAAAATATACTCTCAAGGAGTTGTTACGTAATACTTGGAAGTCTCTCATACGATCATGAGTATATCAGACCATTACTACGCTAGCAGCCTCAGTAACCCATACGGTAGTCCGTTACTCAGTAAATAACATTGAAATACTAATTGCTATTGTGTAGATGGTTTACTGGTAAACTATATAATATGTTTAGAGAATTTTTATATTACTGCATTCAGGGATCTCCGGAGCTTTTCTTGTTTGATTTGTCTAGTTTTTAGCTTACTGAAGAAGCTGTTTGTTCTAAATAGTGGAATATGCAGTACTTACTGGTTTTATCAAAATATACAAGTGGTTTTCCTTTAATTCTCATTTATTCACTATACAATCTGTCCTCATATTTCTCTTTCAAAATATTAACTGGACTCATAATTGAGGACGTTTCACTGTAAATATCAATATAAATAAATTAAACAATTGTGTCGCTCTCCGGAAACTACAATAGTCAACCTGTCTAAAAGTTACTATTAAACAAGTAGACACTGGACACCTACTACTCGAGAATAAGTCTAAATTCTATTCTAGTCACTTAGATGAGATACTAGTGAAAAGAAGCAAAACTATTTTTATGGCTGAGATATGGGAGAATGGCCGACTACATATGATAATAAGCCAAATTTCTTAAAATACAGGAATGTTTGTACTCAACATTGTGGGAAGGAAGAATGCTGTCTGCCAGCATTCAGGTGTTTTTGGAAAATTTCAGTGAAAGATTATATTAAAACTAGCATCAGAAAAAGGGTAAAATTTAAACATTTGGAAGTCTTTCTTTTGTCAATACACTGAAAACTGAATCTGAGAAGTCATTAAAGGCGAGCATATATAAATGTTTAGGTCCTTTGAAGACGAATCCACCCATCAGTGGCTTTAATAGACACTTAGGCACCAACGGCCTTACAAAGTAGCATTGGATTTCCCTAGCCATAATATCCCTATATCTCCAAGTATTCATGTCTGTAAATTGCGTGTGTTCTACTGGCTGGTTTGTCTGTTTTGAGGGACCAAAAAAATCCCCGAGTTTCCAGGAGAAAAAAAAAAAGACTACCTCCGTATGAAACTGGCTAACTCACCTTTCGTCAAACTCACGTCACTGACGGAAATCGAACCCAGGTCTTTCCGACCAAAGGGTTTCGTCGTCAATGCTGACTGCGCTACGGAGGCTTCCTTTGAAGAGGAATGGAAAACTAATATTAGGAAATGGAGCTGGGGGGGGGGATTCATTTCTTGGGCTATTCTGAAAAAAATACTCCTGAAAAAGAAACACTTCACTGAACTGATGAACTGAAGAAAAGAGAAAAAATTAAAAGCAACAATTATTCAAAAAACGAATACGAAAAGATAAATGATCTAAAAAAACGCCGGGAACGCTTTTTCAGATTATACTGAATATAAGCAATTACAGAGGCGTTAACGCTTACATCTATGTGGTCGCGTCGATAATGCAGTGCAGTAATTTATTATTTAACTAATTCTAGATTCAAGGCTGAAATTTTTTTTCCCATTATAACTCAGAATTTACTGGCAAAACGACTGAAATTACCGTTTTGAAATGACCAGAGAATAATTTCACTGAAAATGAAAATTCTGATAACTGAGGAGCTGTTTTTGGTATCTATACTGTACACATAACCTTTTGAACGTTTCTATTAAAACGATTCATTTTAGAAATGTTCAAAAGGTTATGTGTACAGTATGGATACCACAAACAGCTCTAGGTTCAGTTATTTCGATAAATGAGTGGTGTCAATATACAATAATGCAATTACGAAAAGCATCTTTTTATGACATTGTCTGTAAATAATCCTATTGAAACAAACTGAATACATGAACAATTTCTTGGGATCATTCTAAATCTCCAAGTTCATTGGATTCCATCCAGCCAAAGCGAGGTTATTATAATACATAATTCTGAATACAATGAACTGCTGCAAATGGCCCGACTGTCACTAAAGCTGAAAGACTCAAATACTGAACTACAATAAAACCCATTCAACTAGATTCCAAGAATGACATGCATACGTATGGGGAGCGTCCATAGCTTAGTCCCTTTAGTTGGTATAACCTACGTTTTGAACTCCGTCTAGAAGGAAAAGAAGCTAAAAGAGCTTTTCAATTGAAAGTGAGTTAGCAATCTCATATGGGGAGTTGCATGGTTGTTTCACAGGGTTATTATACGGTTTTTGTCCTGCAAAAGACACGAATCAACCGGAGAACACACGCAGTTAACAGACATAATACACCAGCCTTATAAACTTAGTTGTTTCAAATATAAATACCTAGGAATCCCTGAGGAAGACGACATCTTGGTATTCAGAAGTCAAAAAGAAAACAACCTAAATATCTGAAAGTTCTAAAATCCAAATTGATTGGAGGAAACACTTTAACAGCAATCAACACGTGGGGCATTCATTTAATCACATACATAGCAGATATAACGGACTGGACATAAGCAGATTTTGAATGCACTTTATCGTAAACCTCAAAAATTAATGACACTGAATCATGCCTTGCATCCACGCAGTGATGTGGATCGGTTATACAGAGCGGGGAAAATTCTGAGGACGTAGCCTTTTACAAGTCAAGCAAACAGTATAAGTAGAAGAAGAAACCGGGGCGTTGAATGATTACATCGAGGCACAGAAAAGAAGCTAACTGAAGTTAGAAAGAAAAAGTAGTGAATACAGGAGATCCAAAAAAAGCAGTATTAAGAAATGGCTAAATGATCAGAAGGTTGTACAAATAAAGCACTCCATGATCAATACTTGAAGGATATTGAAGGGAAAGTTGACAGTCACTTAACTTGTCAATGGCTTCAGTAGGGCAACATCAAGAAAGAAACTGGTCTGAGAGTTGCTCCTCAAGAAGGAGCACTAAAAAACATGCAATGCCAACTGTACAGGTAAAAAAGCGGCAGAGGACTATATAATTAGTTCTTGTAGCAACATTAAGTAAAACCATGATCGGGTTGCAAAAGATGTACATTGAAGCCTGTGTAGAAGAAGATGGGAAATATGGTTTCCCAAATTGCAAAACCCCTTAAGAATACACGGCTGGAAAAGGCATTGAAAATGTGTGGTTTGCTGATGTAGCAATACCAGAGAACAGTAGAGTAGAAGAAAAATTACATGAAAAATTAACCGAGGATAGAGATCTAGAGTTTTTGGAACAAAAGTGCAACAACAGTTCCATTTATCATAGGCACACTAGGAGCAGTACCACGGCTGAGCCTACCAGATA
Organism: Typopeltis vanoorti; assembly: GCF_054136105.1. Classification (NCBI taxonomy): domain Eukaryota; kingdom Metazoa; phylum Arthropoda; class Arachnida; order Uropygi; family Thelyphonidae; genus Typopeltis; species Typopeltis vanoorti. The sequence continues at coordinate 121,307,543 of NC_143560.1, forward strand.
GTAACACCATCAGCTCAAGAAAGCGACACTCTCAGAGCCCTCTCACATTTTACGACGCTACCTAGTCGATCCCTAAACATATAAGGCCCAAATTGGACTCATCTGCCAGTAAAATATTTCGTTATGCTTTTGCGTGTTTCTAGTTAATCTTTCACTGCGAACACTTAACTGAATACAGAAATAACAATAAGGAAAGTCTATCAGAATGTAAGAAAAAAGTAATGCGGTTAATTCACTCATTAAATTTGGGCTTATTGACGGAATCACTATTTCGAGCTTCCTAAAAGCAAAAATTAAAGATATGAACTAATGCAACAGAGAAACGGGGGGGGGGAGTAAGAGAGGGTAGTACTTGTTGGGATCTAATTATTTAAGTAATGTTAAATACAACGTGAGATGTGAAAAGATTGCTGGAAGAGGCAAGAGAGTGAGAGAATTCAGCCCATTATAACCGAGATACGATAGTAGTGAGTTAAGGAGAGCTATGATGGCAAATGATTCAATACGCTGGCTGTGTAGAAGAAATAGCTGTGAGGTTTTTAGATGCATGAGGGTTTAGATCATAGGTTCCCAAAGTGGGCGGTACCGTCCCCCAGTGGGCGCTGAAGCCTTCTAGGGGGACTATAGTGGGATGAGAAGCATTTGGGGGCGGTCTTGGGGTCAGTGGCTCTTTATAGAAGAAATTAATAATATATATTTAAAAATTAATTATTTTCGTGATTTTGCGATTAGATAATCATTTAAAATTTGATGAAACTGCACATTAATTTGTTATTTTTGCTTTGTATTTTTACTTTATAAGTTGGAAATAAACAATTTTGTAATATATTTAATGGTGTTTTAATTATTACAATAAGATTCTTACTAATGCAATCTCTTAATTGTATTCCACATTTTCATATTTAAACCATTGCATGAAACTGTGCACAATGTTATTCGAGCATACATTTTACAATCTTTACATATGGGCTACGTTTCACCAAAATCGGTATGGCAATAACTGTGTTCAACATGAAGCACATATTGGCCACTTCTTTTTAAAAATTTAACGGCATAAGCAGTAATGTATCATTAGTTGCTATTTACGTCAAAAATATCAAACGGCTTGAACGCGGAAACTGTTATAATGGGGGGGGGGGGGGGGGCGTTACAAAATTTATGTCTTGCAAAGTGGGCGGTGGCCCGAAAAAGTTTGGCAACCTATGGTTTAGATACATGCAATAGTTTGCCTATCGAAGTAACGAGTGTGTCATCTTGTGAATGAGTTATGATAGAGCTGATGTCTGTGAAGTACGGTCTTCCTGAAATCGTCGAATCCATCCATACTAAATTCACTTCATGAGGGATGGCCTGCATCCCTCATCAAGTGGATTTAGTATCAGATGATTTACTCAGACATTTACTGAGGTGAGACCGGGAAACTAGATCTTGGGAGGAACGGTGAGAATGTGCAAGTTCATCTAAGGTATACAAAACCGTGGTAAGGATATGAATGTCAGTATGCATGGTTATGAATCTGGTGAAAGAGTAGACTTGCACATTTTGGGTTCAAACTTTTTGAGTGAGTGAGTGAGAGAGAGAGAATTTGTCCAACGTTAAGCAGACTGAAACCTGAATCTCAGGTATCACTTTCATATGAAACCTGAGAGTCAGGTTTCACTCATACCAATAATCTTAAGCTAAAAAGGTATTTACCAAGGCAATGAATTCAACCCCTTCGTTCCGGATGTTCCTGGCATGTGTGTATAGTTATAACAAGTTACCCCCACGGCTTTTTCGAATATTTAATGTACAGTCTGCTTAACGTCGGACAAATTCACTCTCTCACACACACTCAAAAAGTTTGAACCCAAAATGTGCAGGTCTACTCTTTCACCAGATTCATAACCATGCATACTAACATTCAAATCCTTACCACGGTTTTGTATACCTTAGATGAACTTGCACATTCTCACCGTTCCTCCCAAGATCTAGTTTCCCGGTCTCACCTCAATAAATTTCTCCAGGTTTCTGATACTAAATTCATTCATCTGTAGGTCATCCTTCATCAAGTATTTTCTGCCGTCAAACTAATTCCATGCATTCAAAAAACTCACAGCTATTTCTTCTACACAGCCAGCGTATTGAATTATTTGCTATCATAGCCCTCCTTAACTCATTACTGTCGTATCGGTTATGTAGTAACTGGAATCGAATCTGAAGGGTATAGTATTTTTAGTAAGAGAAAAGAGGAAGGACACTACTAATGATATCAAATTGTCTGAGTAAAATTAGGATAGAAATTGTATTGAAGCAAATGTCTCAGGTACCAGTGAGTTTTAAGTTATCTGGTGTGACGTGGAGGCTAACAGGATGATATATGGTGGAGTGTTGCTATAAACCTGGAAGTTTAACAGATGGGAATGATGAACATCGCTAAATTACCCTAATGCATACTAAATGCAGGTGTATGCAGGACTACCAGTACGCTTTATGTGCATGAGGAGATGCTAGAGAAATTGCATAACATGGATAATAATTCAGCAATATGAACAGATGGCATATCAGCACACATGCCAAAGAATGTTCTGCAGAACTGGCCAAGCCCTTGATATATTTGTATAACTTGAATCTAAGCTCAGGAGAGACCCGACAGGAATGGAAAGAATGCATGAGTTCCATTGTACAAGGTTGGTGTATAAAACTGATGTCTTACTACCGACCTCTGAACTGGTGACGAAAATTTTACAGAAGTTGATAAAAACTCGCATTCAGAAATGGGATGACAGACAAGTTATACTTTATAAAGGACAGCATGGGGTTACTAAAGCGAAGTTATGTTGGAGCAATATATTCATTATTTTATAATGCTACGACTGATAAGGATAGAGAGAATTGTTACATTATGATAGTGTTGGACTTCGCAAGGTATGTAACAGGAATACCACAAGAAAGGCTATTGTATAAATTGGAGAATATGGGATTGGAACAAACTATTGACTTAAATTGACAGGTTGCAGACGGACAGGTGTCAGAAATATCTGAAAAGACGAAATGTGGGAGAATGATAATTACTGCCAATTCAATGTTACTTAATTGTGAAGTTATGCGCTTTTGGGTGATGCGCGCGGATTTGATCTTCTAGGTTCTGAGGGGATAAAAATGCTATGGAAGGGGTGCAAAAAGAGTTACAAAGAGGATATCGGGATTATGGAATGTAGATTACGAGAACAGATTGAGAGCATACGTGTATTATAGATGGTGACAGCAGAAAGAAGGGTTATACGATAGAGGCCTATAAATCGGAAAGGGTATTATAGGATATAAGTTTATAAATTTTTTCGTCATATGGAAGGCGAGGAGAGGACAAGGAAGCATCTGTGGAAGTTAAATTTGTACGCCGTTAAGAAAGGGGTGAGCTAAATTTTTTTTCTCTCACATAACGAGTCAATGGAACAGTTGGCCTATTGAATTAATGAGTGCATCTACTTGAGAATGAGTTATGATAGCTAATGTCTGTGAAGTATGGTCTTCCTGAAATCGTCGGATTATTTTTCATTGTGTGTGTGAGGAGGGATCTGTTTGCAAACTTTTTTTTTTTTTTTACAAGCGTTATTTGTACTTTCGTTGCATTTTTGGGTCTCTGGCTCTCAAGGAAGGAACCAACAAAATCTTCTCTCTCACTCATAAACAGTATTAAAAGTAAAGGACTGTGAAACAAAAAAAAAAGAAAAGAAAAGAAAAAACACTCATAAAACACGTACACGGTAAATTTAAAATTTTTGAATAAATTTCAAAAGTCAGGATGTTAAATGAATAAGGAGTACTCAATGTTTTTTTTTTTTTTTTTTAGCTATTCTTTGTTTTAAAAAAAAATGCCTCCTGTCTCTCGGTTGAGGCCTAGATAGTTTTTATTATTATTATTCAAAAGTCCTCTGTTTGGTTTTCAAAACAGCAGAAAAGTTAGTTCATAAAGGGCTGAGAGTATTTAAAAAACTGTTTATGAGGAGAGAGCGTTGAATACTCATATCTGTGTAGAAGTGGTAGAGATGAATACTGCACTCAAGTCCGAAAGTAATTCCATTAGCCTTCTTCCAGAGAATCAGCATCTTCTGTTTCTAGTTATTTTCCAAAAGGGTAATTAAGAACCACATCTCACTGAGCCAAGTGAACTTAATGAAGAAATACGTCATGTTAATCTAACAAAGCAAAAGCAAACCTTTGAGGAATCCAGGTTGCAAGAATGAAATTCGCCAGGTAAAGATACGATTATATCCATTAGAGAGAAACAAAAAACCGTCGGCTTTTATACGGCATTCCAATTGCGAGGCAAATCATGAACGGATCGACAGAAGAATTAGGATTTGGACAGAAACCCGAATAACGAAGTTATTTACTGATTCCTCCAATTCAGTTAGAGGAATGTTTAGTTGCACAAACAAGATGTTCATTTACAACAAACCCTGTTGCCAGTTGTGTAGTAATCAGAAGGTTTACTTGAATTTCGGGAGTGTTTCATAAAGGATTGCTATTTCTTATACTAATGGTTTAGTCCATTATGAGAACAACACTAGCTGGTAAAGGAGACTGAAAAGAGAAAACTTTGTTCGCAGGAAAACATAGCTCAGTGCACGTGATTGTTGAATCCTAAGTTGATACTTTTTTCCTTACATATACGCAAGATCTATGAAGAATTTTGTAAATAGGCTTAGAGAAAGAGAAGTTTTATTTCCTTAAAGGGAAAGATTCCAAAACTGAGTTATATCACAATCCAAAGAAGTTATCTTTGTCAGTCCGCTGCGTGGAAATAAAACTCCAACGCAAGAAGGTGAAGCCCTTGAAATTTTTAGTTTTGGGACAATAAGGAAAGGAACTGCCCAATCAATTTTAAACCTAGTACTATATTTTGAAATCATTCTAACCTCCAAGATATCCACAGTTACGTTCAAATTTCTCTTTATAATACAATAAAATGAATTAATTATAATTTAATTAGCACATGAAGCATTAATAAGTAGCCTACTGTTGCATTTCAAGGGCAGCTCCATTCCTAGCAAGCCATACTTCTCTAGGAGCGACATGAAATAATTTCGGATTTTTTTTTATGATTTAAAGAAATCTATTATTAATTGATATAAGAAATATAATTCAGGATGTTGAATATCAGTAATAATACGTTTTTTTTTGTTTTTTTTTAAAGTGCTCTTCTTGATTCTTCTCTACCTCTCCACAAAAAAAAAAAAAAAACTGTGGTACTATTCGCGATGAAGAATATGGGATCGTGATATAATGAGTAAAAGGACATTATTTTTGCGTCTTATGTATTATTATCCTAAATGAATTGATAAACTTAAGGTCAGAGGGAGTTTTTTCCCCAAGTTGTATATTTATCTTAGTTTTTATTTGTGACCATAATATGAGCATATGTTTTAATAGTAATTAAAAGTTTAATTTTATTAAAGTTATCATTCAAAAAATGCATAGCATATAATTTTGAATACAAACAAAAATTAGAGGATGCTTTTCTGTGCCTGGTATAAATCTTCATTATCTATTTATCATTTTCATAATAAGGGTATCCAATTTAGTAAAAAATAAAAAACTTATTTCATGTATGTAAATGTTTAAATAAGATATTTACACAGCGATTAATTACTGTCTTACTGGTCACTTGAAGAAATAAAATGCCAGGTTTAGTCTCTCAATTAAGGCTCCTGTATTATCAAATTCGTAACTCATTTGTGGTACTAATGTACTATATGAAGGCTTACAGCCTTTCGTGGGTGAGATTAATATAAAAAAAAAAATACACTTATTATACTTGTCATATAATAGGAAAGCTTACCCCATGCAAGCTTTCCTATTATATAGCTGGGTGCAGTGATTATTATTATGTTTCAACAGAATAGAATCCGACTACTACGTAGTTATTAATTCTAGTAAATTCTTGTAAATATGATGGTTGTTAAGCAGACTGTTTTTAATTTTTCATGTAATTACTATTTTTATTTTAACTAACGGCTTAGACCTTAATCTATTTAGTACCTCCACTAGCATTTTCCTATTATTAAGTGGTTATCACGATATGTCTACGTAATTTTACTCTGCCTTCTCTGCACAGCCACTAGCTTTGGCTACTGGCGCAAGGTAACACATAAAACTGATTACCTCAATTGAGCAATAAGTAGCATAATCTTTAGCCTGCTTAAGACTAGACCGCAAGGCAATACATTCTTCAATAATTAGATTCTGAACTCTGTACTATTGTTTTGGTGGAGTAGTGAAGAAGTACAGAATAATATAAACACAGCTTACAATTTAGAAGATATTTTGGCCAGTGAATCTACAGTATCCTCTTAAAACTGCTATGTTCTCAGCAAGATCATTTTCCTCGCTCAGTGATCATCGAAAAACGTGTTCAAAAACAAAATACGCCATTTCCTAAACACAATTTACTAATGAATGTTAACTGCTAAACATTATGAACATTATGATAGTTCTAATTAATATTAAAAAGCAGAATATTTCCTAGAAAGTAAGATAAAAATAAAAAGTGGCAGACCACGTACGAATTAAAACGTGATGTAGCAGTTACTATTTCGCTATTCAGGAAATATCTAAAAAATCGGCTGGTAAGCGCTAGAGAAGTTTTTAACTCGATCTGAAATAATATATTTATTTCGCATACGGATCATCGCTTCTATGGTTAAAATATATCGTGACACCCACTATTTTAGAATATAACATGCTGGTATGCTACAGTCTTGTCACGCGCAGCCTGTAGTACCGCAAAGGCAAAACTGATTCATCCGTGAAGTTGGCTTTACGTCTGTATGGTACTGTTAATACACGGTAGCCCATAAATCACGCAAGAATTAAAACATTTAATAACTTTAAAATTATTTTTATTCTTTTTTTTATTATAATGAAATAAAGAACCTGGAGTTGTTTTTATTAGTTATGAAAAACCACATCACGTAAACGCCTTCCACTTTCGGCTTCACAAAGATGGGGCCTTTCTACGGCATGTTCCACGACAGCTGTAAATGTTTCTAGCTGCGGCGCCCTAATTTCTGCACAAATGTTCTATGAGGTTACTGAAAGGAAAAGGTGTATGTGAGCAAGCCCCAGACAATCCGCCAGCTGAAGGAGAACATTCTAATTCAAATATTGCTTTACAATCTTAAAAAGTTTAGTTAATGCTAGTTGTTTCTTATATCTACACACACCGGCCAATGAATAACTTTTATTTAATGCCGTGTTCCCGTATAGGTATGCGACCTCCAATACCATTCCTCCTCAATTCTCTGCACACGGTTCGGCAAGATATGGGTCGGGAACAGCCTTCATCAAATGCTTCTGTCAACTGTCACACACACACACACGAAGTTCTGTTTGTCGTACAAGCCTTCTCAAACGAAGGCCGTCTCATTCCTGACAAGATTGTCTTAGGACCACAGTTACGCCGCTTAGTCGAGCAATGTGGGTTATTTTTCCACTGATTTTTCATCAGGGATATCTCACATTTTAAGAAACCAGTCAGCTCTGCTGTTTTCAAAATCGTGGCCTAACCAGAATAAGTTCCCACCCACAACAGGCACTATATCCGAACTCCAAAAGATCTTTTGCTCTTGCCATTGTGACCAACACTATTAACGATTACTGACCAGCAGCATTCTTAAATAGTTGATTAGAACACGTGACCAACTATTTTTCATATTGGGTCACGTCAAAAAGCTGCGTAAGTGACGTTTACGTCTATCTGATTAAAAGGTGTCTGATTCAGTGACCAGTATGTGTACTATACTTAATGATTGATGTATCAGAGGGATGCCCTTCTATTTTTTCTTCTTAACATAATACTTGTTTAGGAACTTGATTATTCATCCAGCTGACTCTAGGTTTATTACGAAATACATACATACGGATAAATTTGAACACTAAAAGTAAGCAATATGACCCTCAGTACCGTTTATTCCCATTACAAACGCTTAAATTATATTTAGGGTTTGTGCAGGCTTTTGTTAGTTCTTTCAAGAATTTATTTATAAATGTTTGACGATCTATTCGGTATAGAAATATGCGTTGTTGGATCTACCACCATAAAATTTGGTCCCACGAGTGCAGCTTATGTTTGGACCAAATTTGATCTTCTGGAGAATTTTTATCCTCTCTAGCTGGTTAAGACTTCCAACCAATAACCCTCCCTGTAATGATCACTTCTCTAAATGGCATTAGCGCCTTGATGTGAATTATCTATTAGAGCGAAAAACATTTGCTATTAAAGATTTTAATATCTTGATTTCTATGAATGCAGTTAGTTACATAAGGAATTAACGTAGAAACGTGCAGGTTTGTGTGCATTGTTATTGCAAAATAAATAGCACACGAGATAAGTAGAGAGCAGAAATAAATATACATATTCTATTAAAGGCAGGGCCGATTTTATCATTAGGCGAACCTCGGCAATCGCCTACGGGCGTTGAGACTTCAGGGCGCCAGATTTTGTACATAGTTCGGGAAAAAATTACAACCTTCGAAAAAAATTAGTAAAACCTTGATTAATAGTAAAAAGCTGAAATAAGTCAAGCCATCCTGGTGCTCGCTGATGATCCTACATTATTTTCGCCTTTCTATATTTCTTCCACTCCACTGCTCTCTGTATACTTAACCTCAAGTGCAGAGATTTTTCCTCCTCCTGGTATCTGTCCCAGGATGAGCGGGGAAGTTCCAGGGTATCCCCAAACTAACCGACTGTTCTTACTTCTTATCTTCATTCCCTACAGACTTAATTCTGTCGATTTTTAGATTAAGCCTGTTTTTGCAAGCTCTCTGAGGTCTGAGAAGTTGGGGGTTACGTCATTCATTTTCTCACAGAATCGTCTTGTTAATTCAGTTCAGTTTATTTTAAATCAGTATAAGAATGCCGTGGGAATTTTCATAAAATTGCAGTGGCAGAGATTCTGATTGGTAGTATTACCAATACAAAAACTTACACTCGCTCTACGATGGCTCAGGAACGACTCACTGGTCTAGCAATAATATCTATAGAGCATGAAATTGCATCTACAACCAATATAGATGAATTAATTCAAAACTTTGCCAAAGCAAAAGCCCGAAAGATTAATTTTTCATAATTTTTGTATTTAAGATGTAATAATTTTCTTGCTATACAGATATCAGGAGTAATCGTATATGTATACAAATGTATTGGTTTTGATTAATAAATTTTATATATAAACATTTATATATACATTTTATATATAAAATGTTCATAATGATATTATTTTTAAAAATATCCACATGTGTAGGTGTACGTGTGTGAGTATGACAAAATATATAGAGAGAGACAATGTATAGGGGCGCCTAAATTTTCTTTGCCTAAGGGTATCAGATACTCTCGGATCGGCCCTGATTAAAGGGCTGGCATTTGTCACAACAAAGTGTGAATGTTAGGCTTTGAAAACAAGTGTTAACCTAATATGACGAGCAATATACTGAAGTAACTATTTCAGAGGTATGTGAAATGCATCCAGTCGAAGAGCACTATTTCAGTCCAAGTAATAAATTTTGTGTTATTTGCAAAGAATCTCAACGATAAAGGTGCATTTCATGTAGTTACTGGCTTACATCCCGAGAATATACTGAAAAGGTGTTTACTCTTAAAATTTAAATTTCAAAAACACAAGTAAATAAAATAAAAATGGCAGTCGTTTCAGTTGAAAAGTCCTTGCTGATAAAATAATACAATGCCACCCCAGTGATCATAAATAATGCTCAATTCTTCCACGAACATAAATTTGAAATAAATTGGAATTTGTTGCTTCCAAAATGCACTCAATGAAAAGGAAATTCACACACAATTATTAGTAATATTATATATAAAAAAACTTTTCTACAGATATGAAAAAGCATTTTGAACACCGATATCTATGTTCTAGTTTAATTCTGCTGAAAGAAAGCAACAATTCCAAATTTTGTATCAAGTAATTGATGCACAAGAGTAGGAGGGTAATACAGTTCTACTGCACAAGGGTAAAATGTAAGCATCAAACCAATTTGTATTACTTCTGCGGTTGCTAAAATTTTGGAACTAACATACACAATCTTGGACAGATGAGAGTAATATCTGTGCACGTCAGCATAAATTTATTAAGGGGCGCTCAGTAACTACGCTGATTTTCATAACATAGTAACAAGGACAATTGATGAGGAACATGCACACACTGCATTCTTTCTGGATTTTGCAAAGAATTTGACGGATCGCCACAGATTGGGTTAATATTTAAGGTGTAACGTATGAGTTTAGATATATTATCGGAGTGGATCTGCGGCTGGTTTTCTGACAGATAAAACACTTGGGTATGGAGGAAGGTTAATAGTCGAGTCTCATAAGGTCATTAAAGTTCCACGTTTATGTCAACAATACTGTCACTGAATTGTATGGAGATATTCGAAGGCAGTGCGAAGCTAGGGAAGGTTTTTAGTGCATGTAGTAGCTGACTCCTCTGAAAATATGAATAAGCTGGAGAAAATGGGCAAATGGATGGGGATACCAGTTAAACGCCACAAAACAAAAGATTTTGACTTTTGGGATGCAAAGGAACTGCATCTCTATTTGTGGAACTATACTGAAAGAAGTGGGAAAGGTACGAGATCTAGGGTTGATGGCGGATGAAATTTTGAAATTCGAGATCATAACGAAGAGGGCTATAAACATAACTCAACTACTACAATATTAAGAAGAACATCGATCAGAAAAGATAAAGTGGTAGTGATTCCATTTATAAATGGTTCTGATTAGACTACATATGGGCTAGTGTGCTTGCTAACATCTGATGAGAAAGTTAGCAACGAAGACAGAATCTGAAGAGTTTGATGTAAGACAAATGAGTGATATGATTTAGATGCATTTAACCTGTTGAGAGGTATTTCCCGGACGGAAGGGACAAAGACCATCCTCTTGGAAGTTATACTAGGAAGTGGAGAATAACTCTAACGCACAGAGTACTGAATGAGTGAGTGAATGTTTGGTATGACATATGCTACAGGTGAGGAAGAAACCTTCCATGATGGATCTGTGTATATACTCTGTGGAGGTTTGTTGTAATGAGTAATAATGCTGTTCTTCCTCGACAAATCCGACTCCAGGAATTATAATTATTATAAGATTAGTTGCTTGTAATTATGAATTTATAACTATGAAATGAAGTAACACATTGTTTTTTTTTTTAAATATCAATACTGGGATAATTTTTTATTGCCAGTTAATTACCTTCCATGAAAGAATAGTATTGTCTTAATCCAACTATCCATAAGAATTAATGCATGAAGTGAAGTCCTTTGATTTTTATGCCATTTTGCAACGAAAACATCAGTGTAATACTGACTTTTAAAGTTATGTACAAATTAATTAGGAAAATTAAATAAGTAGCGAAATGGCCTATTACCAATCACTTATAAGTAATTTAAAAAGCATGCAGTGAATACTCAGCGGCACTTCGCAAATCTGTTTGAAAATTATTTCATGAGACCTCCTTTCCTGGGAATAACGTCGAGGTTTGTCCCAGAAAGCAATAGGGCTAATCACATAATCGTGTCGTAATTCCAAATTAAAACAGAGCACAGGCAAATCTTAAACCAATGGAATCTGACACTGTTTTGAAATTTCTCTACTCGATGACCAAAATTATCAACCTTCCTACCAAAATACTGAAGACCAACATAATATAATAATAAAGCAAAAACAGCATCCTAGAACGTTTTTGTTGTTTGTACTTATGCTTCAGTTCAAATACTCTAGAGAACTTTTTATGGGTAGTTTGGATCAGAACGTAAATGATATTATATATACTATGAAATATCACGAACAAAAGTAATACTCCATATACGCTTTCACTCGTAGTGCTGTATTATCCTTATTAAAATCCTTATTAAAAGTACTAATAAAAATAAGGCAAATAACGAGTTCGTGAGATTTCATATCCCTTGAAACAGTGCAATACCAAAGGTATCTCATACGAAAATTATATTTCTCATCGAATGCTATCAAAACTAAGTTTCAAAGTGCAAATAATGTCGGCCTACTTAGTTCATGAAACATATTTATTAGTCTTCCTTTTAATATGAAATATTACTTTTCCTCAACCGACTAATGTTGGTTTTTGAAGAAATATTTACAAATTATTACAAGGGGAACTAATGCCACTCCTCTTTTTTTTTTTTGTCATATCCCAGAGTAGAGCAATAACAGTAATTTACCCACCTTCAAATTACAAATTCATCGACAACTTCTATCAATTAAATTACAGTTTCAGAAACAAATGATGCCCATGGAAAATATATAAACCAAACAATATAATTCTGCAGTATTATGAAAAGTCAAATGTTATTTACATATACACACAAACATCCCCTGCAAAACGACAGTCCTTAGACATGAACAATGTCTCTTCTAGGCTGCGAGTTCCACTTCCCACTATGATATGGGTGTTCGTAAATATCTTCAAGTGGTACATTATTTTCATCGGCCAGTATGAGACCATTATTCTGATTACAGGAGACATGAAGTGGCTTGATAAAGTGCTCATCTCGAAAATAGGATTCCTAGATTAATTCTTAACCTATGCTGTTAAATGTGCAGGTTTGCAATTTCGTGGTTGGGATTGACAACGAATAAAGACAGATAATAAATACTTCAATACGTAAATAAAAAAGATGCTTCAATATACAACCGGTCATGGAAGTGGTCCTATATCGTATAAAGAAACGATTCATTTAGGCAGTACCGATTTAGTGCCAAAAATCTACCTTTTTTTATCAATAAAAAGTGAATTCATTCCAAACAAATATTACTGCAGTGGCACATTTGCCGGCTTAAAATAGATGAGATCTTATAAAAAAATATCTTATAATGATTGCTTTCCAACTAAATTTCGTAACCAAGCTTTAACTTTAATCATTAGCCACTGCTCCGCTCTTCAACTGGAAGAGAAATACGATGTATAAAATTAATCATTTGAAAAGGAGAATCAATTACATTAATCTAAACAAGACATCAAGACAGCTTTCAGCAACAAGATTATTATTCTTGGTCTTCATATAAGTATATACTAACTCATAAAAACTCACGTGGAAATACGTCATTATTACAAATTAACTTCATTTTTTTTTTTTTGATGTCTTGCAAAATGTGTAAGCATCTGATCCGTCTCTGCCCATCCCTATAAAGTTATTCCAATACTTTGGACAGGTCAGATTTTACTGAAATGTGGTGTTTGGAATCCACGCTGAATTTGTCAAACCATTTCAATTTTTGTTTTAATCGGCCTATTTGCACAAAGGGAACAGAGCGTCCAAATCTTACACCACAGTAACAAACCTGTTTTGATTTGTTGGATTTAATAAAATCGGTAATGTAGGACGTTTGCAAGAAGTTATTATGCGGTTCAATTTTGATTTTATGCGCTATCTGCTAACGCTTTTTTTTTTTTTTTTTTTTTTTAATTTCCCAAAGGCGAGTTCGTTTACCACTGACTAACTTTTTATCTGATCCTTATCACTAGCTAAACGATTCCAACTGATATTAATAATTCTCACTGGGCGGACAGAATTTAATAAAATTTAGCACGTAGGCACTTTCATGGCAACAACAAAACTGATTCGGATACATAAGCCAAAAACAGGTATGTGTCATTAACGCACAGGACGATCAAAATTAAAGTATCCCTATGCCTAAAGTAGGTATGCCACGAACTGCATTCTTTGCACAAAATGCAGCTGGTCGGGACTGATGTTGCGCACATACTGCGTTGTGCTCTTTCAGCGCTGGCAAATTATTAGGATGATCCCGATAAATCCTTTCTTTGAGAAATCCCCAGAGCCAGAAGTCATGGGGAGAGGGAGGGGGGGGGTTCAAATCAGGTGAACGAGGCGGCCATGCAGTGGAAGACGGACGGCTGATCACTCTGACTTCCGTGAAATGCTCTCGAAGAATCTACTGTACAGATCAACCGTTGTGTGGAGGGGTCCCATTCTGGTGTTGAAAATGACTAAAAGACACAGACACTGCTGTAGCTATGGCCCAACAAAATTGTTTATCATATCGCGATACTTCTCGGCAGTAACTGAGCAGATCACAGGATCCGACTGGCGAATGCTCTCAAAGAAAGCGGTCCAATGATAAAAGCCGCTATAAACTTGAATCAGGCAGTAACTTTGGATGAATGCAAAGAAATTTGATGGGTTGCATGTGGGTTTAGCGTAGCCCATACCCGGCAATTGTGGGTTCACAGCTCCGTTCAGCTGGAAGTGGGCCTAATATTCTCACAAAAATCATCCACGGCGAATTCCACTCGAGTAAGGAATGTTAAAGAGAACGTCAGTAGACTTTCAAAGTCATTCGGGGACAACTCCTGTGCCAGGGTTGTCTTCAATGGGTAGAAATTCAGAATCTTCAGTAGAATTTTCCACACAACTGTGCAAGGCACATCCATGTGACTTGATACAGCACGTACATTACAGGAACCAACTGTTATTCACAACGGAAGTAGAAACTTCATTCACTTGTTAACTGATTGATTTATGACCTCTGCCAGGTCTAGCTCCCAACGATCCATTTTCTTCAAAACGACTAATCATTCGTCGCAGAGCACATGGAGATAGTGGACCTCGTCGAAATTTGCTCAGGCGACGAAATTCGCGGAACGCAGAAACAGCATTGCAATTATTTAGGTAGTACAGCTTCACGAGCAAAGAGCATTTGGACAGGGTTAGTGCAATCACTGTGGACGGCATTAACAACCACTATGAAGGTAAAAATCCCATATCAATCTTTTAAACACTTCTGACACCTGTCCTAGCATGAAATGCAAAATACCAAATAATGGAATTTTACAACTCCGCTGATGATGAATTTTGAAACAACCCCCCCCCCCTTTCAGATATCACTTCCGCACGACGCACAATGTATTCCTGCAAATGTTTCGCTGTATTTGGATCACTGAATGGCGCTCCACAAGGCCTTAAACAGAGATTCTTTAATTTTGATCACCATATAAATATACATATAGGTCAAATTATTAAAATATGGAAAACAACATGGCGCTCCACAAGGCCTTCAACAGGGATTCTTTAATTTTGATCACCCTATATATATATGTCAAATTATTAAGATATTGAAAAACAACAATAAAATAAAGTATCCAATTAACCAGAAGATTAATACAACGCTGTATGCATATTATCAGATTTTACAAGAGACAATGAAGATGACTTTCAAAAATCAGTTTACGAATTAAACATATGCCCAACAATATTAATGTAAATTTCTCAAAAGAAAACAAAAGTCATGGCATTTAAAAGGTCGAGATCATATTATATCAAAAATTCATAGATGAAAGAATAGAACATGTGACAATTTATTTCAGGTGCGAACTAACATATCTAAAAGACAAAGATATAGACGAAAAAATAAAAAAATTTCAGAAAAAATGTGGAACAATTAAAGGACACTGGAAAAAAAAAATGAGACACCCAACTTCAACTTAAATTATACAAAGTCACTGTCACTCTATTATATGGTTCAGAATCATGGACTATTAAACCCAAAGATGAAAGTAAAACAGAGGCAGCAGAAATTAATTTTTAAGAACAATTAAAGAATATATAGAAAATGACATTAGAAAAGAGTCTAGATATTTACAACGTAAATAAGAAGATTAAGAAACATAGAGAGGGATTGAAATATATCTTTTATCTAATATTTTTTTTTTCGTCTGTAAATGCAGAGTGGTTATTATGGTACAATGATTCAAAATGATAATTCCTCCCTGGCTTGATTAAATTTGCAATTAGAATTACTATTAAATTACGTAGTCGTTTTAGATCGACCATTTTAATAGTAAAAAAAGTCTGTCTGCAGTGTGTCAAAACCAACTCAAGTGTCAATTACTGTGACAATGAATATACAAAGAACGCACACCATTTGATGATTATTGTCGTTTTGCCTGCCACAAATGGCCAGATCAAAACTGAAACGATTCAACGAATTCTAATGAAGACCCCAATTTTCGTAACCGAATAAAAGGAGATTACATGTAGCTACTGAAACAAATCAGTTAGAGTAATTTTGCCAATTGTTTCAATAATCCCACGAAACCAAGAGTCAAGTACATGCCCAAATCATATTACAATTCCAAACTAAAGTACAGTTATTGCAATATGTATAATTCACACACGCCCATGCAAACAGCATGGGCGTGTATGAATTGCTCGACAAAAATTGGTGAAGATTGCAAATATCGAAAAGGAGATGAGCCACAATCGACAAAAACGAATTGATGCCAAGGTATCGCCCGAATTTCGGAAGGGATTTTATATTGTCAACAACTGAAACCTTATATACTGAGTCTTCTAAATTGAAGTTTCTAAATTCTATCTTCTGAATTTAACATATGAAATGTTTTTATGATATATCACTCATTTGTTAGATAAAATACATTACATAAAAACTCAGAATAACTGGTCGAAATTGGCCTGAATGGCATCCTCTAACGATATTGCTAATGAAGTTACGTCCGCCCCCGTAATTTTATTCTTCTTCTCCTCTACTCTCCCCCCCCCTCCTTGGATAAGGAGAAGCATAATTACGTGGTTGTTGTTTTTTTGATGTTTCGCTATAGTTTAAGTGTTCTAGTTTATTTTTTTTTTCTCTCGCTAGTAAATGGATTTCAACATTTCAAATAGGACAAACTATGCCCTGTTGAATGGCTCCCTCGAATGAAAGAGGCGAATCGATAATATTCAAATTAGAATTAAGTTACAGCAAGTCGAAGATGCTCTTAATTATTGTAGTAAGAGCAATCAGTGACATTACAGTATTAGCTTGACTTAAGTCACTGCGTCAAATACTGATGCAATGAACAAGCGAAGAATTATGAAAAAGACACCGGCTGATTTCTTTTAGAATAATGCAACAGGAAAAAAGGAAATTACTTCTTACATTATCGAAGGAAATGTCTAGCATTTCATTCTTGTATTACATGAATGAAACGGAGAATGCCCCCCCCCCCTTCACACAGTACACCAACTCAATGATAATTGTTCAAGAAAGTAATAAATGTAATTAATTATAATTGTACAAGCAGACCCATATCAGACTGTATGGCATCTGGTTTCCGTAATCGAATGATGAGAAATCGTAAGCATTCATCATTCGATTACGGAAACCAGATGCCATACAGTCTTTTAATCAACTTGCTGAAGTTGATTAAACTTCAGCAAGTAACATAATGCGTGCTCATAAAAATTCTCACATTTTCTTCTTATTTTTATATATGAAATATGTAATATTCAGCAGCTGATGACGTAATTCAGCTTTCAGAGATCAGGAAGAGGGACTTAAGCTAACTAGTGATGTTATCGACAACATCTGGGACGATTACATTACTAACAGTACTGACTCCAACAAAACGAACTTTGCGACGAAGTTATTAATAAAATTATCGATATACAGGTGGAGAGAGAGTAGGTTCGAAAGATCAGAGGCATATCATACAGTGAAATCGTGCAATACACCTGAGGGTGGCGGGGAGGAAAACACTAAAATTTCTAGCCAAGCTTAAAACTGACTGACATTCGGCATTAAACCTAGAAGTAAACACAGTTGTTCTAAACTTAAACTGATTCTAATATTTGTACATATAATTTTTCTTTTATTCACTAATAAACGAAATCATATTCTAGTTTAATACTTCATCCAATTGTAAGCAAAGTTTGCGCGCGAAGTATCTTCACGACTAGGCTACTTGTATATAGTGGCTAATAACTCCGCATTAATTGCCGTAGTATCCCACAATGCAAAGCTCAATCCTTTCGAGAGTGTATAATGATATACATTATGGGAAATATGACTTCTGCATTACTTCAACTTTTGATATATTTTCTAGATCTAGCTCCTACTGATAATATCTCAAATAAGGGTCGAAACCAGCCTGGGTACTGGGTCCTTTTCAAAATGCATATCATTATGCATCCCGAAATAACGTGTGCTTTACATTGTGGGATACTAAGGCAATTAATGTGAAGTCACTGGCCACCATATACAAGTAGCCAAATCGTGAAGTAAACTTCACGCGCATCTTTAATTTAAGAGAAACAAATGTAACGTGAAAGTATGGCCATACTAATAACAGATAGAATGGACAGAAGATAAAATTAATTCAACGTACGCCAAATGGCTAAGTGGATAAAGTTGCAAGTAACATCAGGCTGTGGATTTTAATATAACGGTATATGAATGTTTGAAATCTTTTCAGATTAAAGAATTTAAGCTTGTAAAAATAATAAAACCTAGGTGACAAGATTTATAATTTTAGTGTAACATTAGCGCAGCGTAAAGCAGGCTTTTCCAAACTGTGTTCCGCGAAAGATAAATAAGTTTTCTGCGAGTTCTCCTGGAATTTGTCATTTTAGTTTTCTAAGCATTTTTCATGAATAAATATTTTATAGAAATATTCTGAGGAGAATAATATTCATGAATATGTCGAAAAGCTCAGACCTAGAACGCCTAATAACATCTATGTAGCAAATTTTAGTGACCAAGCCGTGTATTTTTAAAAATGGAAGTATTCATGAATTATCGTTAATTTTCACACATCGAAATCTTTCAGCAATCGGGAAAGAGAATACCGCTGTTTATGACCGATCATAACAATTGCCTGCAAGCCGATTATAACAATGGGAAGCGTATCCTCTGTTCTCAAAACTGAAAGAAATAACATCTGTGTTGCATCTGTTAGTGATCAATCAGCAAGGAAGTATAAAGAAAATTTTTCCACTGAAATTGAAGATCAAGGTAGTCTGCATCCGGTTCTCAAATCTAGTAATACTGGATACTTTATTCACAAGTTCGTATTGTAGGGTGAAAGTTTCGAAACCGTAGTGCCGTGATTTTTTAAAAGTAATAGGCCAGCAGATTTAAATTTTAATATGAATAAGAGACTTTGTTTAATTTTGGTGTTAAGAAATCTCTTATTGAAGGTGTTTGTGACGCAACAGATAGTGGGTCATCCAGCACCAGCCTACAAAGCGATTTACAGGGTGTACAAAAGGAGGGAGAAACTACCAGCACACAGGAGAAAAAGTCTGCATTCACTCGTAACTACTTATAATATTCTAAATTTTTGGTGATCAGAATGGGATATGTCAATGAAAATCGGCACAAATTAATTTAATGATGTTTATGTTTAATTGATGCTTAATTATTAATTAATAAAAAATCAGCTAAATTAACAATTAATTATTAATGGCAAATACCTGTTGGCTTTTTGCTCCGGACATGGACTAGTTATTACTAACACCATGTTCCAAAATAAAATGTGCACAAATTCACATGGAGAGAAGAGACTAGGAATAAGGAAAGTCTCATTGACTATGTTATTGTTCATAGTGATGTTTTCTCCCTGGTGCAGGACACTAGAGTGTACAGAGGATTTGAAATTGGAAGCGATCACTATTTAGTCTTGAGCAGGATAAAACTGAATTTCATACTGAAAAGAATAACATGTAAGAAAGTTTTAAAGCGAATAAAAGTTGAGCAGCTCTCGGATGTGAACTGTAGACTAAAATACACAAAGATTATTGAACAAAAAATGAAAGAGTTTGAGAACAGGAAACCAAACCTTGAAGATTCAGAGGCAAGCCTTGAAGAAAACCCTGATTGATTCAGCCAGAGAGGCATGTGGTGAGGTTGTCTGCAAGGAGAGAAAAATCAGAACTCCATAGTGGATACAGGAAATATACAAAAAGGGAAATAAAAGTGAATGTGAGAATTACAGAGGTATTCCCCCACTTGAAGGAAAAGAAGAAAGCATATCAAAAGTTCCTGGCAAATAAGTCATCTTGTTCGCTTAGAGCAGTGCTTCCCAAACTTCAGGATGTCAGGGCCCCCTTTGCAAAAATTAAAATATTTCACGGCCCCCCTTCTAAAAAAATCGCAATAGAGAGATATATTATCATAATATTTATTGTATTTATATTCAAAACAAAACATACACAGCGAATATTGCAAAAATCAAATGCATATTTTACATTTTTTGCCTCTTACCGTTTGGTTCTGAAGACGATGCAGGCTGTTCTGGTAAAATATGAAATACTGTCTTTTTTTTTTTTTTTTTTGAGTCTGTTTCTGCTTCTTCTGATTGTTCGCGGAATTTTTATTTTTAATCAGCCACTTATCCATCTCAGGGTTAAATTTTTTAACGTTGAATAGATCAAATAATATCACCACTTACTGATACTGGCACACCACAGACTGATAACATGAAATTAGTGAATATTACCTGAATAAGGGAATCCCCGGACCAGGATCATTTTTCTCTTTTGTGACTTTTCTCCCTTTACGGTAATTAAGTCTAACGCGAAACAGACAGCAAAGGCAGGTTATTAAAACGTGCATATGATTGGTGGGGTATTAACAAAAGATCGCGCATCCAAAAGATAAAAGCATAGCTGACAATCGAGTTGAAATGCTAACTCCCTTCAACCGAATTCCATATGTGAAACTGCCATAACATTCATTATATATATTACTTAGTTTTAACACTTTTACGAATTTTAACACGTTCGGTTGAATTTTACTGCTGCCTTGGGAAATCGAACTCGCACACATCTGATTAATAACAGTAGTTTTTAGTTAGATACTGTGTTTGCCCATACAATGGTTTATTTCAGTCTATACAGCATTTCTGTATGAGGGGACATGTGATTCATTAATTAGTGTGTTTTTATCCCAGTTGTCTCTAATTGCACTATTTGTTGAGAAATATATTACACAGACTCCTCATACCTTATTCACTGGCATAATAAAAGTACTTGTTTTTATTGCCTCTGCAGTATAGTGGCTGTTAGGGAGGGCATGTTGTTTACCACTGCAAGGGAGTTACTATCTCCCCACATGAACTTGTTTAAGCTTTTTTTCATGTGTGAAGTATATGCGAAACTTTTATTGGTAACAGAAAACTAGCTCGGATGACAATGATAATATAAAACGCGTTTTGATATGTATATAAAGTCAATATCAACAGTCCGTGATTTCCGTGATGAAAGGAACAGGAAGATTTGGAGCTTCCCTAGAGAGCATTCGAAGTCAATACAATTAAGCACTGCTTTGAAATGAAACATATGAATATGCAATATTTACTAATATTGATTAAGCGCCGAAATACGCAGGAAGCAAAGTTTGTGAACCAACACCAATGTGTGAATTTTTCCATTAAAATATAAAAAATAACAAAAGAAATAATAAATAATAAAAGTTAAATACGTTTCTTTTAAAATAAAAAAAATCTACTTAGTCTTAAAACATTTTAAATTTGTTTTCATTATTTCACGGCCTCCTTCAACAAAACCTACGGTCCCCAAGGGGGCCGCGGCCCACAGTTTGGGAAGCGCTGTCTTAGAGAATACAGAGACAAATGTAAGAAAGCGAAACATTGTGTAAAACTAGCTAAACAAAAGTCATGGGAGGTCTTTGGCAAGAACATAGAAAATAAATATCAAGAAAGAGGTAAGATATTCTGGAGGTTGTTGAAGAAGCTTAGAAATGGAGGAAAGAGTGCTGTAAAAGGAGTTAGAGATGATAAAGGTGACATGAAAACGGGAGAAAAAGATATCCTTAAAGTATGGAGTAATTACTTCGAAAAATTGCTAAATGAAACAAGCAGTGATGACAGCACAGTGGTAAAATACAATCAACAGGCATACAATCAGGACACCAATATACTTGAAGTAGGAAAAAAACCATCAAAAGCTTGAAATGTGGAAAGGCAGCAGGAATAGATGATATTCGACCAGAATGCTGAAGTGTGGTGGTATAAAAGTCTTACAGTGGCTGCACTGCACAGTTCAGAAGGCCTGGACAGAGGGATGAATTCCTGATGATTGAAGTGGAGCTCTAATAATACCCATATATAAAAAGGGAAATAAAAGTGAATGTGAGAATTACAGAGGTATTTCCCCAATGAGTGTTCTGGGCAAGATTTATGCCAGTATACTTGAGAAACGGCTGAGAAGAATTGTGGAAGAAAAGTTGGTGAAGAACAAGCTGGATTCAGGCCAATTAGAGGCTGTCAGGATCAGACCTTCACTTTACGAACAAATAGTTGAGAAAGCTTGGGAATATAACAAAGATCTCTATTTAAGTTTTGTAGATCTAGAAAAGGCATATGACAAAGCCAAGAGAGAAGGTATTCAATACGCTACAGTTATATGGTGTCAATGGGGCATTATATCAATCAATACTTAGTCTTTATTTGAGTTGAAGTCAGCAGTTAGAATTGAAGTACAGGAAGATGGTTTAATGTTAAATCTGGTGTGAGGCAAGGATGTACATTATCCCCTCTGTTATTCATTACCTATATGGATCACATTATGAAGGAAATTGGTATTAAACATGATATCAGAATTGGAGATGTTAATGTCAGCTCTTTGCTTTATGCGGATGATGTTATACTTCTAAATAAATCTGCAACAAGTTTGCAAGATTCCCTGACTAAATTGAATAACTTTGTAATAGATATGGTTTGAAGGTCAGCAATAAAAAGACAAAGACAATGAAAATAGAATCATTGAAAATGTCAACTGTGTTTTGAATGGGCAACCTGTGGAACAAGTAAAACATTTCAGCTACTTAGGCACGATTTTTACTGAAGATGTTAAATTAAATATAGAAATAGACAACAGAATCAGCAAAGCTGGTATGGTGGGAAGTCAACTGAATAAATTCATATGGAATAAGAGAGAAATTAGTCGGAACACTAAATTAGCTGTATACAAGACAGTGTTCAAACCAGTTTTAACTTATGGATCTGAGAGCTGGGTCAGAAGTAAAACACTTGACCAAAGACTAGAGACCGCAGATATGAGAGTCCTGAGAAAGATTATAGGCGTGAACAGATGGCATCAATGGCAATATCATATTAAAACAAGGATATTAGGAAAGAACTTGACATTGTCAGCATCCAGGAATGCGTTAGCAGAGCTAATCTCAGGTGGTATGGTCACTTAAATAGAATGGGCGAAGAAAGATTATTAAAACAAGTGTTCTCTGCCAGGTGAGCAGGAAAACGACCCAGAGGAAGACCAAGATGTAGGTGGATTGATATGGTACAAAGTGCCTTAGACGATAGAAATATAAGATCTGATAATGTTGGAGTCTTGACAAGTAACAGACTGATTCGGAGGAAAATTGTAGATAGGAAGTTAGTAATGATGTAAATTGTTCATGTAGTACTATCATGTCCTGTACACCCCTTGAGGGTACATGTCAGGAATTTGATGATGATTAATACATTACAAAATAACCAAGGTGTTCCGTGAAAATTTCAGGATTTGTGAAGTGCTCTGTCATAGGCAAAGTTTGGGAAATACTGGCGTAAAGAATGGTTTTTTTCATTTTGGCGAGAAAAAAAACTTAATAATGTATAGATTATAATAAATACATCACTACATTTCGATAACTATCAACGCGAATCTACGTTTTCAATTTTTATTGAAATAGGTAAGGAGAGAGGGAGATTTCGTTGTAAGAATTACACAAAATAAGTTTTTGAGTTAAAATGTGT
Organism: Typopeltis vanoorti; assembly: GCF_054136105.1. Classification (NCBI taxonomy): domain Eukaryota; kingdom Metazoa; phylum Arthropoda; class Arachnida; order Uropygi; family Thelyphonidae; genus Typopeltis; species Typopeltis vanoorti. Next base: position 121,331,146 of record NC_143560.1, read on the forward strand.
GTCCATTTCGACTTTGTACGAGAAAGAGGTTTAGCAACCCTAGTCGAAATCTTGGTTTCTTTTTCGCTTATTTTCTCTCATGGACAAGAGTATGACGAGATGTAGGTTCGAATTTAAATTATACCTTAACAAAGTACTGTCAGCGCAAGTTACTGGTAATGCTGTTCACAAAGAAATTATGAATTTCTCCAAACGTACATTAAGCGCACTAGCATTACTAGAAGTTACACTTGAAAGTGGTTGTAAACCAAAACTAGAATTTTAAAAAAAGAATTTAGAAAGCAAAAAAGGGCGAGAAAAAACTTAATAATGTATAGATTATAATAAATACATCACTACATTTCGATAACTATCAACGCGAATCTATGTTTTTAATTTTTATTGAAATAGGTAAGGAGGGAGGGAGATTTCGTGAATGTAAAATATGCAAGCAGTTTCGTGTATTGTAAGTACACAATCACATATCATGAATTATGAGGTTCTCCCTATTATAAGAGAAGTGGGTTGTTTTCGTATGAAACTGAAAAGTTAGCTAATTTAAAGACCTTAACAGTTGAATACAAATATCATTAGAGTGAGAAGCATCGATTAAAAAAAAAGAGGAATAAAAAATGCCAAGACTACGAAACTAATGTTCAGATGAAGAAGACGAAAAACAGGTAGGATCCTTCTAAATAATAATTATGAGGATCATCAAGTGTAAGTTCTGCACACTATATGTAGTCATGCTTAAACCAAACATTTATGGACCTTTAAGAAAATCGTTCCGCCTTCACTATTACCAGACGTTGGGGATACTTGACAGGACTTTTATTTCTGTCAAGTTTTTATTCATGTGCTAACCACTCGGCCGAGTGGTTAGCGTATCCGCTCTCCAGCCAAAAGGCTGCGGGTTCGAATCCCTGCGTGGGCATGGATGTTTGTGTTGTCTGTGGAAATAACAGTGGTGGTGGTTGGCGTTGGTGTCAGTTGGTGGATTGGGTGGTTGAGACAGTTGTAGAGCAGGTGCCCTCCCTCGATGAGTCTTTGGACTCCCTGGAGGTGTCAAATAATAATAATGTGTGTGTGCCTATTTCCGTATGTCATCAATAGCAGTGAAGCATTTTCCACGAAGCGGTTCTTTTAGCTTAGAGAAATGATCGAAGTTTGGAGGATTCGTGTCAAGACTGTATTGAGGAGGAAGCCTGCTACCCACAAGATCTGATAGCTTACGTGACCCATGAGGCTCACTATCATCATGCGAAAAGAGAATATCCGGCCTGACTCGTATTTCCCTTCAATTTGAAGCGCAGAAGGTCACCGACATCAGCACTCAGTCTGCCTTACAACTAACTAATGAAGGTGAAAACTATGGTATACCATCTATATATACATCTGGTATACCGGCTATGCATCGTGCAGAACTTTTGAAGTAATTCTCGTACATGATTGGTTCAGACAACAGGGATCAGTACAGTAGCTACCGTATCCGATAACAGACATTAATAAAAATTCTTGAATGGCGAGCAATTTCAAACAGAGTGATGAGAAATTTTAAAATTTGAGATTAGAAAATGCGATTTTATTTGTATGTGGTCATAGTGCAAGGAACAAGCAGGGCAATTCCTTTAGTCATTAAAAAAAGACAAATGACAAAGAAAACAAAAAAATTGATTCGTGTTGTAAACCTAAAATACAGAATGAATGAAACACACACGTTTTAAGCGAAATCTGGAAAAAAAAAAAAGAAAAAAGGACAGAACAGTAATATCAGCGGGATTTCCGCTCAAGATTTACTAAAGATGTAATATTAAGTAGAATAAAATTAGTAACACGACGACAAGGGAAAAAAAAAAATGTGTGCAAATGTTTTAGAAATAATAAATGTTGAGCAAGTTTCAGATGGGGCAAAGCAAAAATGTTCTTGGAACTTTTCGCTTCAAGAACTAAACTTGAAGAGACAAATCTGAAGAAATCATTGACCGCTTCAGTCAAGAAAGTATGCAGGGAAGTTACCTGCAAGGATAAAATAATCAAAATATCACGGTGTACTCAAGAAGGTGGAAGCAGTCTTGTTTGGAATTACAGTGGAAACAACTAAGACTGTGACCATTGCATTGTCTTAATTGCGTATATTCTTCTGGCTGGTTTGCATGCCTTGAGGGATATGAAACCCGAGTTTCTGGAATGGAAAATAAAAAACCGCTGCATGTAGCGAATAGGAAAGTAGTTATGTTATTAGAAATTTAATAACCCCAAATGAGGATATCTTTTCCACTTTCATCAAATATTACTGCTTTTTTGTGTGGCAATAATTTAAGTCTGTGCCGTTCAGAATGAGGCAACCAATTTTCGAATTTTACTGCGGCACAAATGTCATAACCCATGTTCCTGTTATTACGTGATCTAATTCATTATCGTGTTCTCCTGCAATATTACCGATGCATTTCTTTTCAAGCTTTCACTTTTTTCGTAATATCGTCAGTTCGTTTTTAATCTAATTTATCTTTACTCAAACGACGATCCCCCCCCCACAAAAAAAAAAAAAAAAACTATTCATCGTCGCAATGAAGATAATCTACAAATTAAAGATACCAAGAAATTATATACTTGGTTTAATCCTTTATCCAAGTGTAAGCAAACAAAGTCTGCGCCTGAAGGACTGGGGCAATCCATGGTAAAGGTGGTATAAGTTCTAATCACTTGCCTTAGTATTCAATAATTCAAAGCACATCTCCTTGCAGATATGTATAATGCTATGCATTATGGGAAGGGGCACTACTCAGATCGGTTTCGATCTTTATTGAGGTCTCTTCAGTGGGAGGTGATACCAAGATTGAAGTAATGCAGAAGTCATATTTTCCTATACCAGTTGCCAAAAGGTGTCAAAAAAACACCTCTGATATATGCAAAACAGAACATTTGTATTCACTAATGAAACAAAACAAGGCAACCGCACTTCAAAATACGACCGCAGGAGATGTTTAGCGTAACTCCAATGACGAAACGAAAATGCTGCAAGACGAAACATGCGGACCGGTGCCGCCATCTATGAGAATGTCGTGCAGTCCTTTTAAAATATGAAAAATACGGAAATGACAAACTTCCGTGGTTAAATTTATCGGCATGAAAACAGCGGCAAACCTTATATAAGTGTATACGTAAGTGAACGACTGTCTATACCGGGATATTTAACTTGTGTAAAGTGAGTCACCAAAAGTTCATTCCAAAATTCCTTGTGTTTAGGTATATTCAAAAAAAGGAAGAATGGAATATTTAAAATATCGTTTCTGATGTTTAAAAATCATGTTAAAATAAGAAATATATGGTTAAATGTATTATACACAGAAAATATAAAGATGGTGGACGGCTGACGTTCTTTACTTATCCTCAATCATATGTGGTTGTACTTTAATATTTCACTGCGAGTAAGCTTAGCTTTTCCCTTAATGGAGCAATTGGTTGTCTGTTGGCAGTAAACTGGGGTTAGTCGACTGGAGATGATTAGCACTTAGCTGTGTTTCTTGAGAATAAAAACACCGTCTGCAGTTCCAGATGAAATAGGTAAATCCTCCCTTGGTCGTGCTATTTGCTCTGTTTAAATGAGAATAAGCTCATTTAAATGCGGGGGGGGGGGATATTTATCTACTAAGACTACAAGTCTCGCCAACTAGGACCATGAACTTTTTTTTTTCTTTTTTTAATCCCATTCCCACCTAACAGCCAAACCGACCAGAGAACTCAAGCAAGTAACGGGCATAATACGTTGGCCTCGTAGGATGAAAAAAGGACCTGCAACTACGTAGGCTCTGAATGTGAAGGAAAGATGCACAAAAGCCAATTGTCAGCTATGACAATCAAAGGCGCAGTCTACACTGCCATCTATAACATTGTAATGAGTTCACATAAGTGCTGGGGGTTCACGATATACACCATTACGGCACACCTTTTCCAGTCATATGGAAGAGTGAGAGTGGTGAGGGTCTTGGGAATGCCTTTATGACTCAATATCAACTGAAGTTAAGTGGTCTGGAGCTGTTTTTCCTATATACACTGGTGTCCTCAGAATTATTTCAACGTAGTGTATCCTGTTAGAGAATGCATACACAAAGGTTTAGTGTTTCTGTCACTACTAAACGATCGCCATGGAGTATTTATGGAGTTCCTTTGAGTTCGAGTTCAGCTCTGCCTAAACTCGGTTCTGAATGTCTGAAATGTCCTCGAGTCTGCGCTCCATCTTGGAGAAACAAAAAAATAAATGAAATGCCTCAGGATGCACAATTCATGACGAGTCATGTTAGCGAGAGAGAGAAAAAAAAAACGATTGATCGAACAGCAATGAAATACGAACTGCAATATATTGTCGTGTTGACAGTTTTTTTTTTTTTTTTTGGAACTCCAGATGAATACTATCGATATGCCGAGACAAGACGGGTATTTCACAGGGCACATCCTGTCTTAAGTCAGATTTTTTAACCGTTTAAAAAATACTTTGAAACCGATTGTGAACACATGCACAGCGAAAAGCATACAAGAAGATAAAAATTATTCCCCTCTTCCTTCTTCTCCCCACAAAGACCTTTCTGCAGATCGCTGCATTTGACCGATTTCAGGCAAATTTTGAATATATTTGTTGGTACGATTGCTGAAGACTCCCCTGAGGGGGGGGGATGGATTAACGGGAATAAAATGGACAGGGTAAGAAATAGGGTGCTTCTTATAAGGACAGCCGATTTTGACCAAATTTGAATGTTGCTGTGTTTCACTTTGTTTATAATCCTCTAAAAAATTTATCCTATTCGAACTAAAATGAAAGAGGAATGTTCCTGTACAATCTCCAACAAGCACCTTCATAAGTTTCAATTTGCTTCAATCCAACTCTCCCTGCCCCCCTCCAAAAAAAAAAAAAATAAATTAAAAAAAAAATAAATAAAAAAAAATAGTCCTACTGAAACCATAGTTGAGATTTTCATCCCTTTTGATACCAAAAGTATAAATGGTCAAAAGTATAGTAGAGATCATAAATACCAGATTTAATGAAATTTCAGCAGGTCAAAATGGAAGAATAACACGGAGAGAAAACAAAACGAACTGAGATGGATGTTGATGCATTTTGTTAAACGTACTTATAATTAACAAGTGTTCAATTTGCAAAGTAATCTGCATTACTACGGGATAAAAATATGGAAATGATCCAAGATAATTATTTAAAAAAGTGTATTTCGTAACAGCATATAATATAATGATGTCATCCATAATCAAGGCAAATGGAGCAACAGTCATCTGTAATATTTATTATTCGTGGCACAATTTTATTCTTTAGAATGGTGTTGCTTAATTCTGCGACTAAATTGCTCCAAACAAAACTAGAAAATTTTAGTGGCGATCACAGCAAAATTTCATCTTCCAATTGCCACAGCCAAATTATTACTTTTGTGTTATTTCGAATTGTATTACTACTAAAAAATAATTATTATTAAATAAAAAAAAGTATCCAATGTAAACCAATCTAAGGCAGTTACATTTCAGAAATTCTAAATGCCATTTCACTAAAATCCATCCAAATGAATGGCTCAAATACAGGATACGCACATGTGAAACGCGTTCTAATAAAATATTTCGTAGTTGGTGAGAGGGCAAAGGCCAAAAGAAAGAAAGAAAAACCCATCTAACATCTTTTCATGTCCAAAAATGAAAAAAATAACGCGGTTGTGTGCAAATTAGTAATCTGGTGTATCCCTCACCATATCCAAGTCTGCGTGTATTCTTAGAAAACATGGCGCACTCCGAACTATAATTTATTTCTATGTACTTGTTCTATGAAGATTTTGATGAGATGAGGAATTAAAACTCGAGATACTTCCCAGGTTTAAAAACCCTTGACAAATTTCCTTGATGGTCATGAATACCATAAGACTATGTAGGCCTTAATTATAATTCATGTAAAATTTTGATAATTCATTTATTAAAATAACTTTTATTTATAATCAATACTTAAAATTTTATAAAAATATACGAATTTTGATAAAATAAAATAAGACTTATGGGTACTGTCACTTTAAAATGAACGCGAAAAATTAGCATTTCGAAATAGGCATAGGACTACCAAGTCTCGAGAAATTCTAGATGCAAAGAGAAAACCCTGCTACATCTATATGTGACCCGATCCTCATCGCGCCATGATGAGGATCGAATACAGTTTCCCCCCCCTCAACTAAACCGTACCTGTCTCGTTCTTGGAGACCTATGGAGACTTATGCATTTTTCTCACAAAGAAGATTAACTGAATTATATTTTTCAATAATTTCCAAATTAAACTGCATAAAAAAAAACCCTCACATTACCAAATTTGGGGACTAAAAAAAATTCGAAGATACTTCGATGTTTTAGATAGCGCTCAGTCGTACCCGAGGTAGCCAATTAATCGCGACAAGGCAACCTAAAACACATATGCACAGGAGAGGCAGCAACAATAATCTTATTTCTTATCCAATAACAGAATATGCATAATTTGACCGTCGATATTAAAAACTCGGAAGTTGAGAAAGTTTTTTTTTTTTTAAATATTTTTTTATATTGCTTCTACCTTAAATGTTTCTCGACTGTTTTCAGTTGTTGCCAAGCTGCTGGCCCTGTCTATTTCGACGATGTTTCCGAGGCAATTGGAACCCAAGTAGTAAGTTACCTTAGGATTTTAGGTTTTTATGATACTGAATGTTTATAATGGCTAAAAAGGAACTGATGTTCTATTCAAGATACACGTATTAGAAGCAAAAACGTAATGAAAAATAACATCACTACAAAAAATACTAATAGTTGATATTGTATCAGTTATAAAATTAATTATAAATCACCATCCGATTATCGCCCGTCCAAGACTGTTGATGTTGAGTCCCTTGATTACGGACGTCAGAAAATTTGATGCAAACTAGCTTGACAGTCCAATGCTGTATCACTAAGTATTTACGTCCATAATACACTGCTTGGAAAGCAGTCAAAAGACACCATACGAGGGTGGTCTGAAAAGTTCTCGGCCAAACAATGAAAAAATGGATTTATAATTTCAAAATTATTTTTATTTTTCAACATAATCTCCCTTAAGACTAATACATTTATTCCAGCGCCATTGCCCATCCCTGTAGTGGTTCTCAGTAAGATCTGTAAAATACCCCTCTCCAGCTGCAATCACCTCTCGATTAGAAGCAAAACGCTGACCAGTGAGAAAAAGTTTTCGTTTTGGAAAGAGATAGAAGTCAGAGGGAGACAAATCTGGGGAATAGGGTGGATGTTCCAACAATTCATAGTGCAGATTCCCTTAATTTTCCCCTTGCCAAATGGGCAAGTGCATTGTCCTGATGAAAGATGATTTTTTTTTTCTTCTGCAAACTGTCATTTCTCACGAATTTTTTCGTCTAGTCTGGTTAAAAGATCGGAATAATATTCCCTGGTTATTGTTTTACCCTTTTCAAGATAATTAATAAACAAAATGCCTTTAGCATCCCAAAACACAGATGAGAAGACTGTCTTCTTTGGCGCTGAACGACCGGCTTCTGTCGTTCAGCGCCAGAAGCTGTTTTGACTGCTGTTTGGATTCTGGTGTGTAATGGCGAGTCCAAGTCTCATCCATAGTAATAAATCGAAGCATAAAATCAGTTTTATTCTTGTTAAAACGCTCCAAGCACAGTTCAGAGTTTCATGCGAGCACGTTTTTGATCTACTGCGAGCAAGCGCGGCACCCATCTTGAGCAAAGCTTTTTCATGCAAAATATATCCTACACGTTCATTTGAAATGCCTATAGTCTCAGCAACTTCACGCACTTTGACTCGCCGGTCATCCAATACCATTTCGTGCACTTGATCAATAATTTCTGATGTTGTTGCACTTTTTGGACGTCCTTCACATGGATCATCTTCAAGGCTGGTACGGCCACGTTTAAACTCGGCAGCCCATTTCTTAATTGTCAAAAACGAAGAAGAAGAGTGCCCATAAACGTTTATGAACTTCGAATGAATTTCTTTTGGCGTTAAATCTTTTGCAAAGAATTTTTATAACCGCGCGATACTCAATTTTATCCATTTCAAGGGATACAGACAACACTTTGGCTTCAGACAGCTGTATAAAACAAACTACTTGATAGAATGACTTGCAATTTCACATGGATGCTTATGACAGATGTACCAACCTAGAAAAAAAAAATCTTACCATCTATGGTCAAGGCCGACAAATTTTCAGACCACCCTCGTAATAAGATCCAGGACCAACTACCACTGCGATGATTGTAGCAATCCTGCGGGGCATAGTTTCCACAAGCATACTATGGCAAGCAATGGAAATTTTGGACCATTCTTTCTGTAGGCATGTAATGAGATTCTGGACGGTTGTGGGGCGGACGTCCCTTGATTCAACCGACGCTCTAGTTCACCCCACAGATGTTCAGTAGGTTTGAGATAAGAGCTCTGTGATTACACAGTTCATGACTACAAACCACGTAGTCACAGCAACAGCTTTATAGCACGGTGCATTGTGTTGCTGAAAGGGACAATAGTCATCTCCGTAGAAATGCCACAAATTAGGAAGCATTGCATTGTCCAGAATGTTTAGATACCTCTACAAACAGAGTTCACTGTTTGTAGCACTACAAACAGAGATCCAAGACCATACCATCACACCATCACCACCACCTCCGAATTTCATAGTTGGGGGTGACGCACTCTGGTAAGAGCGTTCACCTATTATCTGACACACCCGCACTACTACATCGCTCCTAACACAGCTTTCCAAGCTTCCGCGTTCCACTGTACATGCTCTTTGCATCACTTTAGACGACGCTGGATGTTGGTTCAGGTAATGTAGGCTTACACAGTTTTTTTTTGCATCCAGTCGATGCCCGGAACTCTGCATTCAACGTGTCGGTCGACGAGTTGTGGTTTTTACATATTATCCTTCGTAGCACCCTATGGTCCGTTCGGTGAGTCGTTCACTGCAGGTAGCACTTGCAGTTGATTCCCTGCACTCTCAGTATGGTATCACCGATTGATGACTTGAGATGGCCGAATTTATCAATAATTTTCCGAACATAATAGGCCTGCAAGATGGCATCTGATCACAACGCCTTTTTCAAATTGTCTCGATGAAAGAGTGCGGGTTAACATCATCGACCTATGAAAGAATTACAGAGTGCAAGTGGGCCGTTCACAGGAGAGGAAGAAAAGGAAAAAAAAAGTGGCAATAGTAGTAGAAGGAAAGGCCTCAGCTCACAATTCTCATCTTATTAGCTAATAACTATCTGTCAGCCTCTTTCATTGTGTGCTCCGTAACAAAAAAACCTCACAGACCCTTGTTAGACGGAACCCGAGGGTGAGCGGATGATCTTCCTCTTCCGAGCAGATTGCCTGGAGTTAACTTGCACCGTTTGGAGTTGTCATCCACTCATTCCAGGAAATGACTGCAGCCATTTCACCCGGACACAGCTGCGCCGACTTGGAAGTATCATATTCCTCCAATTTATAACGGCTACAAACAAGTGGCACGATGCACTTTGTCATGTGAGGGGGGGGGGGGCGTTGATTTTTTCCACGAAGTGTATGTGTGCACGGGGGATGTTTGCGGGAGGAAAATCCCCGAGCACGAGACCATCTAACTCATCTTCAGTTTAAAAGCCCTAATAAAAAATTCTTCGCGTCCTAGACGGGATCGGTCCAAGGCTTTGTGTACACCGAATGAGCTAGGGAGGTTCTATATAAGTAATTAACATATTTGCTTCAACACTGGTAGTTATACAGCGTAAAAATTAGCCATAGCATTAACAAAAACTTATAAACTGGCAAGATCCGGGATTAAACACGTGACTATAATATATTAAGTGACCTGTAGAGCACACTCAAGCTAAGATCTGACTAGTGAAATATTTTCTGAACCAATAAAAAGATTTTCATGTTGAAAATATTTTTTTAATAACCTCTTAATAAAATATTTTAATAACTTCTGAACCAATAAAACATTTCCATGTGCTGGTGTTAACTTCATGAACATTTCATTCCTCAAGCCTTTGATGAAGTTAATACCTCTGGTGTTAACTTTATGAAAGGCTTGAGAAATAAACGAGAACTGGATGGTAATGATGAAATGGCGCGCGCGAGCACACGGTTATTGAATTTCCTTACTCGTGATAGAAATTGTACAATCGTGTAGAAGGTGGAGCAAATAAGCCCATCCTCGTGAAATCCTTTAAGTGCTATGACGTAACAAGGAAGATTACGGTCAGCTTTTACTGCCATGACTGTCTAGTAATAATAAAAATATTCACAAAATTGAAACTCGTTTATTAGCAAAACGATTATAACTTGGCTGGCGGGAATTCAATGAAATTTGGTATTTAGGATCGCAAACAAAAAAAAAAGAAAAAAGAAGTCAAGTCGCATGAATTTTGATTTCAGTTAAATCATTTTTAATAGTAAAATCAGGCAAAGCAAAATTATGTCTATAGTAAAATGCCCACAAGTAAGGAAATTATGTAAACAAATAATAATAATGACTGCATTTAGTAATAGCATTTTTGTCAATTAGCGCCATTCATTAATCAAAACAATTAACTTTTGGGATTTTGTGCCAAAGACAATTTCTTTCTCTGAAGTAAAAAAAATTATCGCAATCGAAACGACTCGACAAATCTTAATATAGATCCTAAATATCATTAAAATTCAATCCAGCCAACATCACTTCATATCGTTGTGCCAATGAAAGTATACGACTGAAATCAAAACTGAACCGTGGACATTCTTGTATACATCCTAAATACATTGTATTAAATCCCACGTGGACAACGCGGAGTTAATGTGAGGCTGTAATGTGCAAACATTTAGGATAATTTCAATTAGAGAAGAAAACAAGCACTGAGATGGTTTAATATTTTTTTAAGATTCAAAACACCGGCTTTCAATAAAATTAGTCCGACTAGAATTCATGACTTTCGTACAAACACCTGTATTATCATAAGAGCAAAGGTGAACCGTTATGATAATAAATATCTCTGCCAAGAATGCATTCGCAAAGCATTTTATACGATTCTCTCTAATCATTTTCAGTCTTGGTTTTTTCCATTATTAATTTGTCAAATCTTGAGTTTCAATTTTAATCGAAGCATGTTAAAGGTCGTTTTCGATGTCTGCTATGTTTCAAGAGCAAAAAATACAACACACACTATGCTTTCTTTTTAATAAACAACAAGATGCTTTCTCCTTAAGCTTTAACAATTTTTAAATGACGTTTACTGGAGCACAAGAAGTTCAATAAACACAGAAACCAAACAAATCAGAAAGCTGTTTCGTTTCAGCTGACAAAACTAATTTTTAAGCCGTAGATAACAGTTATTATATTAAAACATCGTACAATTTTTTTGGAGAAACAGATGCTTCTACTCTATCCCCAAATACGCATAAGCTTCACAACTGAGAACCCTGGCTTAAGGTTTTTGCTCAGGGAAATGACGCTACTTCAAAAACAGAATGACGAAACTACCTCCAGCAAATGCCAGAACAGATGGCTGTCAACGTGGAGAAACAGGTGCTGTTGTAGCCAATAATATTCTCGGCGCTCTGTAATCAGTTAGGAAGTGCCCAATGAGGGTTTAAATGTGTAAGAAACCAGACGGTGTTTTGATGCTATTGGATGAAATATCATACATACAAGATCATAAGAAAAGAGTACTGACGTGCTTTTTTTAAAAAAATACTGTGACGGACGAGGCCTAATCGATGAAAGTGGCTTACTTAAAAAACAGCAAAATTAGTTAAATACGTTATAAATAACATATGCATAGCTAATGATAAAAGGTTACAATTACAAATTACCAAAGATAATACTGTAACAAAATGTATCACAAGGTCTGCTAAAAGCTAGAAAATGCATTCAGGAATCTGAATTATATCGAAGCTAATTTTAATACAATGAATGACGTGGATTGAAACATTTCTGCAATTATATTAAAGATTTCATGTATTATTATTTACGGCATCTCCATGAGGTACGGAGACCCAAAGTCATACACGAAGAGTTTCATATATGAATTTGGAATCATATCATACACGAATACAAATTTCATATATGCAGAGTTAGTATACACACCAACATACAAAACTTTGATCAAGAAAGACTCCTGGTTGACAAAGGATGATAGTTTTAAGAATACAGTGAAATGATTTTCTATTTTTAAAGAAGACAAAAATGGGAAGTGGGAGTGTCGTTAATGATAAAATTCTTCCTAACAACAGGCTTGAGATTCGTCGGAAGGGAAGTGCAATGACTGTGAGATGCAGAGTATTTAAATCTATTTCGTGCGAGATAAAAGTTAACAGTGCAATATTTGTTGTAAGGTGCTGCTATAAGATTAGGAATGCAACAGCAGATTTAAATAATTGCATCTGCAGATAAGTTTTATGAGTAAATTCAAGGTAATTACTATGGGAAATCTTAATTATGGAGATATACTGCAAAGGGAATTAAATTCATACAACTACTAAAATACAATTACTTGGATCGAGAGGATTGGATCTGGTAATAATAATTTGTCTCATATACAATTTTGCCTCCGATTGGAGAGTGGTCATTCATCGCTATTATCCTAAATTGTTTAGTCATGTTTAGGGATCCCATGCGTCCCGGTTTGCCCGGGACAATCCCGATTTTATTACTTCTGTACCGGCGTCCCGATATGTTTAGTTCGGGACGCTAAATGTCCCAGATTCTTTAGAATATAAAAATATTAACATTTCTAATAAGAATAAGTACAAGTCGTGATATTTTTGGGTGCTTTTAAAAATGTATGTTTACAAAACAAAAAGCAGAGACATTTATTTTGTAGTTCGGCGAATTACCAGAATGTTAGAATTTTGGGAAAACGATTTAGTTCCATACATTTCATTTAGCAGGATAAAAGAATGTCAGAATGAGGAAGACAGTCGCCCAACTGTATGTTTAACTAATCGCAACCACGGCATGTCTCGTCGGTCGTAAATTATTAGCAATCTTTTGTCTCAAGCTTAGTTCGCATAGCGTACGAGATCCGACGGTCCGAAATATTTCTCATTGGTCGACATGTTTTTGAATATTAACGCGCCACGACAGTTTATTTTCTTTCAACCAATGAGAAAAATTTCGAACCGTCGGATATCGTACACTATGCGAACTAAGCTTCACGCGTCAAGCGCTAAATTGTTTTTATACCGCTATAGGGTATGTGATATAAAGATATTTGAACTGTTCATTTCGTATTCTTGCATTCTCGTATTAATTGTGAATATTGTATTTTTTTTAATTAATAAAGTTATACCGTTTGTTGCAAAAAGAGTTTGTACAGGAAGAGGCAGAATAAGGAAGAGGCAGAATAAGGAAGAGAGGAAGTATATATTAAAAATTAATTATAAATTTGTTTTTATTTTTTTAATTTTTAAATTAAATTAATTTATTTTTCATATAATTTCAGATATTATGCATCCACACAATACGCATAAGGCTCGTGTTGTTTATATTTTATTGTATTTACATCGTTTTATTGACATATTAACATTTTATATCTTTATTCTATGTCTTTATATTTCATATACTTATTAATGTTTGAGTTAAGTGTTGTTATTAGAATTCTATTTATTTGACGTATAAACATTTATGTTATCTATATTAATAAATCAAATTCGAATAAATATTTAATTTTTTTTTTAATTTTAAAATACATAATGTTAACGAATCAAATTTATTTCTCTTAACCCTTAATTCTACAAAATTTATTGTGTCCCAGTTTTTTGTTTTCAAAAAACGGGATCCCTAGTCATGTTGAATCTTCGATAAAAATTTTTAAAAAAATGCGTATATGTGGAATTATAGATCTGGAGATTATATCAAACTCAGAGGACAACTTGGAGTAGTGTTGTGTCACGATATTCTACAAGGAAAGGACGCCAACAATGCATGAGATGCAAAAGAATAAATTGTTGCAAGGGAGGGAATATAAGTACGAGGTGTGGACTCCTGCACAGGCAAGAAAGGTGATAAGCGTACTACAGAAGGCAAAATCATATGAGAGAAATTAGCTGAACATGCCAAAGCATGATATACTGCAAGGAAATGATGTCAACGACGCGAGTAAAAGGGAAAATGATTATGGACATAAGTATTTGAATTCCGCTTGTATCTGAACCTGAAGAAATTGTTAAATTACTAAGCGATTATTTTGTGAAGTTTCAGAATTACAAGGACCTTACCCTTGACCAGGCAATTTAAGTCGCAGCTCTGACAGAGTTCCAAAAAAGTGAAATCTAAAACAAAGGTTGAAAATTACAGACCTGTTACTATCTTAGGAGTGGTGGTTAAGGTTTTTGAAAAGTTGGTGAAAGCCAGAATTCAAGAATGGGTAATGTTTATCTTTCCTATAATGCGAAAAAAAAAATGCAAAGTCATGCACTTTGAATTGAAAGTTTCAATCCAATTTTATTTTATTGATAGTATTTCGCTGGAGGAAATTGATTTAATCAGATCGGGGAGTAGGAAACAAACTCAAAGGCTATACTGCAGAAATTGGCAAAAGATCATTGGTTGCTTAAAAATACACCAACAGAGAAGTTATTAGTCCTCTTTCTAAGACTAGAGCCTCAGAAAGAATACTAATTTTACATATTTTACTACTGTGCTCAGATGTGTTTGTTGGCTACACGCCTCTGAATTCTTTCAGAGACGTAACCAAGATGGTATCGGGACTATGGAATATTCCAACGAGGATAGATTTATGATTTGTGAGTTACAAAAGCTGACAGATAGATGGAAGAGAGAGATATGACAAAATCTGTTAAAAGTATTTTATAAAATGGAGGTAGGTGAAAATTTTCAGTATATGGCGGGGAAAAAAAAAAAAAAAAAGGTCATCATTGGAAAATGAGTCAAGTTGCATTTGGCGCGGATGTGATGTTTGAGGATGGTGAATAAGTATAATGGATTGCCTGAGATGGTTACCAGTGCTTCGTCGGTGAAGGTAAATCATATAAAAGCCAAAACTGAACAGTAAATACGTGGAATTCTAAGAAAATTATATAAAAAAAATTATTGTGAACTACGTAGACGCGAAACTTGGCTACTGCAAACGGCAACTTTTAATTTTCAAGTGAATCTTCGTATTTTTACGTTGTCGTCTAATTAGTCATCGATGAGCCTAATCGCTACGATTTTAAATGCATCTTGCTTAAAAAGAATAATTCGTAAGCGCTATGTCGACGCACAGTAAAAAGAAAAAGTTTAATCCTTCTTTTTCAAAAATATTTTCCGTTTAGTCTACGGAAGGATTTTCCGACTGAAGAGGAGTTCAACAGAAAGCCCTTCCGTACTTGGTCTCATGGAACAGAAAAACGCAAGCAATTATAAACAATTACACTATCCTCGTAGCCTAATAAATTGCTTCGGCCGTAATTCAAAACAACATAATCCCACAAGACGCTTATAGAAATCTAGTAAACGCGTGAGTATGCGCAGTTGTCGCGTTGCCAATCTTGGTTATGCAGAACGCAAAATAACAAGATCATAAAAGACTTTAAAAACTTGGCGGTAAATATTATTAAAAGGAAGGGTAGAAATATCATTATTTTATACTAGGTGTACATTTGACTTTATAAGTAAGTCTGAAAAGTAACACGAACTTACAAAAACATAAACCTCTGACATCGGTGTCTTCTTGCGAACTGTTGAAAAATCTGCATGATCATTCTTATGCAGATTTTTTTTTTATTTATTTAGGGTTTTTGCTGATCTGACAGCTGTTCCGAACTGTTGGTTCTCGACCCACTACACCAATGGTGTTCAACCTTTTTTTTACTAAGCGAGCTATTTTTCTATAAAAAGTTATTCGGTGATCTATTCTCTTATATAGATTACGTTCCCCCAACCTAATATCTCATTAAGCACAAATAAACAACTAAAAACTTTATTTGTGTATTTAAACATTTATTTATCACTTTTAATTATTTTAATACAACAAAATATATATATATATTGGAATAAGATATTTATTTCTCTATTTTGGAAAACCAAAGTTAGAAAAAACAACAGATTGATTACAAACTCACAAGTTACAAGAAATGCTGGTTGATTAAAAAAGAAAAAGTTAATGTGAAATTTGGCATTGTTTGGAGCTCGCAATATTTTCATAGTCAAGTTGATATGAAGAAGTAGACAATCATCCAAATGATCCTTTGTAATTTGGTTTCTTAATTGATTTTTTATGACGGTCATATTTGATAAAGCCGATTCTGACAAGTATTTCGATCCGAAACACGACAGAATTTTTCGCGCAATATCAGTTAATATTGGGAATTTTTCATGTGCATACTTCCAAATGACTTCATTGTTTATTGATTTTAAATGTAAACTATTCTGAATGTTTATTATCTCAAGTTCTACTTCAGCTTGGTTTATATCAAACAGCCCACTCATTTTATTTGACATTTCTGTGATGTTCAAGTTTTCTTGAAATGGATTATTGATAAAAGATACAATCATTTCAGTTTTATTAAAATCTTTAAATCTTGAATTTATTTCTTCCTCAACTAATTCTATTTCACGAATAAATTCTTTTAAATCATAGGGAAGCATTTCTTGAATTTGTTCAAAAAATTTTAATAAATGTGGGAGATGTCTAAATTTGCAATAATTTATATTTTTCTTTAATAAAAGTAAGTATTGTTGGAAAGTTTTTATTGAACTTAACATGTCAATTAAATTTTTATCTCTACCTTGTAACTCTAAATTTAAATTGCTTAATTTCATACAGAAATCTACTAAAAATGATAAGTGTAACAACCATCTTTTATCACTCAACTGTGGATAAATATCTCCTTTTTCACCAAAAAAAAAAAAAAATTATATCGTTAATTAATACAAGAAATCTTTCTAAAAATTGACTTCTGCTGAGCCAGCGAATATTATTGTACAACAGAAGTTCCCTGTCATCATCTGCCTATAATTTAAATAACCGCCGTTGCAGGGCTTTTCCTCGAACAGAATTTACAATTTTAAATGTAATATCCAAACATCTTTTGTGTTTAATCTTTTACTACACAGTACTTGTTGGTGAATAATATAGTGGTACGCTAAAAAATCTGGATATTTATCATCGTTTTTACATAATGAAATGAAGCCTGATTTATTACCTATCATTGCAGGAGCACTATCAGTAGTAATAGACACAAGTTTAAAAAGCGGAAGTTTGTGTTGTTTCACAAATTCCTCAAATGCCGAAAATATGTCTTCTCCCCTAGTCCTTCCCAATAATGGTATAATTTTCAAAAGTTCTTTACTTGAATAATCTTGAAATACCATTAACTACGCAATATCAGTGAAGTCGTTTGATTCATCAAATTGTAATGAAAACACAACACACTGGTGAATGTCGACATTAACCTAGCCTGGAAACTTTTCTTCGGCAATTGGAACTCTTCCTTTCGGCAATTTGAAACCTGATCTGCGGCCTAAAAGTGGTCTCTCTCTAGCGACGTCTCGAATCGAGAAGCTCCTTTCTGGAAGCAGGAAACTCCTCTCTCAAGCAACGTGGATCCGGGCAGTGTCTCTGACGGCGACTCTGGACCGGGTGGCCTCCTCTCTGACAGCAATTCTGGAACCGGAACCCCTTCTGCTTGCTTCTGTCCCTTTTTATTAGGCCTCCTCTGAGACCTCGCATGAAGTTTGGCAACCCCCAAAGAATCGGTATGAGTCTTTCATCTTAAGTTTCAAGTTCGGCACGCCTTTGGTTCACCTCCGCTTTCTTTTGATTGCAAGTTGCTGGACATCGGAATGTTGTTTGAACTCTTTCTGACTGACTTCGGCGATGTTTACACTTAGAGCCTGCAAGCCTTTCTCATACATACAAGTTTCAATAACAATCTTTCTAATGCCGCCATGTACAGCTTCGGCGACAAAAACATTGCCTTTGTTTTTAACACTAACATATTCTTATGAAAGCAGGATATACAGTTAGCTTCAAAAGAGTTATTTACAAAAACATCTAATACAAACTATACCGAAACAAACAAAGTTTATTTTTTTACAATATTCACATGGGACTTAACCTAAGTAAAAATTCGATGTAATGTGCTTTGGAATATTTAAGCTACAATCGAGTTTTTACACTTTGCTTATAATCGTATTCACTCGGCTCGCTGTTTGACTTCCACTGATCCAAATTAATTCATTTACCCGGACTTATAAGAAAATTACTGATTTGATAATTTTAACGAAAAATAAATAAACAATAGCAATACACTTTAAAGCGAATTTAAAATAATACAAAATAATGATAAATAAAATATTAGGTTTTCAGTTTTAATTAAATTTGTAAGGAGGAATACAGAAGAGATCGACCAAAAATCGCTCAGCGATCGACGGGTTGAACACCCCTGCACTACACCATCAGATATTCCAATACACGGTGGTTCATGCTTGAGTTTCATAGTTTTTCCATAAGCGAACCTTCGATCGTCATGTAAATTGCAGTTAATGGAAAAGTGCCGAAAGCGCGTATTCTACAATATTCTAGTCAGAAATAGAATACTGTAGATCAAAAACACTAATAATGGGCGAATATATACGGGCAAAAAGTACAGTAGCACAATTATTAGGCAACTGGTGTTAAAGGTTGGCAATTTCTCCGTCAACTTAGAATCGTTTATAGTTTCAAATCAAAAACAATGTTCGCCTACTTGGTATAAAGTAATAGATATATATAATCGTTTCAGGCAACTCTTAAAAAGACAAGATAATTTATGTACAATGCCAGTACTTTTCAAAAAGGATCAGGTATTTTCTGAATAAAGGTATCCACCATGGCCTTATTGCAGAAGTTCCAGTATTCATGCTCTATTATACTGTAGTACATACCTTCGATATCGACCAATATTGCAGATATGTGCTGGTTTGCACTACAATTTCGACGAGCAAAAGCGTACATGCTATCTTTAAGTACCGTTGTGTTTGTAGAAATTGCAGAAAAGAAAGGGTCATTAAACCTGATATCAACATTGAAGACATTTCAATATTGATATCACTGTTTACTTTATATAGATGATAACATCAAATGATGTCCTAAATAAAGCCAGTACAAAACTTCAGGATTCTTTAACTAAATTGTATTAACTGTTGTAACAAATGTGGCATGAAAATCGGTAATAAAATGATAAAAGATTATGAAAATAGGCAGGAACACAGCAAACATCAGCTGCATCTTGGCTGGAAAACCTATAGAAGTAAAACATTTAGACTAATAGAAGTAAAGATAGCATATTAAATTAAATAAGGAAAGACATTAAAATAAGTAAAGATGGTATGGTGGGAAGCCAAATGAATATTTAAATGGAATAAGAGAAATTAGCCACACACTATACTTGGTATACGAGACCATTTTGAAACCAATTTTAACTTATGGATCAGAGCCAGGTTACAACTAAAACACTGATCAAACTAGAGACAAGTGACATGAAAGGTATGAGAAAAACTATTGGAGCAGAGGACAATGGAAGAATCATATTAGAAAGTAACTTGACATTGCTAGCATTCAAGCAGGAAATAATGTAAGGTAGAATGGTCAGGTAAACAGGAGAGGAAACATTAGCTAAACAGTTGCTTGATGCCGGGACGGCAGGAAAAGACAAGATCTAGGTATACCGATGCAGTCAGAAATGCCTCACAGACCGAAATATTGGATATGACAATCAATACTAACGTCATGACAAAGAAGGGATTCGTTTGGAGGAAAATGTTGATAGAAAGTACAGTAATCATACAGTATCATGGAATTCTATGCATTCATTGAAGATGCATATCAGAAATGAGAGGAGTTTTAAATATTTCCATAATAAAATGGCATTTCATCCATGCCGTCTGCTTTAATACATTTTATAACAACATGCATTGTGTAGATATCTGAACTGTCCGTCTTCCAGTAGAGAAGGCGATAGCAGACTATTCGTCTTCTATTCCACTTTATCGGCTCATGAAGTTCAAACTAATCCCACCCTCCCACCGCTCTATACAACATTCGGCCTTTAATTCAAGTCGTATAGCAAAACACTGAGATTTCAGAAGTTATACGTAATACTCTCACGATACAGACAGACGTGATGAAGAGTTTTACGTTCTGAATTCAACCTAGAATGATTTTTATTTATATACTCGTAAAATAAAAAAATATTGGCTGTACTATTGTAGAAACGTGTTTATAAGTAATCAATACTTACGGACAAATAATATTCACTGTAGTGGTACAACTAAGTATACCAAATAACCATACTTGAATTATAACGAAAACTATCATTTCAAAATGACAATATTAACAATATTTGGAGAGTTAAGCATACGTTCATTCCCATAATTATGAAAATTAACTAAGTTAACATGCTAAACTTTGAGAATGCTGAAAAGGAAGGGAGCAGCAAACCAAAGAAGATACGTTAAAGCAGGGTAACTCACTATGAGAAGGATTCAACAATCTTTCGTTTAGTATGATCTGCAGCCAATTCTACAACCTCCGTACTCCTTAATAAAATGGTTTAGCAACCAATTATATTGACTGTTGAAGGCGTTATCTGAGAAGGGGTATTCTTCTCTTCTACAATAATGAAAAAGTCGCAAAGAGTACATGAATCCAGTACGTAGTTACTGTTCCATGTATTTCGTGAAGTTCGTTACTAGGTTTGGATTCGCACTGTCGCGACATATTCATGTAAACACACTGGAGTTCGAAACCTAGGGACGAACGCTATTTCTAAAGAGTACAACCGCAAATTCAAACGAATCAGCTTGTGGCAATTTGTATAACTGACGATTTCGAGCAGAAAGTGGGCACACGTTCAAAATTTCGAATCAAGAGCAAAAGGCGTGGTAGCACTCAAAAAGATAAAAGGCTGCGCTAAGCGAATTGTGTTTGAAGGAAGCTCTTTTCGTTTAGGAATAAAGTTGCAGCCTTTGATGTGTTGTAATGTCTCAAAGACATCATCTAGATGATTTCGTGAGAAAGAATTATTGGAAAGCTTGAAGAAGGCCGCAGAATTCCTGATATTCCCAGAAAGTTTTGTATCTCACATAGCGTTGCATCCAGGCTCTGGACAGCGTTTCAAACCAATGGAATGTGTCCCACACGTTTGCTAAGAGGTCGCCTTCTACCAAGGAGCATGAAGATAGATTTTTAATTATAATAGCAAAATGTAATCGACGCATCACGGCAGGTCAGCATGCAAGTCGGCTCCATTCAAACACAGCTACGCGGATATCTTGACAAACTGTGGCAGGACGTCTGCAACAAGTAGGCCTATACGCCCAAGGCCTGTAGTCTGCATCCACAGAATGCACCGAGCTACAAGTACTGGAAAAAGGGACTATGACTGGTGAATTATATTGCAACGAAATGTCCGATTGTTCTGTGGTGTTGTAAGCGAAGAATTCATATTTATGGATGACAATTCTAAACCACATTGTTCACGAGCAGCGGAGATACTTCTGGCGACCGAGGATATTAATCGAATCGAGTGGCCAGCACGCTTTCTAGATCTCAACCCCACAGAACAGGTTTGGGAAGCATCAAAGAGACGCGTTGCTGCTTGAAATTCCCCTCCAGAAAACAAACAAGGCCTTATCCTTGCTCTGAAGGAGGAGTGGACCAGTTTGACTCAAGAGCTCCTGAATTACTTGGTGCTAAGCATGATACGACGTTGTGAGAGCTGCATCGCAGTTTGGAATGGACATATTCCATAACTGAAATGTCTCTCCGCATAGTTTTCTGCAAGCACTGTACATTAATTCTTTAACTACGTCCTAAGAAAATTTGTAACTTTTGCTAAAAATGTATTGCAATGTAATTTGTACGAAATTTATAACATATGTTGTGTGTAATATAATTTATTAGTATGCTGGAATTAAATTTATGTTCCCATTTGGCTATAATCATGAAAATGTTTTCACATAGAAGTAAAAATGTAGTTCGTCCTCAGCTTTTCGACAGCAGTGTACATTCCGAAAATTTAAAAATTACTCATTTTTAAAATAACCGCATGCACAAAGGCTGTATTCGAATTCCTGCGTAAGGCATGGATGCTTGTAAACACTTACTATAGGACTTGCATAGCTCCTTGAGATTATAAGGTTTGTCTTTTAATAAAAGAGAAGTAATTGAGTTATAAGAAGGTAAAAAAAATCAACTTAATAAGTAATAATCTATAAGAAAGAAATCTAAAATCTGGGTTTCATATTTTTCCCCTCACGTAAGTATTCTTAGGACCCTTCGCAGCTCAGTCAGTATAGGCGAAGCCTTTTGGTCGGAAAGACCCGAGTTCGATTTCGTTTCAAGGTTTATCTTGTCTTTTTTAATTAAAGGTGAGTTAGCCGGTCTTATACGGAGATAGGCTTTTTTTTTCCCCGCCTAGATACTCGGGTTTTTCGTTCCCAAGAACATGCAAACCAGCAAACCACCTTATCCTCGAGACGGTCGCGGTTGTGAAGTCCACAGTTAAAGAACCTCAATGGTTCGTGAAAAAGCTCAAGACAAGACAAGTACGGTATTCTTATAATTTGCATGATAATTTCTCTAACACATAGGTTGAGAACTACTTGGTTTCCTAAAGGACAGTTTGCAATGGCATCTAATTATCCTTACGCCAGTAATCGGTACATCAAATATTCCAACACCGATTCAAGAGAAAAGACCAACTATTAAAATTCAAATACAAATTTTAGGCTACGTGTTTAAAACAAGTTATAAAAATTTTATGATATAATTGGAAAACTAAATGCCTTCTAAAAACAAGAGTGGAAGGAGAGACTCTTCTACTGATATATTTCTCCCCGAACTGCTAAATGCATTTTTCTATTAGGACGAAGGATCATGCTAGAATACTAAAACTGTTTAAAAAAATCAATACAGAAACTCGAATTTATGGCGGCTTAATAACAATTCGGAAATTAGCATAAGTCAATTCTGATATTTAGTATTCAAATTCAATTAAACGAGAAGCTCACTCTTTCTCTGCTACAAACTTCAATCTGTGGTTGGTCAAAAGTTCACGCGGGGCGCACACACACATTAATAGGTAATGCACGCAACACAAATATACGTGTTTAAAAATTCCTGAAAAAATAGCTAGAGAGAGAGAATAACTATTTTGAGTAAATAATGAAGTTCATATAACACTTTGAACGGCATGTGTTGATTAGGATTTTTTTTGTGCCGGGAATTTCAAAGACGAAATTCTTCAGAAAAGTTTGAATCTTTCTTGTCTCGAGTCCCGAGAAAAGCAGCTCGAGATATCTGATAAATTTACGAATCCGAAACAGAAAGGAGTCAAATTTATTAATTTTTGTAAAATGAATATTGTATTATGTAGATTATAGACGATTATTGAAATCTTATTATGATTAAAATATTTATCGACTGCAATGAATATCAATACAATATTATTCGTTATTTTATATATCTATTTGTGTTTCTTTAAATATCAATGTATGT
Organism: Typopeltis vanoorti; assembly: GCF_054136105.1. Taxonomy (NCBI): domain Eukaryota; kingdom Metazoa; phylum Arthropoda; class Arachnida; order Uropygi; family Thelyphonidae; genus Typopeltis; species Typopeltis vanoorti. The sequence continues at coordinate 121,354,650 of NC_143560.1, forward strand.
AATAAATGTGTTTTTTAAATAAAATATCACTATATGACTATGAACCAAGTACAATGAAACAGCCACAAGTGAATATATTTTTATTACACAGCGGCTTTTTTTTTTTTTTTATACAAATTTCAAAACAGATTAAGAGAAAACTCCAGGGAGTCAGGGTCTCAGAATCCAAGAATGCCCTCTCATCTTTTCCCCACTCTCCATAAAATGAAAAATTCCACCAACTAAAATCACCTCTTTCTCCTGTGTGCTTTTGCAGTCTACAAATTCTTAATGTTTCATAAACAGTGTTCCACAATCCTGATATCGTTTTTTAACACTCTCCTTTGCACTCTCTCCACTGTATCAGAATCACAACAAAAACAAGGAGACCAGACCTGCACACAATAGTCAAAATGCGGTCTTATCAACGCTTGTAAAGGAGCAAAATAACTCCCTTATCTTTACATGTGAAAGTTCGTTTCAGCATTGCAATTATCTTTTGAGTTGTATTTACAATCTTAGCTACTCACACTCCACGATCAATAGCCTGTTCAGTTTCTTCTAGCATAATCCCACCAATATAATATGACATTAGATACAGTATCTAATCTGACCAAAGTGCATGACTTCGCATTTACTGACACTGAACTGACATCCATTTTCCCATGCCCACAATTCCAGCCTATTCAAATCATTCTGCAAGTACTGCTTATCAGCAGCATTCCTGATTACCCTACCTATCTTTGCATCATCAGCAAATAGCTGTATGTCGCCTGTCAAATCCTTCCCAATGTCATTAATGTACAGATTGAATAACAGTGGACCAAGCACTAATTCTTGTGGTACACCACTGGTTACGTTAAATCTTCAGACTCACATTCCCCGTATACCACTTTTTGATATGTCAGTCAGCCATCCTCTTATCCACGCTATTTTATAATCCAAACCCATATTTTCCACTTCATGCAACAGTCTACTATGATGTATTCTGTCAAAAGCCTAAGAAAAATCCAAAATTATCATGGTGTGTTCATTCCCCTTGTCTAACTCAGTGGTAACATCATTATGGAATGTGAGCAAGTTGCAAAAATATGACTACCCCTTACTTAAGCCGTGCTGTTCGTTGCTAAGTAGATATTTTCTGTTAAACCATTCCTGAATGCGAGACCTAACCAACTTTTCCAAAATTTTCACCACCACTCCTGAGATACTGATTGGTCTTTGCACTACCCTTGTACAATGGTATTACCATACATTCTTTCCGCTCCTGCGGAATCTTCCCTGTTCTGAGACTCAAATTGAATAGCCTGGTTAAAGGAATTGCCAGTTCGGCTAAACACTCTTTTAGCACCCTCTTTTGCATCTGTCATCCTAGCACCATCTGCATTCAGAAGAGTTATTCTTTCATATTCATTGTTTCTTTTACCAGCATATCGATAGAATTCTTGAGGGTTATCTTTAGCTTGCAAAGCCCATTTCTTTTCATACTCAGACTCAACTTTCGTACAACACTTGACTCTTCTGACCACTTGCTTATAATTTTCATAATGAACATCATTCAGATATCTTAAAATTAACTTCTGTGAACATGAAAAAGAAGAGCAAATATCAACAATTTAAAGAATTAACAGAATCAGATCACCGTTTTAGTTTTATTTTAGATGAGTAGACCGGTACTGGAATAAGAGGTATTTCGGTATTGTTGTATATTCAGATGACAAAAAAAATTTTAGTTTAGGGTTAGTTCGTACACCCCGGAAAAATATTCGTCAACTTGATATTAAAGATACTTGATATTAATGCCATTTATTTAGCGGTCATTGGCGCATTTTATAAAGAATATAATAAATAACAAATATACTTTAAAATAATTTTCGAAAGCGAAATAACAGTCCTGGGACTTGGCGGGGAGGGGGGAGGCTCTACTCTCGGGACCCTAATGTTGATACAATTAATCTTTTATCTGTCTATTTTGTAAGCAAGTTAATTCGATTCTACGAAATTTAATCAAGTTTCATCGGTCAATTTTGGTATTGTTTCTTGAAAAGACAGAATCAATAGGGCATCATTTAAATACAAGACAATACTTTTCAAAATAAAATAATATATATCTGTAATTTAGAAAAAAAATACTGCAATAACAAAGGATACCGTTTTGCTACAAAAGACTGTGCATTTAAACCAGTATTAAAGAATTATTTCTGTTAATCGACTTTCTGTCGTGGAGTATTGAGAAATAAGCGAAAAATGTATCAATAACTTTAGATCTGTCACAATGTGTTCTCTGTGAAGAGGAAGCCACGGTACTAACAGTGAAAAAAAAAAAAAAAAAAAAAAAAAAAAAAAAAAAAAAAAAAAAAAAAAAAACGGGGGGGGGGGGGGGCTCAGCAAAATCTGTTCATTTTACCACAGAACATTACTGGATACAAGTCAATGCTCAAAACCAATACAGTAAAAATTTCAAATTGAGACAAAAGTGACTCGTAACTCTAAGTTAGGAGACAGACATTCTGTGTTTTTATTATTATTATTTCGTAAATAAGTACAGAATACCCCTTGATTGGTTATACACAGTATAAATTTATCTGATTTGTGGACAGTTAAAAGTTACTGTTTATTAAGAGCACTAACGTATTAATGTGCAATTTTTTTGTCACTCGCAAACTGACATGAAAAGTGAGAAACAAATTATAACACACAAAAGTGATGAGAAAAATATATCTTTGAAAAATAAATAAGAAAAGCCGAGGCAAAACACCTGTACAAAATCACAATTCACAAGTTCTGTTTAAACTGAAAATTCGTGTTTAAGTACAGTATTTATTTAGTTCTTCTGTGAGGATTTATTCACTTTTTTTAACCAAAAATTAAAAAAAAAAAAACGAAGTTAACTTATTTCATTGTCGCTTCCCAATCTTTTTCTCCATTTTGTCTAAAGAGACATGACAAATACAGATATGTGGATATAGGCAACAGAGGGGAAAGTTTTGAGGACAATGTTGCAAAAAATAAGGAAAGATCGAATGAGAAATATGAACATTGGGACTAGAAATCATCTGAACATATGAGAATTCAGAAGAATATATGAAATGGGGATTAAGGGAGAAAGCTAGCGAGAGTAAAAGATTTAGGAAATAAACTAGAGCTAGAATGATATTCACTAAGAATATGGGAAGATAAGCCAGGTCAGGTGGATCAAAACACTTCTTTTTTGCTGATGATGAATAACAAGTGCACATTGCTATTCGACCGGGCAATCAAGGTAACGAGACTGCAACACAAGTCTGCCAACCGCATGTGTTCTTTAACCTAGCCGCCATTCTACTTTGGAGGAGCAAAAAAGCATGGCACCTCGTTCGTGATCATTTATTACTATTATAATTCTGAAAATGTATAAAAAAATCTGGAAATTTTTGGAATTACTTTAATTTGACAACAAAAGGCGATAACGAATGCGTTTAGAAATAAAAATAAAAGAAAATTAAAACAAGGCCGTCGTCGGACTTCATCATTCACCTGAGGGTGTGAGTGAGATTTTGGATCTTCCCAATGGATAACTTTCACTAGCCACGTCGCGGTCTGATGTCCTAGCTTAACACATCTGTGTTGCATCAATTAAGCAGTAAGAATTAGTAAGGTGATAAGAGTCACAAGTACAAAACTTCGAGGCTAGAAAAGTTTTTTTTTTTTTTTAAATGTCAGCTGAGTGTATAAGAAGCTAAAAACAAAAACTAAATTGTTTTGTTTCTTTAAACAAAAATAGAACTAAAACGAATAGGGATTAAATGACGTGGATTATTTTATTCGAAAGCCATATTAAAATAAATATAAAATTTATCCATATGAAAAGGACTAGTCTACCAGGGATTCTGGAGGAAAATTTCAGGATCTGGAAAAGGAAGGGAATGTCGAATGCCAACTCTCTTTATTTGTATGTGTAAAGATATCAGAAACGTAATTTTCGCATCGGCGTTGTTGCCCGTGGTTTGCGCAAAGTACGGTATAAAAGTAAAATAACTAAAAAAAAAAATTAGCGTATGCCTGTAAAAAAAAAAAGCATACAAAAAAACGGAACTTCATGAAGAGGTGAAAGAATCAATGGGAAAAACATTAAACAGTATATTAATGAAGAACTTCAGACCTGAAACGGGTAACAAGGCCTAAGCAATAATTATATGAACGGCTGTGTTACTGAAGTAACGTTTCTAATACTTTAAAACTATTGAAGTACTTCCCAAAAGAGAAAAAACAGCTGATGAACATCTCAAAATAAATGAATCGATATTCCTACGTCTGTGCTGCACCATAAGAACGTGATGTTCCTGCGTGAAATGAAACAACGCACTAAAATTTTCTTTCTTTGACACGGAATGAATATGTTATACAAGCAAATGGCACCGTGAAAATGAAATTTAAAAAAGGTATTTATAAGTAATTATTTAAGAGCATCTCAATATTTGTGGCAGGAACAGCCATTAGAAACCTGAGAGGCTAGTCATTTTCGACGAGAAATATAGCAGCATGAAAGTTTTATGACTACACTGCATAATTCAAAAAGCTTGCTGCTTAAATCTGTTGCAAGTCTTCGAGAATCGTTAACCAACTGCTTTAACAAAGTTATGAAAATCGTCGCCTATAAAGAAACTAAACATGAAAATAGGATACAGTAACTGCATTCTCTATAATGAGCTATAAGGGGATGTTATTACACATATTAGTACTTATAGCATGTTTGCTTATTTATGGAAAATTTCCACTAAAGCTTGCATTTAATATGAAAATATGTAATAGGATCAAGTAAGACATATTGACCACCTATTAGCAGAGTACTGGGCCGGCTTTGGCCGAGATAACCGCTTGGACCATTCTTAGCATCGACTCCACTAAACAAGAGGGTGTCCTGCGGCATTCTGAACTAACTAGACAGAATAGTAACCGAGCAAGGCACTGGCTTCGACGGCGGTTGCCGAGTTCCACGTAATCTCAAAAATGCCGGATGGCATTCAAATCAGGAGAGCACACCGAATACTTGGATGTGCTCTTCGAATCATACTTGCACAAGGCGAGTCTTGTGAAGCGGCGCGCTCTCTTGATGAAAGAGTACAGATCCCTCGGACCGCATTGTCATCATGTAGGGCAACGCCTAGTCTTAAGAATTAGCGGTCAAGTCTTGTTCAATGGAGATAAGACTCAGTGATGTTCATGAGAACAATCTCTATACCAGTTCTGCAACCACCGGCTCGTTTCCCGCAACCATGCAATTTGGTTGGCGGAAACAGCTGGGTGGTTTAGGCACAGAGTGTATATGATGAAATGATCCGTCGAAACGCTAATCGTGCAGCATATAACAGCGTTCAAAGCAATTTTTACCAACAAATCTAAGAATTGGTTTAGAAAAAAAACAGCTAACTCAATATTGGAGACGAGGTTATGAAAATTCTTAGAAAAACTAGGGGAGGGGGACAGATCTCGCCAAGGGCAGAACTATACGAAATGACCTAACATTATTAATATTCAGAAATGTTGTAATATAAATAATAAATGGAGATAAATTAACATGGTCAACTTACACAGAATAAATCAGGAATGATCAAAATTGACTTTAAAATATGGTGATGGCAGGTAAAAAAAAAAAGTTATAGGTGAACCAAAATTACTGACTTAGAACTTAAAGACAGAAAAGAAAGTGCAGATCAAATTAGAGACCTGACAAATGATAGGCCAAAATTGTCTACAAGATTAAATACACTGAAAAATGATGAGTATTTTATGAAAATAAATAACGAATTATTGTAATAGATCCCAATTTTTTTCCACTAAAAAACAATTTTTATCACGTGTCCTTGGCACATTCCACCTTCACCTTTTGGAGTGGGGTAGGGTGGGGGGAAGAGAAAATATTTTTAAGTAGGACAAGTTTTTTTCCAAAGCGAAATGATGCTACACTCGCGAAACATAAGCCAATGCTGTAATTATCTGTATTAGTAAAAGAGTCACCATGATAAGTTTTCGTCAATGGCGTGGCTGCTAAGCCAGGTATGCTTAAAAAGAAGAAAGAAAGGGAAGAAGAAAAAAAAATTTGTCATCCCACATTCTGAAATCAAATAACTCAATAAGATAAACAGAAAAATTCCTTATGTCATCAATACGATTCACAACCAGTTTATTCTCCTCCCGATCAAATCAGGAGAGTAAACACGAAGGTCCACAGTCATACAAAATGAAGGGTTTTTTTTTTCTTTTTTTCCCCAGCTTTGGATTCTGTCCTTGACTATGACAATTAGGGTGCATGTTCCATTATGACTAGTTTTCAGCTAATATATGCAGAACGCAACTGTAGATTGTCTTCGCACTCACAGAGAGAGAAAATCAGATTTTCGTGAAACCGAAATAATTCTTTTCCAAGCCAAATGTGAATATCGAATGTCTTGAATCTAATGTATATAGTGAACATCTGGTGTTCTGTGGACCATCCGATAATTCCGCTATCACAGAAACATTCTAACAAACAAATAAAAACTTGACTTTCTTTTTAAAGTAGGGTTTTTAACTTTACTTTCAAAAGAAAATAAGCTATTCTTAAACCTGGTAAAAATTCTGAGCTGAGCATTAACTTGTCTTGGATTGCTATTCAACTAAATGCTACCTACAAATTATTGGATTTGTAGGTAGCATAACCTTATAACCGAATCGTTCCAAACATTGAATATACCCACTCTTTCCAGAGTGAGAATTCAGATTCAGATCAAATACTGTCATCAGATAACTGTTTTCACCAGCTGCAAAGAGAATGACTTAAAAAAATAAAAAAATTAAATTCATAGCTGCTTATGATATAGTATAGACGGCAGGACGCTTGCGAAAAATTATAAATAGCAAATTCTTGCATTAAGCTATTAGATGTGTTAAAAAGCCATCTAAGTAATATAGGACTCAAACTCATTAGATCAAAAAAGTAAGCCTTTAGGTCTCGCCAAGCTTCGTTCTCTGTATATAGAAAGCTTTCGTTTCTGTTGATGTCACCGTTCTGGACACAGTCAACTGGATTTATTCAGTGCAGAAACAATTCTCAGATCTGATTTAACTATTCTGAGTCATTAATTAAAAAACGGCGATAACGCCTAAACGAAGAAAAAACGAGTCTTAACCTTCCATCTTAAAAAAAGGAGGGAGTCATTGTTCAGGTCAACTATCGTTTTTAGAAATCGAATACTGTAGACCAGGGGTCGGCAACCTTTTCAGACTCACGGGCCACATTCAACTTTTATTTTTAATAATCTTCTTAATTAAAAATTTTATTTTTGATTAAGAAGAAATAGTGAGTGAAAAAAATATTTAAGTTATCAATTTTTATTATATCAACTTAAAAAAGCACAGAAATATTTAAAGTATGAGATAAGAAAAAAACACAATTTATTAATTTGATTTTTTTCTAAGTTCATGACATCTGATATTATATTCTTTTATAACAGCAACACTTTTATGACAAATAAGACAAAAGGGTTTACCCCCATTTTCAATAAAGAAGTGTGCTGTTCCATTCATCATTAAACCTTCATATGCATTTTTACGTTTTCTTGACCCCATTTTTGAAATTATTTTTAACAAATATATATACTCTGAAAATAATAGTTGATGTTATTGAATTATATTAAAGACGGAGCAGGGAACGCACTGCAAAAGTGCGCCAAAATCTCGATTGTCGTCGGATGAAGTCGCCTTTGTTATCCCCACTCATGATGACTCGCGCCAAATTGCACGAAGTATAAGTATAAAATTATTTTTAATTTATTATTCATATTATAAAATGTATTATTTAAATAATTCAACATACGGGCCACATGCCATGCAAGTATGGTCAACCTTTTATGGGTCGCCAAAAATGCACGTTTGGGTCGCTGGTTGCCGACCCCTGCTATAGACAGAATCCGAAATAATTAAGTGATCTTAAACAGAACACTATTCGGTGCTGTCTTACTGCGTGGATATGTGGTAACTGGATCTCCAAATGAAGTGGTTATGATTATTATTTTTGTCAAAAAACAAACTAATAAAAGTTCGTTTTTTTTGACATTTTTTTCTCGCTAAATAATAAGCAATTTTATTTCGATAACGCACTCAATTGTGAACAAAAAAACAAAACACAAAACGAAGTATTCTGTCACTGGAATGAATGAGCAATAATCGCAGTTACCGGTTCGATTAAATTTTATACAGTCTATCTCGCAAGTCAAATTCCTTGATTTTTTTCCCACTTGACAATGTCTTTGCATATATGTACCCTAACAATAACTGAAGTGAATGATTTCACGTAGTTTCAGTAATCAATTTTTTTAAAAAACCATTACTATTCATGCTGAAAAGTTCTAATACGTAAACAAATATTTCAATATTAATAATAATAACATAGAATTTACTTCTCTTGTCTCTGTTATGAAAGTAAATCACATAAAAGCAAGCTAAAAACGGAAGGTGGAACATTTTTAGCTGGATGAGTTTTTATAAGCATGAATAATATTCTATTCATCACATTTATATAGTTCTTTTCAAGCGTCTCATTCAGTGCTCTCTTTATAAATATTAAATTTATAAAGAGAGCACTGAGTAGCTGGTGCACTCTTTATAAATTTAATATTTCTGCATGAAAAAAAAAAAGTTTCACCCATTTCATATACTTTAAGCTGAGCTCTATGAAGCATTCACCTATTAGCACTGATCTGTTCAAATGCAGGAAAACGTGCTGATTAGTGACAATTTGTCAGTGATGTGAATTACAAAGATGCAACCGCCTTCGAGATCGTCTTTTGCGCAATGCAACACCAAAAGAAATTCATAATGCTACTGCTTTTACAAATTTGGATTTCTCAGCACAGAAACCATCTCTGGCTTTCTTGATGTGAAATGGATATTCTATATTCTGCTAACACATTAATATCATGGGATAGGTTAGATAAACTGGAAAATGTACTCCATAGATCAGCAAGGATTTAATCTTCGAGCGAGTTTTGTGAAAATTGTGAGAAATTCAGTAGTAGGGATGTGCAGTCGAGATTCCAATTACTGGTGGGCATATTCTAGTTTAAAATGTTTCTCCGTCACTTACACATGGATCTTTCGTTTTTTCAGAAGGGCAATACGATGTTAATATAAAATTATCACTAGAATATACAAATTTAAAATTCGAAATTAACTACAAGCAACAAAATATTAGCGTATCAAATAAAGTTAAGAGAATATAAATCTAACACAAAATATATACCCAGCTATGAGGTGAAAATAGCTGGCTTTTTGGATGAATGAGATGAGGGAAGAAGGGTTTTAATAAGTAAGGTCTACTGCTTCAGTGTTTGTTATTCTGATCAAAATTATAGCGATTTTATGGTAATGAAATTAGGAAATTAAGTTAGATCACAAAATGTACCAGGACATGTTTGTTGGAACTAGAATATGAAATAATCCTCGCTACTTAAAAGCCTTTAAAACACGACTTGCCGAGACTGGCTTTCGTAACCATAGTTTTAGGATTTAATCTTATGCCTAAAGATATATTTTCGATGTCATCGTTTTCGTGACTGTAGGATGCAAAAACCAGAGATTCCAGGAGGAAAACTATAAATTCCTAGCAGACCGCTAAACTCGCGTTCAACTGAAGAGGTTCTTCACATCTGTATGGGTCTTTCCAATACGATGAATGAATACACCTGAAACTGGAATATATAATCTAAATAAAGATATGAATAAGAAAGTGACCTAAATTCACACGTGTTTATGTTAGTGGGAACGAATGATTTAATGCTGGGGTTATTTAAAGACTACAGGAGGAGTTCTAGCATATATATTAGTTGCTAGCTCAAGAGTTAATAAAAAATGAGGTTAATTTCATGAATATAATACCGAGATCTGACAAGAAATCCATGGTCACAGCCATGCACTGCAGCTTAATTCATTTATGGAATCAGCTTGTTAATATCGCGAATGATTTACTGGCACTGGTAAATCAATCAAGCGCTAGACCACAAAATGTAAAGTTTTCAAAGGATTTTAAAAAATTACATAAGCTCGACTACAGTTAGGGACAAAGTGGTTAAACTTTATTTTCGCACACGAAAATAAAGTTTAACCACTTTCACGTCGGAACAATAACTCACTCCCCGCGGTAAACAACATGCCTTCCCCAACTGCAATTAGAGACAACTGGTATAAAAAACGGCACTAACTAACGAGTCACATGTCCCCTCCCACATTACCATGCTGTTTAGACTAAGCAAAACCATATGTTTCACCTGCAAACAGAGTACTAACTAAAATCTATTGTTTTTAGTTAGATGTGTGTGTGTGTGCGCCCACTAACTCAAACACAAAGCTGCAATAAAATTCGTAAACGTGTTAAAACTAAGAAATATAGGGTGAATATTGTTAAGACAGTTTCAGATATTACGGAATTTGGTTGAAGAGAATTAGCATTTCAGCTCAAAAATGTCGGCTTGACTTTGTGTTTTGGTAACGCGATCTTTTGTTAATACCGCACCAATCATATCCGCATCTTCATAGCTGTTTTATCTCTATTGGCCTACCATTGCTTCCTATTTCACGTTCACTTCTCAGACATTCGTGAAGGGTGTTCGTTACGTATCTAAACTCTTGTAAATTACTTGTAATTTGTACTTGGAATAATGGGAAAGAAGATGACGCTATTTGGATAGATGACTTTGACGATATACAAAAGGAACCCGCTCTCGAGGCCGGAAGTAGCTATAACGAAGAGGAGATTCTTGGTATGTCATCCCCATTTTCAGTTTTTTTCTTTAGTTTCTAAAAATCTCCGCATATATCTCACACCATGATTTTTTAGCTTTAATTTCGGGAGAAAAAAGTGCGAGTTATATTCGAGTAAATACGGTATCGATTTATACGTTTTCATATGACATTTATAGTTACAATATGGATGCAACAATAAAAATTTATGTCGCAATTTCAATGTTAGATCCGATCCTAATCAGTCGTAAACTATATTTATGCTTTCATTGTTAATTTACAGCACGCTGCTGGTAGCGTACTGAAAAAGTTGAATTCTATTGGCTACCAGCTGTTCAGGTGACGCCCAGCATACGCACTCATGGGAATTCAGCTATGAGTTTATAATTGCCTGCTACAGTCAATCAGTGATCTTTGAAGTCAGTGCACCGAACATGATTCAACGACAACCTAGCAGTGAGAGAATCCCTTTTATTATTATTTGCAATAGTATCGTGCACTGGTCTACAGTTTTGTGCGGTTTTATTCAAACATTTTTATAAAAATTGTTAATAATATTAATACTATATTTATTCACCGAGGCAATGTCGCTTTCCAAGTCAACAAGAAAAATTAAATTGCTGATGAGAGGAGAAATTTTCAAGAAAAATGGAAATTAAATTACTTCTGCACTGAAACAAAGGACAAAATTGTGCAATTAATTATTTGTAACGAAACAATTAGTGTCGCCAAAGAACATAATATAAAAAGGCACTACGATAAAATTCACAAAGAACAATATTCACACTTTGAGGGTAAACTAAGAGAAGAAAAATTAAGAAATATGAAGAATTCACTTCAAAGTCAATAACAAGTATTTTCAAAAATTATGAAAGATAATGAATCAGTAGTGAGAGCCAGTTATGAAATTAGCTATTTATTGGAGAAACATTCCAAACCTTTTAGTGACGGTTTTCCTTGGTGATAAAAGCAGCCGAAAATGTATGTTCCAAAAATGTGCAAGTGTTTCGCGATATTTCTTTGTCCAAAAATACTGTGATCGAAAGAATAACCGAAATGGCAGATAATCTGCGGGACCAGTTGCAAGAAATATCCGCAAACGTACAGTACTTTTCAATTACACTTGACGAAAGTGTCGATATTCACGACGTGGCTCAAGTTGCTTTGTTTCTTCGGGCTTGCGACGACAATATGAATATTACTGAAGAGTTCTTGGAAATGATTCCCATCCATGGAACCACTACAAGGGAAGACATATTTGACGCCGTGTGGAGCATTTTTGAAAAATATCAACTTCCTCTGCACAGGCTCGTGGCAGTGACAACCGATGGTGCTCCAGCAATGACAAGCAAAAATAAAGGTTTTGTGTCAAGACTTGCAGCAAAGTTAAAGGAAATGTATCCAGACATTCCAAACTGCAATCTTTCCACTGCATTATTCATCAGCAGGTCTTGTGCTGCAAAATGTTGGAAATGAGCAGCGTACTTAAGCCTGTGACAAATACCGTGAGCTTCATTCGATCCAGAGGCCTCAATCACCGCCAGTTTGCACAATTTCTAAAAGACTTGGAAAGTGAATTTGAAGAGCTACCTTATTACACAGAGATTCGTTAGTTATCTTGTCATAAGGTTCTAAAAAGCTTTTTTTTTTTAACTTTTAGAGGAGATCAAATTGTTCCTAGAAATGAAAAATCATGATGTTGCAATTCTTAATGATCGGACAAGGGTACAAGATCTGGCATTCTTAGTTGATATTACAGGACATTTGAATGATTTAAATGTCAAACTTCAGGGGGAAAGACCAATTAATAACACATATGTATGATGCACTGGCAAGTTTTCGATGTAAGTTAGTTTTGTTTCAAAATCATTTAAAAGAGAATATTCTAAATTACTTTCCTATGTACGAACAGCTGAACAATAAGAATCGAAGTTTTACCTTTTCTCAATATTGTCCCAAACTAGAAAAGATAAAAGAAGAATTTGATAGGCGATTTAAAGATTTCAAGAAACAAGAAGTTTTTTCGCTTTTTACGGATCCTTTTTCCTTTAATTTCGAAAAAGCTCCTATTTGTATTCAAATGGAACTTACTGATTTCCAAAATGATTCCATTCTAAAAGCGAAATCCCAAGAAGATGGTGTACCAAAAATATACAGTTATTTAGGTCAAAAATATCCGGAAATAAAAAAAAAGTTTGCAGCAAATATTCTATGTTATTTTGGAAGCACCTATTTATGTAAACAATTATTCTGATGTATGAAAGGTAACAAAACAGCCCACAGATCAAGATTAATGACGTCAACCTTTCTGCCAATAATGAAGGCTCACAATATTTGAGTCCAAATTTTGACAGGCTGGTTAATAATAAACGTTGTCAAGTGACGGGAAAAAAATAAAATATATATATACACACATATATATATATATATATATATATACATACACACACACACATACTTGCATAATATAATTATAATAATTTAATTTCAGTATTTTATTTTTTTCATATATATATATATATTTTTAAACCCGAAAATATTATAATTTTCCCCCAAAATATTTTCAGTAACATTTCAAAATATAGGCTTTCCCCCCTTTTTTTTGGGGGGGGGGCAAAAAATATATAGAAGTATTTTATTTCAACGCAAACACAAAAAATTTCAAACTAACAGGACGCTCTGTAAATTTTTGTGATGGTTATTAATGAGAGTTTATACTTTTTTTTAGAATGTATAAATATTTGATTTATGTAAATAAAATTTAATTTCGTTTTAATTTGGATTAAATGCTATCTATTATAAATATTAATATAATAAACATATTCTTTATATTATTTTTTTTTGAGTTGTCATAATCGTTATACTATTATTTTATGTCTTGTAATGCTTAGAATAAATAAAATTTTTATTATTAATTTTCCAATTTATTTATACTCATTTTTTCACTTCCCTTCGATTCTAATTAGTGCAGGTTTTTTTAGTCGAAAATTTTTTGTGGCCCACTTGAGATACAGTTTTATAGCAAATGGCCCGCAGTCCAATTTGAGCTTGACACTCCTGTCGTTGGTGGTCAATGCATTGCAAAGCTTATGACGTGACTAAAATGGCTAGCACCGACTCCGAATGCAGCTCGCATTAAAATAAAAGGTACTCGGCCATTCAAACCATTATTAAAGATATAGCGTTCTTCACATTTTCTTCAATTGCATAATGTACACACAAATAAACGCAAGAATTAATAGCTCAGTCGGTTTCAACAAAGCCCTTTTGTAGGAAAGAACTGGATTCAAATGCCGAGAATGATCTTTATCGTCTTTTCAATGGAAGATAAGTTAGCCGGTCTTACACGGGAGTATTGAGGATATTCTTCTCAGAAATTCGGTTTTTCATCCCGCAACCAGGCATACCTGCTAAGATACCACGCAATTTACACAAAATATATTTTTCTATATATTTCTTACATAAAATAAACTTTTTTTGATTAATAAAATTTTAAATTTATGATTATTTATCCTAATTGCTACGCATATGTGCTTTAATTTTATTTTTTAGCGCATAACATGATGATTACAAACTAACTTATACGGTAAAACTTCTATTCTGATATGATCAATTTTGGAAGCCGTTCTAATGTAAACTTATGGATGGTCCCACAGAATCCAGCCACGTATGGTAACATCATACGTGGTTCAGTTAGTAATGCCACGTATGATATACATGGTATTATTAACTTGTTAATTATGTGTTGTAAATTTGAATTAGAACTGGCAATAAATCATATTAGTCCAAAAATATTCGTAAGTCAACACAAATGAACCAAGGATAGGCAGCTACTTGAGGACGATTTTGAATGATCCAAGTAAATTTAATAAATAAGCGTACATGAACAGTGGTCAGCCAAAAAAGGAAATGATGCTTGAGAGACAAAATCTGATATATTCGCGAAATATTGGAGGAAGAAATTGTCGATATCTTAAATCATTTCACAAATAAAAAGATAGGTGGTAAAAATGATAGCTATGTGGTTGCAAAGAGATTTATGCCATCTCTGTTAATCTATTTTTGATCGTATTCAATGAATTGCTGAGAATGGGAATATTTCATTCCAATTTCCTTTGAATGGAAATCTGAACGGGCTATTTTACTTCATAAGGATGGTTCATTACATCAAGTGGACAATTAGGAATCACATCCAGAATATCCTTGATAGGGATTACTTTGTGATTAAGGCACGGCATGGCTGCATGTTATGATAAATCTATTGAACAATAAATCAACGAAGGAAAGAGACCAAGGTAAATCGAACGGCTATAACATTACATTACTGATTAAAATATGTCAAATAGTTATTTATGATTACCTAGTGAGATGGGAAAAAAATTAGATGACAAAGACCGTATATAGTAGTGTTTAGAGATGAGTCTTCAAAGAGCTAGGCAGTTAAAAGTCGGTTATTGCGAGATTTTTAAATTATCTTTTAAAAATTTCTTTACTGGTGTGAAATGGGCGGAATTATCAATTCCTCGGATGATGTAAGAAGTTCTTTATAGAATAATCGTAAATTATTGAAAACGCAAACAGAAATCGTGAAGTTTAATGAATGCAGTATATGCGATTTCATAAGAACAGATACAAGCATTTGGGTAATCAGGTTGATATGGGAAGTTCTGAATTATATTGGTAAGACAATAAAGCTGATCAAACTGTACGCTTAATTTAAAGAAGCTAAACTTGTACAAATTTGTAATACCTTAATACAACCCTATGGTGAAAACAATATTGGAGTATGATTCAATTTATTCACCACGGTTTTTAAAGGATGTCAATAGAATCGAAAATATTCAGCAATTGTATGGAGAAAAAATGTATTATGATAGATATCAAAATCAGTTGTCTAGTTGTAATCAGATGAGTATCTTACAAGAGAAAGTGCGATTCAAGGCATATGATACAGACAAGTCTATTGGTACTCAGCATAAAGGAGCCTCTATTAGAGGGCATAGCAAAAGAGAATTCTAAGCTGTGCAATTGAGGTGCTTGGTGAAACATCTGGGAAGATTACAAAGCAGAAGGAGGGTTGGTAGTGGAATAATGATGTACAAGAAGCAGTGACGGCTAAGAGGAAGGCAAAGCAGAAGTAGGACGAGTCAAGAGTGGAAGAGGACAGAGAGAAAAAGCGAGAGCCAAGAGAGTTGTTGCGAAGGCCATGGCATATCAAGACTTCTATGATCAGAAAATAAGGGGATAAACATCCAATGTTGTTTTATAGCCAGTGAGCGAAACTAAAGATCGATAACTACGATCTATAAGTTTCATGCCGAAAAACTATCGGCATGAACTTATAGATCGTAGTTATCGATCTTTAGTTTCGCTTACTGGCTATAAAACAACATAGGATGTTTATCCCCTTATTTTCTATATTAAGGTGCCAGAAAACTAGCCATTTGGCTTTTTATCTTAACTACTTCTATGATCAATTAGAAAAAAAGGAATGACAGAGAAAGATTTATCGATTGGCAAAATGTAGAAATAAGGCTTCAAAGGATATCGTACATGTGAGGCAGATCAAAGACGCTGAAGGAAGAATATTATGGAGGGATGTGGACATAAGAAACAGATGGAGAATATACTTTGAGGGACTTTTGAATGAGGAAAATGCGAGGACTCACAGAGAAGATGGGCAGCCTTCTGAGGGGATGGTGCAGAACATCAGTAGAGTGGAAGTGAAGGAGGCCATGAAGACGAAGAAGAATGGAAAATCGGTGGGCCCAGACAGGATTCCAGTGGAGGCATGGAAGGCTCTGGGGGAAAAGGGAATTGAACTGCTGTGGGACCTGTTCATGAAAGTTTGTCAACAGGAAAATATACCTGCGGAATGGAGGAAAAGTACTCTTGTCCCCGTCTACAAGGGTAAAGGGGATGCAGAAGACTGTAAGAATTACAGAGAAATAAAGTTGATGTCCCACACAATGAAAATCCTAGAAAGGGTTCTTGATGGAAGACTGAGGAAGGAGGTGGAGATTGCAAAGGAGCAATTTGGCTTCAGGCCTGGTCGATCGGCCACAGATGCCATCTTTGGGGTACGACAGATGATGGAAAATTTTCGAGAGAAGCAACGGGAGCTACATCTGGTATTTATTGATATGGAGAAAGCGTATGATAGAGTGCCAAGGCAAGAAGTCTGGAGGTGTCTGAGGGAGAAGAAGGTACCAGAGAAATATATCAGGTTGATGCAGGAGATGTACAGAAATGTGAAGACAAGTGTTCGAACCTGCCTGGGAGTGATAAAAAGTTATCCAGTGACAGTTGGCTTGCATCAAAGGTCTGCATTAAGTCCGTTCCTGTTTAATATTGTGATGGAGGTGGTGACGGAGGAAGTGAGAGAAGACGCGCCTTGGACTATGTTGTATGCAGATGACATCGTGCTGTTTGAAGAATCAAGAGAAGTGGCATCCAAACTGGAAAAAAGTACTAGAAGAGAGAGGTATGAGACTGAGCAGAAGTAAGACCAAGTATATATGTTTGCAAAGTGGATGGCAACCAGGAGACAGATCCGGAGCTGGAAGGAAATGTCATCAGGAAGGTCAGCGACTTTAGATACTTAGGTTCAACAATGAAAGAGGATGGTGAGGCTGAGAAGGAAATGGGATGCAAGATACAAGCAGGAGAGAGAGAGATGGCTGGAGTGCTATGTGATAAGAGGGTGCCGATCAATCTAAAAGGCAAAATTTACAGGACAGTAGTGAGACCAACTATGACGTATGCTTTAGAAACTGTGGCCCTGAGGAAAAATAACATCAGCAGGATGGAAGTAGCAGAGATGAGAATGCTTAGGTGGATGTGTGGTGTGACCAGAAAGGGTCATCTGAGAAATGACTATGTAAGGGGAAAAGTGAAATTTACGAACTTAGGAGCAAAGAAACAGGAGGCAAGGTTGAGATGGTTTGGTCATGTGATGAGGAGGGAGGAAGAGTATGTGGGAAGAAAAGTCATGCAGATGGATGTGCAGGGGAAGAGGAAGCGCGGACGGCCAAAGAAGAGATGGTGGAGGAGGACTTGAGGATGAAGAACTTGGATGTGGCTACAGCCCAAGACAGGAAGTTGTGGAGGAGACTCACCACAAACAGCAACCCTACTTAAGTGGGAAAAGCTGCAGAAGAAGTAAAAGACAATGAAAAGAGAACAAATTACGAAATTTATTTTTCGTTTTAGGTTTAAAAAATGTGCATCAATCAATGGGTTAACTGTAAGGAGGAATAAGAGTTATGATTGGAAGATTGTGTATTTATACAAAAATATCGCTAACATATTTAATTTTACTTTTATTATATATATTTACACATAAATGTATATGATAAAAGAAAATTTATATAAAAGCATCTTTGATATTTTCGTATGGGTCAAAAAGAGTGAGGGAGAGATTATACGTAAGTTTCGAGCGAATTTCGTTTTATCCCGTATCGATTTAGGTGGCTTATTTATTTAGCGAATGATGATACAACAGCAGAGATGCCCACAGGCATTCGTCACCATCTTATGAAACCAATTTATTACTGTAGATAGCAATGTAATTTTTTGTCTTTAAATTGCGTGCGTTCTACTCGCCGATTTGTCTGGTTGCAGGACGAAAAACTACAGTTTTCAGGAGGGGAAAAAAACATTCCACCTCCATATGAGACCGGCTAACTCACCCTAAGATTAAAAGTCCTGGTAATGGTTCTTCGTGTCCTAAATGGAATTCGAACACAGATCGTTCTCTTTCCAACCAAAGGGATATCGACTGAGCTGCCGAGGTTCACGGCTACAGTGGTGATCACTCAGTATAGCGACCAACCGTTTCTCTCTCTCAGGCACTGAGTTAGTCAGCCTCTGACTGTGGGAGTATGTTTTCCTCCACATGCATTAGTTTCTTCCTCACAGTAGTGGCGACGTCTACTGTCGATATGTAAATAAAATAACAAAAAACACAATAATAAAATTAATGAAAAGTTATTTCATTTTGTCAATACAAGTTCGAAATTGCTTATTCATTTTCAGATGGAAGCTTAACTATTCTTCTCCTAATCGGAATAAGGGTGGGTATTAATAATTTCTGAATACGTCTTCAGAAGGTATTCCAGGGACACACACAATCCTTGGGAGCAATGAAGTTTTAAAAATGCCGGGTAAGTCTTCCCCCCAACAAAAAAAAAAAAAAAAAAAAAATTAAAGGAACTTTCACATTTTTTTTAAAATAAATCCACGAATGCATGAACATGTAGCTGTAAAGGAGAAGTAGCCATTACAGCTGCATGAATGGAATGTGTTTTTTCTTTTTCCTCTCAACGAAAATAACAAATAGAAAAACTGTGAATTACTGGATGAATATTGCTTCATCGATCGATGGAGGAAACCAAACGTTTCATAGCAGTACAAAACAGGCGAACCAGTCTGAGAATGCACTCCATTAGCAAACATCCAGTGCTTCAGGATAAAGTTAATGGTTTTACATGAGTTGTCCATGAAAGTGGCCAGCAGAAATAAACGAACCTTTAATAACGCATAATGTTCAAATTTTATATTATAAAATCATACTAAAATATTTTTTTTTTAATCAAAGAGGTTTATGGCCAAACGGAGGGACATAAAAATCCTAAAAATAGAATATTTATATATGAAATTCTATGATAAAAGCGCTCTCAAATAAACTTTACCCCTACACACAAACCTGCCACTTAAAATGTTTCTTTACATTAATAAAATTCTCAAGTTGGTTCATAAGGTTGGACCGATATGAAGTTAAAAACCTTCATAGGAGGTTCATCACGCTATGAAGTTAAAAACCTTCATAGCGTGATGTTATTGGGATTAAGCATTAAGGCTACAAAGTAAGTGTATAAATCTGATATTAGACTATATTCTGCTAGTCAGTCTCAGTTTTGCAGGATGAAAAACCTGAGTTTCCGGGGGAAAATCTTTCCATATACACAGGAAAAACCTTAAAGGTCTTTCCTGTGTATATGGAAATCCCATCTTCGCGTAGAAGATGGGATTTCAACCCAAGTTTTTCCCAATCGAAGACCTCGTCGAGGTGAAGAGAATTATAAGAATAAATGTACGAAGTGTTTTTAACGCTGGGTTTGAAAACAGAAAATTAGATTCAGAATGAACTTCTAGCAACATATACAAATGAAGGGAAGATTAATTAAAATGTAAATATGATAATTAACGAATTATTCAATTTCCGATATTGACGATGTGAGTTTCGGTTGGTTGAATTATGGCCGATTAATGCTATGAGGTTATGTCTGTCAACTGCTTGTGTTCTCCTAGCCAGTATACAGTGGTATCTCGCTAATCCGAACAAAAAAAACCGTGCTCGTGCAGAGTAGCGAAAATTTCGGATTAGCGAAATTTCCCCCAAGAGAGAACAATAATTAGCGTTAAGACAAAAATAATCAGATTCTTAATGGTACATCAATTTAATTCTTTAAATAAATGGAGTAACTGATAAAAAAAAAGCTACTGTACTGTAATGTGAAGCTTAAAAAATAATACAGTATACACGTTTATTTTAGTAAAAAATTTAGTTTGTATGTGCCTGTATTGTTGAGGATTCTGATTTAATAAAATTGTATAGTTCAGTACGTAACTTAATTTTCGTAAAAAAAATATCACTTTCTTGTACACAACACAAAAAAAGTTTTTCACAAAATAACACACACACACAAAAAGTTTTATTTCTTTGTAAAAAAGTCACTGATTTTCTTTTGCTTCTTGGAAGCTAAACTTTTTTCGAATGCTTCTTCTCGGAGCTGAATTAGCAATAAGATTTTATGGAATGACCCATCATTCTGCTTAGTCCATTCTATACACGTATTAAAATTGTCAACTGCCTCTTCATGTTTTACTTTTTTTCTTCGAGTTCTTTATCGTCATCATCGTCTCTGTAGCTTCATATTTATAATTTCCGCATCTGATTTGATTTAAAATTCGGTGATTCATGCCGACAATACAGTACGTACTGTACAGTATGAAAAAGCAAACGTGAACACACACACAATAAATCAAAATAGGCCTACAATATAACCGTACAATCGACAGTATGAAAAAAATACTGTACTGTAATAATAATAAAATAAATAATAGTTAAAATAATAATTATTAAATAAAAATAATAGTGCATAAAATAATAATACGTAATAAATAAAACTTTTTTTAACCGCAGTTCGGATTACTTGAGGGTTCGGATTAGCGAGACACCACTGTACTTATTTTTTGCATGATGACATTTATACACAAACCCAATTTTATCTACGATGAAATAAAATGCGTTCATAGCAGGTCTGAAACAGTAAGTTAAACACACTAGTTTACTTGCACAAATTAGCTTTCTTTTCAGCACTCGGATAGCACTGAAAAGAAATCTTCATAAGCAAAATAGTTTCTTGAATTCACACATCTTTATTATCATGGCTTAGTTACTTTTTTTTTAGTATACTGGATGAATAAAAGAGTTTAAAATATAAAATTCCTTAAGAATATATTGGATGTTTTCACACGCTGACTTGTCAATATTTAAACATACGTCATTTTTTTTCGATCTCTAAAATAACAACATGGTACCATCCGCATAAAGAGCTTATTCTATCCATCTTATCGTTCCAACATTCAATTTCAAGAGGTTCAACAGCACAATTATATTATTCACTGTGTATATACAGTACATACAGAAAATCACCTAAGTATGAACGTTCCCTAGAAGAAATCCATTCGCAGTCTTAAATATAATATAACTGCCGCCATTTCATTACCGCAAAATTTTAAGCATACAACTTGCAGTCTTAAATATACAATCAGTATATTTGATATATTAGAAATCCGAAACCCCACAAGATTGCAAAACATGTCTGACTTGCATGGGATGGTGAAATAGGATGTCACGGTAATAGTCGGATTAACTCGCAATTACTTGATACTACAGTATATATCCACGGTGGCCAAACTGCGACTCGCATGTGGCTCTTCTAAGTTTTACGGCTCAACTAACGAATATTTATAAACTATCTTAATTTTCTATTGTTTTTAATTTAATTTTTCAATTAACTACATTGCTGTTCGGCAATGTAGTTATTTATATTACCTTGTCAGAAATTTTAAAAAGATATATTAAAAGACACAAAAGAATCAACTGACATTACAGACCAACCACAATTAGCAATTTTTATTCGTTTCGTTCTTGAGGACGGAGTGACGCGAGAAGAATTATTAGATTTAATAGCATTAAAAGATAGTACTCGTGGCGTTGATATTAATGAAACTTTTGATGTTACCCTTAAAAATGTTCCAAAAAGTAAATTTGTGGCTCTTAACAATTTCTGATAGGTAACTAGGGCTCTTGCTGCAAAAACTCTGGCTATCCCTGCTATATATTATACATCAGCATCTAACCTACAATCATCACTTTTGCAGGTTCCAGGCTTCTCTTCACAAGTTAGGGTCCAGTATAAAAAAAAGAGAGAAAAGAAATCCGTTATGTCCACGCAGTTTGTATAATCTCGATCGGTATCGCCCGACCTTTTCTCGAAACACTTTCTGGCACTATTCCACATGCACAAAGTTCAGAAGTCTATCACCTCAACAACGCGCGTGCCATGCAATTGATTGCATCTATTAACAGAACCGAAAACTGGACATAGCTGTTAAATCAGTTAATTTATACAAAACTTACTCATATTATGCGAGAAATAAAATTGGAGAGCATACAGTTTCTATTTTTTTTTTCTTCTCCAAAATTAATCCTATTTTAAGGGTTCGCAACAATGCGGTTGGAAGAATGCAGGGCTCTTTGGCTGGAAAATATCCGTCTATGATGCAAGATTTATTGGAAAAATTATTTTCAAGACAAGATATGAGCAAGTCTTATATAGCAAGGTTGAATGCTTTCTGGCAAAATAGCTAGATAAAATCATCAAGCGAACACACGCAATTAAGAGAAATAGTTCACACGTTTGATGACCTTCGTTACCTCAACGTATTGAGGTAACGAACTCACACAGACTGAGCTCCTGAAACAACAGGCTATGGTTTCGAATTTCAAACGATTTTCGTTGCCCGGGGTGAGACTGCTAATCTGCAGGTGTGAAGCGCCTGCAAAAGTTTGGTCTCTACACCAGATCATCTAATTTTAATTCACCCCCACTGTACTAAATGTAAGATATTTTACAATATTTTGTCGATGGGATTTACATCGTCATCATTGAACACACACACACACACACACACACACACACACACACACACAGAGAGATTCAAGAAACGAGCAGAAACAATTAGAAATGTTGTATACGATAACACAATGGCAAAATGCTTCTGTTGCATCCCCGGAGTTTGCATTTGATAATTTCTTGAGATGACTTACTTATTGATATGTTAAGTGATAATCATAAAAATATGATATTACTAATTACTTGAATTAGACGTTCTAGTGAAGTTTATTTCTAGTATCTTACATATTATAAGGAATACATAGTAATTACTATTTTATTATGATGAATATTTTGCATATAAATACGGTATGCAATTATTCTCTGAGTTTTGCTCGTTTCTCTAATTAAAATCTCTTCTCTAACTAAATGGACGTTAGCTTCCGTAACAAGTTCAGATTCTACTTTTGTGCACATCATCAGTGGTTCTAACTGGCCCTTAAGCGGCCACGATCTTCAAGTACTCGGATCTTGCAACCATAATTCTAAGATAAGGCGATTAGCCATACACATAAATGTTTGCAAATTATACTTATGCCTGTGTTCTGACCAGTCTGAATGTTTTGCGAAATCAAAACCCCTCACCTTCCAATGAAAAGTTCTGACAACGGTGTTCTCCATGTCCTAAATATAAGTCAAGCCCAGGTCTTTCCAGTGCTCCGTCAAAACCAACTGAGGTTCCTTGTGTGTGTGTGCATATATATACAGGGTGTTCGGGATAAATTTGACATATTTATAATTAATTATATTTTTCCGTAAGTTACATGTATTAACACACACTTCTCTTCATTTAAAAGTTTGGACCCTTCTTCATTCATATACAAGATGTCAGAAAGGATGGATAGCTGGAACCCACCTGAATCATGGAAGAGAATAACTTGTATCATGATGATTCGTGCCGCCATCAAAATAAGGATATTACGACTGCTGCCCAATGCTCCCTGAATACAGTAAAAACAATCAGGCATGAACTAGAGACTTGCAATGGTGACTACGAGGATGTAGCAAGAAGAAAGATCCCTAGCAGACGATCTGATTGCGTTCGTACAGCAGAATTCCTCGCAAATCTGCAGGAACAGGTGTTGAAGAACCCTGGCATGGGAATTCGGGCTTTGTTCGTGGAGTTGCTAACTGTAGTCAAGCCCTGGATAACAAGGGTAGCCAATGGTAGGCCGTATGTATGGCAGCAGGATTCGGCCCCTTGCCACACCTCTGGGAAAAGTCAAAAATGGTTGTCTGAAAATTTCTACGACTTCACCAGTCCAAATGTTTGGCCTCCAAACTCCCCAGACCTTAACCCCATGGATTATTTTGTATGGGGCGCAGTTGAAAAAGACACCAATCGCACTTCCAGTAATACAAAAGCCCAGTTAATGGATAAAATTAAAACAGTTTTTGCGACCCTTCCCAGGGAGACTGTAGCATCAGCTTGTTCGAGGTTCCGAAGCAGAATTGAAGCTGTGATCGATGCTAATGGTGGTTATTTTGAGTAAATCTTGTTGATAGTATTGTAATTAACTCTGCCTGTAATGTTTTTTTGTCAATTCATTAAATTTAATAGATACAAAGAAGATTTTCTTTTTCCTTACGAAACTGTCAAATTTATCCCGAACACCCTGTATATATATATATATAAGAAATGTTGTATTACGCTATGAGCATTAGTCATGTTGAACAACATGAATTTCATGTTTAATGTTCTGCCCTGGTTTAAAGGATACCGCCGTCTTCACACAGCAATATATAAATTTTTATATTTTCACTAAATATAAAAATCAATAAATATATCACTATATACGTCATTAAGGAAACAAAAATCTTGCAGGAAAAGCGCGTGTAATTTCCTCCTCTTCTTGGCTTCCCGTATTAGGCAATTGGTTAAAAAGTCTTCTGCCCATCTCCTCCTGGGTCTTCCTCTTGATCGGTGTCCCCTTTGGTTTATATTTCCAAGCAATATTTGGCCATCTGTCCTCATTCATTCTTTCTGTGCGGTTTTTCCAGTTCTTTCTATAGTTTGTGATGTCTTCTGTTATATTAATTATGGATAACTGTTTTCTTATTTCTTATCTTGTCTATTCTTTTATAGCCTGCGAGCGGTCTTAGGAACTTAATTTCTGCAGTTTTCACTTGTCTTGCATCCCAAGTGCATGTTTAACTGCCATATTACAGAACTGGTTTGGCTATTATTTTATATAGTTTTATTTGGGTTGTTCTAGACATCTGTTTACTGAAGTGTCTATTCAAAGTTCCAATGACACTGCTAGGAATTTTTGCTTTTTATATGCAATGTTGATTTCTCCTTATGTAACTTCCTAGATATTTAAATTTGTTCACTTCTTCTATTACTTTGTTGTGGATAACTAGTTTGCATCTTTTAATTTCTTTACCTTGAAATGCTATTGATTTCATTTTATTTTATTATACTAAATACTCTGGATATCAACAAAGCATCAAGGCTGCATGAAAGTCGCCTTAAGTTAAGAGAATATTACTAATGAAATGACTCACTAGTCTCGTAAGTTAAATGAAAGTTTGCAATTAGACTGAGTAAAGAAAGAAAAGCTACAATACCAGTGCATGATGTAATTCTTCATCTCCATTCGTATTTAAAAGGAGAGCTACACACAGTTTGCAAGTATTCATGCAAACTGTCTGTAGTTGAATGCTCAAACTATAAGCTTAAGATTTTGAAAACATTAGTTAAGAACCCACAAAGAACTGACAGATGCATAAGAGGAATATTTTTATTACGATCAACGTGGGCTTGTTAAACAGGCAGTAAGGCGATTTCACCCATTGGCTGCCATGAGACTAAACGCGATGGTAAAGCATCAGGTGGTTTCCCGATCAACTAATGTGTAATCCTGTTGTTACTCGGCCGGATCGTGTTCCTAGCAGAGCATACTATCAAGGCCGGGAGAATGTGTGATCTCTGTAATAGTTGCATAACCTGAAGTAATTATTCTCGCTTCATACCCTTACTTACATTCACCAAAATGAACTACAAAATAAAAGAATCATAGTATCACTATAGCTAAAAAAATTTCTTCCATTTCGCCAAATAATAAGGCATTTTAACTATTGACCTCGAATTGTGCATCTTAACTCCGAATTTCGCCACAAGGGCAGCACATGTGGCTTAATGTGATCCTCTGCCCCATACTAAAGAATGCCACTGTAGCATTGTTTTTGACCTCTAGTTTTCCTTGCTCAATTTGTCTTCATCTTTGCCTCCCTGCAATGCATTAAACTTATTTTCCTAAGTAACTAACCTCTCCAATCTAACTGCTTCCAATGTCTAATTCGATAGATTACACTGGAAGAGATGTTGAATTATTTG
Organism: Typopeltis vanoorti; assembly: GCF_054136105.1. Classification (NCBI taxonomy): domain Eukaryota; kingdom Metazoa; phylum Arthropoda; class Arachnida; order Uropygi; family Thelyphonidae; genus Typopeltis; species Typopeltis vanoorti. The sequence continues at coordinate 121,380,969 of NC_143560.1, forward strand.
CCGTGAACGATTAACACATATCGCCAATTTACCATGTAATCCTCTTCACTTGAAACATTTTCTTAACGAGCTTTCCATCCAAATATATACACTGTAAATGTCTCCCCCCTCCAGTAACTCAGGCCTTCTGCAAGTTTTTATTCCCACAGAATATCCATACGTCAGCAGCACACAATTTCTTGTCCTTGGATACAACAGCAGCCCCAGTGGGATGACTTACAACACTTCACTATCTAAACATTTGCTCCATGTTAATAATTTAACTTTTTGTTAATGAGAAGCCTAAGTTATCATTCTTTAATGAAGAATGATACTTAGAATGCATAACAACAGATGGTAGAAGTTATATAATCCAGAAATTCCACTCTGGATATCAACCTTTTAAGCCCATTTCAGTCCTACAGGTTTAAGAACCAATATGCTACGGTATTCCAAGATAAAAAAAAAAAAAAAAAAAAAAAAAAAAAAAAAAAAAAAAAAAAAGCATGCAAGTGACCTGAGACAAGAACTCCACATCTGTTGCAAAAACCACCAAAAAAGTGAAATCCAGTTTTGAAATGTCCAAATTCAGAAAAGTTGCATGCTGTGCAAATAGTACCTGTGTCTTGAGGACCTTGGATGCCATCAAATGCAATTCTTGCTTCAACTTCCTACTCAACCAGATAGACCACTGCAACTATATCTAATGATAAAAGGTATCGTTCTTCTCTAAACCTTGTCATACTCATGCCAAAACAGTAAGACATGACTCTTGCATTATTTCATATGGTATCTCTGACATCTAACTATTCAAAAACTGTAGTCTCAGAACTAACATGTCCTTTATTATCTATGCACTCTTTTCACTCATCAACCCCAATATAGAAAGATGCCTGTATTCAATCCATTAAAAAAATAAAAAAAGGGACATAAGCCTGTAGTCAAGCTATTTCTCAGAAATAACAGACCAGTCAAGTTATCCACTAGTTGAACAGTAACCAGTTAATGACCATTAGTATAGATCTAGCCTAAATCACACACCTCATGACTGAAAATGTAAAGAAGCCTCTGCTGCTGCTCTTCACTTCCAGAGCATTTGTTTCGATCTGACAGAGGCCTGCTCAGCAAATTTCCAACCTTGTTCTTCCTCAGCAAATAGGTAGCTAGTTCTCTTTCTCCCTCTCAATTACACATGAGATAACCGACTTCCTCACTTCAGACTTCACCATCACTGCAGGAGTACACATACCTTCTTTCTCCTATACATAAGTGACGTAGTCTCACTAATCAATACCCTCAATCCATAGTTTCTGATAATATACTATTCCTCCTAGTCATCTGATAAACCTTCAATCTCTAAAAGCCTTAGCTTCAAGAATTTCTTTACAACCAGTGCTTGAAATAAATCTTCATGCCATTTCGATGTTGTGAGATTATTTTCAATGCTACCAAAACAGTATTTGTTTACATACAAAATAGGATATACACAAACCTCAAACAGGAGAAGCTTTTTTGAAATTCCTGGAATTTTTACTTTTAGCCTGACAAACATTTACATCAATAGCTTTCTGTCTTAAATTTGGCAAGACTTTTCCATGCAGACAGCTGGATGAGTGAAAACATTAACTCAGTACAAATCTCAAACGACTATCTATTCTTGTGTATAGGGGTGGTGCACTGAGGACCACCATAAAATTCTTGATACTGCATAAAGGTAAAAAAAAAATTTCATTAGAAGTCTAGCTAATCAACGGCCCTTCTCACTTACTCGGTTGAATGGTCTTACAAATAAATTTATTGTAGCCTCATCTTTACTGTGAGTATTTGTACAGGTTCTTCCAATGAATTGCCATCCATTATTCCTCTGCCCACAGTTGTCAATGTCCTTTTATTACCCAACCAAAACCTTCTCTTGCCCTTCATTTCACCCATCTCTATTCTCTGAAATAATCTTCCTTACAAAGAAGACTGAAGATTCCCAATCAACTACAACCTCCAAATTTAAGAAAAACATCAAAAGGTTTCTTCTCCCTAAATCCATTCCCAGCAATATATCATTACGTTCAGCAACTTCTGATGTGCAGGACTGCTCAAGTTGCTTGATGTTTACCAATAGCACTCTTCCATAAAGGCTCGGTAATGAAATCATTACTAATAAGTTATGTCAATGACCCTGTAAATGGAATGCAGGCAGCAAAAGTGCAATATATTGATGCTGACTAAGTAGGTTTCCCAAAATGGTTTTCCTTCAATAAAGTTCTATGATAAATACTTCAATTTTTTGAGACATATATATGAACACTTCTAAGTGCCCAACAAGATTTGAATAAACAGATCTCTGATGGTCACTGAAGAGTGTGCATACATATACATGATTTCTCACTGAGTATTTATCATAGAACTTCCATTGAGGAAAATCGTTTTGTGAGAGCTACTCTAGTCAGCATAAATCGATTATGCTGACTAGATGGGCAAATGTTAGATAATCCAGAAATCCTACTCTGTTCTTCATGGATATCAACATGGAACTTAGTGAACTCTCTATACATGTTCCTATGCATTCTATTCTCAGTGAGACTAGGAAAGGGGAAAGAAGAACTACAAAACTATCACATACAAAATCTCAACTATCCTCTCTCAACTGATAAAACCACACATCTTACACCTTGCAATGTGGAACTGAGACAAAATTCATTTTCCATTCTCTAGCTTGTCATTTGCATAAAGTGAAAATTTAAATTCATCTGAGACTACGATAAATACTGCAATTTTCATAGCCTCAAAAGCTTTAATCAGGCAGCAGCATTTATTTGTGAACTAACTGTTTTAGTCAGAAATTGAAACAGCAGAAACCAACACCAGCTATATACCATTTCTCTTCACATGGTTCAAGCTGATATAGGATAATACTAGCATAAGTTAAAAAGGTATCAGTGAATTAATAGCTAACAGAATGATAATTCAATTTTTTTTTTAAAAAAAGGTCAATTTGTAGAATTTTATTTCTGCTGAATTTAGCAAAATAAATTTTGACAATCCAATATTTCCATAGCATATATTACATTTCTCTCAGCTTGTTTGGTACTAATAAGCAGTCAAGTTATGCCAGTATTGATGGAAATGCTTTGTTGACAATACTCACAGTGTTAATGTGCTATAGGCTTATAACCATTTGTGGATAGGTTATCAGAAAAATGAACCAGAATGGAATGTGGATGCTTAATCTTTTTCTGAATATAGGCTGAACTGTCCCCCCCCCCCTCCTCAAAAAAAAAAACTTAATTTACAAAGCCTTGTGAATAGGAAAGAGGATATGATTAAAACATATCAGTAAAAGATTGCTAACAGGTTAATGTGGAAGAAATTTTCATAGAATGGGGAAGAGATAGAACAAGGGAGCTTTCCCTAGGAGCACTATAAGAAGGCCGTGAAAAGGGACATAAGGAGCAGGTTCTTTACATGAAGAGTGGAATGCATTGCCTGATATTGGGGTGAATGCAGATAAACTGAACGAGTTTAAAGCATCGTTTGATGGACTTGGTGTGCAACAGTGTGCACTGGCCACAATGAGTTTTTCGACTGCATGGAGATCTGGGGTTAATAACAATATTATTTAACATCACCTGACAACCTTCTTTAATGATGGGAGGAAAAAAAGATTGGCTTACAGGTCTAATCTGTTTGCCATATGCATAGTAGTGGTGCACTAAACAGAAAGAACTTAAAAGGCTTCATTTCACATTAGACTATTAACCTCCCTACTGGCCAAGGTGGATGAAATAGTGAGACCAAACTGCAATTCTTATCCATATTATTCAATAGGTGTTACAGAATCATATCCATATTTAGCTGGACGTCTATAGACATCATGGCTGGTTAAACAAAAGGAAAACACGTCCACATATAGCTTAGAAATAGAACAGCATCTCCTCACACTTAGGAAGTTAGTATGCAAGAGCTATTGAGAACACAAATTGTTAGCATGAGTCATTTTGGTATTGTAAACTTGGTCCATGAACCACTATATTAAACTTTTATTAGTGGTTTCATTAAGCTAATAAACATGGCATCATGAAGGTTAAAAATGCAAGTAGAACGTTTTACCATGAAGTCATAACTGAAAAATGAGACATTGAATTTATTGAAATCATAGCAAACTAAAGAAATATGCATTACAGACTGAGTTTGCTTACTTGTGTTACGTGCTAAACATCACTGATTTGGCTTTTGTCAGTAACATTGCTGTTGCAAAAGACTGTTCATTTGTTTCGGATTAGATAAGCACAAATTGTGATTAGACTAGTCTGTTCATCTGGAGAAGTTACTGTTTCAGAATAAATTCCCTATATTTCTGAGTACCTATTACTGCAAGGTGAATTATGTGTTTGTTGCAATGAACTACAACTTAATACATGTTTCCAGAAAAAACTAAACAGTTCTTTAAGGTTTTTAAGCTAACAAAAAAGTTGTTTAAGGCTTATCATGCATACAATCAGATAGCAATGATACTTCATTTTTGGCAAATGTTTATTTATATAATATTTAGACTGCTTTAGTGAAAATGTTTGTCATACAACTTTATAGGAGGCTGAGTTTAAAAAATAAATAAATAAATAAATGAATCTCAAATTGTTCATTACAACAAATGTCTTCACTGTCAAATCCACCTGTATTTTATCTTTCACTAGCCGTTTTTCTCACTACTTTATAAATAATTAATTTGCTGACCAACATAAAAAAGTAGCAATTTAAACTCATCTCCTATTTCAGAATAGTTGTTTATCATCTGTGAGAAGAAACATATTCAGAGTTAATCATTGACATGATAGCAATTTAAATTTGCTTAAAATAACGCAGTTGCAAATTTCCAAACATGAAGTCTTAATGAAGAAAGCCTCTGCTACTAATGGCTCACACAAAAAAGTTGAACAAGTTTGAGCGCAGTTAGTAGTTGGAATGAGATCAACGGTTCGATGCTGTTGGCACACTCTCCCTCGATGGGTCTTTGGACTTCCTGGAGGTGTCACATAATAATAATAATTTCTTTATCAGTGATATTAGGAAATCATCTAAAGGAAAATATTCAGTTGTTTGCAGATGATGCAAAATTAGGTAGAGCAATAGTCAATAAGGATGATATCTTACAGGTTAATTTAAATAGACTAGCAGGTAGAGGAAAAATTTGAAGTGAAAAGATTACCATCTGTGTACCATATTGATGGGACTGTACTCTAGGAACTTAATGAATTCAGGGATTTGGGGGTGTGGTGGATAAGGAGTTGAAATTCAGAGGGCATATTGCAAAAGTGGCTATAACAGCTCATAGGATTAGCTGGTTATTAAAGAACACCCTGACATGCAGAGATAAGGAGGTTATTATTCCACTTTATAAAGATTCATCTGGATTATAGCACACAAATCTGACTACCTGGGTTTGTTGGATATGTGGATGAGGTGGAGCAGATTCAGAGGAGAGTAACTAAGATGATGGCAGGATTGTGTGATGCTCCAAATGAGGAGAGATTTAAGATTTGTGGTTACAGAAGCTAGTGGATTGGCAGATAAAGGGAGAGATATGATAGAGACATAAGTTGCTTGGGGGGGGGGGGTTATAGGATTGATATGGATGAAATATTTCAATACATGAATTAATGTGAAGAAAACTAGGTCATCCGTGGAATCAAGTAAGAGTGTGGTTAGTAAGGACTAGATGTTTTTCTTGATGAGTGGTGAATGAATGGAAGAGATTGCCAGTCAGTTGTGGTGTTCACTGACAAAGCCTAGTACTTTGTCAGTGAATGATTTCAAGGCAAAATATGGCAGATGTACAAGTATCGATAATTCTTGTTGAATGTTTTTAAAGTGGATCTCCCATGACGATTCTTCGGGCTCCATTGAAGGCCCTGTATAATAATAATAATTAATAGAACATAAGAATAAGGAAGGATTAAGCGTTCATCTAAATCTGCAACATGTCTGATGGAGAAATTTGTGACAGAAGTTTACTTATAATTTGCAAAGATTACATCATGATTTACCCAGCTTGACAAAGCTTTTTCAAAAAAAAATCAATGATGCTGTTAATGCATATCATAGTAAACTAGAAACAAAGAATTCTATGCTGTCCCTCAATGCACATAAAGAAAAAGAATATGCTAATTGAAACATAAAATTTTATTTACATCATCTAACAGGTATAGAAGAACAAACTTTCTGAGATATGCATATCAGTGAAAGTGCTTAAACAATGAACAGAACATTCAATGTTACATTAGCAAAGCTTTAAAAAAATCTAGAAATTTATCATGATAAGGGATACATCCCAGCTAGATAAGACAGTTCTTTTGGTGCAAATGCTGCTTGCTGTTGTACTTCAGATAAAGCAATATCATTACATGCCAAAACTAATGCTTGCAAAATGAAAACATTTAAGTAGAAAATTTGTTTCAGATGTATAATTATATGATATAAAAATTGCAAAACTATTTTTGCTATTCTATTCTGGAGGGAGTGAGTATATATTTATCAATTTATACTGGAGAAATTTTTTTTTATTTATGCAGACTGAAATCTGTATTTCTGATGTGCATGCCTATGTGGCAGCTAAGACTGCTGCAGACATCCTAAAGGACAATTTCTCAATTAAGGTTTCTTAACTTTTTGTATAAAGAATTCAAGAAACTCTTGCAACATCATGTAACAATCTGAATTTTTATAGAATTTTTAGACTTGAAACAGTGCTAAACAGAACAATTCTGTTTTAACCCATGCACATTATCATATGACAATATGTATTTTTTTAACAAATTACTTGACTTTTTTCTTGACTTATTATTTTTGGTAACCTCCATGGAGTCAAACTCATCATGGGAGGCCCACTCAACCAGCATCATAATGAGCTTTGAAGCCTAAAAATCTACTCCTCACACCCTTCTTCACATCTTTATGCAATTATGAAAGACAAATTGCCACGAAGAATATTTAGACTAGTCACACAAGCATTTAATGAAAATATGCGACTGAAAAGTAAATTTGAATGAAAACTTGAATTGAAATTCAAACCTGTGCTCAAATTTAAACTAAAAACAGTACTCACTGTTGTATTCGCCCTAATTATGCATCAGTACTGTTGTGTTCTCCCTAATTATGCATCCACTATAATTTTTATTTCTTGCCAAGTTAGAATGTTATATTCTAAAAGAAGCTATATCTTTCTTAATAAAAGTATTAATGGTTCATTTAAATATATCAGTAACCCTTTTCCACGTTCTCAGTATACTTTATTATATAAATAAAAGCTAAACTTTTTCCTAGAAGCTATATAAGATACAGGATCTAAAAAATCTTTAGGATAATCTTAACTTTAATGAAAGATTTCCCATTTGATCACCCATTAATATCCATTCAGAAATTTATTTGATATTTATGTGCATAAGGAAAAAATGAAGATAATATTTTGGAATCAAAAGGAGGTGAAACTGAAATTTTGGATCTAATACTATTGTCTGATTATTGTCAGCTATATATATATATATATGTAGAAAGTTTTTTACCTTGGGTATATACTATGTTAAAGATACCAAGCAATTTTATAAGCTAGGTTTTAATCCTTTTTCCCAAGTAAGCAAACAGACAAGTCAAGTTTGAGCCTGCACGTGGTGAGGTCTGAGCCAACTAGTGGTAAAGGTGGAGTAAGATCCAATCACTTTCCTTAGTATTTTCCCCTAATGCAAAGCACATCCCCTTGCGGAGATGTATGATGCTCTGCATTAAAGGCAAGGGCCACTACCCAGACCGGTTTCGACCTTTTTTGAGGTCTAGTCAGTGGGAGCCAGACCTAAAAATGTCAAGGTTGAAGTAATGCAGAGCTTATAAATTTTACCTAAACAAGTTTTTTTTACCTTGAGTATACCTAAGGTAAAAAACTTTCTACATCTTACTCTTATCCTGAGATTTTTATTTAATACGGTCAAAGCACCTTGTTCAGGTAAAATTTATAAGATCTGCATTACTTCAACCTTGGCATTTTTTGGTCTGGCTCCCACTGACGAGACCTCAATAAAGGTCGAAACCAGTCTGGGTAGTGGCCCTTGCCTTTAATGCAGAGCATCATACATATCCGCAAGGAGATGTGCTTTACATTAGGGGAAAATACTAAGGGAAGTGATCAGAGCTTACTCTACCTTTACCGCGAGTTGCACCATGTGCAGACGTAAACTTGACTTACTTGGAAAAAAGGATTAAAACCTAGCTTATAAAATTGCTTAGTATCTTTAACATATATATACACACACACACTAGGGGGCTCTGTCCCCCCTGGCACCCAATCCCCCAAGTTCCAGGCTGGTAAGCCAGTTCTCCATTGTTTTGAAACATCCAACAAATTGTTGTCTCATGAAGGCAAACACATTGTTGGACGTGAAACATATCAAATTTCGGCTTAATGGCTTATCCAGGCTCAAAACAATGAAGAGACAAAAACGTTTCAAATTTTGGCTTATCAGCTTAATGGCTCAAAACAATGAAGACACAAAAAAAACGTTTCAAATTTCAGCTTATCTTTTTATATATATATATAGCTGACATTGATCTAATTGTTGTCAGCTTTTGGGCAAGTGCTTATTTGTTCATTAATGAAAGAAAAATTCAAAATATCACTTAGGCACACATTCAGGAATGCTCATCACCAAAACTCTAAGTGTTATAACAGAAAAGATTGCTTTTGTATTTGATAAATGACATGTAATGGCAAATGGTCACTTTTTATGCCCATCCCAAAATTAGTTTTTGCAGATCAGTAAGTTGACAATACTCTAAATACTTTCATTGGAAAGTCTTAATTTCAAATTATGTTTTTCATGTGAAGAACCTTTATGATGGTTTTAAGTGAAAACAAGTTAGCTGGTCTCAGATGGTAGTGGAATGGATTTTCTTTCCAGAAACCGGCATAACAGATGAAAGAACAGACTTAATAAACTAGCTTCTTAGCCTTAGATGCTTCAGCTGAAATACCAACTAACCATTCCAACATTTACTGGTTTACTACTAAAATTCATCTTTGATTAGTTGAATTATTCTAACTGCATGAACAAAAAAAGCTACTTTACATTTCTGCCTGTTGTTTACTCTAGAAAGGAATGTTTTCACCAATCAGAGTATGGCATAAAAATGACAAGGGAAAAAACCAATAAATTCATTAAGGATTCTCAGTGAGCAATGTGTGTTGACAGATGCCATTACATTTAGTCTACAAATGTCCCATTAGAAAATGCTATACTACAGCCTGCCATACCAGCATTAAGTATAGCAGGCTGTAGTTTATGATGCTGAGCAAAGTCTTGTTTTGCATTGCATTAAAAATCAGCCTTGTATATAAAAGGATAACAGCAAAATTTACACATTCATAAGACAACACCCTATTTAAGATGTAAACTAATCAACAAAAACAGATCAACTGTTAAATAAGATTAACATATAAACATTCATCATTCATAACTTAGAAAACTGTTAATCAGAAAAAACAGTGGGCATTCCTATTAGCTTGGATAAATTTGTGTATGTTTAAAAAAAAAAAAAATCAGAAGGATCCAAACGAAGCGGCTTTTCTCAGTGCATGATATAACCTAAAATGTTACAGAAAAATAACCTAATAGTTGAGCCACGTGGATGCATAAAGATATGAAATTATGATATTTATCAGGTATGGAAAATAATAAAAATAGAATTCCTGGCTCATGCATTGACATTTCCTTTGGATGCTGAACTGTCTCCCCACAGGACAACATTAGTAAAAATCGTTTCAATAGAATTTCTTCAATACTCCCATTATGTTATCATAATGACAACAAAAAAAAGTGTCTTTTAAAATCCTGGTTAGAACTAGTTCACAAATTTAAGCAAGACGATTTCAATGGTCATTGTTTCTTACTTTTTTGTTGGTCTGTCATGTTTTTTTATGTTTTTATTATTATCATACTTGATTTTACAGAGTTATAAGACTCATTTTGAGAGGGAAATGCCAGACAACTCATTTCTATTAGTGGGTTTGATTAGTTATTTCAAATGTCTTTTCCCCCACCCCTCTTCTCTCCAGTCTTGTGTAACCTGTTTTTCTATTTCTCTTACTTTGTTTCTTCTACAATGATTCACTTCTATTCCTCTTATTATCCATGCTTCACTTCCATATAACAATGTTTGTTTTAATAAGATATTACATTCTTAACTGAATTCATTAAGTGGCCTTTATTATTAGTGTTATTTAATATTCCAATTTACTTTAAAGAATTTATTTTGTTAGATATGCCTAATTCTTTACTGTAACTTATTTAGAACACAACTATTTTCTCCTCTTGAGAAATTGACAAACAAAATTTATATGCAAAGCCTTCCATATTAGTACTTGATCAGTTGCCAAGTAAAAAGATGTTTATTTAAAATCTTGTTTGTTCACCTTTCTTTAGTGCTTTGTTAGTTATACATTTATACTAATCAAAAATTATAAAATATAAATATCCATTTTATATTTAAGTTGTAAATAAAGTTCATAATGTATAAAAAGGAAAATCTGTTCTGTTCTCCACCTAAAATCATTATCCCGATGGAATCTAAATCCTTTTCATATGTAGTGAGCACTGACAACTACAATAAGTTATTCGAAGAATTTCTTATGAATGAAACAAAATTTGAGAACTCTATATAGTTTACTGTATCCATGAATACTGCACATGTATGCATTTAAAAAAAAAAAAAAAATCAAATTATTACTCTTTCCCATTAGCAGAATATTGGATACCATGATCCATTTCTGTGCTGTATCTTAAGTATTACTACAAATATTGTACCTAATTTATGCTTCAAAAATTACTATAAATGATTAGAGTATATTATGAGGAAATTCAATTATTAATTGAATTTACTCATTGCAATAACACAAAAAAAGAGTACCTCCCAAAAAATATTTTCCCAAATGAGAAATGAACGGCTTGTATTTGTTTTTCTTAACTACAAATATGTTCTTATCCAAGAAAAACAAACCAACAGTATCGTCTACTAACATGGTTATGGAGAGCATCGCAAAACATATGCAACACTGCCCACCCCAAAATCGTCAAAAGGTTTAAAGTATCCCATAATGATTTTATAACTAGTTAAACATGAGTGCATTAAATAAGCATTATCTTGTGGTAATGTTTCATTATTTCAGTTCAAGAATGAAAAGTCAGGATTACATACTGATAAGGGCTGTAACCGATTTGAACTACATTCAACAAAACAAATTTTTAAATAAAAACGGTTGATCATTAATTTTAGTCCACACAATTCAAAGTTCAAGAGCATTAAAAAAATATATATATTATGGATAAAATTATGTTTAGGTTTCAATAAAATTATCGAAAGAATGATTTGATACAAATGCACTGCTAGATGTGACCAGCAAATGAGCCAGAAATTAAGATGCTGTGCAAACCAAAGATTTTAGACATTTGAATATATAAGTACCACTGCAGAAAGTGAATTAAAAATTATTCTAGAGTTTGCATACTCCATTATCACCATAAGTTTGAATAAAGAGAAGGATATCCCAATTATCTATTCTCCAAAAGATCTTTTATATATATCTTATATTTCCTTGACATTCTTAAACACTATTGTTTAAGAAAGTAATGAAAATTCGTGCATGTTTCTTAAAAAATAAAACTAAAATAATAAAAGATGACTTCCAAGATTTACATATTTTGTACAATGATGTGAGTAATCTTGGAAGTTTTTATGGCAATATTTAGTAGGGTAGATACATTCATTGTGCACAGAGTTCAGGTCAAAGTTTACTAAGTTTTTTCTGAAGGAAATCAGAAATTCAGTTAGAATAACAGATTAACAAGCTAATGGCTTCCAGGAAAAGAAATGCAATGAAAGAGTTTGGGTCTTGGTTCACTACTGTTTAACTTACTGCAAGTGGTTCAAAATGGATTTTCAGTTTGATAATACAATGGTGGCAAGAATGTGATGCAGTATTTCCCAACTTTTGACACTGAAGTGCTGAGGGGTTGTGGGTTACAAAGTGGAACCATGCATCAGGAGGTGGACAAGATGCAAGATTTAAAGATCAGATGATACACTGCAAGTGGAAATGACATAAATAACACTCAAATTACTTTGGTTGGGCATGTCCATTAATGCAATTAAAAAAACCTTTCTGATAGTGTACATTAAAATTACAGTAAATGCTCCATGGCTTTTTAAGACAGTTAATCAATCTAACAAAATTAAATGAGCAGTTTAAAAATGACATGATCTTGTAGAGTGTTATGAAATTTCATAACACTCTACAAGGTCTATTCAACTTTAAAATGATAGATACTGTGAGAATGTTGAACAGTTGTGTGAACATGATGTTTAGGGCCTCCCTCGATGAGTCTAAGGACTCCCTGGAGTAGCCCGTTGTAATAATAATAATAATAATGTAATTAATATCAATCATGCTTATTAAATTCATTACCACTGTTCTATTGTTTATACTATACTTTATTTATTCTGCAATCAAAAACTTATTTTGTTGAATATCCAAGCGGTAATAATAAAGGACTATTATTATTATTATGGGCAACTCCAAGGAGTCCTTAGCCTCATCGAGGGAGGCCCTAAACAACTACTCAACATCCACACAGTATCTATCATACTTTCCCTTAAACTCATTCACAGTCATGGCACCCACAACAGACTCTGGCAACTTATTCCACTCATTCACCACTCTCCAAGTAAAAAACCTAATTCTAACAACCTTGCCCAGTTTCCATGGATGGCCCCTAGTCCTCACACCACCAGTCCTGTTCTCAAAAATATCCTCTGAATTAATCTTATAGAAACCCTTCAGTAATTTGAATGTCTCAAACATATCGTCCCTTTTCCACCTATCAACCAATTTCTGCAACCCAGAAATCTTCAACCTGTTCTCATAAGGTTCATTACATAGACCTGCTATCATCTTGGTCACTCGCCTCTGGATCCTCTCCACCTCCTCCCCATCAAGAAAAAACCCTGGCACCCAGATCTGGGCACAGTAGTCAAGATGGGATCTTATCAAGGCTCAATACAGAGGAACAATAACTTGCTTGTCAAAGTATTCTTCAGTAACCAAGTGATTTGATGAGCTGATTTAGCCACTTTTGCAATGTACCCCCTAAACTTCAACTCCCAAATCTCTGGCCTCGTCAATCTCCTGGAGTACAGTTCCACCAATGTGGTATACTGCTGCTAATCTTTTCACCCCAAAATGCATAACCTTACACTTTGCCACATTAAATTGACATCCATTCTCCTTAGCCTAGTCCTCCAATCTATCCAAATCATCCTGCAAAATTTTGACATCATGTGCATTCACTATTGCTCTACCCAACTTTGCATCATAAGCAAACAAATGAACAGTTCCCCTCAGATCCTTTGTGATCGAGAATGCCAAGAAATTTAAAATTTGCCGTTTTATTACTAACATAAATCTAATTTTTGTTGTAATGCTAGCCATGTATAACGAAAAGGACTATTTCTACATTTATGTACTTTTCATTTCTCAATCAAAATATACTCAATTATTTCTAATTCAATATACGATCTGTTTATATAAAACATTTCAAATACCAAACCCTTAGATCAATCATTCTTAAAACACTACTGCTGGTGATCATTAATCAATACATTTTTTTAAAAAATTATATTTAAAAGTAACAATCATGTGGTCATTTGTTAAATATAAGAACTTGCACGTCTAGTTATATGTATTATCACTTTCTCTGTATCAAATCAGAAATGAAAGATACAAGGCAAAGTATATTTATTAAAACAAAAGTTAATTATAAGGATAATAAAAAAAATTAACAGCAATAAATATATGAAAACATCCTTTACAGCTTATGAGTTAATAAGATCTAATTTTAGTAGGCTTACTGGAAAATAAGAAAATTGAATTTTTTTTTTTTTTTTACATAAATGTATAATATAGCACGAATTCTTTAAAACAGAACAAATTTGTGCCCCCCTTTTAATGTGGTTTCAGTCAAAAATCCTTTATTTTATAACTGCTTGAAATAATAATAACCCAAAGTATGACTTTAAAAAAATAAATAAACCTTTCGAATAAAGATGAATAATTTTTCTCGCCTTAAAATTTTCTGAAATTATCTGGCTCAGAAAAGGAACAAGAGGAATAAATATACTAAACATTCCACAGCAAATTATAACCCATCAAAATAAATTTTATGCGAAAAGTGTCGGCACGCTTTTACTATCGCACGCGGTGAGAATAACCATGCCTAGACAAAGTTGCTGGTTGACTTTAAGCTGTTCAAAGAAACCTGAAAAAACTGTTAACCTGTACTAAATGGAGTTTCATTGACACCTCTGGTGAAGAACGCATTTTTTTCCCTTTATTGTGCGCGTTATTTTATAGAAATGTATGTATGTATGGTTAAGCCTAATATCTCTTCGAAATACACGACGTAATGCAGACAGCACGTGGTTACAAACTCAACATACACAATACAAATACAAGCATCCCAACCTACATCTCACTTATAAATTTCAGATATATCTTACCTTTGATCCATCTTTGACTTCTTTACTACCTGATGGCTGATCCAGATCTGAAACTTCAGATGTCTCATACGTACTAGTGAGACAAATGGGAATGTTCATGGGTCCTGAGCCCGTGGCTTCAGTGTCCGGTGAGCTAGGACTAATATTAGGACTGAAACCAGAAGGTCCCGGCCGAGAGCTGCTTGATGACGATCCACTACCTTCACCTTTATAGTCCGCAAGTCTTTCTGCAGCGCTAGAACTACTAACATTTTCGGACCGGGCCTTAAAAGACTTCCGCATGCTGCCGGTTTTTCCCGCGGTGGAAACGGTGCCTGCCGAAGTGCTACAAATCCATTCAATTGCAATGGACTGACGGCGAGATTAGCGTGAAGTAAGAAAAACTTTGAAGTGCGCGATCTGCAAAGATTTCGGCGAAAAATCCCACTTGTCCTATACGTTGTACACAATCATTCAAAATTAAGCTGAGTAGATTATTATGGATGTTGTACAATACAGTCAGAAAGATCGGCATAAGACGAACTGCAAAAATAAAAACGAAGGCGCTTCTTTTTGAGAACGAGAGTGCGAAAAGTTTGACAGTTTGTAGTTACTAAGCAGAAGTAATCAATATTCGCACTTCTCAAATCATTTAGAACTGATTTAATAATATCTAGAGTCATAGTGAAGCACGGCTCCTTTTTCGCATACTAAAGTGGTCGGGGAAATAATTAGTCACTAACAGTGACAAATTTAAATACCCTTACTTCATATTCCCTCAACACAACTTTGAAAAACATTGCACATCACTTAAAAAGTTCTCGCAGCAGTCCTGCAAACAAAGTACACTGATAATAGTGCGATGTTCTGTTATCTAATCATTTCTATCGACAGCTACACGTTATACCGACGCGCAATATTCCAACTATAACCAAAGAGCACGTCTGAGATTATGGCTCAGTCACCTGTACTTTGAGTAATCGTGGGCGGAATTCCCACTCAAAACAACTTACGTAGAACTATACCTGTGTCGAGGCTATAAGGACGAAAGTAGCTCTCACGTAATGAATTCGCTTTATCAGAGCAGTGTTGACCATGCAGCAAACAGGTGCACATAAGTTTCCAGTACATGCTCTTCCAATTCTAGCTGATATAATATAATCCTTAAACTTTATCCAGACATTCTTACATATATTTCTTGGAGCTTTTACTAAATACCTTCAAAATTTCGTTGCAGAAACACCCTCTTGTATCAACAGAACCTACGGAGATTCCTGATGTTATGTCATTCTGCGTAGAGTGAATGCGCAGTAAGCTCAGCCCTGGGATATGACGTTTCAGCCCAGGGCAGCACCCAGGAACATAGTTAGGTTGATGCAACTGACGACGCAGTTACATGTGGAGTGGAGGTCAACTCGTGGTTGTTGATCACATGCTCCTCACTTGGGATAAAGGAAACTTCATAACATGTTCTGCGAGGACTGACCACCCCCTGAAACTATAGCGATAACATGTCCCTTGCACCGCGGCAAACTGATCTAAACAGTCTTAGATCCAATTTTGTATTATGAGATCTAACGAACTACAAGAAATGACGGTAAGGGCTGTAAGGGAAAACGAAAAATAATATTTATTACATTTTTTTGACTAACGTGTTCTGTGCGACTCATATCTGATTTTGTGTGAGTACGTGGAATTAACCGAAGGGGGAAAAAATATCCAATGATATCATGAGATTTATGCTGTCCACTATGTAAGTGTTGCTTGTATTATATTCAATATGCCGATGTTCTTTCGGAATAATAGCAGTGAAGCCAGTTGGACAGCTTTGCTTTAAATAAGAGAATGCAACAAATGGATGGCGGAAAAATGCATAACCTTGCTTAAATAAAGAAGCCTTGAAACTTCTTTATGAGAGATCATGTGCATAATTTGCACATAACAAGGACACCATTAGTCACGGTTACCTAAATACACGTGAATGCACTCGATTTTTCCACCATCGGCATAACCTAGATTCCCGGGGAAAGACTATCACTGTTTTGTCCAGGCACTTTCGATCGGTTGTAGCAGGTTGCAGCGCATGCAGTCAGGTTCGAGCATTACACCAGAACAGATAGCTTCAATTCTTGCGACTAGGGCAGCCCCAGAATGTGCACGAGCTATTGCCCGGGATTTGCTCCTTCTACGCACACAGTTTGGAAAGTACGATAAAAGCTGTTGAGTGAAGTATTGGACTATTTGCAAACAGAAACGGTATACTAAGATGTGCATTCCTTATAACTATGCAATATTACAAATGATATTTTCTAATATAGCATTGGGTGCATACGTGCATTTTATTTTAAGTGGAGTTGAATTTTGGCAATGTTGATATTATATGCAAAAATGCCTAATTACTTAAGGATTTAAATTGGCATTAAATATACGTTAAATCTTGTTTTTGTTTTGATGCAATAATTAAATTGCTATGTTTACAGTACATCTATTCAAGTTTTTTCAACATAGCATTTAAACCGATTATTATTATCGGAGCAGAATTATGAGAAAGCAAAAGCTTTCGTAAAGCTCATTACTTCTTTTTTTTTTTTTTTATTAGCACTGTAGCTTTTTTTGCGATACGCCACTTATGATAAACTAGACTGCATTACCTTTAACCACTGCATGAATGCATTTGAAATATCGCAATGGTCCGAGAATCTCAAAACGAGTATGCGTTTTGCAATACTAGTGCTGCAAGACATCCTGCTCTTATTTGGGCTGGTGGACCATCCGGATGTTTTACTGTTTAGATTATATGAGATAGAATGACTCGAATATTTCGCACCAAGACCCGTCACAACTTAGTTTCTCGCCTAATACTGATCATATATATCTAGTTTCACCCAACTCAAAAGGCGTCACTGTTAGTATCAGGAGTATTGAGATGGCAACTTCTCCCAAACAAAATCATGGATGAAATAATGGAAATTAGAAGAGTAATTATATTTGATGTTTCTGAATATCTCGTGCTAAAGTCAAAGTTTCGAAAGACAAAAGGTTGGCTGCAAATATTTTTAACTTCCCATATTTTCTTTAGAGGATAGATAAAACAAGCAAGATCACAATAGTAAAAAAGGGCAGCTGTTTATTAAGAAATGAGAGAAGGCGCAAGATCATCATCACATTACCAAATTAATCAATCATACGTTTAAAATTATGAACCTATTTCTAGAGCAAGACTAAATGAAAAACGCCTCACTTGAATTCTTTCCCTTAATAAATAACAATAATAAAATAAAACTCAACATTTGGTATTGAATAATACTACCTTCTGTCAAAATCTTGTATAATCTAAAACCTTCTTGCTTCATTATAATACTCTACAAGTTAGTTGAATTAATCTTAACTCCTTGTTTGTTTTCCAGCTTAACGCACAATTAATAAGAGAAAATGATCCATGTCGGATCCAGTAATACCGGGGGAGGGGGGGAGCAACTCAGATGCAAACGCAATGCGAGGAAGGCCAGACATCGTAGTCGTCATGCATATTTATATTATGAAAACCTCGATAAAACAATAAATGACTGGTTTAGATATTAATATCGAGGAACCGTGTTTGTTCTGCGCACAATGAACGGTTCACATCCTAAGCCAACGATGCAAAGTTATGGTGCGAGAGACACTAAAGCAACTACTGCCTCAAATCTAAGATTAAGACTGATGCCTCTGAAGTTAACACACTTCCTTTCTTCTCAACAACTGTGCTCTTCATCCGGTTTGCCTATTATGCGAAATGACAAATGTCAAAAAAAAAAAAAAAAAAAAAAAAAAAAACCTAATATCTCCGATGAGATTGGCTTACTCACCTTAAGTTAAAAAGTAATTATAAAGATTCCTTGACAGGATTCGAATTAAATACGTAAAGATGAATTCGGTATCCAGAATTGAACTTATGCTACATTATTGAAATACTATAATTAATTGTGAAGTACAATAAAGCATTCAATAAATTCTTTTCCTTTTGTACTGATCTGTTTTTAATGGAATTATATTGAGGATCATCGTCTTGTCGATATAAATGCAAAACATTACAAGATGTGGTCTACTTTCTGTACACTGCATCAATGCAATTTTATTATTATTACGTGACATCTCCAGGGAGTCCAAAGACTCATCGAGGGATGGCACCTGCTCTACAGCTCTGTCTCCACCAACTACAAATGTTTTTTTGTATATATTATTATTATACCGACCAATTTTACTAATAATTATTCACTAATTTATATATTACATTAATGGTTCGCGAAATTATGGCCTGACAACGTAACCACCTTATTATAATATGTTGTTACTGCCAAATGTGACAATATTTCGTCGATTGAACTAATTAATTTGTCATCAAATTGATTTCAACACTAGTCGAGTTGTGAACGAACGAACCTGTATCCTTCATGCGCTCAATAGATATTGAGCGATGTTCATTTGTGTAATGCCAGAAGATGACCTTCGATGTTTTAAAATTTTGATCAAATGAATTTCTTTGAAAAAAAAAAAACTATCTGCTTTTATTGTTCTAACGACATAATTGGCATTACTTCTTATTGCTAACTCTAAACTGTCTTTTTAATAAATTTTGAAATTAAGTTATTTATTGTGAAATGTCACTTGTAATAACAGATTTGTGTGAAACGTGCGAGTGGAAAAATATTAAACTTGGCGCCTCCATAGGGCAAGTTTGAAAATCAATGGAACAAAATGCCCTTCGAATGGGCAAGACCTGAGTCCGATCCTTGTCATGACGAATGAGAAACCTTTATTTTTTCATTTTGTAGGTGAGTTAGCCCATCTCATACAGAGGTAGCATGGTTTTCCCCTTGGCAGCTTGACTTTTCATACATCAGCCAGAGAACACACGCAGTTTACAGAAAAATATAATTCTTAGGGGAGGGGGAAGATGACGTAGTGTGCAGATGGAGGATTATGTGGTGTATCAGTGGACATAGGAAACTGTAGAGTTTAAACTCCAGCGAATGACTTCCTATGGAGGTGTCAGGTAATATTAATTCCTTCACTCGCAGTAAACAAAATTAAAAACGTACACAGTGGTGATAGAAATTATTCCGTTTCATACAGAAATGTGTATGTATGTATATACACACACACACATATATACACGAACAATGCGTGTTGGGTTACTTGAATGCTATATATCATTCAAGTAACCACAGACTGCCCTATATTTCCAAACGTGTGTGTAAAAATATTGCAATTGATTCTATTTATGGATGGAAAGACGTTCGAGTACAAAGACATATTTTGCACTTCGAGGCAATCTCTCAAAGGGAAACTATAGACCAATCTTCAAGTAACCCAACACGCATGCTCATTATACTGATGTAATGGTTTATATCAGTTAAAAATCTTAGTAAAAATGTCGTGAGCTAGCTTGCTGTTGTTCTGCGAAATCATTTAAAATGATAGGAAAATCTGACTCAGGTAGGATATTACTGCGCACTTTGCATGACAATGAGAGGTCATATATTCCACGTAAAGATGTCCGATCTTATGGTAGAAGTATGGATGACAAGCAGTGGCGCACCCAGGGGGAGTGCGCCACTGCTTGTCATCCATACTTTCCCAAAGAAAAAGAGAGAAAAAACCGCTAGAAAATTTTCTAAAAATATTATTATTATTATGTGACACCTCCATGGAGTCCAAAGACTCATCGATGGAGAGTGTGCCAACAGCATCGAACGATTGAATCCCTTCCAACTACTAACCGCACTCAAACTTGCTTAACTTTTTGCGTGAGCCATTAGTAGCAGAGGCTCTACCAATTTACTAATTAAATTTTTTTTTATTTTTATTTATTTTGTATAATGTCTTCTATTTCTATGCTACATATGGATTAGCGGTCACATAAGATGGGATACTCTATAGCTCTCGAATCATGGCTGCTGTGAACACAATTCGAACGAAGTAGTGCTCGGCCCGACCGAGCGCTACTTCGTTTGCCCGAGCCGGGCCAGAGGAGAACACGGGTTTCATGTATTGGCGATCACTGCAAATGTTCAGTCATAGCTCGTATGCAATGCGTAGTGTGTATTTTCAAATCGTCTAAAACTCGCCCTCCCCAAGATTAAATCCTGAGTGCGCCACTGATGGCAAGTATTGTACTTTCTCATCCCCGTACACTCCTAACGAATATTCAGTTTGGTCTATTCTGTAAGTTGAAAGAACCACCCATAGGAAACGCTTCACTTCCATTAGCTATTTTATGGCTGAAGCGACTCGCCTTATCAAATACAAATAAATAAATGCCGACAGAAATATAAGACTTACTCAAATGTTGGCAGTGATGGCGATTATACTGAAGGCCGATTTTATTTAACTACAGGAATACAGTTGTGCAAAACATTTGAAATGATTCTTGTATACACAAAGAGAGTAAGAATCATATGCTATGTACGTCAGTTATTTAAATACAGTACTTATACTCCCCCCCCCCCTTAAAAGAAGGAGGAAAGTAAGATAAAAATTCGTTCGTTTAATGGGTCGTGATAGAATTAATCGAATCAACGTGACCTTCCTTCCTGATGTATGCGAAACTCTTTTTTTTTTTTTTTTTTTTGAAATCGGCAGGGAATCCGCTAGTTTCCTAGCAGTCTTTTCCTGTAGAAGAGTTATAGCCGATTTTACTGAATCAAATGATTTCAAAACCAAGTTATTATTTTCCGGAAGAAAATCCTACGTTCTAGTCCAAGATAGGATGGATTAAAAACGAAATATTCCTAAGTTCCGGGATTAGAAAAACCAGTAGGGGGTCCTTCGTGAAAGTTACCACGAATAATAATAATTCATGGTCATTTCCAGATAAATTTCTACTTGAAACACGCTAATATGTGCACTACCAAAGTTACCAACAATTTTTTTTTCGACTTAAAAAAAAATTATGAAGATTGTGGCTCCGTTTCTTTCTCTCTTACTGTTTTCAATTTTCATTTAGATATTTCGAATCTGTATTTTAATAATTGTTATTTGAATAATACTTGAAGTTATTTTTTTTAGTGTATTTTTATACCTTAAAACATTAAAAATGCGTTCGTGATTTTAAAAATTCTCGTATCTAGTTGCATTGCTACACTTTGCTATATTTTAAAATAATAACAAAAAGCAATAACTGAATTTTTGGTAATATTACTGGGTTGTTTTTTTTTTTTTAATTTTTCCAATATTTAACTTATCTTAAAATATTAAAAATTTTAAGATAAGTTAAAAGTGCTGGTTTTCTATCTGAAATATATATATATATATATATATATGAAAATTCTATCAATGTAAATATACATAATACTAGAGTTCTTTCTTGCTCGACGACACCTGAAGTGTGATATCATTTCTTTTATATACAGTATTGTTTCGAAAATACTTCCTGGAGTCATCGAATCAGATAACAATATGTTTACACATTACATACACAAATCCTTCGATTTATCATGGAAAGTCTCCCCTGCCTTCACCATATCATCATACTGAACATTAAATTCATTCACAACATATTGGGGCATGCATTACACTCATCTGCCACTCTCCACGTAATAGTAATATAATAATAATAAAAAAAAAACCTTCACCCTATTCACCACGCCTTTGTGCAAATTCCAACGATGAACCCCTAGTTCTTGGCCCCTCTTCTTTTTGTTTCACCATGTGAAAAATCTGTCGTATCAATCCAGTAAAAGCCTCTCAGCAGGTTAAATCTCAGTAATATCGCTTCGCTTTTATCTACCAAACTGTAGATTTACACCCCCCCCCAAAAAAAAAAATTGAAAAAATAATAAATAAAACATTACAGCGTATGCATTTATTATTATTATTATTAGACACCTCCAGGGAGTCCAAAGCAATTTAGCTCAATAGCCACTCTTGTTACTTTATTATAAAAGTTAACCAGATCACTGAAACAGGTGCGTCCCTTAACACATTCGTGCTGACCTTCCCAGACAATATTATCTTAATTTGCGTAAGTCTGTCTACGAGCTCTCTCCAATATTTTAACTACAGAAGAAATAATTGTCTATGATATTAAGTTTGTTGAGCGAGTGCTTTCATTCCACTGTAATTTAGTACTTCCATTTATGCGCCCAAATCGCAAAGTGATTTGTAAAAAGCTTTAAAGGTTATGATTTGTAATGACTTAAAAAGTCAAGCTCGCAGTTAGTCAATCAATAGGTTACAAACCTAGTAGAATAGCAACGTTGCTGTTTTTGAACAGGAAATTACCTAAATAATTTATAGGCCCCGTTACGAGCTTTTTTTTTATTTTTTTTTTTAAAGAACACGCTGTAAATTTGAGATTAGTCAACAGCAAAAACAAGCTTTTGTTACATTTCTTATTAAGAATGTAACACACGGATATCTTGATTTAAATGAAAAGTGAATGTATACCGCATTAGCTGTAATCTCTCTTTGTGTGTGTGTGTGTATACACACACACACACACACACATACACTTCTGATAAAGTGGTCAGTGGCCACTTTATCAGAAGCATAATTTAATAACGAGTGAGACCCCCTTTTACCTTACGGCCTGTATCTCTGAGGCATTAATTCAACTAAGTGTCTAAAACGTTCCTCTGGGATGTTTGTTGTCACACTTTCATCGCCCGTTTATTGCAGATCGAATGATAGCACGATGCTATTGCTAACTGCTTATTCCATCTCATTGCAGAGATGCTATTGGGTTAAGGTCTGGTGACTAAACTCGCCACTGAAGTAAAGGAAGCTCTGTCAAGTACCTTGAACCACTTCAACATACTATGGGCTTTGTGGCATGATGCATTGTCATGCCGGAAATACCCATTTAACATTGGTAAACTGTCGGCATGAATGAGGGAACATGATCAACGACGATGTTAAGATACACACTCAGGTGATGTTCAACTGGTATCAGGGGACAAAACATGTGACATTCTCCCTACCATTACACTCCCGTCACCAGAATGAGCTGTCTCCACTTGGCAGGAAGGGACTATGGCCTCATGTCGTTGCCGCCATATTCTGGTTCTGCCATTAGCATAATACAGTACAAACCGGTACTCGTCAGACCAGGCGACATAGTTTATCCCCCCCCCCCTCATCAGCTGTCTAGTGTTGGTGATCACGTGTCCACTGAAGCTGTTATCTCTCTTCCTGTTCTCAGTTGACAGTATTGGATCTGGGATGGTTGTCAGCTCCCGAACCCCTTCCGTGACAGCCTGCGACGAATTGTGCGCTCCAACATAATTCTGACTACCACTCTTGTACTTATTTTATTTATTCATATGGAGTTTCCTCCCTTTTTCTCCCCCGTCTCTATTGGGGCGAGTAGAGCCTCCCTCATGGGGGGTTTAGGTATTTATGGCTGTAGATCTGTGTGTGTTCACTGGGCCGGTTTGCCTGCTTGCTGGATGAAAAACGCCAGATAAACTGGCGGAAAAACCCTACTGCCAGCGCCCAAGGCCGGCTAACTTGGCTATGGCTGAGGAAGATCTTCAAATTCCTCACATTTTCTATGGGAATCGAACCTGGGATACTCCCTCCTCAGTCATATGGTTGCGAAGTGCACAGCCCAGTATAAGAGTGTCCGGCTAACCGCGCGGACACTCTTATACTGAACTGTGATTTGATTGGTTTATGGCCTTCCTGTTATGTTTCACAGTCCTTTACATTCTTCTCTGACTTCGTACATCAAAGAACCAGAGAACTGACGTTGGCATTTTAACACGTGAAAAGACCAGAAGAGTTAAACGTTTGTCAGATAAGGCAGCACGTCTGGCACCAACAATTATACCATGCTTGAAGTCAAAAAGGTGTCAGATGAAGCAGAACAAATGCCTGCTTTTTATAGCAAACTGCAGCCACGTGACTCGTCTTCAGGAACGAGCTTTTCCTAAATAGGTCTTCCTAACAAAGTGACTACTCAATATAGTACAATACGAGTAGACAGGATTCCGAAATGATTTAGGCAGTACCGATGTCTATTTCACTTCCTATCCTTCATCCGTAATTTCTTCCTATCTGTTCATAATTCTGTTCGGTGATTTAATAATTAAATTGTTCTCTAGAATTTAATTCATATACATATATAATTCCAGTATATATATGATTATATACATAATATATATCATTCCAGTATTGCCTCCTAATGAACTATTTAGCATTAGATACCATAAATGCGTAGCAAAAACATAAACAAATCTGCTAACGCCTTTTATTCTCATAATAAGGAATTTGCAAGGTTGTTCAGTCTTATTTAACTTTTGGAGGCCTGAGGGACAGTTTGATTTCCATGGTAGCCAATCAGAGATAGTTACTTCAAGCCTATTGCTAATTATAAACGGCACCTGGTAAAGATACTGCAGCCAGTGCCGCCATCTGCTGGTTCCTAACATAATCTATTTATGGTCTGAAATAGTGTGGGTTCTACGGATAACATAAAAAAAATTCACGTCAGGGGGACAACGAAGGATAACCCAAGTATGTGGGAAGATTAGGGAATCAAGGCTGAGGTAGATTGGTCATGTTATGCGGTGAGATAAAAGATATGTAGTAAGGATTGTGCTGGTGATGAAGCCACCAGGCAAAAGTAAGGGAGACCTAACAACAACGATGGCTGGACATTTTAGAGGGACTTCCAAGACCTCAGACTAGATGAGAAATGGCTTTGGACACAGTAGCTCACTCAGAATTTAATCTTGTGCGGGGGGGGGAGACGAGCACTCACGATTTAAGATTGGGGAGGGCTGAGTTGAGCAGATGATTTGAGAATACACATTGCATACGACCCATGACTGAGCACAGAGGCTAATATTCTGGGTGTGCGGTGCTCATCCACGAAATATCAGTAACCCCCCCCCCCCCCGGAGAATTTTCTGCAGATGCACGCCCATGCATACGGTCAAATTGACATGAAATTTGTAGCGCGTGTTGCATAACCCACATGACAGCACACCCCACCGAAATGGGCACACGACGCCACTGAGCATCTGCAGTGATCGCTAATATGTGATACCCAGGATCTTCCCTGAACCGACGCAGGTAAGCAAAGTAGCGCTCGGTCTGCCCGAGCACTACGGCGAGCTTGATTCCCGAGAGCTATAGTGTATTCCTACCTTATGTGACTGCTAATTCACAAGTAGTAAAGAAATAGTAGACACAACACAACATAAATAAATAAAAAAATTTAATTAGGAAAAGATTTTTGGAAAATTTTTTAGTGTTTTTTCTTTAGGGACGCAGGGACCCTTGTTCCCCCTGGGTATGCTACTGCTTGGAGACAGAAATACGATGCGGAGGAGGTTGATCCGCTGTAGTGACCCTCTTGAGTTCGAATGAAGCTGAAGATTATATATTTGTTATACAGTATTTTTACTTTTTAGAACTGTCTTTGACCCTTTTATTTACATTTATTCACATGTCAGGGTCGTAAACGGTGATAGTATATTGTGTCTATGGCCGACTTTTTGCTAATGTACCTATTTTTCTATTGTCACAGCACATATTTAAATACACAGTACGCTCGTGACGAAATCATACTTCCCCCTTTTTTGTTTAGAAAGGTACCTACAAAATTAAGAATAGCTTTATCTTAATCAGCTCTTTGGGTTTTGGTGGTTGAATGAAAAACAGTCCTGAAAAATCATGTTTTTTTTTTTAATGTTAAAATATTTTTATTACTTTTACTGGACGCGATTGCGAATTTTGTCCCATTCCTCAAAACAAACTCTCGAGTCCCGAACTGCAGGCTTTCACGGTACGGCATTTATACTTCTGATGCCACCCACTGTCGACCATCTTAACAATAACTTATTTGATAAGAGTTCCACAGTAGTATTCCTGGCGTACAGTGTAATCCGTTGATGTGATGACGTGCGATAAGGCACCCAGCTCCTTAAGGATCCTCTGTAGTGACAGCCTTTGGTATCCAAAGTTTTGCCGCTGTTCGGCGTTGACTGCGTTTCAGAGACTGTGACACTTGCCCTAGCAAACATCTGTAATTTTCATTTGAGTTAACAGTTCATGGTGTCCCCAATGTCCTTTGCATTGCAGCAGAACACTCCCGGTATGGGGGAATTACGTTTACGAAAACGACGAATAAACTGCTAAGAAACATGTTGAAAGTTTGGACCATTTGCTCTACCAACTCCGTATGAACGAAAATAATGTATTTTCTTCCAACGTCAAAACCATTGCTATAGCTAAATGTAATAGTCTACGCGTGCTCTTCTATTAATGTGCATGCAGTTGAACAGCATATCTTCAGTGCGCGTACTGAAGTACCTAAGTTTGGTACTATTTTGTGCACCATACTGTATAACAGCCTTCCTTCTGGGAAAGAAGCCGTTTCTCCTGGGTACGCAGGCACCCATAAGATATATAAGCTAATCCAAACATGGCTATTGTGTAACACAATATTGAAAATATATATAATATATAGACACATAAACAATTATTTATCCAAAAAATAAAAAATCTCAATGAAGCCTTTAAAATAATTAAGCAAATTATGTGGCCTTTGTTGCCAAGACAGTATTCTCTTTTCTTTATAACATCTTTATATACATCAACATGTTTTTAAATCTGGAATTAGTCTTCTAATGCGCTCGAAATGTGAATCTTGTGACTGAAAAATTCTATTTCCTTTTTTCCCCCGTGTATTTAAAAGTTCATCCAAGCCTTTTGAGTGTGAAGGAATGAACAGGCTGTTAAATCTTAACTGCTGCACATATTGCCATTTCAAGCTGGACCTTTTCTGAGCTTCCATTCTGTGCAAATGAGTGACGTCAGTTGTAAAAACTTTAAGGTGTAATTTGGTTAGCAATATATTTACGACCGCTTCTGTATCATTTTGTGCGATCTCTGCTAATTTTTAAAATCCTTCAAAAGTATTAATAAACCGAGGTGAGACTATATTGCATCGATAAACTGAGAAAAGTTGTTACGTACTGTACACCTACGTGCTTTTCAAACGATCTATTTTATTTTTTGCATTTACTGCTTTCTACTTTCACTTTTGTCGATACATGAAAGAAAAAAAAAGGAACTCGTAAAGGAGAAACCGCCTGTATATATGGTTCTGCTTTTACTTTTTTCAGCTGTTTTGGAAAGTTAACAGAACCTCCAGTAATTGAAGTCAATGGCATCGATTTATAAGCCAGATCTGATTAAGAACTCTGCTTATGTGTCAGCGAGTAATAGTGAAACAGAGAACGTTATTGATTTGATACGAATTGACGTGTCCAAAATTCGAACTGTTTTGGTATCCGATTGCTCGTTACAATAATCAATTATATGTTTACAATTGCTGCACGGAGGAAATTAAATCAGGAACTATGCAAGAATTAGATAATTAATCATAAGTACTACTATTTAATGGCTAGCTCCCTACCTTTTGGTCAACTGCAAGGAACAGTGACGAAGATCCGGCGTGGTTGGCCGAGTGGTAGCATTTCCGCTCTACAGACAAAAGGCTGCGGGTTCGAATCCCACACATCCGTGCGGGTTTGAATCCCGCACGGATGTGTGTAATTGTCTGTGAAAATAGTGGTAGTGGTGGTCGGTAGACGAAGATAGCTGCAGTTGGTGGAAACGGAGAGTTGTAAAGCAGGTGCCCTACCTCGATTGAGTCTTTGGACTCCCTGTAGGTGTTACATAAATAATAATAAAAGATCTTATCTCCTTCCATTTAGCACAACGTTTTCAAAAATATGTTGCACAAGAAAAATTCTTCGATTTAGCTTCATTCTTCTTTCTAAACGACCTGGTAAAGACAGTAAGGAAGAAAACTGCCGCCATCTCATAATCCATATCCATTTAAAATCAGTCTTGGGGAAACTGCCTCTGATTGGCTAAAGGTAGAGACTGCTGCCCGTTAGTCTCAAAATTTAGGGCTAAAATGGCCTCGCTTACTCTGTTTGAGGAATAAAAAGTGATAGTGGATTATTTATTTTTTCCTTCTTCTTTTCTACCTCCATCAACTTTTCAGATATCAATCTATTACAAGAGCTAATAATAAACCCTCGATTCTTTTCTCCCACTCAATAATAAAAACTTCGCAGAAATCCGTAATTCTTCAATACTGTGGGATTCTCTACTCCAGAGAATTCGTTATGCTTTTGCAGGATAGCGAAATGTTATCCTGCAAAAGCTAAAGCTAGCTATATAATTATCTTATTTCCTTGTAAAATTTAATACATCCGTTTTCATGCCAGGCATTCAGAGAACATAACTTTCCTAACTAAATAAATGTAAGGGAGATTCGACATATTTAGAAAGAGCAATGGACAAAATGAAAGATGCAAAAAGAACATCAGTACACGGAATGAGAATTAACAATCTGAGATTTGAAGATGATAGTTATTTTTGAAGAGGACGAAAGAATACTAAAAAAAAAACGCTGAAACTGTTAAATGAGGAAGGAAAGAGATTTGGAGTTGTTATAAACTTGGAAAAAAACAAAGACAATGGTATTTGGTGGGAACATGAAATAAAAGATACATAAAAGTGGATGGAAATGATATAGAACAATTCACATTGTTCTACATTTGGAGAGCAAAATGACATGACTTGAACTGTAAAAAAGAAATAAAGATCGGGATTGTAAAGGGAAGAACAAATCTGAAAGCCATCTATAACATCTGGAAAAGTTAAGCGATCAATCTGCAAACGAAATTAAGAGTACTAGAAACATGCATCTTTAATACTGTATGGATATGAAACGTGGGTAATATATTTAGGAATCAAGAAAATAATTTTGGCATTTGAAAGAACTTGATACAGGAAGATTCTACGAATAGGATGAGTACAGAAAATATCACAAAGTGAAGAGCTCTATTGGAAGATACAACCAAAGGCGAATTTAGTAGAATGAAAACCAATTCTTCCAGTCTCTAGGCCATGTTCCTGTCCCCCATATCCTTGTAAACAATCTATGAAACTCTTATCCCTCCAGTCCCTGTGGCCTTAGTTAAATCTGCTGGGATAAAATCTGCATCTGGAGCCTTATTGTTGTTGTTAAGCTACTAACTGCTCTTTTAACTTCATGACTAAGTGGGGGAGGTTCCAAATTAGAATTTTCTTGGTGGGAGAAAATTCTTTAAATTTTCTTTATCCACTCTGTTGTACAGTTCCTCAGAGTATTCTTTCCATCCTATTCTTCTATTTGATGACATTCAATTTGGGCTTTAGGTCACGAACTAAACGAAACATGCTTTTTATAATTGTGCCTCCTCACCTGGAACTCCATCGCTTCCCATTTGTTAGTATAAAATGTTTCTTGACTTCTCTCTGTAATCGCTTATATTTTTCAGTCCGTGTTTGTTTGTTTTTTTCCAATCGCCGTCTTTCGATTAGAATGCTCTTTAAGTCCTTATGAAGGGATTTCGTCAACCATGCACAGATTCACATCCAGAAGGACAATGTTCTCCGCTTTGCGATACATGTGACCCACAGAGAAGTGAAACAGTGATACAAATAATCGACTCGACAAGACAGAGGAAGTGAGAAGAGAAATAGACATCGAGAGTACCACCGGCAGTCACAAGAAATCATTGGCGTGATATCGTGTAAGAAATTTTCACCAGTTGACATCAGAATATGCGAGAGAAGAAACACAATAGTTGCTAACTAAAGATGCATAGATATTATTATCTGAGACTTCCAGGAAAGGGGGGGAGGGTCAAGGACTCAAGAGAGGCTACACATCATCCAAACCATCTATCATACCTTCCTCTAAACTCATTCACACCAGATGTACTCACTCTTCAAAGGCAAAGTACTGCTTTCATTCACTGATCTATGAGAGAAAGATCTAGCTTTTAACAGTCTTCAACAGCTAAAAAAAACTTAACTTCCTTAGAAAGATCTAGCTTTTAACAGTCTTCAACAGCTAAAAAAAACTTAACTTCCTTGGATGCCCCTGTGTTCTTTCCACACCTTCCTTATAACAAAAAATCTCATAGGATATCATATAACACCAATTCAGGAATTTATAGACCACCATCATATCACTCCTCTTTCTCTTGTTAACCAGAGTCTGTAATCTACATGCTCACAATCTGTCCTAATAATCTAAATCCCATAATCTGAATATAATCTTTGTAACTCTTCTTTGCACCCTTTTCAGTTTTTTTTTTTTTTATCTCATCAGAACCGGAGACAAATCTGTGCACAGTAGTTGAAGTGTGGTCTTTCTCCAGGCCTTGTAAGGAGGTAAAACGACTTTCTTATCCTTACATGTGGATACACGTTAGAGCATCATAATTATCCTGAATTGTATTTGCAATTTTTTATTGCAAATACAATTCAGCATTCATACATTTTTTATATACAAATAGCATTCATACATTTTTTATATACAAATAGTAAAATGGTGTATCAATTATTCTTAAATATTATTATTAAATATTCTTAAATATTTCAGATCAGAGATAGTTGTAGAAAGTTTTATTGCTAAGTTACAAAGTGTATTATACATGGCAAATTATATTGATTTTAATCCTCTATCCAGGAATAAGCGCACGCACATTATACACTGAAGCATCTTCAGGACTAATCTACTTGTTTATAGATGCTGTTGACTACATATCAATTGCCTCAGAATATCATAATGCACAAATATTATGAAAAAGGCCACTACCCAGACCAGTTTTAACCTTTATCGAGGTCTCATGAATGAGTCAAACCCTGGAAGATACCAAAGTTGCTTACACTTAGGTAAAGAAATAAAGAATATAATTTCTTGTCAAGTATAAGATACTTTGTTACTCAGTGGTAAAACTTTCTATAGCTATCACTGATCTGGAGTATTTAATAATAATCTGATGATATATCCTAAATATATCAGTTTATTATTTATATATAGAAAATATGCTTTCTGCATTGATTTCAACTTGGCCTCCTCCTAAGTCTGATACCTGACATTTTAATAATCTTTGTCTGGGAGCTGCTCTAGAGGGTCCTTCCAATTCTTTGGATGAGGTGATAAGTTTTGTGTGCTGGATGGCAGGCTTTACCTGTGGCTCTATAGGGACAGAACTGAGGTTCGATGCAGTGTTTTGGGCAGAGCTGAGAGATATAATAGATATTTATAAGTTTCTCTTTGGGCTATATGAAAGATAGACTTTTTAGGTAACTCATGGGTTTTCAAAACCCTGAAGATACCGAATCAATGAAATCCTCAATAAAGTCAAATATGTTTTGGGTAGTGGCACTTAGAGAAACACTGATTCAACTAGGGAAGCATGTGGTGAAGTTGTCTTCAAGAGCAAAATAAGAACACCAAGGTGGAGATGTTAAAGAAGCAGTCCATGACAAGAAGAAAGCACACCGAAAGTTCCTAGCAAATAAATCAGCAGATGGCCTAAAAGAATATAGAGAAAAATGTAAGAAAGCTAAGCTGAGTGTAAACGCAGCTAAATAAGTCATAGGAAGACTTCAGTAAGAAATCTTCCTATGACTATCCCAGATGTTTAGAGTAATTACTTCAAAGACTGTTAAATGAAACCAAACAGTAGTAGAAAATTTTCAAGAAAAGTTTGAACAGGAGTACATATCAATGCTTAAGGAAGAAAAAAGTCATCAAAAATCTTGAAATGTGGAAAGAGAATGGACTGATATTCAACCAGAAATGATCAAATATGGAGGTATAAAAATTTTGCAGTGGTTATACTAGTTCCCATCTTTAAAAAAAAAAGGGATTAAAGATGAATATGAGAATTACAGTGGTATTTTTCTAGTGTTCCAGGTAAAACTTATTCAAGCATACTTGAAATAAGACTGAGAAAAATTGAGGAACAGAAACTTGGAGAAGAACAAGTTGGGTTCAGGCCAAATGGAGAGTGGTTGTCAAGATCAGATTTTCACTTTACAACAAATAGTTGAGAAATCATGGGAATGTAACAAGGATCTGAACTTGAATTTTGTATATCTGGAAAAGGAATACGATAAGGTCCAAAGAGAAAAGCTCTTCAAACTGCTGCAATTATATGAGGAAAAGGGAACATTATAAGGAGTAATACCATATTTAAGTCATATTTAATACCATATAATACCATATTTAAGTCAGAGTTGAAGGAAATACAGGAAGATGATATGATGTAAAATCAGATGTGAGACAAGGATACACGTTATTTCTACTCTTATTCATTATTTATGTGGATCACATTATAAAAGAAAGTGGCATTAAACTTGATATTAGAATTGGAGATATCAAATTATTGCTTTATGCAAATGATGATATACTCCTAAATGCATCCAATGCAAGTCGACAGGATTCTCTAACTAACTTAGAAAAGGATCTGAGAGGAAGCGTTCACTTGTTTGCTGATGATGCAAAGTTGGGTAGAGCAATTGTGAGTGCACAGGATGTCAAAATTTTGCAGGATGATTTGGATAGTTTGGAGGACTAGGCGAGGGAAAATGGATGTCAATTTAATGTGGCAACGTGTAAGGTTATGCATTTTGGAGTGAAAAGATTAGCAGCAGTATATCACATTGGTGGAACCGTGCTCCGGGAGATTGATGAGGCCAGGGATTTGGGAGTGTTGGTGGATAGAGAGTTGAAGTTTAGGGGGCTCATTGCAAAAGTGGCTAAATCAGCTCATCAAATCACTTGGTTACTGAAAAATACTTTAACCAGCAGAGACAAACAAGTTATTGTTCCTCTATATCGAGCCCTGATAAGACCCCATCTGGACTACTGTGCCCAGATATGGGCACCAGGGTTTCTTCTTGATGGGGAGGAGGTGGAGAGGATCCAGAGACGAGTGACCAAGATGGTGGCAAGTCTGTGGAATGAACCTTATGAGAACAGATTGAATATTTGTGGGTTGCAAAAATTAGTTTATAGGCGGAAAAGGGGTGATATGATTGAAACATTCAAATTACTGAAGGATTTCTATAAGATCAATCCAGAAGATATTTTTGAGAATAGGACTGGTGGTGGGAGGACTAGGGGCCATACATGGAAGCTGGGCAAGAATGTGGTTAACAAGGGTGTTAGAGCTAGGTTTTTTACTTGGAGAGTGGTAAATGAGTGGAATAAGCAGCCAGAGTCAGTTGTGGGTGCTATGACTGTGAATGAGTTCAAGGCGAGGTATGATAGATACTGTGTGAATGTCGAATAGTTGTTCTTGACATGGTTAGGGCCTCCCTCGATGAGTCTGTTGACTCCTTGGAGTTGCCTGAAATAATAATAATAACTTGCATAACAGCTGCAACAAATTTCGCATGAAAATCAGCAGCAAAAAAACCAAAATTAAAATACGTAGAAACCAGTGGTGTCGTGTGCTCATTTCGGTTGGGTGTGTTACCATGTGGGTTATGCAACCTTCGCTACAAATTTCACGTCAATTTTCTCGTATGCATGGGCATGTGTCGTCCGCAGAAAATTTTCTGGAGGGTGTGTGTGGGGGGGAAGCTTGGAGACAAATAATTACATAAATAAATTTTTATAATTATTGATTATTTAAATAATTACATCAATAAATGTCTTTTAGCTTTTTTTTTTATGTAATTATTTGTCAATGTAAACTATAAATACAGTACATTATTTTCATTTTGCATCGATTTTAATGATCTATAATTCTTAGGAGAAAAAAGTATTTAGAAGTAACAGTTTTTAGCACAATTTCATATATAAAAGAAAATTGAGCAGCATATTTTATTAAAAATCAACTACTTAATTAATCCGAAATTAAATTATTTCACTTTAAAAGCAAAAAAATCATAAAACTAACAAGTAAAATAATATTAAATTACACACACCTTTTAAAAATGTATTTTTCTGTTTAAATTTGTGTCACTATAAACTTACAATTCACACTCAGTAACTCACTAGACACAGAGGGCAATTTAACCCATCACTGTTCACAAATGAGAAAAAGATGAACTACAACAGGAACACGTTTTATTGCTGCAATAAAATACGTGTTCTATGTCTACCCTCGCTGTGGGCCAGCCGAAACAGGCTAACTCAAAATAAAATTTTAAGACAGACAAAGCATTCCCAGGGTCGAGGTTGTAAGATTACATATCTCAATAAATTTTATTATATTTTGTGGAATTTTTTAATCGATCCTGGAGGGGAAGGGGCTGTCCCCCTTGCAGATGCCCATGACTGTATGATTGCATTTTATCTATGTTATGAAAGTTTTGAGAGGGCATAGCGCATCAGCACTCATCTTAATTGATCCAAAGGAATTAATTACAGGATAACTTTGAATACTTCTGCTTAGAGTGGGGGAATAATCTGTTTTAGGATTTATTAGAAAACAACAATGAAGGAGAATACTATATTTGGTTGGTATATTTGAAATACTCAGAGATGAAAAATATGTGAACCGTCATTTAAAAGACATGTGAGAACAAGAAAGGAATAAGTGTGAGTAGAAACACTTTCATTAATGGTAAAGAATAATTATTAATCATCATTTGTAATACGTGTGTCCTATAAGTTGCTGGGTACATCGATTAGAATGATCTTATAAATTCTAAACATGAATAAGTGAATTTATGATGGCATAATTGAAAAAAAAAAAAACTTATGAAGAGATAGAGAGAGTATGGCAGGAATAAATATGATTTCATGGAGCATGTTATGTGTATTTCTCTGGTTTGTGTATATTTCGTTCTATTATCCAAGAATTTTATTTTGTTTATTGAGACTCGTGCGATCTGATGGAATTCTGCTCAGGACATGAACTGGTTATTACTAACACCATGTTCCAACATAAAAATGTGCACAAATTCACATGGAGAGAAGAGGCAAGGAATAAGAAAAGTCTCATTGACTATGTTATTGTTGATAGTGCTGTTTTCTCCCTTGTGCAGGACACCAGAGTGTACAGAGGATTTGAAATTGGAAGCAATCACTATTTAGTCTTGAGCAGGATAAAACTGAATTTCATATTGAAAAGAATACATGTAAGAAAGTTTTAAACCGAATAAAAGTTGAGCAGCTCTCAGATGTGAACTGTAGACTAACATACACAAAGATTATTGAAGAAAAAATGAAAGAGTTTGAGAACAGGAACCAAACCTTGGAGATTCAGAGGCAAGCCTTTAAGAAAACCCTGATTGATTCAGCCAGAGAGGCATGTGGTGAGGTTGTCTGCAAGGATAGAAAAATCAGGACCCATGGTGGACACAGGAAGTTAAAGAGGCAGTGAAGGAAAAGAAGAAATCACATCAAAAGTTCCTGGCAAATAAGCCAGCTTTTGCTCTTAGAGAATACAGAGAGAAATGTAAGAAAGCAAAACACTGTGTAAAACTAGCTAAACAAAAGTCATGGGAGGACTTTGGCAAGAATACAGACAAATATCAAGAAGGTAGCAAAATATTCTGGAGGTTGTTGAAGAAGCTGAGGAAAGGAGGAAAGAGTGCTGTAAAAGGTTGGAGATGATAAAGGTGACATGAAAACAGGAGAAAAAGATATCCTTGAAGTATGGAGTAATTACTTCGAAAAATTGCTAAATGAAACAAGCAGTGAAAAAAGTAAAAAACACTCAACAGGCATACAGTCAAGAATACATATCCATACTTGAATTAGAAAAAGCCATCAAAGGCTTGAAATGTGGAAAGGCAGCAGCAGTAGATGATATTCGACTAGAAATGCTGAAGTATGGTGGTATAAAAGTCTTACAGTGGCTGAACTGCATAGTTCAGAAAGCCTGGATGATTGGAGTAGAGCTCTAATAGTGCCATATATAAAAAGGGAAATAAAACTGAATGTGAGAATTACAGAGGTATTTCCCTAATGAGTTTCCTTGGCAAGATCTATGCAAGTATACTTGAGAAATGGTTGAGAAGAATTGTGGAAGAAAAGCTTGGTGAAGAACAAGCTGGATTCAGGCCAAATAGAGGCTGTCAGGATCAGATCTTCACTTTATGACAAATAGTTGAGAAAGCATGGGAATATAACAAAGATCAGTATTTAAGTTTTGTCAATCTGAAAAATGCATATGACAAGGTGCCAAGAGAGGAGCTATTCAATACACTACAGTTATATGGTGTCAATGGGGCATTATATCAAGCGATACTTAGTCTGTATTTGAGTTGTAAGTCAGCAGTTAGAATTGAAGGATGTACATGAAGATGGTTTAATGTTAAATCTGGTGTGAGAAAATATGTACATTATCCCCTCTGTTATTCATTATCTATATGGATCACATTATGAAGGAAAGTGGTATTAACCATATCATAATTGGAGATATTAATGTCAGCTCTTTGCTTTATGCGGACAATGTTATACTTCTGAATAAATCTACAAGTTTGCAAGATTCCCTGACTAAATTGAATAACTGTTGTAATAGATATGATATGAAGGTCAGCATTAAAAAGACAAAGACAATGAAAATAGGTAGAATTGTTGAAAAGGTCAACTATGTTGTGAATGGGGAACCTGAAGAACAAGTAAAACATTTCAGCTACTTAGGCACGATTTTTAGTGAAGATGGTAAATTAAATATGGAAATAGACAACAGAATCAACAAAGCTGGTATGGTAGGAATCAATTGAATAAATTCATATGGAATAAGAGAGAAATTAGTCGGAACACTAAATTAGCTGTATACAAGACGGTGTTCAAACCAGTTTTAGCTTATGGATCTGAGAGCTGGGTGAGAAGTAAAACACTTGACCAAAGACTAGAGACTGCAGATATGAGAGTCCTGAGAAAGATTAGAGGTGTGAACAGATGGCATCAATGGCAATATATTAGATTAAAAACAAGGATACTAGGAAAGAACTTGACATTGTCGGCATCCAGGAATGCATTAGGAGAGCTAATCTCAGGTGGTATGGTCACTTAAACAGAATGGGCGAGGAAAGATTAGCAAAACAAGTGTTCTCTGCCAGGTTGGCAGGAAAATGACCCAAAGGAAGACCAAAATACAGGTTGATTGATACGGTACAATGTGCCTTAGATGATAGAAATATAAGATCTGATAATATTGGAGTCTTGACAAGTAATAGACTGATTTGGAGGAAAATTGTAGATGGGAAGTTAGTAATGATGTAAATTTTTCATGTAGTACTATCATATCCTGTACACCCCTTGAGGGTACATGTCAGGAATTTGATGATGATGAAATTCATTAGTTTTTTTTTTTTTTTTTTTTTGTTTAGTATCATCGGTTCTTCTGTCTTATCAATCTCACATATGCTGGTATTTGGTTGTAGATCAACAATTATAATACACAGAATATTCATTTTTATTCAGGAAGAGATATTTTTCGCTGTCCTGTTGTTTCCGAAGACTAGAATAAAAATGTCCCTATATACCGTTAAAAAACTGCAACCTCAGCAGATGCTATACTGCACAAGCAAAAGAAAACAATTAGCATTTTTCTCCTAACATCCACTTTCAAAATTTCAGTTCCAAAAAACCTGCGTAACTGTTTGTAATATACATCGAATACGAAAAGCTCTCAACTCATGACAAGTGACAACGTTCGATTGGATTGGTTGACACAATAACCAATCACACACGCTAGGTGTTGAGTAAGCTCAAAATTTTAGCTCACCCGAATCCGCCTTCTCAGTGGTTTAAAAATACTACGACACTAAGAATTTGACCTACTGCGTCCTCTTTACATCTTTTCGAATGGCTGAAAGGTGTATGCATTTCGAAAGCACACCCGGGCTATTAACGTGGATGTGACGTGCCGAAAAGTGCATTCTTCATGAAGCTCTAATGCTTTATTACCTTCCTGAAGAGGACAATGAAGCATTAGTACAGTATATTGTGTTCGATTTTAGGAATCGCGCGAAGTCTGCAAAAAATTGGGGGAGTCTTTAATGGGAATAAATGCAAAAATATATTGGTGATGCTGATATTTCGTGGATGAGCACTGCACACTAGCACATCCGGAATATTCGCCCCTGGTAGAAACATAGAAAACTTCAGTTGTTCTCAATGGAGAAATCCTACAGAACAAGGAGAAAAATATTTCAGCTATTAGGCACAGTTTTTAGAAAAGACAGCAAATTAAATCTAGAAATAAACAACAGAATAAGTAAAAGTGATATGTTGGGAAGTTAGGTGAATAAATTTATATGGAATAAGAAAGAAATTAGCCAAAATACTAAGCTAGCAGTAAACAATAGTGTTCAAACCAGTTTTAAGTAAGGAGCTGACAGCTAGGTTATAAACAAATCATTTGATCAAAGATTAGAAACCACAGATATGAGGGTTCTGAGAAAAATTAGCAGCCTGAACAGAC
The DNA here is from genome assembly GCF_054136105.1 of Typopeltis vanoorti. Lineage (NCBI taxonomy): Eukaryota > Metazoa > Arthropoda > Arachnida > Uropygi > Thelyphonidae > Typopeltis > Typopeltis vanoorti. The sequence goes on from NC_143560.1 coordinate 121,419,761, forward strand.
AGCATGACTGGTAGAACATATTAAAAATGAAGATATTAGGACAAAACTCGACATTGTTAATATTCAAAGATGTGCGAACAAGGTTGGTCTAAGTTATTTAAACAGAATATGAGATTCCTCTCCTTTCCCAAAGGTTAACAAAACTGGTATTTGGTACCAAGACAGCAAGAATAAAGATCCAGAGATCCAGGGTTGACTGATTCAGTCATAAGTGTCTTAGAAGACTGAAATGTTAGATATGACAATATCGGAGTGCTGATAAAAACAAGTAAAAAACTAATATAGAGGAAAATTGTTGATGGGAGATTAATAATAATATAAACTTCATCATGTAGTGCTTCATAACAGCCTGTATACAGCGGGAAGCTGATGATATAAACTGTCAATTAAAGAAATTAAAAAAAAAAAAAATGGAGGATGCTTAAAGGTCAAAGCTGTTATAACTGAGAGGAGACCTCCACATAGCTTTTAAAGGAATGCAGAGAACCGACAAGGGCTTCTGACCTTGTCTGATCCTCACCCGCTCATGGTGCATCTGTTAGGTATCTACCTGGATACTGAACGAACGAGGCTGGGTTAGCAAATTTGGGATTTAGCTGACCAAATTGTATTCTTAGTGGCTTAAACCACAATATAAAATGATGGTACAACATGACAGAATTTCATGCTGGATGGGGAGTTGCCTGGTTAAACAAGGCCCCTGTTGTTTACGATAGGGAACCAGGACAAACAGCAGAAAGTCAGCTACTGGAACAAATCCTAAAACACACCCTAACTCAACATCACCAGAGTTCAAGATCAGTACTATCAACATAAGAAGCCTGAATGGCAAAAAAATGGAGCTAGCTGAGGAATTGAATACCAGATCAACCTAACATGGGTGACTGAAACAAAAAAGACAAAAAGTGGTGAGATCGTTCTGAGCAATAAATACAAATTGTTATATTCAGGCAATGACAATCAAGGAAAGAAAGGAGTAACTATTGTATTCAACACTAAATATGAGGCTAATTTTCTTGAATGGCAGGCGCTTTCAAGTAGAGTGATGTGAGCAAATGTTAGAATGAGGAACTGGAAAATCAGACTTATTTGTCAATAGAAATATTCCGTTTTTTTTTAACCACATGTTTATTAGAGAACTGTTTTTAAAAATCTAAACAAGTACTAAAAATAACCCTACAAGTTTCGCTAGTCGTAAGACTAACATCTTCAGGGGTAGAGAGAACTAACAGTTTAAAGCACGAAATATAAGAAATTACAAAAAAACAAGTTCATTTGTTGGTATTATGAACATCAAAAAAAGTTCATTAAAAAACCAAATAACAGATCTCTACAACTGTTAATGCGTGTTAATTGGAGACAATGCTATTTTGTTGTCACGTTCTGTGGTTCATGCTCACTCTGTCAGAGGTCTGAAGTGGGTAAATTTTTAATAAACAATGACCAAACTTGATTTAAAATCAAAACTTGGTTTTTGTTGCATTGCTTAAGAATTTTAATCATATTTGCTGCCTCTTTGAATTTTCTTGTGAAACAATTCTTATCAATATAGGACATGTTTGTTCTATCCCAGAGTACATCATGGCTGGTAGAAGCTGTATGATATGCTAAGCCATATTTATGTTCTCTCTTCTTTTGTATGCCCTTTTGATGTTCACTCATGCGGATATCCCCCGATCTCACTGTCTCGCCTACATAGCAGATGCCACAGGAACAATGAATATTATAAATCCTGATTTTTTAATTGGGTGATGTGGGGGTTCCAGAGGATGAAGAGATCTTCATACTTTTTCAAGTGGCAGGAAAGTCACTTTTATGTTGTACTTGTAGAGTAATTTGGCTAATTTATCTGTTACATTCTTGATATAAGGAAGGGCGACTGATTTCTTTAAGTCTTGTTTATTTAAGTTTTTTGTAGGTGTTGTGTTGAGAAATTTCTTAGTTATCTTAGTTGTGTAACCATTCAGTTGTAGGATCTGTGTTAAATATTGTATTTCTTCTTTCCGCTTTTCTTCTGTACTGGGGATGTTGTATGATTTATCCCTTAAGATTTTTATTAAGCCTATTTTTTGCTTGGGGTGGTGGTGGTGTAAGGTAGCATGAAGAAATCTTCCTGTGTTTGTTGGTTTTCTATAGATGGAGAATGATAACCTGTTTTTTTCTTTCATTTATTTTTATAAGGATGTCTAGGAAAGGCAGTTTTTTATTTTCTTCTAGTTCCAGAGTGAATTTTATGTTTGGATATAAGTTATTAAGAATGTAACAGATAAATTAGCCAAATTACTCTACAAGTACAACATAAAAGTGACTTTCCTGCCACTTGAAAAAATATCAAGATCTGTTCATCCTCCAAAACCTCCACGTCACCCAATGAAAAAACCAGGGGTTTATAATATTCATTGTTCCTGTGGCATCTGCTACATAGGCCAGACACGGAGATCAGGAGAAATCTGCATGAGCGAACATCAAAAGGACGTACAAAAGAAGAGAGAACATAAATCTGGCTTAGCATATCACACAGCTTCTACCGGTCATTATGTACTCTGGGATAGAACAAACATGTCCTATATTGATAAGAATTGTTTCACAAGAAAATTCAAAGAGGCTGCAAATATGATTAAAATTCCTACGCAATGCAACAAAAACCAAGGTTTGATTATAAATCAAGTTTGGTCATTGTTTATTAAAAATTTACCCATTTCAGACCGCTGACAGAGTGGGTGTGAACCACAGAACGCGACCACAAATAGCATTGTCTCCAATTAACACGCATTAACAGCTGTATAGATCTGTTATTCGGTTTTTTACCGATTTTTTTTTTTTTTTGATTTTCATAATCAAATGAACTTGTTTTTTTCGTAATTTCTTATAGTTTGTGCTTTAAACTGTTAGTTCTCTTTACCCATGAAGTACTAAAATTTACCCGACCTGAAAACTGGTCGGGTTATTTTTAGGACTTGTTTAATTTTTTAAAAACAGTTCTCTAATAAACATGTGGTCACAAAACCAAAATATTTCTATTGAACTTCTTAACCAGAGAAACCTACGCATGAGACATATTTGTGCCTATGGTCCCACAGAAGGTTCTACTAAGGTAGAAGTGGAGGAATTTTTTATGAAAAGTTGGTCCTAGTTGGGGATCTAAATAGCAGAGTAGGAAATGATTGTCAGATATATTTTACAAAAATATTTTTAACAAATTTGGAGAAAAGAGCAAAGCTAATAATAATGACAAATGCATGTTGGATTTCTGCTTAGCATATCGACTGGTTATTACTGACAATGTTCTGACATAAAAATGTGCACTAATTCACATGGAGAGAAAAGGCAAGGAATAAGAAAAGTCTCATTGACTTTGTTATTGTTGATAGTTACGTTTTCTCCCTGGTGCAGGACACTAGAGTGTACAGAGGATTCGAAATTGGAAGTGATCATTTAGTCTTGAGCAGGATAAAATTGAATTTCATACCGAAAAGAAAAATATGTAAGAAAGTTTTAAAGAGAATAAAAGTTGGGCAGCTCTCAGATGTGAAGCAGACTAAAATACAAAAAGGTTATTGAAGAAAAAATGAAAGAGTTTGAGAACAGGAACCAAACCATGTGGTGAGGTTGTCTGCAAGGATAAAAAAATCAGAACTCCATGGTGAACACAGGAAGTTACAGAGGCAGTGAAGGAAAAGAAGAAAGCTTATCAAAAGTTCCTGGCAAATAAGTCAGCTTGTGCTCTTAGAGATTACAGAGAGAAATGTAAAAAAGCTAAACACTGCATAAAATTAGCTAAACAAAAGTCATGGGAAGACTTTGGTAAATTTTTGTATTTGGTAAATATTAAGAAAGTGGCAAGATATTCTGGAGGTTGTTGAAGCAGCTCAGAAATGGAGGAAAGAGTGCTGTGAAAGAAATTATAGATGATAAAGGTGACATGAAAACTGTAGACATAGATATCCTTGAATTACGGAGTAATTACTTCGAAAAATTGCTAAATGAAATAATCAGTGATATCACAGTGGTAAAAAACACTGACCAGACATTGCAATCAGGAATATATATCCATACTCGAAAAAGCCATCTAAAGCTTGAAATGTGGAAAGGCAGCTGGAGTAGATGATATTTGACCACAAATGCTCAAGTATAGCAGTATGAAAGTCTTACAGTGGCTGCACTGCATAGTTCAGAAAGCCTGGACAGAGGGACGAATTTCAGATGACTGGAGTAGAGCTCTCATCATACCCATATATAAAAAGGGAAATAAAACAGAATGCAAGAATTACAGAGGCATTTTACTACTGAGTGTTCCTAGTAAGATTTATGCAAGTATACTTGAGAAACATAATAAATTTAGTTTAATCCTTTATCCAAGTGTGAGCAAACAAAGTTTGCACCTGAAAGTATCCTCAGGACTGGGGTAAGGTGGTACAACACCAGGGCACTCCTTGCAAGGTGGAACAAGCTACCAACACTCCTATCTCAGTATCTCCCATAATGCAAATTTGCATTATAATTTGCATTATCTCCCATAATGCAAATTTGCATTATGATACTGAGATAGGAGTGTTGGTAGCTTGCTCCACCTTGCAAGGAGTGTCCTGGTGTTGTACCACCTGACCTGAAGATACTTTCAGATGGGAGATACTGAGATAGGAGTGTTGGTATCTTGCTCCACCTTTGCAAGGAGTGCCCTGGTGTTGTACCACCTTACCCCAGTCCTGAAGATACTTTCAGGCACCAACTTTGTTTGCTCACACTTGGATAAAGGATTAAACTACATTTATAATACTCTAACCAAGTGAAAAATAAACTTTATACTTGAGAAACAGTTGAGAAGGATTGTTGAAGGGAAGCTTAGTGAAGAACAAGTGGATTCAGAACAAATAGATGCTGTGAGGATCAGGTTTTCACTTTATGACAAATGATGAGAAATCATGGGAACAGAACAAAGATCTGTATTTAAGTCTTATAGACCTGCAAAAGGAATACAACAAGGTGCCAAGAGAGTAGCTATTCAAAATGCTACAGTTATATGGTGTTGTCAGTGGGGCATTATATCAAGCAATACTTAGTCTTTATTTCAGTTATAAGTCAGCAGTTAGAACTGAAGTACAGGAAGATGGTACATTATCTATATGGATCACATTATGAAGGAAAGTGGTATTGAACCTGATATCAAAATTGGAGATGTTAATGTCAGCTCTTTGCTTTATGCAGAATGATGTTATACTTCTAAATAAATCCACTACAAGTCTGCAAGATTCCTTGACTAAATTGAATAACTGTTGTAATAACTGAAATGAAATGGTAAATTAAATATGGAAGTAGACAACAGAATCAACAAAGCTGGTATGGTAGGAAGTCAACTGAATAAATTTAAATGGAATAAGAGAGAAATTAGCCAAACACTAAATTAGCTGTATACAAGACAGTGTTCAAGCCAATTTTAACTTATGGATCTGAGAGCTGGGTTAGAAGTAAAACACTTGACCAAAGATTAGAGACTGCAGCTTTTTAACTTTACATTTAGGTGAGTTTCATACAGAAGGAAAAGTCCAAAAAGTTAGGCTTTTCCTTCTGCAAAATAAACTGGTCCCTACACACTCAATGAAGAGATATATGGAAGACTATGCAAACAGGATTAACTGCCCTATCGGAGTATTGATTTATATGAAACTAACTTATTTGGCTGTAATAAGACTAACAGTTGTTTGTGGCTGAAGACTTTTGTAAATATTACATTAATAAAAATAATGTTGCATCTCAGACTTCAAACATTTATGTCACATAGGGAGTGAACATATGAGTTTGTTGATGTGCAAGTGGAGATGCTATCAAATTCATGCTTCCTCCCATCACTATCCCCCACAAAAATGTGGTTCCACCTTAGCTCACCGAGCCAAATCATTACTTACAGAAGAAACAGAAATTGAAAATGAACTCCTTTTTCTTAAAAAAACTTTTATTAACAATGGTTTCTCTCCAAAGAAAATTGACAAATTTCTTCCCCCCAGGCACTCAACTACTCCTAAAGATCCCTCTCCCCCAAGTGCTTTCATCTCCTTGCCTTACATCAGCTCTCTTTCACCAAAACTGGCCAAGATTCTCAAGAAATTTAACTTCAAAACTTGCTTCACTATGCTTCCAAAACTTCGTTCATTACTTAGCAAACATAAACAGAAACATCTTCTTACTCAGTTTCCAGGAGTGTACAAGATTTTGTGTGATTGTGGAAAGCCATACTATTTGCAGACTGCTAAATCTATCCTTCTACGTTTGGATGAACACCGTAGAGATATCTCCTATAACAGGACTAGAGCTAGTGCTCTCTCTAGCCACGTTCTCTTTTCAGCTAACTCAGATGAAGGCTGCCAACACATTGTAAACTGGACTCAAACTTCTAACATCCATGTGTGCTACGATGAACTCGAAAGAAAGATTGTCGAATCGGAAATTTCTCTAGATTCCTCTCATATCAACAACAGCCTGAGTTACAATCTCTCTGATGCACACGTTGCTTCTGTTCAGTACTGGCACACTCACGACAGTGTGTAGTATACGTTTGTTTGGAACTCATACTCGCATTTGTTTTTCAAACACGCTACTGTCTTTTTATACTTGTTCTGTTATTATAATTTTAAGTCTCTGTAATTTTTTATATACTTCTTTGATTGTGATACCTGAGGATGTTGATCTATTCAACGAAACTAGTAAACTAGTAGTATCTTTTTAAATATATCTTGTCATCTTTTTATCTCTCAGTAACAGTCATTAAAGCTTTTCCATATATATATATATATATATATATATATATATATATTAGTAGTATGCTTGATATATATACAAATGACAAAATATAATATATAATTTTCATAAAATATTATTTACAGTTTGTGGAAATCATACAAAATTTGAGGTAGTTATGCAACAATAATTAACCAATTTCTTATATATATATAAATATAAACTCACTTTATTTGATACATAGAGTATATAATGAGGATATTTCAAAAAATAAAGTAGCAGCACATCACATGTGGACCTGCAATTTTCTTCTGTGCCACTAATGGGTGTTCACAATATGTGATGAAGAGTATTTGCAATGTATATTTTAACATATGGCAAAGTATTATTACAGAGGTTTAGAGCATGATCCAATTTCTGTATAGAGCAATGTCATGTCATTCAAATAAGTCTGGTGCAAAGCATTTTCTCATAGAAGGACAGAAGAACATGACAAGCAGTAAATCTTGCATTCAAGCATGTATGTTAAGGATAATAATGCTTATCATGTAGATGCCTCAATCAGAGAAGGGACAGTGAAATGAGTGATTACGAAAGAGATCTCAATTTAGTACACATAACATTATTTAAAACCATCTTGACCAGAAAAGAGCTTATATATACTTGATGTCAAAGCAACTCACAGATGTTCCTAAATTTCTCTAAATAGCATCGTTGATACAAAATGCACCCAGTGATTTCCATTTACTTGAACAATGCAAGAGTATCTTATCTAGCTTGTGAGTGATTTGCAACTGACAGCAACTGCAAACTGTTATTGAAGTCACCTGACACTGATTTCTTTAACACTTGGAAAATGTATACACATCATTGGTAAGGATGTGGGAAAGTGAGTGTACCAAAGTTGACCTAAGTCTTTCACATTTCTTATTCTCTTATTTTTTGGAACACCCTCGTATATGTTTTTCTTAATTGCAAAAAATGGGATAGAAAAGAAAGCATTAATTTTTTTTTAATATTAGGATTTTTATCTGAGACAAATAACTAGCATATTTACAGAAATATCAAGTCAAGGAATTTGAGTAAGTATATATATACACTAACTTGATGATATTAACAATGGGATCATGATGATAATATTATGGTGCCCAATCAACTCATACAAAACTATATATAGTTTTTTACTTATAGTATCAAGGCAAAAGTATATTTGAAATCTTAATATGATATATATTAAGTATATGATACAAATACAAATCTATTGTTAAAAATTCATTCAGTTTTGTATATACATAATATATAAAGCCAACTACTGATACAGCAGCTAACAAGGTGGGAAGGGAGAGAGAAAGAATTTTCTTTGTGAAATTTTAACATGTAAAAGAAGGAAGAAGGCTGAAACTTAAAAATGTGAGAATATATACAGCTTTTGGTCCATAAATCTAATGGCAACAATTCATCTTTGTTCACTTCGTTTCATATACCACAGATCTAAGGCTTTATTAACAACCAGATCAGCAGTGTCTTCAGGAACCTGTAATAATTTACAAACATATATAACAAACAAACGAACAATGAACAATACACAAATGTACAGTAATGAATTTAAATGCATGGAATTACACTAAACATAAGTGATAAAAATTATTTAATAATTGTATGGACTTGACGTGAAGTGAGTTACTGAACAGAAATGTGAAACATCCATTACTGTCAGCCTCAATGAAAATGGAAGTGGATAGCACTTCCCATGCTGGAAGTTTGAATCTCCTGCAGGTATGGATGTTTGTGAATGTAAGTAAGTATGTTTAGAATTTACTGGGACAAGGATAACTAAGATCATATTGTGCTGCCACAAAAGTTACAGTAATATAAGGTAATAACAAACAGTTAAATATAGAAGTAAATATTTATTTGCTTATATATTTAGATATTTATTTAATATCTTATATAGAAGAAAGAAAATTTAAAAGTTGGACAATACAGTATACGCAAGTAAAAGATATTTACGATCAGATGCAACTGTACAATTAATTCTTTGTAAACAATTAAAAATTCTGTGGCAAAAGATACCTGATACTGTGTTTAATAGGTCATGATAATATAAATAGTTAAACTAACTAGTTTCACCACATATGCTAGTGACTTATTCTGGGTTAGGAAGAACAAAAAATACAAGGGGTAAACAACTGAACCTGTAGGAACCATTACAGAAAAGTAAAAATACAGAAAAGTCTACATATTCACCAATTAAAAAAATTTCATTAATTTTGTCTAAGTTCAACAAGATCTGTATATGACTCAGATGGAGTACTATAAGATGCATTCCTCTCTCAAGTAAAGTAATGAAACTCAACAAGCAGAGATATGTGGTGAGATGAGTATTACAGTGTTTGTACATAGGTGAGTCTCTAACCCTCAGAACATAAGATGACTATTGACCTATGTGGCAACTGAAATGATCTGTCATTTCAGTGGCCATTATCATCACACTAGATGATAATGCTGTATGCCTCCTCGCTTCCAATACACTTAAGTGCATAAGCAATGTTTATGTCACTACTAGGTTTTAGACTATGTGCCACACTGTTCCGATCTTCTAGCTGGCAAAGTGATTTATAACCAATGAAATACTGTCATTTTTTGAAAGCCCAACAGGGAATTTTTTCAAGAACAATGAAAAAGTCTTTATGTAATAGATTACTTCTTCACTGTTTTGTGAGAAACCACAGAAAAGAGAGTTTCTGTTCTGTGGCCTACACGCTATCATTCAGCTAGCCAGGCTAGAACTCAATATTAATTTGTTTTATGGCAGGTAAGATACATAAATATCTTTCGTGACTGTCAATAAGTGATGCTGAGCAAAACTGACTTGCATGTTATCTTAGATTTCGAAACGCAATAATTTCAAAGTGTTTATTATTATTATTATTAAGAGAATGAATTCATTCACACTGCTTGTACTCACATCCAATGGCAATCCATTCCGATCATGCACCACCCTATGACAGAAAAATCTAGCCCTCATCCACTTCTTAGTGGTATTCATTCTCAGCTGCGAAGGACTGCTCTCTTGTCCTTTCCCCACCCTCCATAAACTGAAAAATTCCAGCTACTGAAATTCTGTAATAACCCTTTCAGTCTCAATCATATCACCCTCTTTCTCCTGTTTGCTAGTGTCTTTAGTCCACAAATTCTCAATCTGTCTTCATAATCTGTATTCCACAATTCTAATATTTTTGACACTCTCCTTTGCCCTCTCTCTCTCTCCAATGCATGAGAATCACAACAGAAACCAGGAGACCAGACCTGTGCACAACAGTCAAAGTGAAGTCTTATCAAGGCCTTGTAAAGAGGAAAAATGATATACTTATCTTTACATGTGAATTCGTTTCAGCACTGCAATTATCTTTTGAGTTTTATTTGCAATCTTTGCTACATGGCCCATGAACTTCAACTTCCTATCTACTAACACTTGAAGATCCCTAGCTTCATCAGTTTCTTCAAGCATAATCCCACCAATATAATACGACATTGGATATCAAATCACAGCGAAGTGAATGACTTTACATTTACTGCCTTTGAACTGACATCCATTTTCATATGTCCACAATTCCAGCCTATTCAAATCATTCTGCAAGTACTGCATATCAGCAACATTCCTGATTACCCTACCTATCTTTGCATCATCAGCAAATAGCTGTATGTTGCTTATCAAATCCTTTCCAATATCACCAATGTATAGATTGAATAATAGTGGAGCACTGATCCTTGTGGTACACCACTGGTTACTTAAATCTTGCAGACTCACATCCCCATATACCACTTTCAGATATCTGTCAGTCAGCCATCCTCTTATCCATGCTAGCATTCCATAGTCCAAACCTATATTCTCCAATTTATGCAACAATCTACCATGCTGTATTCTGTCAAAAGCCTTAGCAAAATTCAAAAGTACCATGGTGTATCCATTTTCCTTGTCTAGTTCAATGGTAACATTGTTATAGAATGTGAGCAAGTAGCTAAAACATGACCTTCTCTTAGTAAATTCATGTTGCTCACTGCAAAGTAGAAATTCACTGTGAGCCTTAACCAGTTTTTCCAAAATCTTCACCACCACTCCTGAGATACTAATTGGTCGATAGTTGGATACATCAGTCTTTGCAATCACTCTTGTGCAATGGAATTACCATACATTCCTGCAGAATCTTCTCTGTTCTAAGACTCATGTTAAACAGCCTGGTCAGGGGAATAGCCAGTTCAGCTTAACACTCTTTAAGCCCACTTGCTGATGTCCTTATTGCTGAATTCTTATTCAGTTTGTGTAACAGCTCTAATACCTTATCCTCATACACCTGAGTTTCTTCATCCAGTGAAGAGGTAGCAGTGAGCTCAATGTCACATACACCAGGTTGACAGCTTTTAACAAAATGGGCACTCATTAGTTGAACAACCTCTTCTGCATCTGTAACTCTCATGCCATCTGCATATTCATTCTTTCTTTTACTTGCAGCATATTGATAGAATTCTTGTGGGTTGTCTTTAGAATGCAGAGCCAGTTTCTTTTCATACTTAGACTTTGCTTTCCGTACGACAGTTGTGACTATTCTAGCCTGCTGCTTATAATTTTCATAATGCACATCATCTTTATGCACATGGTATTCTTTCCATCTCATCGTTTTCTTAGGAATCTTTTGCTTAATAAGATTATGCATCGACTTGATTCCGATCCTATTTATTCTTCAAACTCTTGGGACACACTCTAATATCGCATCATTTAAGTATTGTTTAAATGCTTCCCATGCACTGTCGATATTCTTCCCATCCATCAACCGATCCCATTCCACTGAACTTAGTATACTCTTCAGTTGGTCATTATTTCCTGCTTTGTACTTAATAACATTACACATTGATTTGATTCTACCCTATTTATTCTTCAGACTCTTGGGATACACTCTGATATCGCATCATTTAAGTATTGTTTAAATGCTTCCCATGCACTGTCGATATTCTTTCCATCCATCAACCGATCCCATTCCACTGAACTTAGTACATTCTTCAGTTGGTCATTATTTCTTGCTTTGTACTTCAGCATGTAACCTTTTCTGAATGGAACATTCATAAACTTAGTCACTTCCTAAGTGAGAACCACATGATCACTATCACCAACAAGAGGCAGAATAGTTAGATCTTGCACATTACAATTAAGGTATGAAGATTAACAGTCTTCTTCATTAACAATTTTCTGTCCACTGTGCTGCATGAAGGCCTATCCCAAAGTCCTACACTCGGTCATATCTTACATTTTTCTATGCAAGTGAGGTCCAGCCATCTCTAATTTAATTCTCCCACTGTCTCTTTAGTCTTCTTATAGCTTTCATCAATATTACATCCATTAGCATAGTAAATGGATGTAATAATGAAAACAGCAAAATTTACATACTGATAAGCTATGTATCATTAACACTCTCTCTCCAAGTAAAAAAATGGTTTAAGATGATCATTTATTCCAATTGAGACTCTGGTTTTTTAGGATCTTCAAAATAGGATCACTGTTTGATTTCAACATATCTCATCTCTACCAGAAAGTGTATGGTAGGCAAAAGGTTTTTCACAGAAGAAAGAAGAAACGAAGGTTTTGTACAGGCTTAAAATTTGAGGACTTTGGTAATCTATTCATAGCACTTTTGATGTGTGACACACACTACTTATGAATATGTGCGGATGATATTATTATTATCATCATTAATAACATCCGACCTCCATGAAGTCAGAAACTCATCGTGGGAGGTACACACAATGCTCATTCAACTGTGCCTTAAAATGATTCAAAGTGTCTACATTCACAACACACTCAGGCAATGCATTCCATTCATCAACTACTCTCAATACAAGAATCTGCTCCTCACCTCTGCTTACACGACTTTTTACAAGTTTCCAGCAATGGCCTCTTGTTCTACACCCTTCTCTCATTCTATGAAAAATCTCTTCCAAGTCAACTTGATAACAACCCCTGACTAGTTTATATGTCTCAATCATATTCCCTCCCCCGCCTCCTATTCACGAAGCTTTGCAACTTACATTCTCTCAATCTGTTCTCATACTCCACATTGCAAAGACTACTGATCTTTGTGACCTTCTCTGGACCCTTTCTAACATATCCTCATCATTATGAAAATCCGGCAACCAGATCTGTGGACAAAAATCCATATGAGGCTGATCGAGGCCTTATACAATGGCAATATCATATTAAAAACGAGGATGTTAGGAAAGAACATGACAATGTCAGCATCCTGAGGTTAGCTCAGCTAACACAGGAATGTGTTAGCAGAGTTAATCTCAGGTGGTATGGTCACCTAAACAGAATGAGCAAGGAAAGATTAGCAAAACAAGTGTTCTTTGCCAGGTTGGCAGGAAAACGACCCAGAGGAAGACCAAGATATAGGTGGATTGATACAATATAAAGTCTTAGACGATAGAAACATAAGATCTGATAATGTTGGAGTCTTGACAAGTAACAGACTGATTTGGAGGAAAATTGTAGGTAGGAAGTTAATAATGAAGTAAATTTTTCATGTAGTACTATCATATCCTGAACACCCCTTCAGGGTACATGTCAAAGAATTTGATGATGATGGGTCCTCCACATCATTGCCATTATCTGATGTAATGTCTTCATAACTTGTGCAATGTAGCCCCTGAATTTTAATTCTTTGTCCACCACCACTCCCAAATCTCTCATTTCCTCTACCTTCTTTAAAGTTTCCCCACCAAGTGTATACTTTGCATCCCATCATTGCTTACCAAATTTCAAAATCTTACATTTTGCAACATTGAACTGAGAGTTCCCACTAGCCTGCCCATTCATGCAATCTATTCAAGTCCTCCTGCAGGCCATAACATCTGCTTGACTCTGCACTGCTCTCCCCAATTTTGCAATGTCTGTAAATCACTAGTTAAACCCATTCCAATATCATTAACATACAAATTGAACAACAATGGTCCCAAAATTGACCCCTGTAATATACCACTAGTGACCTTCCTCTTTTGGGATAATGCACCCCATATACAACTTTCTGATACCTATCTGACAGCCAGTCACCTATCTAACTCAAAAGTCTGTTATCCAATCCAATCTGTTTCAATTTATTTGATAGTTTGTCATGTGGGAGCCTATCCAAAGCTTTGCAAAATCCAAGTGCACCAATGTGTATGTACCTCCCCTATAAAAGGTATTTGTCACCTTGTTATAGTACTTAAATTAGTAAAACATGCTTTTCCCTTAACAAACCCAAGTTGATTACCACAAAGATTATTCCTGTTTTATTCCACAAAGATTATCCCAATTCTGTATCCTACTTCTCACCAATCTCTCTCTCTCTCTGGTAGGTACATAAACTACAACTGCAAATATACAGATTGGCCTATAATTTGCACAGCCTTATCATCACCTTTATGCAGTGGAACAATCTGACCTTCTCCATTCCCTTGGAACTTTGTGTGGTTTTAAGACTCTTATTAAACAAGCATGCCAATACTACTGCTAATTCCTTGGAACATTCCCTTAAGATGTGTGCTGCTATGTCATCAAATCCTATTGTCTTATTAACATCAAAGTTATTTATTTCCTCAAATACCTCCTGCTCACTCATAATTAAGCCATCTTCTCTTGTGTACTCTATAGTTAAGTTCCTCATGATTCCACCTTGTTCAGGATGAAACACCCTCATAAATTGATCACTGTATACCTCAACAATGTCTTCTGCAGCAGTTATCATTACTATTTACATCCATTAACATTATCTTACCAAGTTCATTTTTCCTTCTACTTGTCACATATCTAAAACACTCTAGGGTTTTTTAGAGTCTTTGCCTGATTTCACAATTTCTGCTCATACTGCACTTTTGTTTTCCTTACTGAGTTACCCTCGTGGCTTGTTCTTTATTATTATTATCTGAGACCTCCAGGGAGTCAAGGGCTCATCGAGGGAGTCTGTAAATTACCCAACCCAGCTATCATACCTTCCCTTAAATTCATTTACACTAGATGCACTCACTACCCGTAAAGGCAAATTATTCCACTAACTCACTGCTCTCTGGGAAAAAAACCTAGCTCTTAACCCATTCTTGACTGATAACAACCTTAACTTCCGTGGATGCCCTCATTTTCTCTCCCGGCCTTCCATTATTCCGTATAATGGAATAATGGAAACTTCCATATAATGAAAAATTTCATCATTTGAAATGTTATAACACCCATTCAAAAGTTTATAGACCTCTATCATATCACCTCTCTTTCTCCTGTTAACCAGAGTCTGTAATCCACATACTCGCAATCTGTCCTCATAATCTAAATCCCATAATCCGGATATAATCTTCAGTTACACTGGTTACCTTACTTTGTAACTCTTCTTTGCACCCTTTCCACATTTTTATTCCCTTGGAACCCAGGAGATCAAATCTGTGCACAGTAATCCAAGTGTGGTCTTATCAAAGCCTTATAAAGAGGCAAAATTACTTCCTTATCCTTACATGTCAAGGTTCGCTTCAACATAGCAATTATCCTCTGAGTTGTATTTGCAACTTTTGCTATGTGACCTTTGAACTTTAAATTCTTATCCACCAATAACACCAAGATCCCTTGCCTCTTCAGTTTCTTGTAGCATAACCCCACTAATATAATATGCCGCTGCAACTCTAATCACGCCAATGTGCATAACTTTACACTTACTAAGATTAAACTGCCAGCCATTTTCGTTTTCCCAGATTTCCAGTCTATTCAAATCATTTTGTAATTGCTGAATATCAGTAGCATCCCTAATCAGAGATGCAAAGATAGGCAGGGCGATTGCCCTGTCTATCTTTGCATCCCTGATTAGGGATGCTACTGATATTAGCAAACAATTGCAAATCTGATGATAGACCCTGCTTGATGTCATTAATGTATAGATTAAACAATAATGGCCCAAGGACTGAACCTTGAGGTACACCACTGGTTACCTTAAATCTGGCAGATTCACACCCACTGTATACCACTTTTTGATATCTATCTGTTAACCATCCCCTGATCCAAGTCAATAGATTATGTTCCAAACCCATATTCTTCAGTTTACACAACAGGCTATCGTGTTTTATCCTATCAAATGCCTTAGAAAAATCCAACATTATCATAGTGTATCCATTCGTTTTATCCAACTTGGCCGTAACATTGTTATAAAATATGAGCAAATTGCTAAAACATGACCTTCCTTTAGTAAATCCATGCTGTTCCCTGCAGAGTATAGAATGCTTTACCCTTTTCTGTATGCGAGTTCTTACCAACTTCTCTAAAATCTTCACTACCACACCAGATACTAATAGGTCGGTAGTTAGACACATCAGCTTTTGCACCACCCTTGTGCAATGGAACTATCATACATTCCTTCCATTCCTGTGGTATCATTCCTGAGCTGAGACTCAAGTTATACAAATGTGTGAAATGCCTAGCCAATTCAGCTGAACATTCCTTTAACAAACGGACAGATATTCTATCTGTCCCTATTGACAAATTCTAATCCAGGTTATGCAAGAGCTCTTCAACCTCATTTTCATGAACCTTTAACTCTTCATCCAACGTAGCAGTAGCACCATGCTACATACACCTGGTTAATATATCTTAGCAAAGTGAGCACTCATTAACTGAGCAATCTCCTTAGCTTCCGATACTCGTGTACCATCTGCATTCAATAAAGTTATTCTTCACATTTTGAGTGATTTTAATTATGGCAATATAGATTGGAATGAAGAAATAGCATTTGGGAATAAGGAAAATGAATTTGAGTTCTTGAGAGATAGCTATTTCAGGCGGCATGTAAAGGAAGGCATACGAGGATCGAGAGTTTTACATCTCATTGTATCATCAGAGAATGTAATTGCGAGTGCTTTATACTCTTTGTTCTTTATACTATTCATGAATCTGATTATTACTATTATTCATCTTGTACTGCCTCCAAAGTACCTTCTTCTTTTTCCAGATTTCATGTTTAAGTCCCTCATTCATCCATTTTACACTTACCTTATTCAGCCTTTTGGCCTTCGGAATACATTCACACATTGATGCTGTTATATATTTCTTTGCCATTTCCCAAGCAGCATTTATTTCCTTACTGCCGAACTACTCATTCCATGCTATAGCTTCAAGCTGTCTCCTAAGCTTGTCATAATCACCAGCCTTATAATTCCGCACATATCCTTTCCTCACAGAAGTCTACATATGGCTAGCCACAATCTAGGTGAAAACTTCATGATCACTCTTACCAACTGGAGGAAAGTGTGAAATCGCACTCGCAATTACATTCTCTGATGATACAATGAGATGTAAAACTCTCGATCCTTGTGTGCCCTCCTTTACATGCCGCCTGAGAGTTATCTCTCAAGAACTCAAATTCATTTTCCTTATTCACAAATGCTATTTCTTCAATCCAATCTATATTGCCATAATTAAAATCACCCATAATAATTACCCTTCTTTTGTTCACTAATCCAAGTTTTTTATACATTTCTTTCATCACCACACTCCACATTCCCTGACCTATAGCAACATCCAACTAAACATATCTTCCTTTCAACTTTTTTGTTACACCACACTGCCTCATAACCAGTGCCATTATTTCCCTCTTTCAGCTGTACCTCACGTGGATTTGATTCTCCTGCTATCATCAGCAGCACTCCCCCTCCCTTCAGCCTTTTCTATCCTCGCAAAAATACCGCATCTTTCCACTTTTTATTCCCATTATGATAGCATCTTCATTCAACCGTGTTTCACTTATTCCAATGATTTTGGGATGAATAAACTCAATCACTGAAACCATTTCATCCCCCTTATTTCTGATACTTCATTTTTAAGTTTATAACCAGTCCTATCCAGGCCACTGGTTGGTTGTGATTTCCCCACCACATCTGACTTGCCCAATCACATTTATTACCACTTACGCATATATCAGCACAGTCTCAACTTCTCCACCCACACTGCAATATACTCCATCTCCATACACACATTCACTGCTACTTTCAACATTCACTCTCTCTCTCTCTCTACCCCCCCCCCCCCCGCATTTCCTCTTGCATTCCCGTTCTCTCTTCTTCTCTCACACTACTAAGCACTTCTGTCTCTTCAATACCACTCTCCTGATCTTTCATTTCATCTCTTCTTGCATGCAGCACACTGTACTAGCAACACTTTCTCCAGTACATTCACTCCAAATGCAACCCATTGCACCTGTATAATTCCATTCTTTTCTCAAACACACACACACACCATACATCCACAAACTTTACTCCCTCCTCCTCACACAGCTCCAATAGCATACTACTCATGATTCCAGCTCTCCATTTCAACTCATCATTGTCATACCACAGCAACACACTGATAACCTTTCCCACTACACTGTTTTCTTTCACCCTTCTCAATAATCTTCTCATATTTGCTCTTACATACTCCTTATGTCCACTTAAATCATTTGTCACCACAACTACCATTAGTTCTCTTGCTTGTTTCCTCCTCATGTCCAACATCTGAATTATCCTGTTCATTCTCCCTCCTGGATAGCAGACCCTATGGATTCTCTTATTATCTAATTCTCCAACTGTGGAATCCCTATGCACTGCTTTCCTGGAGTCACTAATCACGTTTTTTATCCTTTTTTCTTTCATTCTATTCTTTTGCACACTTTCATTAGTTTCAACTCAATGTCTCATATTACTCTGCACATTCCTCATTTCCTTTTTGATTTTCGGCAACTGCTTCATCAAATCTTGCATTCTGACAATTTCACTCTCTGTCACTCCTGTAGCCTCACAACCTCTTGTTATGCTGCACTGTACTTCCGTTTCCTCATTCATACTTTCTTTCACTCCCTTATCACTAAGGGATACATTCTTGTTTTCTCTAACTTTTACTTCTACATTCTTACTTTCGCATACACTTCTACAGTCTTGCTTTTTCATTTACATCATCTTTTATCTTTTCCGTCTGTTTCACATTCATCGCTTCGGGTCTAATAATATATCGCACTTCTTATAAATCCATACCTTCCCTTGTCTCCTGTCCATTCTCTCCATTTACACTCCGTCATGCCTACATATTACACTCATGAGTCGAATCATTTTCAAAAAGTCAATTTTGTTAATGCCACTTGATTTTTGCAGCACTCGCATAGTCACACAAGTCAACGTCCACGCGGTTGACCTTGTGAGTACCGCCACTGTGTTCTGCTTAATAAATAATAAATCTAACAATTTAATAAATCACACAGACACATTTTATTCTCAAAAATAAATAGTACAACACTAAAATTCAAGAAACATTGCCGATTATTACTCAATATAAACTTATCTTTCCCAATGAGGTCCAATAACGAAAGTAAACAGCTGCCAATAGTGTGCCACACTCCTGATGGATTATATTCATTCTTAATTATGGAGTCTTTCATGAAACAGAGTTCTATTCGCAAAGATTATGTTATTGAGAGTAACTGGGACATTCCTGTTTCCGAATGAAATATACTGACATGCATTCTTTATCTTCCTTACAGACTTACTTCAATCTTTATCTCGCAAAACCAGAGTTTCGACATTGCGTCTATTCTACAGGTACTTTCAGTGCTCCAATGAACTGACAGCTTCCCAGATTCCCTTTTCAGTGCAACTGTAAACACACCCATCTACTTATCCTCTTCCTCTTTCAATCCATCTACCTGTCTGTTGGAACAACTTTCTCACAGAGTATTTCCAAACTACAACATGCAACTTTTCAAGAAAAATGTCAATAAACATCTTCTTTCTCAATCTTTATCTACACCTCACACATGGCACAGATGTGCTTATAAGTTCTTCAACTTCTCATTTACAGGAACAGTATAAAAAAAATAGGTTTTACACATTGAGCTCTTTATCAAGTAGTTATACACATATGGTCAAGATTTAAAAGTTTTATTTTATTTCTAGCAGTAAGAAGAATTTAGAGTATATGCATTATGAAACATGCTGGAAACAGTTGTTATTCTGCTAAAGAGAATGGCTGAAGAAAGCATAGCGACATCAGTAGCTTTGTTCAAAAAGAACTTCATCAATCATCATCAAGTCTTTCCATGCCTACTGGCACATAAGGCTGCAATGCTGGTTTTCCATCTGAAGAAAGCATAGCGACATCAGTAGCTTTGTTCAAAAAGAACTTCATCAATCATCATCAAGTCTTTCCATGCCTACTGGCACATAAGGCTGCAATGCTGGTTTTCCATCTGCCCCTGTACCTCGCAGCTGCTTTTGCTTCTACCCATTTTGTCTCCTTCATTTCGGATTCCATCATTCTTCTCCAAGTTAATTTTGGATGACCTCTAGAGCCCAATTTAGTGCTACTTGGGGAATTCTGTTTATCCCCATGCGAAGAACATGTCCAGTCCACTTCCATCATCTTAGGTGAATCATCTATTGACTTGGAGAAGGTTTTCTTTAAAAGTTCCTCGTTAGTAACTGTATTTGGTCAGAAGATTTTTAAAATTCTTTTTAAACACTTGTTTTGGAAAATGTCCAAATTATTACTTTGTGCTTGGGGAAGTTTCAGAGCATAGCAGTACATCTCACACAATATATATAGCAGTTACAGCTCACACAATAGATTTATATACATTAATTTTCACTTTAACTGTAATATTTGATACTTTCCATAATTTATTTAATGACTTGAAACAATTTTGTGCTTTAGCAATTCTTTGTAAAATGTCTTTGTCAGTGCCGCCTTGTTTATTTATTACTGATCCAAGGTATGTAAAAGTATCAACATCTTCAATTGGTTCATTTTTTAACTTAATTTCTTTATTTCATTTATTCGCATGACTTTGGTTTTCTTCTTGTTTATATGTAGACCCACAGTTTCTGTGCAGCGAGCAACATCATCAGTTTTTTAGTTGCAAGTCACTTAACTTGCAGGACAGGAGCAGTATGTCATCAGCAAAATCAAGGTCTTCCAGTGAGGATGTAAAGTCCCAACATATTTCTCTCTTTTGATGAGAGTTTCTCATAATCCAATCAATTAAAATTATAAATAACTAAATTATAAATTATAATTTAGTTCTGTAAAATGGAAATTTGAAAAATTCCATAAACAGATAAACTACTTTTCTATGTAAATGCATTTGGTATGACTCTTCCAGGGACACCATGTTTTTACACAAGCTTCAATGTGTCTAAATGAAATTAGTAAAAAGTAACATTATAAATATTTGGTATGAGCTTCTGGCAGTCATTCTTAAATTATGCCAAACTTTTCTGAGAAATCATCATTTCTTATTTTTCCCTTCTTACAAAGGTATCTTTTTATGTGACCTCCATCCACAAAAGGCTAGTACTGTAAATCTACAGTAATTAGTATCAATGGATACTCATTATTTTAAAATATTTTTTATTTTTCCCATCATCTGAAAACACTGCTCTATTCAGGTATTCAATATTATGTAGATTGGTGATCTCACACAGAGTGGTGCGATTCATCTGCCACCTAAACACAGTCACAAACATCCACGTCCATGGTGGAATCTGAGTTCATGTCCTATTGGCCAGAAAGAAGCAGAGATGTTATGTCATGTAAACACATAAAAAGGTATATGAAAAGTATTTATTTTTGTAACTGCAATAATTATACTGTAGTTAACACACACACACACACACACACACACACACACACACACACACACACACACACACACACACACACACACACACAAATAAACTTAAATAAATGAAAAGCATTCAGTTCCATTCATATTCAGTTAACAATTTTGCTAAGATACTGCATTTCAAATACTGAAAAAGACAGAAGTTAATCAAGCTTCCTATACCTTTCTCAAGTATTTTGTAACTTCTTCAGCTGTATTCATTGCTAAAAGAGGACGTCTTAGAGTAATTAGTAAGGCTGCTCCCATAAATGCTAAAATTTTTGATGAACCAGCAAAGACTTTATCCCATAACCTAAAACAAAAAAAGGAAAATTAATTTATAAAAGTAAAACAAGTAGGATGATGACATTCTCAGGGATGCACTGGGAAAAGAATAGCAGCAAAACAAGTAATATTTTTAAAGATATCATCAAAAAAAAATAATAAAATCTGCTAATGCCATTTTATTCCCGTAAGGCACATGACTGGTATACTGAAAAAACTTTACCAACTCTCATAAGTTTTGATAGCTCAACTTCATTTGAAAATTCATTTATTGATTTATTTAGTGAATGATGTAGATATAGAAAGTGAAAAGAGAATAAACAGGTGGAACATAAAACAGAAAAGGCATCACAGTTTAAGAGCTTTTGAATCCATATTAAAGCTTTAGGTTTAACAGTAAAAAAAAAAAAAGTCTATATAAGTTCCAGGATAAGAAAACACAGGGTAAGTCTGGCAGTCATTCTTGTCACTAATGATACAATCACAGTATGGAAAGTCACACCATTTCCATTCATGGAGCTTCTGTTTTCATTTTCCATGTGCAGTCCTGATTCAGTAAGTGTAGTCTCAGATGTAATGGATGGTCAAAACCCTTCAATCTGGCATTTGGATGAAGAACACAAAGACTTCATGCTATATATCAATGACCTACTTCAGTTGACCTCCAACCCAATACACAGTTTTGCAGATGACAGCACATTCCACTCCTACCTTTCATTTGATAAACCTTACCCTACACAACTCACCCCACTTACAGAACATCAACCACCACCCTCAATTCCGATCTCCAAGACATCCTCCTCCAATGGGGTTCGGATAACCTCATAAATTTCAATGCAAATAAAACCCAGTTCTGTCCTATATCCCATAAAAAAGAACCATCTTTTCCCAGTATTCTTTTTGACAATACCAAATTTCCAGACAGTTTGAGATTTCTCTTCTCTTCTTGGAATTACCTTGACATCAAACCTCTCTTGGCATAAATACATCACAATGATTGCATCCTCAGCTTCAAAAAACTAGGATTTCTCTTTCGCTCAAGACGTTACTTCACCCCCTGTTAACATTATAACAGCTGATAACATTATACAAATTGCAAATCCACCCAGCTATCGAATACTGCTCCCACATATGGGTTGGGGTTCTTAAAAGCTCTCTCAAAATACTTCACTCAGTAAAGAGGAGAGAATTACTTATTAATGATTAATGAGCAATTACCATCTCTTAGCAACTCACTCCCCCTACTTTCACACAGATGTTTGGTTTCTGCAATATGTATATTTTACAAATATTTCCATGGGAAATGCTCATCTGAAATAACAAATAATTCCTCCACTTGGTACTAAGTTCGTTGGAACAGGTGCAGATGCTGCTCAACATCCCTTCACAATGCACCTAGAAACAAACAGAACAAGTTTCTTTTCCTCCTCCTTTATCCCTGCAACTGCTGTATTGTAGAACAGTGTTCTTCCCAAGGAATACAATTTACAGTCATTTAAGTCAAATGTAAACAAGTTCCTCCTTTCCCAACCCACTACCCATACATGGTACTAATGTACTATAGGTTGATCAACCAACCGCTTGTGTATGGGCTCAACATAAAAACATTTGCACAGCAGTTCTCCAGGTGTCTAGATTTAAGTCTCTGAGAAGCTGCATGGGAGATATTTTCACATATGGACAGGTTATTGTTCTCAACAATTTAATTCCGTGGGCTGCCTAAAGCCCTTTTCTTCCATAATGGAAGAGAAACAATATTATCTAAGTGTTGGAAGCCAGTAAGCTAGTGCTGATCTTACTGTTCCAAAGATAAAACTCACAGTGAAGTGCGAGTAATGTTAAGCTCACACCTCACCCTGGGAAACAGTATTCTGCTTTGGGATATATACTGATGCCATGACTGTTGTGAGTAATGTACTGGCATCTGCACACTCCATGAAGAACCTGCCAGTTCTAACGAGATGTTATTGTGAAGCTATCAATCTTTGTCAAGTGATTTTTGAAAGTCAATGCTCTGTCAATAATCACTTCAAGATACTTGGGTTCTATTGTATTTTACCATGCTATTTCTAAAGTAGACTATAGGTGCATAGATTGGCTATTATTTAAATAGAAAGCAGTGACTTCAGTTTTCTGCAGAATGGGTTACATGCAGCATTATTTAAAGTAGTTGTCAATTTTTGATAAGTCCTCTAGTGTATTCTCTGCAAATTGAAAGCAGGTGCTGTAGGTTGCAAGTGCAATGTCATCTGCATACATAAATTTTCATCACACAGTGGTAGGAATGTCATAGGTGTAGAGACTGAAAAGCAATGGAACTAGAACAGGTCCTTGCAGAAGACTATTTCTTAGCTTATGGAATTCACTTTTGGATTTATTATAAATGTTCCTTGCATCTCACTAAATGTGATTTCAGTTTAGGCTCTGTAACCTAATCTAAGACATCCACATGAATTTAACTCCAACTTTGGCCACCAGATGTACATGCTGTTATCAATACATTGCATCTCAATAGAATATAGTGTAATATAATTTGTGGTTACATGATTCCAGATCCATTACCTTTGTTCAGAGATGGTGGTTCACAACAAAAGAGCTCAATGTGAAACAACCATTCAGAGCTTCCATTTATTTCTGGTATAAGCAATTATTAAAAACATTTACTTATGAAAATAAAAAGTCCTGGACAGTATTCAATAAACTATCAGATTGTGGGAGTTTGTGAGGTCTTCTTCATAAGATCTGACAAGTCAACAAGGTATGCAAGTTATAGAAATTCAAATGCTAAAACAATATGGTAATCTTGCAAGAGTAACTGGAAACTTCATGTTTTCAGTTACTCTTGCAAGATTACCATAATTAAAGCTACAAATATTACAAGAAATCAAACTATAAGGTGAGCTGCCTTATCTTTGTTCAGGATTACCATTCATATGAATGATTTAGCATGTTCACAACAGGCAATGGACAAATGATGTTATAAGAATGGAAACTATAAGAAGAAAACAATAAGCATGGATTTGCATTCATGCTTATTCTTTTTTCCCTTAAACATGCCTAATCTTCTGAATGCATATTTATGACATGCATAAATCAGTCTTAATTGGAACTTTATACAAAATTTACATAAAACACATGATACAAAAGTATGTGAAATGTCACATTACAAGATTTTGAATTTTGTTTGGTAAAAGAAATCCAAAAAAGTATATGATTATTTTATAGCGGTTAGTAACATTGAGGCATCGTGTGTTTTTTATATAATGACTGATTGTATTTTTGATGACTGAAGGGGAGATAAGAATAGAAACTGTGTAACACTCAGTTATTAACATTTACCTTCACTATCAGTATATAAAATCATCACAAATTCAATGAATTATTTGATTTTTTTATTTGATGATTTGATTATTTGATTTGAATTATTTGATAATTAGAACATACACATTTTTCCTTTACAAGAAGTCTGCTTCTCTTCTTCCTTCCTATTCTCAATGTTACTAACTGCTCTTCAGCCAAAAAATATATGTGTTATTGTGTAACCTAGTCAATGAGTTAAAAACAAAAACAAAGAAAAAACCCTTTATATTTGTATTTTCTTTTGTCTGTTTTTAAAGATAATGCAAAATCATATAATCATAAAATCGAAATATCACTAGTCATTCATATGCACTTCACTAGATGAAGAAACAACCTAATTTATGTAATGTATAATATTTTTAAAAGCAAACGTTTTAAAATAACATTACATTTCGTATGCCATTAAAATTTTACAAAAAAAAAAAAAAAAAAAAAAAAAAAATCAAACTGGCATGTCACATGTATATTGAAGGATTTGTAAAAAAATATGCTCACTTGATGTGGAAAGGACATGATATACTGTAAACAGGGCCGGTTTTATCCTTAGGCGAACCTAGGCAATTGCCTAGGGGCGCTAAGACTTCAGGGCACCAGATTTTGCTACATAGTTCGGCGAAAAATTACAACCTTCGAAAAAAATTAGTAAAACCTTGATTAACAATAAAAAACTGAAATAAGTCAAGCCGTCGTAGTGCTCGCTGATGATCCTACATTATTTTCGCCTTTCTATATTTCTTTCACTCCCCTGCTCTCTGTATACTTAACCTAAAGTGTAGAGATTTTTCCTCCTTCTGGTATCTGTCCCAAAATGAGCAGGGAAT
Source organism: Typopeltis vanoorti (assembly GCF_054136105.1). Classification (NCBI taxonomy): domain Eukaryota; kingdom Metazoa; phylum Arthropoda; class Arachnida; order Uropygi; family Thelyphonidae; genus Typopeltis; species Typopeltis vanoorti. The sequence goes on from NC_143560.1 coordinate 121,445,649, forward strand.
GATATTATTTTTATAAATATCCATATGTGTAGGTGTACGTGTGCTTGTGTGAGTATGACAAAATATATAGAGAGAGACAATGTATATGGTGGCTAAATTTTCTTTGCCTAGGAGCGTCAGATACTCTCGGACCGGCCCTGACTCTAAAGCAAGTTCCAATCTGATGCACAACACAAGTGAGACAGCCCAATATGAATGTCTGAAATCATCATATACGTTCTATACTATTAGTAAATGTCAGAAATTCACAAGTTGCTTCCACAAAGATAAGTCCTAGATCTGAATGCCAATCTTCGATGAAGTGAGAACAACCTAGTTAGCTATCAAAACCATTTTCTTTCCTAGACTTAGATCCTTAGGCAAGTTCAGATTTCTCTTAACTACATTCCTGGCAAAACCACATTACATACATAACTTCCTCGGTCTCCAAAAAAACAACTTGGTATCCTTTTCCACCCAAGACATTACTTCTCATCTGAATAGCTGTTGGCTACTCTGTAGAAATCCAGGTATGCATTCAATCCTTAGAATGCAGTACTATTTTTACACCTTCAGATAGTATAAGAGACACAGCACATAGACCACGTAGGCATGGATGTTTATGATCGTCTTCCACCTTCACACATTCATTCACCCAAGTATAGATACACTCTCCCAATATGGACTGGATCACCATGAGAGTAGTAGACCCAAACCTCCCTGAATGTGAAGGCCTTCACCCTGCAGTGGGTATAAAAATAGGCTGTTCATCATCATCAGCTAAATATCAAAATTAACTTTATCATAGATATTGACACAGGTAATAAATGAGTAATAATGTAGTGTGATAATAAAACAAAAGAAAAAATGAAGGGAAGAATTAGACACGATGATTTGTTAAGTCCAATGCTACTCAATATGCTTATGGATGAAATAATAACAGAACTAAAAGATAAGAGGTTAATGGAATAAAAATTGATAATAATGTAGTAAATCTGATGTAATATCTAAACAAATGATAAAGTAATGCTAACAGACAAAGAAGATAATTATTTTATTTTCAATAGCTTTACAAAAAAATATGATATAGGAATGTAAATGAAGGTAACCAATCACGTTGTGAAAGTTAGTATAAGAAAGAAATAATATAAAACAGTGAATTTTATATACTTAGGAATTCAGATTATTTTAGAAAGAATAACATAAAAAGGAAGTAAAATAGTCACTTAAGGGAACAAGACTTGTGGATGTTTAAATAGAACAATAAGAATTTAAATGTTGTATTAAATTTAAATTGTGAAGAAAACAACCTGATAAAATCAGAAATGAAGAGATGCACAAAATGCTTGTGCATTACAAGCAAATGAATGGAAAGCAAACAAGAAAAGGAATGCAAAAAAGACAGAATTATAAAAACATAAAAATGGTACAAAATCAAGTACTAAAATAATTAGTTGGAAGACAAATAAAATAAGTGTCATAGACTGTAATGAGCATATTTGTTAATGCTGATTGTAGTCCATCTAAGGTGAAAGATAGGGGGGGGGGGAGTAAGGACAAGGACTTATACTTATCTGAATACATCTGACTACAAATTCATTGAACCAATTTTCTATTTCTCTCTTTCATTCCATGGAAACTCTCTTCTATGGAGCAGCATTACTATACCTAGCATTCCAAACAGATTACAATCTTCAGCTAGTCACAGAAAGCAAGAACAGGCTCTTTCTTCTCATGAGTGGATTCATTTAAGCATTTCTAAGCATAAAGATGATCTGTACTAACTTTCAACAATATTGCAACATTTGAATCAATAAAGCTATGTTACTGAAAAATATAATAAACATAGTGGGGTAATTTATCAATCATTAGTGGTTAGTTATCTGCTCCTCTAATCACAGGGCTAAGTTCCCCATTAACCAGCAATTATAATTTTTTTTCTTCTGATGCTTGCATCTGTAAAAAAAAAAAGTGAACATTGCAAAACCACGCTTGTATTTCAGATGGGAAAAGAGAAGTGTTAAGAGTGACTTGCTGAGGATAATACAAATACTTACCAAAGTCAAAAAGTTACTTTTTGACTCACTATATTCTAGCCAGTGAGATACATCATGCATATGGAAATTCCTTGAAATTATCAGGTACATAATTTTTCTTCCTCGAATTATTTTACTCGTTCAACTTCTCATTGTTCAGAACCAGAACTACAATAGGGCTGCTGTTGATACTGCAGGTGTCCAAGGATAGGAGGTGGAGAGTAGGGGAAGAGCATTTAGTACAAGAGGAAACTTGCACAGTGTTATGGTCTGAGTTACTTCTGTCAGAAATGACTTCTATGGTATATCTGGTAGAAGACCTCCTTAAGAAAGGACCAAAAATGTTGGGAGAATGCCGTCAGTTATCTAGTGGGTATTATACAATGATAGTTCATTATATGAAATACATCAGAATATCATCACATATCTTTCAGCTTGGTTATCATCGAGAGAATTGGAAAACAGAAGCCAGATGAAGTTGTAGACATTAACCCTCCAACCGGTCAGGACGTATATATACGTCCAGCTAAATCTGGATACAATTCAATACACCTGTTGAAAGAACATGGATAAGAAGTGCAATTTGGCCGGCATGTCCATTAGAAGGTGTGATAATCCCTCATGCTGAAGAGAACATTTAACCAGATTATCTCACGTTCATAGCTGCATCTCAGTTGCCTATAACAAGAAACGCAGTTCCTCCTTCTATGCTGGGTAACTGAATGTTAGTAACATTGGATAGACTAAAAATATAGAAATTATTTTTCTCTTTTTATTGTACAATACAAATTTCATGCCTGTACAAAATAAAGATCCTTTAGTTTCTTCACTTAAATAAAGATCCTTGCATAGTTTCTTCACTTAAATATTGCCTTACCGTTCAGAACCAATTTAATTTTTAATTTTTTTTTTTTTTTTGCTAATTTTTTCTAATCACTTACTCCACAAAACATTTTCTTTGTTCTCAAAGAAATTAATTCACGATAATTATTTGAAATATTATTTAAAAAAAACTAGCTGCCGACGTTCGAGATTATGTTATATTTTTGTTCAAAATCATGTTTTGAAGAATACTTCACAGATTTCCTGAAGGACGTTCTTGAGCGACTTTGTTTTATAGAGAATATCATGAAATTCTTTAATCATAACACTAAATTTTTTTTCTTTATATTGTAATCTACTGTTCTTTGCACATTCACCTTCTTGGTTTCCCTGTATAATTGGTGATTACAAAATGAAATTAACGGTTATAATTTAAATTGTTATGTATATATTTTCTGCTATTTCAGATATTATCCCAATTTTATAGTAAGCGATACTTTTGCTTATATATATATATATATATATATATATATATATATGTGTGTGTGTGAAGATCAGCTTTTACTCGGTTGTTATACATTTGAAAAAAATAGATTTAATGACTATAAGACCGAGATAACATATAAAGATTTTAATGATAAATACTACTAGTTTCGGCATATAGCAGCCTTCTTCAGGTATTTATAAAGGAAAAGAATACTAATAAACATTGAATTATTTAAACAAACAGGAAATTACAGGTACAAATTGCCTCACATAATCGATACATAAAAACGTATTTTTTCAAGTTGTTCCAACTGGCGTGCCATTATTTGTTGCAATTGTGCGTGCAGGTTCACGTGAACGCCAATATTGAATAACTGCAGCATGGCTATCTGGGATGTTATAACTTAAATTGTTGTTTAAGTGGACCGGGTTCAGTAGGATTTTCCTTGATTCTACGATTTTCCTTTCAAACTCATCATCACAGCGAAAGATATTTTCTGATCTATTCCAGCAGACAGAGTGGCTTCGTTGGTCATCATTAGGATTATTTGAAAAAAGAACATGACTGGATAACGCAGTTGCATGAGATCTTTTGTAAGAGATGTCTCTCTTATGCTCTTCTATTCGTTGTTCAATAGATTTGTTAGTTTGACCAAAGTATGGGATATTGCAATCGCACCACAATTTATATACTCCAGGGTACTTAAGGTTGTGATGAGTAGGTTTTGGATGGCTGATTAGAGAACGGATTTTTGGAAGTGTGGTGAAGAAGGTCCTGATATTATATTTTTTAAGGACTTTAGCTATTTTCTTAGAGACTGTGCTAATGTATGGAATGGAGATGCTACCTTTAAAATTAATAGTCTCTGTTGTGCACTGCCTAGGAGGATTCAGAAGAAATTTCTTAATTGTTTTTTCAGAGTATCCATTTTGTTTAAAAATAAGAGTGAGGTGATTCATTTCTTTTTGTAGTTCATCTTGTTCATTTAAGAGAGAACGTGCTCTGTGTCCTAAGGTAGATATAATTCCAAGTTTTTGTGGTGGAAAATGATGAGAAAGATTATGCAGATATCTATTGGTATGCGTAGGTTTTCTGAACTCCATTTACCAACAAAAACAAGGCCTGGCAATGGGCAACCCTTTGTCCCCAGTGCCAGCTAACATCTTCCTTGAAGATTTTGAAAAGAAAGACACATCTTCCTTCTAATTTAAACCAAAAGTTTGGAAAAGATATGTTGATGATATATTCATTATTTGGAATCATGGGCACACATCTCTCACAGATTTTCTTCGTCATCTAAACATCCAACATCCTAATATAAAATTTACTGCTGATCTAGAAAATAATAACTCCTTACCTTTCTTGGATGTTATGCTTACACAATGCTCTGAAAGATTAAAAATCTCTATGTACAGAAAACCTATGCATACCAATAGATATCTGCATAATCATCATCATCATCAAATTCCTGCCATGTACCCTCAAGGGGTGTACAGGATATGACAGTACTACATGAAAAAATTACATCATTACTAACTTCCTATCTACAATTTTCCTCCAAATCAGTCTGTTACTTGTCAAGACTCCAACATTACCAGATCTTATATTTCTATCATCTAAGGCACTTTGTACTGTATCCACCTATATCTTGGTCTTCTTCTGGGTCGTTTTGCTGCCAACCTGCATAGATTTCATCCACCTCAGCTGGTAGGAAGGTTAAAGTCACAAAAAATATACCATTGTTTTGGGCAGATGAACTATCAGACTGCAAAAAATAAAGCTTCACAGTGATTTTCAGAATTTGGAAAGTAGTAAAGACAGAAGATAAACATTACAGAATGGGACAAGAAAACCTTGATCTAAGAGATGGTAAAAAAAAAAAAAAAAAATCCACATTTTGCATAAAATACCAAATACCACATCATCCACAGAAAATAAAAACATAGCTGATCTTGGTAAATGTCAGCTCAATCATTCCAATCACATAACACACAATGCCCTCCCTAACTTTCTGCCAGAAAGAGATCAAAAGATGTTAGTAATGACCAGTTCATGTCCTGAGTAGAAGTCCAATAAATACTTATCATTATTATAGCTTCGCTCCATTCTCCAAATTTTTGCAAACTGTTCCTATATGCCTGGTGTGATTCATTTCCTACTCTGCTGTTCAGATCTCCAACAAGGACAACTTTTTCCATTTTCTTTATGTCAGCTGTCTGTTCTAATGATTCAAAAAATTCCTCCACTTCTTCCTTAAAAGATCCTTTTGTGAGATACAGGCACAAATAAGTATTGTCCATGCCCCATTTTGTAGTCTGCCTTCCTTTCCTTGATCATTATTGCCTGAAAATAACATCCTGTACTTGTTATTTAGTAAGATGTCACCTCAGCAATGCCAATTATGTCTGTGTGGTACTTTTCAATTTCTTCTGCAAGTTCAATTTCCTTTTCATTAATACTCCTTATATCGATAGTTCTTATCTTCAGCTCTTCTGGTGTTAGTTTATTCTTCTTCTGGATGCTGAGTTGGAGCTATTTCCAGTAGCTGACTTTTCCCTCTCTGCCCTGGTTCCCTGACAAAAACAGCAAGGACCTTGTTTCACTGGACAACACCCCAACTGGTATGAAATCTGATCATGCTATACCATCAAATGCATATGATGCATTTGATGGTACATGGCCAATAGATGAGGTGCCTACCAATAAGGTGCATCATGTGAAGGTGAGGACTGAACATTAGGTCAGAACTCTCAGTCAGTTTTCTGCATTCTTGAATGGTGATATGGAGGTCTCCTCCCAGTTATTTGGCTTTGACTCTTAAGCGACCCCATTTTCAGGATACTGCATCACCATATACAACTTTCCGATATCTGATTTGAAAGCCAGACACTAATCCAACTCGTAGTCTGTTATTCAATTCCATCTTGTTTCAGTTTATTTAACAGACTTGTGGGACAGTCTATCAAAAGCTTTCACAAAATCTAAATATACCACTGTGTATGAATCTCTCTTGTCCAATATATTTTGTCACCTTGTTATAGAACATAATAAGCTGGTAAAACATGACCTCCCTTTAACAAACCCATGCTGACAACCACAAAGAATACAACTGTTATCAATATATTTCTGTATCCTAGCTTTCACCAAATTTTCCAATACCTTAAATGCAACTCTGGATATACAGACTGGCCTATAATTTGCAGCTGTCTTATCACCATCTTTATGGAATAGAACAATTTTATCTTCTTTCCACTCTTTTGGAATCTGTGATATTGTAAGACTCTTATTAAACAGGCATGCCAGTGCTACTGCCAATTCCAGGGCATGGGAAGATACATATCACCATGTGTCTTCCCCTTAAGACACATGGTAATATGTCATGAAATCCTTTTGCCTTGTTGACATCAAGCTTATTTCCTCATATTGTAGGTTTGCTGTTCTTACCAACTGAGTTACCTTCCTGGCCTGCTCTTTATGTTCCTCATGCAATTCATTGCTACCATTATTCATCTTGTGCTGCTTCCATGGTATCCTCTTCTTCAAAATTTCATGCTTAATCCATTTAGTCATGCACTTGACACTTACTTTATTTAATCTTTTGATCACTTTGCACACTGATGTTGTTAAATATATTCTGGTCAGTTCCCATGCAGCAATGATTTCCCTCTCGCTTAACACTTCATTCCATGCTATAGCTCTTAGCTGTCTCCTCAACTTCTCATAATCACAGCCTTCTAATTCCACATATATCCTTTCCTCACGGAAGTCTTCATATAGCCAGCAACAACCCAGGTGATCATTTCATGATCACTCACCAACTAGAAGGAAGTGCAAAACTCCACTGACATTCACATCCTCTGATGAAATGATCAGATCTAAAACTCAATTCTCATGTGCCCTCCTTTACACACTGCATAAGATCGCTGTCTCTCAAGAAATTCATTTTCCTTATTTTCTAATGCTATCTTTTCATTCTAATCTAAACTGCCATAATTAAAATCGTCATCATCGAAATTATCTAGCCTATAGCAACATCTGACTAAATATCTTTTCCTGTCAACCTCCATCTTATACCATACTGAATAAAAACCATTGCCACTATTTACATCTAACATCTCCACTTTGTGCGGACATGATTCGACTGCTATCATAAAAAGCACCTCCCCTCCATTCTTGTCCTTTCTGTCTTCAAAAAAAACATACTACCCTTCCATTTCTATTCCTGTCAGGATATCATCCTTATCCAACTATGTTTAACTTATTCCAACAATTTTTAGATAAATAACATAAGGGGTTCAAGGTTATATCATGAGTAGTTGATGTAATTTAGCGATTGTGTAAAATTGGTGATTTTTATCTGTTTTATTATGTTTATTCCTTAAAAATTAGTATTTTATAGTATATTAGAGTAGATTTTCATGTTTTAGAGTATTTAGTGCCTTTATAACATTTATTGTGATATTTTAATATTAAATACATCTGTAAAATGGCATGAAAAACAGAAGAAATGGAATGCTAAAAAGAACAGTGAAGTGATGAACAAGAAGATTTTGTCCACTAAAGTTGATAATGAAAATAATTTAACCTCCGAGATTACTAGGTTAAAGCAGATTATTAGACAGGCAAAAGGGAATAACAGAGAGTCAAGTGGTGTTTAGAGGAACTTAGGAAGAATAAAACAGTTCAGCAGCAAAATGGAAGACAAAGCACAGAATCAGGTAAGTTAGTGCATAATAACAAATATCTGGTAAGTAAAGTTGATTATAAAAAGAAGAATGTTATTTGGTATGGTGATACTATCATAAAATATGCCTTCATGAGCAGTTTATAACATCAAGTTTCCCCTGGAGCAAAAATTAAAAATATAACGCAAGCAACTGAAAAACAGAAAAGAAAAGCACTAAAGAGGTCGTATTCTGGTTGATACCAATGATTTAACTAGCAATAAATTCACTATGAGAGAGGACATGAAAAAGTTGTTGGAAAAAGCAAGAGTGAAGAGTGAGAAAGTAAAAATTCTTAGTATATTACTTAGATGTGATGGAAATGAATTACAAAGAAGGGCTATGATGTGAAATAATTGAATGCATATGCTGTGTAGAAGGAATGGATGAGAGTTTTTGGATATGTGGAGTGAGTTTGAAGGAAGATTAGACTTGCATAACAGGGATGGCCTATATTTGAATGCATTTGGCATCAGGAGTCTTGAAAAATTATCAATTGACACAGAGACCTAACATAGAGTCATGGGAAGTGAATTCTGATGGGAGGAATTGTGAGAATCTGTGTGTAAGAGCGATGATGTTAGATAACTCTGTTAATGATGGGAATGGTTATTATTATGGAATTGATTATGAAGAGAGGACGATTCTGTGTTCATCCTGTTCAAACCTATCAAGCATGTGTAATGTTGTCTGCATAAGTAAGGAACTAGATAAGAATAGAGATCTGCAAGTTGTCAAACTGTGTCATGCAGACACAGACAAGTGCGTATAAAAGAGGATACAGGTAATTTATTGTGTCTGTACATGAATGCTAGGAGTTTCAGAAACAAAGGAATAGAGTTTGTTGCAATGGTTGAGATCTGGCTATCAGCAGCAGATGTACTAACTGGTATTGAATGCAAGGGTACAGTATTTTTAGGAAAGATAGGATATGAGAGGAGGGGGACATGCTACTAATCCAGTTAGAATTGAGACCTATGACTGCAATACTTGTAACAGTTATTCATGTAGAAGTTTGAAGCCATCTGGTGTGAGGCAGAGTCTAACAAGATTAAATACATAGTGGGGTGTTGTTACAGACCTGGTGGATTGGTTGATATTGATAGAGAAATGCATCACCAAATAAAAACAATGGGTGTGAAAAGAGTAATCATAATGGGAGACTTTAATTATCCAAACATTGATTGGGTAGCTATGAAAATAATGAAACTGCATTTATTGAACTGCTGCAAGACAACTTCCTCATTGTTATTCAGGCATCGTGAGACAGAAGGAACTTATGGCCAAAGAGTGTTAGATCCAATATTATAGTGTCAGAGGAAATTTCGGTTAAAGACGTAGCTATTCTTCCTCCGGTTGGTGACAGTGATCATGCAGTACTCAATTGGGAAGGGGCTAAGTTTATGAATGTTCCATTCAGAAAATAAAAGGTTATATGCTTAACTACAAAGCAGGAAATTATGACCAGATCTAAAACTGAAGAGTATGCTGGGTTCTGTACCATGGTATCAGTACTAACACTGTGTTGGAGGTATTTAAAAAATGCTTAAATGATGCGATATCAAAATGTGTTCCTAGAGTTAAAATAAGAGTTAAAATAAATAGAATACGGGTGAAATGGGTGTGCAATCAAATGAAGCAAGAGATTTGTAAAAAAAAAAAAAAAATGATGTGAATGGAATATCATGTGCATAAGGATGGTGTCAGTATAATTATGATAATTATAAGCAGTAGGCCAGGAGAGCCACAAGTGTTGTACAGAAAGCTAAGTCTGAGTATGAAAAGAAACTGGGTGTGCAAGTTAAAGACAACCTAAAAGAATTCTATTGTTATGCTGCAAGTAAAAGAAAGAATGAATTTGAAAGAATAACTCTACTGAATGCAGATAGCATGCAGGTGACAGATGCAGAAGTGATTGTTCAACTAATGAGTAGCCATTTTGCTAAAAGCTATCAAACTGGCATATGCAACATTGAACTCACTGTTACCTCTTCACAGTGAGAAAACTCATGGGGATGAGGAGGAAGTACTAGAGCTGTTACACAAACTGAATAAGAATTAATTCTGCAACAGGAACGATGGGATATCAGCATGGATGATAAAAGAATGTTCAGCTGAACTGGCTATTCTTTTGACCAGGCTATATAACTTGAGTCTCAGAACAGGGAAGATTCCACAAGAGTGGAAATAATGTATGGTAAACCCATTGCACAAGGGTATGCAAAGACCGACATATTGAACTATTGAGCAATCAGTATCTCAGGACTGATGGTGATAATTTTGGAAAAGTTGGTTAGGGCTCACATTCAGAAATGGGTTGAAAGAGAATCTACTTTGCAATGTACAGCATGGATTTACTAAAGGAAGGTAATGTTTTAGCAAGTTGCTCACATTTTATAATAATGGATACTTTTGGATTTTGCTAAGGCTTTTGACAGAACCCAGCATGGAAGACTGTTGCATAAACTGGATAATATGGGATTGGATTATAAACCATTGGCATGGATAAGAGGATGGCTGACTGATATATCAAAAAGTTGTATATCGGGGTTGTGAATCTGTAAAATTCAAGGTAATCAGTGGTGTGCCTCAAGGATCATTCCTTGGGTCCATTGTTATTCACACTTGTACATTAATGACATTGGGAAGGATTTGACATGCATCATACAGCTATTTGCTGATGATATGCAGTACCTGCAGAATGATTTGAATAGGCTGGAATTGTGGAAATGTGAAAATGGATATCATATCAATGTTAATAAGTAAGGTGTGATTAGATATCGCTTTATTGATATCTTTATTGATATTTATTGAAGTGATTACATATCACTTTATTTATTGGATATCTAATCACACCAAAGTGTGATTAGATATCCAATATCATATTATAATGGTGGGATTATGCTTGAAGAAACTGATCCAGCTAAGGACTTTGGAGTTTTAGTAGACAGGAAATTGAAGTTCAAGGGTCATATAGCAAAAATTATAAACACAACTCAGAGAATAATGGCAATGCTGAAACAAACCTAAACATAAAAAGATAAGGAAGTCATTTTGCCTCTTTACAAAGCCTTCATAAGATCTCACTTGGACTACTGCATGCAGGTCTGGTCTCCTGGTTTCCATGTTGATTCTGATACAGTGGAGAGAGAGAGAGAGTGCAAAGGAGAATGTCAAAAATGATATCATGATTGTGGAATACTGATCGTGAAGACAGATTGAGAATTTGTAGGTTGCAGACACTAGCAAACAGGAGAAAGATGGGGTGATATGATTGAAACTTACAAACTTCTGAAAGGGTAATACAGAATTTCAGTAGATGGAATTTTTCATTTTATAGAGGGTGGTTAAGGACACGAGGACATTCATGGAAGTTGAGAATGAATGTTGTCTAGAAGGGGGGGGGGGATCAGGGCTAGATTTTTCTCTCACAGGGTAGTATGCCATTGAAATGGATTGCCTTTGGATGTTGTGCATGCATGTAGCGTGAATGAATTCAAGAACAGGTATTGGGGCCATCTTAAAGCATGAGCACAATGAGCAGTTTCCCAGGGCCCCATGCTGCCATATTGTTTATGAGATCTCTCTCTCATGAACAATATGGCAGCAAAAAGAATCAGCTTCACAGCAAAATGGGGCAGCAGCGTTTGAACTGGCTTTCACTCATGTGCATGGAAAATGACATCCTGAAGACCATTGGCTTTAGGTCAAAAGTTTGTGTTGATTAATCCTTTTTTATAGTGTGTGTTTTATGTTTAAACATTGATTTTGCTAAAAGATAAGTCTATAGGCTTGATTTTATTGACAGTTACATTTTTATTCCCGTGGATGGGTGGGTGGGTAGTACATTGCTTTGCCCAGGGGCCATAATAATGTTAAGACAGTACTGACAGGTATAAGAGCTGGTGCGAATATTATGGCCTTCCTCGATAAGTTCCTGACTACTTGGAGGCTTCTCTTAATAATAATAACAACAATAATAAACTTCCCAATCAATGAAACCAATTCATCTTCCTTATTTCTGATGCTTCTGGTATTTGTAACTAAACACAGTAATTCAATATATCCCAGTATTCAATATATATATATATAATTCTGTAATATAATATAATAATGGATATATAATTCAATATATCCATTCTTATATTCTCGTTCTCTCATTATCAGTCAGAAAACTACTATTCTCATTTACAATCACTTCAGTCTCACCAGTCCCCCTCTCTCTCTCTCTCTCTCCCTTTTACTTCACCTCCTACTTCCTCTGCTCTTATCACTCACTGTTCCTCCTTGCTGCAACATTCTGACTCACCAAATCCATTAAATGCAATCCATCAATTTTGTACATTTCCATCTCTCCCTCAAATACATTCCCCATATTCACAAACACTCCAATCCCTTCTCCTTACGCAACTCTTCCAGCATACCATTCATAATTCCTGCTCTCCATCTCAACTCATGATCATCATTATACATAGGTGACTGCCCTTCCAACCACTTATCATTTACTCTCCTCAACAACCTCCTGATATTCATTCTTATATGCTCTTTATGCCCAACCAAGTCATTTGTTCCAACAACCACCAATTCACTTGCTCGTTTGCTTCTTTTATCTAACACAACACTTATCCTGCTAATTCTTCCTCCTAGAAAACACACCTTATGAGTTCTCTCATTTACCACACTTCTAATAATGGAATCTCCACACATTGCTATTCTTTAGTCATTCATCACCTCTTTTTCTCAGCTTTCCTTCATCCTAACCTTTTGCACTCATCCATTCTTATCCACCAAACGCCTCACTATGCATGTTTTTCATTCACTTCTCATTCTGTTCAACTCAAGTTTCAAGTCTTGCATCCTGGCAATTACACTATCTGTCAATCTATCATTTGTTTCTTTCATTTCCTCATTTTCCTTCACTTTCCTTCACTTCCTAAGAAGTGTCACTCTTTCATTTCTTCAGATATACTTTATTTCGCTTCTGTAGTCCTTGCTTCCATTCCATGATTTATACAATAATTTGTTCCTACAATTGCTTCCATTCAATGATTCATATGATCATTTGTTCCTGCAATTATACAATGTTTCCTTCCATCAGTCAGTTTCACATTTACTGATAACTCATATTCAACAGAATATCGCACTTTTGACATATTCAAACCCTCTCTCCCATCTTATGTTCAGTCTCTTCACAAACACACTTTCCATATTCCACCACAATGTGGTGGAATGTTGCATTCATGATAACAAACCATTCTGAAGAAGTCCACACCATTAATTACGTTTGATTTTCATGCTGATCTCATTTCATTACTGCCATTTTGTTGTCGTTCACCACAAGTTTCAAAATAGTAAAAATGTCTGTTTCAAACACACAAATATCAACAATCACTCAGTTACACTAAGCTATGAAAAATAAACAAAACTATCAAAATGCAAATCCAAATTGCTATTTACTACAAAAATAAAATTTATCTTTTCTATAGTACACAATAAAAATATTCACAATAGTCGATCTCATATGGAAGTAACAGGTTTTTTCCTCCAGAAAACTTGAGTTTTTCATCCTGCATACAGGCAAATTGGCCCTTCAGAACACATGCAATTTACAGACAAAAAATACTAGCAGTGGGTAGTAGATGGTGTTGATGTAGATGATTGGTAATAGAGGTTCGGTGTAGTGTTGGAGACAAAGTTGTACTGTAGGTATTCTCCCGCGATGAGTCTTCTGACTCCTTGGAGGTATCACGAATAATAAAAAGAGTAACTTTCGACACCCTTTCAACTAAGTGGCACTCTAGTGTGCTCCCAATTAGAAATAAAAGTTATCGTTAATATTTTTATTGTGTAATTTGAGGAAATAAGTGCAACTTTCTTTTTCTGATTTTTATGTTATATATTATTTTTTAAATAAATATGTCGTATGAAATAAAAAGAAAAAATACTTTTATATTGAAATGGAGGACATTATGGATCCATCTATATTTTAATAGCCAAATGTAGAAAGTAACTTAAAAGTCTCAAAAATTTATCAAAGAGCTTATGAGAACAATCTTCAGAATAGTCTTGGCTTGCACTAATTAAACGACATGAACTTTGCTCAGGTGTGCTGCATATTTGCCTTGTATTAGTGCACTGATTAGGTTTCATGCCTGACACCTGTTGGTATTCATCACAGACCACGCTTGAAATTGTCCAGGCTCGTAAAACCTTAGCTAAAAGCAGAAATGAAGAATACAAAACCTCTCATTCAATACTATAACAAAACCATGTCAGAAAGTTAAATTAATCATAAGTGAACTTTCAGTGGATGCATAATAAAATATTAAAGTATAAAGTAGAGACGCTAATTTTTTACCAAGTAAAAAATTAATATAGAGAATATTATGGATCCATCCATATTTTATAGCCAAGTGTGGAATGAAACCAATGTTTCTTTCTACATTTGTAAGTTTCAAATATTTACTAGAGCTTATTATAAGATTATGTTCTCGTAAATTCTCTGGTACATTTTCAAAACATTTCAGTTTCTTTCTATATTTGGCTATAAAATATAGATGGATAAAATACTATCCCTCATAGTATTTTATTTTTCAAAACATTTATATATAAAATTCAATTCAGTATGCTTCTGCAGAACATTTGGGGCTTCAGCAATATTTCAAAAGGAATATTTACGATTCAGTGCTTCATGCTCCTTGAGAGTATAAACCAGGAAATGTTCACAATAAAATTTGATACTTGATAAAAAAATTAAAAAAAAAACAATAGCTTTATAAATTAGTTTTCACAAACACACATGCTTCATGATTAAATGGCCACATGTAAATTACATAAGGAACTTCTCCCATAAATATCCATCTGTGATTGACAGTTTATGCAAAAAATTATTTATTGCTTAATTTATTTTACTTAAAATTTGTAAATGCTAATCTATGCATTATCCCAAGGAAGAACCAAAACAATGACAGGGAGTGAAGTTTAGAAGAAGCTGAATAACCCCTTAAATAAACACTGCTTTTCACAATATTGAGACATCTAGGGTAGGTCAGACTTCTATAACAACCTAGATGGCAATGCGTTTGTGATAATAGTTATTAATAAAAAAATAATAAAAAGAAGCAAAGACTATTATTTTTAACTTTCTGGGTCTCAAATTTGCATTGCTTGTTCAATCATCCAGTGACTCCACAATCTAGTAGTTTGGTGTTTAATTACTCGGAGCATTTCACAAATCTGAGTCCATGTGTGTTTGTCTGTCAAATGGTTCGGCACTTTGTCTTAATTACATTATTATTACACCCTCCATGGAGTCGGAAGACTCATCGTGGGAGGTTCATTCAAACAACATATTTATCATATTGAATCTTAAAATCCTTAACACATTCTGGTAATGCGTTCCATTCACTGACAATTCTCAATGTAAAAAATCTACTCCTCACACCCCTCTTCACCACACTCCTACATAACTTCCAGGAATGGCCTCTGGTTTTTTTCCCTCTCACCTTCTAATCTGGATTAATCCAATAAAATCCTCTCACTAAATTAAAACATCTCTATCATATCACCTCTTTTCCTCCTATTCACTAAACTCTGCAATCCACATTTCTTTGACCTCTCTCCACAGCCAGCATTCCAAAGTCCTGATATCTTCTTAGTCACTCATCTCTGGACCCTTTCCAATGTTTCCACATCACACTGAAAACCAGGTGACCACATTTGAGCACAATAGTCCAAGTGTGGTCTGACCATTGCTTTATACAGTGGCACAACCACTTCCTTATCCATACATTTCAGAGTATTCTTATCACAGCAGCACTATGATGTGCAGCCTTTGGAACACTAACAATATGTCCTCTAAACTTCAGCCTACTGTCAACCATCACTCCCAAATCTCGAATCTCATCCACTTCTTGCAGTATGGCACTGCTGATGTGCGAGAGTGGTCTGAAAAGTTCTCAGCCTCGACCATAGATGGCAACACTATCAACATGATTTATTTTTTTCCTAAGTTGGTACAACTGTCTTAAGCATCCATGTGAAATTGCAAATCATTCTATCAAGTAGTTTTGTTTATACAGCTGTCTGAAGCAAAAGGATTATCTGTATTCTTTGAAATGGATAAAATTGAATATTGTGCGGTTATAAAATTCTTTGTAAAAGAAGGTTTAACGGCAACAGAAATTCATTCGAAGTTCATGGGCACTCTTCTCCTTTGTTTTTGGCAATTAAGAAATGGCTGTACCAGCCTTGAAGATGATCCAAGTGAAGAATGTCTAAAAAGTGTAACACCACCAGAAATCATTGATCAAGTGCACGATATGGTATTGGATTAACGGCGAATCAAAGTTCATGAAATTGCTGAGACTATAGGCATTTCAAAAGTACGTGTAGGATATATTTTGCATGAGGAATTGAAAACAAAAAAGCTTTGCGCAAGATGGGTGCTGTGCTTGCTCACAGCAGATCAAAAACGCACTCGCATGAAAATCTCTAAACAGTGCTTGGAGCGTTTTAACAAGAATAAAATTGATTTTATGCATCGATTTATTACTATGGATGAGACTTGGATTCACCATTACACACCAAAATCCAAACAGCAGTCAAAACAGAAGCCGGTTTTTCAGTGCCAAAGGAGACAAAGTCGGTTCCATCAGCAGGAAAGGTCATGGCATCGGTGTTTTGGGATGCTAAAGGCATTTTGTTTATTAATTATCTTGAAAAGGGTAAAACAATAACTGGAGAATATTATTCCGATCTTTTAACCAGACTAGACTAAACAAAAAAATTCACGAGAAAAGACCCGGTTTGCAGGGAAAAAAAAAATCATCTTTCATCAGGACAATACACCTGCCCACAAAAGTATTTTCGCAATGGGAAAATTAAGGGGACTAGGTAAAATGCAAGTAAATTTTTGGGACATCCACCCTATTCCCCAGATTTGGCTCCCTCTGACTTCTATCTTCTCCCAAAACTAAAACTCTTCCTCGCTGGTTAGTGTTTTTCTTCGAATCAAGAGGTGATTGCAGCTGTAGAGGAGTATTTTGCAGATCTTACTGAGAACCACTGCAGGGACAGGATAATGGTGCTGGAGCATTGCTGGAATAAATGTATTAATCTTAAGGGAGATTATGTTGAAAAATAAAAATAATTTTGAAATTATAAATCCGTTTTTTCATTGTTAGGGCGAGAATTTTTCAGACCACTCTCGTAGTACACAGCCTTATATTTCTGCACTCCAAAATACAACACTTTGTACTTATTAATATTAAAACTACAACCCCACTCCTTTGTCCAAGTTAAAAGTCTATTCAAAATCTTCCTGAAGGGAATTAACATTAGCAGTGCTACTTATAATTCTCCCCAGTTTTGCATTATCAGCAAACAACAGATGATCCCCCAGTCAGTCCACATGATATATCATTGACAAACAAGTTAAATAGCAGGGTGCCCCAAGAACAGAATCCTAGGTGACACACCACTGGTTATCCTCCTTTTTTGGAGACACTGCTCCATTATACACAACTCGCTGGTATTGTTCTCAGAGAGCCAATCTCCAATCCATCTAACCAATATACGATCTATTCCCATCCTCTGCAGCTATCAAATCTTTCAAATATTGAAAATTGGACTCTGCAAAAACAATCTATCGAATGTTTTTGCAGAGTCCAAGAATATCACTGTATATGATTCTCCCTTATCTAACACACTCGTTACTCTATCATAAAATGCAAGTAAATTGCTAAAACAGGACCTACCCTTTACAAATCCATGCTGACCATAACAAAAAATGCTATGTCCATCAACCCAATCCTATATTCTATTCCTAACCAATCTCTAATACCTTGAACACAATCACAGTTATAGAGACTAGTCTATAATTAGAATCTTCTGTCCTAGAACCATGCTTGTGGACTGGTACTATTTTCCTTCTTTCCACTCCTTCGAACCCTACCCACTGCAAGATTTTCATTAAATAATCAGGTCAAGGGCAACTGGTGCACATTCCTTAAGAATATGTGGTGATATGTCATTGATTCCCACAGCCTTGTTAACATCTAACCCAATTAACACCTGATATACCTCTGATTCTTTCACTTCCAATTTTCCTAATACTTGCTTCTCTTCTATATATTGCACCGCATCATTTACACCAGTATGATATACACTGATTAAGTGCTCCTTCAATAACTCTACTATATCCTTTGCAACTGTTATTCTGCTGCCATGACTATCCATCAGTATTGACCTGCTATAATTATTCTTTCTCTTGCTTGCCATATAGCAGAAAATTCCCTCGAGTTCACCTTGGTCTGACCAGTCAATCTTCTCTTATGCTGCGCCTTTTCTTTTTTTAACATGCTCATCATCTTTTTAGCCTGCACTTTATCCTCATCACCACCAACTGTCTTGTGCCTCCTCCATAGCCTTTTCTTTTCATTTATCATATATTCATTTGCAAAAATGCTGCTTTGCACAAATATGTTGAACCAAAGCAAGCATACAATTTTTCTGCATATTTTCTTATTTGAGATACTGGTCACTAGCCAAATATTTCCAAAAATTATCCTCCAATGCCCTTGTTTTAACAAATATATAATTTTGTATTTCTTAAAATACAAAATTATGTATTTGTAATTATGTATTATTTCTGTCTCAACTTCAAGAATATCCATATGAAAGATAGTTGAAAGATTTTCCATAGTTTTAACTTTTATGTTAGAATCAAATGGAAAACTCAAAAATAAAACTTAATTCTCAAGTTTTTAAAAATCTTGGAAATGATTATCAAACTCTGCAATAAGGTTCCCAATTTCTTTCATGTATTTAATTCTGTGAAAACTGATATTAATAGAACTTTTTTAGTTGTGCCATCATGTTTTTAAAAAAAAAAAGACAAGATTTTGTCAAGTCTGGACACGAACAGATTTAACTTCTGCTTAAAAGAGCTTAAAGAAGTAATTGTGTGAATAATCATTTTATCCTGACCTTGCAGTTCTAATTTAATTCATTTAGTTTGGATGTACCATCTGTAAAAAATGCTAAATCTAATAAAAAAAAAATATCATCCTCAAACTGCTTATAATCATCACCCTTGAGACAAGAAACTGCTTAATATCACAAGTTAAATCTCTAAATTGCTGCAAAAACTTGACTTAACCACCTGACATCAGCATGCATAACCAATTCAAAATGCCCTTCATTATAATTTTCTTCTATTTGCAGCCTAAAAAGCTACCATCTTTGGAATTTTTTTTCTCGATTGAATTGAATTTGCCATCTTGAAAACTATATCCATAACTTCTTTCATGTTTAACCATTTTAGCAAACAGAACTTGTTGGTATATTACACAATGACAATATAAAAATTCAGGAAAGACAGCTGCTTTTAGACAGTGCAACAAAACAAAAAAAAAAAAAAGAAGAAAAACCCAACTTATCATAGCTGGCAATCCATTGGTAGTTATGAATGTCAGCTTGTAAAGAGGTAACTGAATTACCTTCATTTTTTTCATCATCATCATGCCTTGATATGCATGATGATGAAAAAAATCAAGAATTTATGCCTAGAGTGGCCTGTTCTGGCTTAAAAGTCATCATTGAATCTCTTAAAGTCCTGGTTTTTTTTCCCTAATGGTTTGTAATTTAAGGCTTGTTTTGGTAATCTTTCTGTTTTCATTCTTTCAATGTGTTCCATCCATTTATATATATTTTGTTAATTTTTTTCTATCATTTTCCTGGTTTAATTCTTTCATAATTTTTTTGTTTCTTTTGTGATCAAATAGAGTATACTTTGCAGTTTTTTCTCATAAACTTCATTTTTGCTGTTATTAAACTTTGTCTTTTTATTGTATCGTCCAGATTTCACTTTCATGCAATAGGTTGAGACAAATGTAAGAAAGCAAAACACTCTCTAAAACTAGCTAAACAAAAGTCAAGGGAGGACTTTGGCAAGAAAATAGAAAATAAATATCAAGAAGGTGGCAAGATATTCTGGAGGTTGTTGAAGAAGATTAGAAATGGAGGAAAGAGTGCTGTAAAAGGAGCCAGAGATGATAAAGGTGACATGAAAACGGGAGAAAAATATATCCTTGAAGCATGGAGTAATTACTTCGAAAAATTGCTAAATGAAACAAGCAGTGATAGCACAGTGGTAAAAAACACTCAGCAGGCATACAGTCAGGAATACATATCCATACTTGAAGTAGAAAAAGCCATCAAAGGCTTGAAATGTGGAAAGGCAGGAGTAGATGATATTTGACCAGAAATGCTGAAGTATGGTGGTATAAAAGTCTTACAGTGGCTGCACCGCATAGTTCAGAAAGCCTGGACAGAGGGATGAATTCCCGATGATTGGAGTAGAGCTCTAATAGTGCCCATATATAAAAAGGGAAATAAAACTGAATGTGAGAATTACAGAGGTATTTCCCTAATGAGTGTTCCTGGCAAGATCTATGCAAGTATACTTGAGAAACGGTTGAGAAGAATTGTGGAAGAAAAATCTGGTGAAGAACAAGCTTGATTCAGGCCAAATAGAGGCTGTCAGGATCAGATCTTCACTTTACGACAAACAGTCGAGAAAGCATGAGAATATAACAAAGATCTGTATTTAAGTTTTGTAGATATGGAAAAGGCATATGACAAGGTGCCAAGAGAGAAGCTATTCAATACGCTACAGTTATATGGTGTCAATGGGGCATTATATCAAGCAATACTTAGTCTGTATTTGAGTTGTAAGTCGGCAGTTAGAATTGAAGGATGTACAGGAAGATGGATTAATGTTGAATCTGGTGTGAGACAAGGATATACATTATCCCCTCTGTTATTCATTATCTATATGGATCACATTATGAAGGAAAGTGGTATTAAACATGATATCAGAATTGGAGATGTTAATGTCAGCTCTTTGCTTTATGCGGACGATGTTATACTTCTGAATAAATCTGCTACAAGTTTGCAAGATTCCCTGACTAAATTTGGGATATATCAACTACATCAGTAGATCAATTGATATATACCACATCTAACTGAATTGAAAATGCTTGAAAATCCTTGTTGTCTTGCAATAATTACTCTTTTAAATTAGAAGCTATTTCATCTGCTCATTGCACCACTACACTGGGAGGTAACTCCATGCTATTGATGGTAGAAACTATTTCTGCCTTACTTCTGAAGTTGCAAAACAAGGAATTTTCTGAAAATGCTTCTTTGAAAATTGCATCATCACAAAATGGCTTCTTATTTTTAGCAAGAACATGACATATGCAGAAGGATGCAACTGTATATGAATTTGATGTTTCTTTAACAAAAATTGTTGAGCCGAAAGGCTGTTTTTTTTCAGTTCTTTAAGTTTAACTTTCTGCAAATCACTATTTTGTGGACAGTTAATTTCATATTTGCCAAGTGCTGTTTAAAAAGCCACTCCAGATCTCCTTCCTTTGGTAACACAACACTCACATTACAAATTAAACATTTGTCTTTTATCATAACAATTCTTGCTTTTATCAAAACTAATCTTGCTCACATTCTTCACGGCAGTGATATGTTTTCTTCTTTTTGGTGTTGTTCATGATGTAAAAAATATTTAATTATTTTAAGAAAACATAATTTTATTTCATAACCAACAGACACTGTGCTTTGCCAACAGAAAACACAAGTTAGTTACCACATGTTTGCTTTCCATTACGATTACCACTAACTGGTTTTATGTACTTTGTCTTTTTCATAAACATTGAATAGTGGGAGTGGAATAGTATTGCATAGAACATGTATCATATTATAAAGGTATGCGAGCTGTGAATCCATCAAATGGAGTTGTTCAAGTAAAGTTATTTTCAAAAATAAATACAACTTTGATAATGTTATTTAGAATGCGAACAGCACCTTGCTTTGAGTTCTACCACACAAATTTTTAACAAAGTGCATTCTTGATAATTTTTAATTATAAAAATTTTTGTGATCATTATCTCATCACATCATTAGAAAATGTGAATATGCAAAAAGAATGGACTGGGACTGATACATAAGCTAGAAAGGAATAAACAGAAAGTGGCAGAATAGAAGCACAGAGTGCTTCTATTCTGCCACTCTCTTGCCTGTTGTGTGATATTATTAAAAACCTGTGGAAAGTGAGAACAGTCATTTGACTATGTCTTAGTCATTAATAAGTCAAATTAGTTAACATTTATTAATCAGTAACCTCTGTTCACTCCTTTCTGGCTTCATGTAGCAGTTCGTTCTTTTTTGCAGACTCACTCTGATGATGTGATGAGATATCCATCATGAAATATCATTTTATAAAAATTCCTTATTTTCCTTATGCAATTTACGTGTGTGGTCATTCAAACATCTGAGATTAGCACTGTGTGTATCACATATTATGCATAGGACAGACAACAAGGTGTTAGACTTGTCTAGGTTTTGCTACATACACCACTAAAGCTGGCAAATGAATTATGCACACATCTGAACATTTCTAGCTTAAAACTGAGCATCATTATAACACATACAAAATTTTTCAGTTTAAGATTGCTGCTTTCTTTTTCTTAATAACAGCTTTCTTATAAGAAAATTAAATAACAATAATAAACATATTATAATACCGGAACTTAAGTGCAGTTAGAAAACTCAGTTCATCACTCAAAATACCTATCTTAACTCTCCTTAAACCCATTCACTGACAAAACATTCAACAACTTCTGACAATCCATTTGAACTCATTCGTCACTCTCCAAGAAAAATACCCAGTTCTTATACCATTGTTAATCACACACTCACTCAATTTCCATAGATGATCCCCTCCCCTCCATTCTCTTCTGACATTGAAAAAGTTCTTCAGCATCCTCTCTGTAAAACTCTTCTAGTAATTGGTGTGGTTCCTCTCCCAAAAAATTGGAGATGTCCAAATCTATGCACAACAATCCAGACACAGTTGCTTGGAAAGAAGCCAACAAAAAATTCCCATGGACAAGGTGCATCGTGCTATGTAACCAGACCTGTTTGGGTACATAGCACGATGTTAAAAGCCCAAGTTAGTGCAGCTGTGTCCTGGTGAAATGGCTGTGAGAAGCAAACTGATGGAGTTTGAAAGAGGCATTGTGACAGGATGCTATGTTGTAGGATTTCTGTTTGACCAAGTCTTGAAAAATTAGGCCATCACAGGTCAACAATCAGTGATACCATACTGACATAGAAGCACAGAGTCAACTGTAAGTGCTACCTGCAGTGGACAACCCACCACGCTCATCGAATATGACTATATGGGGCTACGAAGGTAAAAATTGCCATTCATCAGCCAGTACATTGAATGCAGAGTTCTGGGCATCAACTGGAATGTGAATCTGCACAAAAACATTTAGAAATGAGGCTCATAACATGGGTTTCCATGGTAGGACAGCAATATGTGAGCCCCACATTACTCAAACAACATGCAGTGTCATCTTCAGTGGTGCAAAAGAGAGAGAGAGAGAGAGCAAGTGCAATGGAATGTGGAAGCTTGGAAAACTGTATTATGCAGTAACAGATCATGCTACACCCTCTACTGAGTAGATGGACAGGTGTGACAGATGTCTGGTAAATGCCTCTTACCAGAGTGCATAACCCCAACTATGAAATTTGGAGGTGGCAGTGTGATGATATGGTACTGCTTTTCCTGGTTTGGTCACGGACCTCTGTTTGTGGTGCCATGAACACTGAACTCCACCATGAGGTATCTGAACATTGTGGACAATGCAATGCTTTCTGCTATGTGGCATTTCTATGGAACTGACCATTGTCTCTTTCAGCAAGACATTGCACCATGTCATAAGGCAGCTGCTGCTGCAACTGTATGGTTTGTGGACATGAATGTCACCACATTTGACTAGCTCCCACAGAGCCCTGATATCAACCCTAGTGAACATCTCTGGGATGAAATGGAGTGTTGGGTGAGGTCAAGAGATGTCCACTGCATAACAGTCCAGGACCTCATTACATGTCTACAGGAAGAATGGTCCAAAATTCCCATTGATTACTATCATACGCTTGTGGCAAGTATGCCCCATAGGATTGCTGCAGTCATTGCAGTAAAAAGAGATCCTACATTTTATTAAGGCGGATGTCATGACTGTTTGTTCCTCACACTGTGGTGTCTGTTGACTTCTTTCCAAGCAGTGTATTTCTAAACAAACTATACAAAGTAACTTGCTTTTAGTATTAAAAAAGAACTTCCAATATAATTTATTGTATGCTAGAACCAGCCTGGTTGGCAAAGTAAATAATATCACCACTCTTTAATCAACAGGTTCTGGGTTCAAATTTTACTATGAGTATGGATGTTTCTGTGAATGTCTTTAGACGATAATAGGAATTTCAATGCTTGACATGAGACCACTAGCTGCTTAATGAAAGGCTGATGTGCATGAAAAAAGTTCTATATTTGGTCTTTAAAGCAGTGTTTCTAGATATCTATCCCATAGCCTACCCAAAGTACTATTGTATATATAAATATAATATGTTTATTTATAACTTTTTGTGGGCAAGATTCAGATAAACAAACAAGAAATATTCCTAAAAATGCATTATACAATTATGAGAAAAGACTTTCTAATGTTGCCTTATGTTAAGTTAAGGGGATAATAAATCCCATATTATTTTATTTTACAGCCGGGTACGAAACTCAGAGATCGAAATCTAAGAGTTTCATGCCGAAGAACTATCGGCGAGTCCAAGCGTAAGTCATTACTTGGGTAGTACAACACTAGGCAACTCATGTCAAAGGTGGAGCAAGCTCTGTCACTATCCTTAATATTTTCTCCTAATGTAAAACGCAGCTCCTAGGAGATGTATTACTGTTTTACATTATATAGGAGAGGTCAGTACCCAGATCGGTTTCGACCTTTATCGAGGTCTCATCAGTGAGTAGGTAGACCCTGGAATATCAAGGTTTAAGTGAACCGAACTTACATATATCCCTATTCCAGGGTCTACCTACTCACTGATGAGACCTCAATAAAGGTCAAAACCAGTCTTGGTAGTGACCTCTCCTCATAATGTAAAACAGTAATATATCTCCTAGGAGCTGCATTTTACATTATGAGAGAATATTAAGGATAGTGACAGAGCTTGCTCAACCTTTGACACGAATTGCCTAGTGTTGTACTACCCAAGTGATGACTTACGCTTGGACTCGCTGATAGTTCTTCGGCATGAAACTCTTAGATTTCTATCTCCGAGTAAAATAAAATAATACAGGATTTATTATCCCCTTAACTTAATTTATGTCACCGGAAAAATAGCCTTTTGGCTCTTTATCATTGCCTTATGTTATTTAAAGAATTGGGATAGTGATTATAAAATCCATTGTAACCAAATCTGTAAATAAAAATTAATATTTATTATGCTTTGTGTTCTAATGTTTTATGTTATACTTACAGATCTTATAATTATGTTACGTATACTGCAGCAAAAAGTAATGCCACATTTTGTAAGTAACATTGTCTTAATAAGACTCTTAATAGGAGGAGGAATTAAGACTGAATTTTCTGAAAAAGAAGTGTCTAACACGAGTATTGCTTCAAAACAAAATTGCTGATAATTTTATCACTTCCCAAACCAACCGGCCACAATTTTTTTTTTTTTTTTTTTTTTTTGTATTAACGTTCTTTGTACATGTTTAATGTCATTTGGAAAATGAAAAATGGAATAGATCAATATCAACTTTTGTGTAAATTTGGGAAAAATCCTACTGAAATATTACAAACAGCTTATGGATGACGCTCTATGCTCAACACAAGCATGAACATTTTAAAGAAAGTTGAGAGGATAATGCACACAATCTTCAACAACAATCAAAAACAACCTACAACCCATAATCTCAAACTGGTGGACAAAGTGAACTATTACTAGATTGTACCTCTGATTAATGGTGTGAATATGGAATCAATAAGTTTGATAATTACATATTTGGAATTGTCTGATTGGTGGCTATTGCAGAACAATGCACTTGTCCATGTACCAATTGGCATGCAAGCAATTCTGATTCACAAGTAGGATGTAATGCCTAAACATTCTCTTTACTTTCCTGATTTGGGTCCAGCACATTTCTTTTTTGTTTGTTTCTCAAGTTGAAATTAAAAACTGAGACTGAAAGGATGCTGATTTGATAGTATTTATGATATTCAAAAGAATGTGACAGCAAAACAAAATACGATCACACACATGCACAAAGTAAATGAGTTATCAAGTCTTCCAAAGGTTGTGTGAGTGTGGCAACAAGTACATTCTGTTCCCTTAGAGAATGCTTTGATGGAATAATAAAATGTTTTCTTTATCTATACCTTGGCTTATTTGAATTCAGTCTTGGTACTTTGTTTCCTCCCCAAACATTGTGCATATAGATTTGATTTTGTGCATCGAATTATTCCACTTCAGAAAAATTTTTCTGTAGGCCTTCAATAGAAAGTAGTGAACAAAATTTTAATATATACCATATTTTTTGATAGATAACGAGCGTGTTATCTATACAAAAAAAGTTTAAATTCATTAAAAATGAACATGCGCGGTATACATTTGAAAGGTATGAGAAGTAAATCAAATGTAATAACAAAACTAAGGTAGAAGTATTACTTAATATTTATTGGCCATTACCCTATTCAAATACAAAAAATTCTTCATCAGACTAAATATTGAAAGAATCAATTTTGTTAAAAATTTTGTTTGGTATTTCTTCAGCTTCATAATCATTGTCACCTAACAACACTGCATTCCCTTGTGCTTTAATGAAACCATTTCTAGCACAGTTTTCACTTATAGCGGCTCAACTTTCTACAATCTATGTAATTATATCTTTATATGATGTTCTTTTCATCTGCCCTGTTTTGTTATATTCATGGATGCCATTCATCATCCAGTCTTCCCACTTAGCCTGCAAATTGTCTTTGAATGGTTTATTTACTGAAAGATCAAGGGGTTGGAGTTTTTTTGTTAACCAACCTGGAATGATGGCAAATTTGGAATACTTACAATTGTTTTAACTTTTGCTGTTGTGTGTGGTCACACAAAAAGTCGTAGTAATGTCACAGTGCTCCCAAATAATGTGAAAATTCTAAAATTTTGAATTAAAAAAATCTACCACTAATAAAGTTTTCTTTTAATAATGGCAAAAAAGAACATATATAGGATTTCTTAATAAAAAAAAATAAATAAGAGGAAAATGAATATCAGAAAGTATAATCAAAATGAAAATTCAGTTTTCTTTTGGCTGATTTATAAGTTCCATAGAAGGGAAAAACAGCCATTTTGTCTGAGAAAAGCGTTATTCACTATTTGAAAATTATTTTCCTCCATAAGATTTTCCCAAAGAATTAAAAGTAGTAAAGCCACTGCAATGAAATACACTGAAAAAACAAAAGTGAAGTGCTAGCACAATGAGTGATGTCAATAATGGAATTTGTCCACTGAGGTTATTTTGTGTTCATGTGTTTAGTGTGAGCCTCTGATTTTTATAATTTAATTATTTTTTACAGTGCTGTAATTTAACTCAGTGGTTCCAAAACTGTGCACTGTACAGTTTGATAGAAATGAACTGCAGCCAAAATTGGTGAAGACCAAGCTGGATTCAGGCCAAATAGAGGCTGTCAGGATCAGATCTTCACTTTACGACAAATAGTCGAGAAAGCATGGGAATATAACAAAGATCTGTATTTAAGTTTTGTCAATCTGGAAAAGGCATATAACAAGGTGCCAAAAAAGAAGCTATACAATATGCTACAGTTATATGGTGTCAATGGGGCATTATATCAAGCAATACTTAGTTTTTATTTGAGTTGTAAATCAGCAGTTAGAATTGAAGGAAGTACAGGAAGATGGTTTAATGTTAAATCTGGTGTCAGACAAGGATGTGCATTATCCCCTTTGTTATTCGTTATCAATATGGATCACATTATGAACGAAAGTGGCATTAAACATGATATCAAAATTGGAGATGTTAATATCAGCTCTTTGCTTTATGCGGACGATGTTAAACTTGTAAATAA
Organism: Typopeltis vanoorti; assembly: GCF_054136105.1. NCBI lineage: Eukaryota > Metazoa > Arthropoda > Arachnida > Uropygi > Thelyphonidae > Typopeltis > Typopeltis vanoorti. The sequence goes on from NC_143560.1 coordinate 121,473,712, forward strand.
ATCCGCTAGAAGTCTGCAAGATTCCCTGACTAAATTGAATAACTGTTGTAATAGATATGATATGAAGGTCAGGAATAAAAAGACAAAGACAATGAAAATAGGCAGAATCATTGAAAATGTCAACTGCGTTGTGAACGGGGAACCTGTGGAACAAGTAAAACATTTCAGCTATTTAGGCACGATTTTTATTGAAGATGGTAAATTAAATATGGAAATAGAAAACAGAATCAACAAAGCTGGTATGGTAGGAATCAATTGAATAAAATCATATGGAATAAGAGAGAAATTAGTCGGACCACTAAATTAGCTGTATACAAGACGGTGTTCAAACCAGTTTTAACTTATTTATCTTAGAGCTGGGTCAGAAGTAAAACACTTGATCAAAGACTAGAGACTGCAGATATGAGAGTCCTTAGAAAGATTAGGGGCATGAAGAGATGGCATCAATGGCAATATCATATTATAAACGAGGATATTAGGAAAGAACTTGATATTGTCAGCATTCAGGAATGCGTTAACAGGGGTAATCTCAGGTGGTATGGTCACTTAAACAGAATGGGCGAGGAAAGATTTGCAAAACCAGTGTTCTCTGCCAGGTTGGTAGGAAAATGACCCAGAGGAAGACCAAGATATAAGTGGATTGATACAGTACAAAGTGCCTTAGACAATAGAAATATAAGATCTGATAATGTTGGAGTCTTGACAATAATAGACTGAGTTGGAGGAAAATTGTAGATAAGAAGTTAGTAATAATGTAAATTTTTCATGTAGTACTATCATATCCTGTACACCCCTTGAGGGTACATTACAGGAATTTGATGATGATGAAAAACTATAAAATAATGATTACTATGTTTACCAAAATATAACGCTTTATGTAACGAAAATAAATAAATCTTTCTGTGGAAATGACAATCTCTCACCTCCTCAAGATGAATAATGAGTCATTTTTTTAAATAAATTTGTATATATCTGAAGGAGCTATGTAATAGCTGCATTTCCACTTTATGTAGATAAGCCACGATCTGATAAGTTTTTGGAAGTATGGATCTGATTTTCCATACTTCCAAAAATGACATTCCATATATTCTTGTCATCTTATTTCAGCAGAAAAGCTAATCTATCTACAATATTTGAAATTACATGAAGAAAGAGTTCTACAGCCAGTAAGTCCTTTGATACAATTATGAAATTGATCACATAATATTACAAACTTATGGAAGGTATCTATAGGAATCTACATCATTCATATATAACTCAAGAAATATTAATCATGATTCTTAACACAATACCACAAGCACCTAAGGACTGAAGTCTAGTATAGTTTAAAAGCCACAGAATAGAAAAGAATGCTTATACATTAAATCTTTAAGTAGTTTATCTTTCTGATATGACCAATAACGTAAAAAAAAAAAAAAATCACATACAGAAAAATAAAGAAACAATAACCACATGTTCCTGAAAAGCATTTTTTAAACTACGTAAATAGCAACATTTGAAAATGCCAATTTGTTAAAAAAAAAAAAAAAATCATGGAAAAATCATTTAATAATAAACGCTTGACTGATAAAAGGATAGTATAAAATTATTGAGAAGCATTTTAACTGTGCAAAATAATAACTTATTTCTTCCTTTTTCCCCTCTTTAACTTTGCTGTATTGCGCATTTTTCTACTCATTTAACAGCAACCATACACAAGGGTAAGATGGTTAGACCTATGCTTCCCGGTGTATTCTTCTCCTATGTCTGAAGAAGTGTTGAGTTCTCAAGGCCGGTTTGCCTGCTTGCGGGATGAAAACCCCCAGATAAACTGAGGAGAAAAACCCTGCAGTCCACACCCAAGACTGGCTAACATGGTTACGCCTGAGAAAGACAGCTTAAGCTCCTCATGTCAGTGACAGGAATCGAGCCCAGGACACTCAACTAACATTGTGGACTCACAAAAAAAAATAATTCAAAATTAAGTGGATACTGAATACTACATTATTTCTTTGCCGAATAAGAAACTCAAAGATTTCCTATCTTTGAGTTTCTTATTCGGCTAAGAAATAATGTGGTATTCAATATCCACTTAATTTTGAATAATTTTACTTCGCCGAAGTTAAACCTGTTTGGCTCTTATTTCAGTAATTGTATTTGTGCACCTTTTGGCAACTCGTACAGTAAAGAAATAAGCTCCGACCATTTTTTTTTTTTATTATTTGTATGGAGTTCCCTCCCTTTTCTCCCCGACCCTATTGGGGCAAGGTGAGCCCCCTCATGGGGTGGTTAAGTATTTATGCTGTAGATCCAGGCGTGTTCACCGAGCCGGTTTGCCTGCTTGCGGGATGAAAAACCCCAGATAAACTAGGGGGGAAAACCCTGCTGTCCACACCCAAGACCGGCTAACTTGGCTATGGCTGAGGAAGATCCTTAAGCTCCTCACATCGGCGACGGGAATCGAACCTAGGACACTCCTTCCCCAGGCATATGGCTGCGAAGCGCAAAGCCACTAGGCTAACCGCACGGACAGCTCTGACCATTGAAACCTTAGTATTACATCTAGGTCTATCTACTCACTGATGAGACCTCAAAAAAGGTCAAAACTGGTCTGGGTAGTGACCTTCTCTCATAATGTAAAATAATAACACATCTCCTAGGAGCTGTGTTTTTAAATTATGGGTAAATACTAAGGACAGTGATTGGAGCTTGCTCCACATTTACTATGAGTTGCCCTAGCATTGCACTACCAGGTGTTGGCTTATGCTTGGACTTGGCGAACTTTATAACTTTATAGTTTCTATATTCGGCATGAAACTCTGAGATTAGATTTCCAATCTTTGAGTTTCTTATTCGGCTAAGAAATAATGTGTTATTCAATATCCACTTAATTTTGAATAATTTTACTTTGCTGAAGTGAAGCCTGTTGACTCTTATTTCAGTAATAATAAAATAAAATAAATAAATAATAATAATAATAAAAAAAAAAAACTTTGCTGTGATTAATTATGACAATCCACTATAAATGGTTAGTAGTGGATTGTCCTAATTAAAAAAAAAAAAAAAACACTGCTTTAAGTAGCGCGCACACAGTTCAAAACAAAAAAAATGCTGTTATAAGAGGTGGGTGGATAAGCATATAATACTCTATGAGGGGCAACATGGCTTTTTGAAAGGTTTTTGGTATATGGAGGAGCACAATCCAAGAGAATGCAGGTAACTAGGTGCAACAAAAGGTTCTGTGCTAAGGCCATTACTCTTTAATCTGTATATAAATGATATAGGAAGTAATCTGAAGGGAAATATTCAGTTTGCTGATGATGCAAAATTGGGTAGAGTAACAGTTAATCAAGGTGATGTGAAGAGCTTGCAGGATGATTTAAATAGGCTTTCACAGTATGGGCAAAAATTACTGGTATCAGTTTAATGTTGAGAAATGCAGTTATGCTTGGGATAAATTGATTACAAGTTGTGTACCACATTGATGGAACTGTACTCCAGGAAATAGATGAAGCTAGGGATCTGGGGATAGTAGCAGACAGAGAGCTGAAGTTTAGGGTGCATACTGCTAAGGTTGTCCAGGTAGCTCATATGATTACTTGGCCAATGAAGAACACAGTAACAAGTAGAGACAAGACAGTTATTTCTCTTTATAAGGACTTGATATATCCACATCTGGAGACCTGTGCTCAGGTCTGAGCACAGTTATCTGATTTGTTTTCCAATATCATCATCAGCAAACTTTAGATTGTTTATTCTTCTTCCTGCTACTGTTACTCCCATATCTCACAGCTCTCCATGGCTTCGTTTACAACACATTTAAGGAAACAGTTAAATAATGTTGGTGATAATTTGCACCCCTGTCTCACTCCATGCTCCACTGGAAAGAGAGTGCTATAATTCCCCATGATTTCAACTATCATTTCAGAAGATGAGTACAAGGATTCAATAAAGTCATATTATGCCAAAGGCATCATACCAATAGAATCAAAGGCTTTCTGTAGGTCAATAAAATTATGGTGTATTACTTTATTATGTTCTATATATTTTCTGCAAGATATGGAGCATAAATATATGGTCACTTGTACTTCTGTTATTTCTAAACAAAGCCTGGAAGCCTGAAAAATTACAAATCCATTTTTGTTTCAATATGTGAAACTAAGATGTCAAAAAATTATTGCACTTTTTTTTTTTTTTGAATGGAAATAAGAATGACTATGCAGTAATCTTTCGGCCAGATGTCAGTGTCCCACACAGAGATGTGGCAATTTTTCTTTAAGTAGTTCTGATGGGATATTGTCAATTCCTAACGTTTTTCCTGTTTTTAATCTCAGATGGCTTTTTCTATTTTTTATCTCTCTCTCTCTCTAAGTATAAGATAGTCACTATTCTCTGTTATCATTGAGACATTCCCTCTAAATTTTGTTGGTGCAAGCTGTCATAATACTTGAGCATAATACTTGTCATAATATTCAAATAATCAATACCATCTTTTCAATATTTTTTCATGATCAGTATTTGTTTCATCCTCATCTATCCAGCTCTCACATACAAAAGGTTTTGTTAATTATATAGTTGTACAGTTATTCTTATGAAGATTATCCTAAATTTATTTGCATTCTTTAAATAACCACTTATTTTTTTGCAAGCATTATCCCCCTTTTAACCTGTCTATTCAGATAATTATATTGTTCATTTTTGTTCTCAATGTGCTGAATTGGTTGTAATCTTCTCAGCAATTATAAAGCTCTACTATATCTTGGGTAATCTAAGGTTTGTTAATACTGTATTCTCTTCTGAGAATATTTTCAGCTGCTTCAATGATTGTTCTTGAAAACTGTTGGTAAAAGGCATCAGGATCAAAAGTCAAAAGGAATTTCAAAAAGAAGAGAAGCAATATTTGTTTTACACAATTCTTTAGTGGTATTTGATTTGCATATGAATAAACTTTTGTCTTCTTATTTTTATCATGGTTCTAATTTCAAATTTCCACATAAATGTCGTTATGACTAAATTATGGCTGCTTCCAATGTCAGCAGCTGGGAAAGACCTTCGTGAGTTTATACAGGTTTTATACTTTTTTTTTTTTTTTTTTTAAATCTCACACACTCTCAACACACACAAAAGGCAGAATCTTGAACTGTAAAAGACTGTATTCCTTTGGAAATTTTTTACAAGTATACAATCAATTTGGTTCTGAGTTTTTTATCTGTGGATATTTGGATCCATTTTCGCAACCTTTTATGTGGGAAAAGCATGTTGGTTATGGTGAGATCATTCTTCAAAGTAAGTCATGTTTCTCCTAATCCAAACACAAAAAAAAAGGGAAAAAAATTCTTTCTATATCTATTCCAATTTTTGCATTTCAATCCCTTTGTACTACTAGAAAGTCTTTCTTGAGTGTTTCACCGATCACACTGATTTGGTCATAAAAGAGATATACTTCCTGATCATTACAGGAGGTTGTTGGTGCATGATAGATATAGTTAGTGGTTTGCCCTTTAATCTTACTACTGCAAGTCTGCTGCAGTAGTAAGAATAGTAGACTTGCAGTAGTAATCTTACTACTGAAAGTCTACTATTCATAGGTTTAAGGTTTATGACATAGTGCTTAATATTCTTTTGGATCAAGAAACCAACTCCTTCTTGCCTTCCTTCTGAAGTACCTGAGTAAAGAAAGAGATTTCCTTCCTCTGCTGTTAATTCTCCAGAATCTGGCCATCTTGTTTCACATAAACCAATGATAGACCATTTATAGTGTGCTAGTTCTTGTTGCAGAATCTTGAGTTGACCATGTTGATATAATGATCTAATGTTCCAATCATAAATCTGTTTCTCAGACAAAATTCACATTTAAATATCTTTATATTCATGGAAAGTCTGTCACCAGCAGCACATTTTTTCATCATCTCTCTTGGTGTCTCCAAAAGATGATTCAGTCCTTGTTTGTCCAGGCAATGACCAAGCTGGCATGACATTCATATTAATTTTCTTCATATCCAAATAGTGGGTAATTAAGGACAGGTAGTGCTCATCTCCTCTCTTTACTTGCAAGCATTGAGCTGGACAAAGTGGAACGACCTTCATGCCTAAGGTGACCCTACCAGGAACATATATATGTATACTCCTGACATGCTTGGCTTATTTTGTTCAGTGTCACCTCTCCATCATGATGAAGCAGCTTGCAGGACTTGAGAGAACAAAATGCTTTTCATGAGTAATTTGCTTTTAACAGTGTCTATGAAGGCAAATATTTGATATAATAGGCATGCAAATTCCAAGTATCCAATGGAAACTGATCTACCACTCAAGAGGTCTGACACAATTCAAATTACTCATTACTATAAAAACATGGGTTACAATCACATCACTTTTTTTTTTTTTGGCTAATCATAAGGCAAAGTGCTCTCCTCTGGACAGGATCGAGAATTTTTAGGGAGTCTAGGTGCACCATCCAAAATGTGAACAATGCTCCAAGGATGAGCAGATGTGTGATTTGAATAGTTAGTAGATGAGGGAGTGAAAAACTGCATCTTAAGCAGAAAAGAATGACTGATTTTTTAGAGGTGGAGGAAGCTACTGGTGTGATAATTGTTTATAATATGAGAAACTGGAGATAAATGTCAATCCAAGAGGGAGATAGAGAGAGATCTCACTCTATCTAGTGATTTGTGTATTACTGAAGTTAATGGAATGTAAACTGAAGTCTCTTTCATAAGAAAAAAGGCAAAACTGAATTTTTGTGACAACAAACGTGACCAGGTATATTTGTCCCATTGAAGAATGGTGTGGATATCAGTGTCTAATTGATTGTGGATGGACATTTTTTTCTGTCAGTCTGGGATGCCTGAGTACTATGGTCTCAAAAGAGTAGGATGAATGAAGTGTACTATCATTGACAAATGGGATTAGTGATGATTGAGAATAGGTCATTTATGCATTGAATGATCAGAGAGAAAGCTGGTTATCCAGTTACAAAGGGTGACAAGTAGACCAAAGGATAGCAACTGGCATCTAGAATTGAGGCCTGTTATGCAGGCTTGATGTGAGATGGGACTGAAAGCCCTGGAAATGTCAAGAGTGACAGTACATATTTGTCCAAGCCTTTCCATACCACATGACCAGTGGTGGGAGATGTAGGCTAATCGTGGTGGATGTTGATTGACAGAATTCATACTGATGATTGCTGATTAACTAGTCAGTCTCTAAGCATTGAGTTGACTGTTGATTACTTTTTCTATTATTATGGAGAGAACTGAGGTGATGGTGATTGGGCATTAGTTGAACAATAGAGTTTCTATTCCCTTTCTGGTATAGGCCGGATATATGCTTGCTCTATGCATTAGGATAAGTATCAGCCAAAAAAAAAAGACTGTAGAGATGATACAGGACACACATTAACACTGGAGCACAATATCTGACTACAACTGGAGAGATGCCATCAGGACTAGGAGACGTGTGATAATTTTAATGAAGTGTCATTTAAACTGCCCTTTAAAATTAATACAAAACTTATACTGAAGGTCTTTGTTAGCACACTATTTTTGGTTTTTAAATTTAAATATAAAAATAGTCTTTCACAAAAAAAAAAAAAAAAAAGAATCTAATAATAAATATTAACAAATTATGTTAAAATTAGGACAAATGCAATTATCAATTTATTTTTTAAATAAGGAGTCTTTGTAGGCTGGATGTTATGTAATGCAAAAAAAAAAAAAAAAAAAAGGTTTTTTTCAGCCAGAATTTCTTTTTATACATATATTTTCTAATGGTTTATAAAGTCGTGCAGCTTTCAGAGGTGAACTGTAGACTCAAATATACAAATGGAAATATAAATAGGAAAGTCAAATTGAAAACTTCTGGAATTAACTATGCAGACACAGGAATAAAATGACTAAAGTATTTATAACACGATGTCTCCTAAGCATTCTCAAAGGCATGTTTAAGATACACACTCAATAGAGACTACAATTAGAATGGCTTCCAGATCAAGGACCGTGATGTGCATTGAAGGCAACAGTAACACTCTCTCTATGGTGATTTTTCATGTTACCCATTAAAGAATGGTGGATAGGGTCATGCAGTGATTTAAACTGGGACTATGCAAAAGCTTTTCTTTTTTTCATCTAATGAAATGGTCTTCATCTAAGGTATGTTAGGCTAGTCTACTTTTTGGTTGTCCATACTGAATATAATTTTTTGTTCTTTTCTTCTGGCAATGGTGGTCCATCCTGTTTTGTCCAAAATACTGGCTCTGACACTGACAGAGAATACTATAAAAACCTGGAAATGAGAGAGAGGATCTTGGTGGTTCCTAATTTGTCTGAGGAATTTTGAGATTGTCCAGAGGTTTGTAAACTGTTCTATTTTGTGGCTTGAAGAGTGAGCCCAGTTTATCTGTTGTACATTTGATATAGTGCACATATACTCAAGACGGGAGAGGAGTGAGTGTGTGTGTGTGTGTGTGTATTCTTTTTTTAGAAGTTTAGTGAGGATTTTTTTTTGTTGTTGTTGTAATCATTCTGTTCAAAAAGTGTAAATAGTGTCTCATTCCAGATGCATTGCCTGTTCTCAGAATGAAATTTGCTGTTTCCCAGAGGCTAAAGGTTTGAATATTCCAGTTTTTTTTTTTTTTTTTTTTTTTTGGGGGGGGGGGAGGGGGGCAGGATGGTGATGTGAAGTGTTGTGCATCTGATTCTCTGTGTGTGTGGACTTCTGATAGACTGAATGCGTGAGAGACCCATCTGGTTGCCTAGTAACTAAGATATCTAAGAAGGCTGTAACCCCCCCCCCCACACACACACCCTTTTTTCCCAGAGTAAAAGTGATTTAGGGTGGAAAGTGTTCAGGAATTGTAAAAATTTGGAAAGAACTTGTGGGCCATGTGGCCAAATGACAAAGACACATTTATATAACTTAGCCATAATTAGGGTTGGGGGGGGGGAGAGTTTGAATTAGGTGCTAACATTTCAAAGCATTTCATATATAAGTTAGTGATGGGAGGTAGTAGAGAACCATTGCTTCACCTTCAATTAGTGTTACATGCTGGGTATTCTAGCTAAAATATCCTTATTTAAGATAACGCTTAAAGGGTCTGCAAATATCAGGGGAGATATTTTGGAAAGCAGCTTTAGTGTATCATCTACTGGAACATCAGTGAAAAAAGGTGACATATCAAAGCATATTAAGTGATCCTTTTCCCTAATTCAAGGTTGATATAGCAGTTAAGTGTGTATAATTTTTAATGTAAGGAGATGTCTTGCTGATATGCTTGTTGAGTTTGGATGCCAAATTATCAGCAAGTTTATAGGCAGGGAAATTTATGGCATCAACGATGAATGGTAGCAGGGCTCTAGGTTTGTGGAACTTAGGTAGCCCATATAAGTCTTGGTGTGTGTGTGTGTGTTAGTGTGTGGATAAAAATTTTTTAATTTGGACAAAGTTTCCATTAGCCAGCTTGTAGTGTTGTCAAAAAGTCTGAAAGACCTAAAAGCAGACAAAGAAAATGCTATGGTCATTATTAATACAGTTGACTACAACAACAAAATAAAATTACTATTGGTTATATCAACATATATTCCAATAGCAAATGATTCCACAACATCGATAAAAAATAAATCCACAAGTCTTTTAGACAATATTACAAGCAAGCTAACAGAAACTGTCCAAATTAAAATTCCTAAAAATTTTTATTACCTTAGTTACAAGGCAACTGGTTTAGCCTTCAATGCAGAACAAATTTTGTCATGAGGATGGCCAATGCATCTGAAACAGAGACTCAACTAACACTTTTTGAACAGAATGGTTACAAAAAAAATCCTCACTAAACTTCTAAAAAAGAGCCCCTCTCCCTGCCCCAACTTGACCTGGGTTCACTCTTTGAACAACACAAAATCAGAACAGTTTAAAAACCTCTGGAAAATCTCAAATTTTCTCAGATAAATTAAGGCCTACCAGGATTCTTTTGCCTTTCCAGATTTCACCATGTCAATATAGGATTCCATATTTTGGACATAACAGGACATGTACCACCAAGAAAAAGAACATAAAAATGTTATTTTCTTTGGTGGCTCAAAGAAAAATTATGTCCTTTTCTCATGCAGCTAACACCAAGACAGATAAATAATTTATGTCACCTTTAAATGCTTTTTTTAACTAATAAGTTTAACTTATTATACTCTTGCTCTCTCTTTCAAAAAGAAAAACAGATGAATAATTTTTTTTATATATTCAAACTATTTTAGTATGTCTGACAAAGTTTTCTCTAAAAAGCTCAGAGTTCAAGCACTAATTTTAGCATATGTATCCAAGGAACATATGAGTAATAAAGTAACTGATTAAAAGTGTTGATACAAAAGTCCGAAGGAAATAAATATATGGCAATGAGGAGAGAAACTTGACAATGTTAACTGATAAATTAAACAATGATATGATTATCTTTTAAAGAAGAGTTGATCAAATTAGAATCTTAAAAATAACAAGCCAATGTGGAAGTGAAAACTGTCGATGCAAAATTTTAATTTTCAATTATTAGTGTGTACATCAACATTATCAATTTAAGAAATGATGACACAGTAGAACACTTTCTATTCTGTCATGCCACAACTGCACAGTGTGCAACTTCTGGAAGATAAAAATAATAATAATTATAAAATTCACCTCTCTAGAGCATTTTCATGGAATACTTCGGCAAAACTGGTCTCAAACCATAAAGAAGTGGGAAGTGCTTTGAAAGCCTGTATAGAGTCCAGATGATGATATAATTCTGGATCTTCTTTCTGTACAATAAATTCCATGCGTTCTGGCTACATGAAATAGTTTAACAAAAAAAAAAATATATATATAAATAAATGAATAAAATAGTAATGTATCTGATTTTAAAGCAAATCTAATGATTCAGTACTACTAGATTATTTTTAAAATAATCTCTTTATCAAAGTTTAGGGATTTTATTATGAGATCAATAATAAATAAAATGGAATAAAAATTTTACTATTTTAATGTTATTACACAAATTTATACAGGAATTCCACAAGTTATGTAACACATTTTTTTTTATGGATAGAAAAAGATGTGTGTGTGTGTTCTCTGGCTATTATACCTATTTTGCAGAATGTCAATAAGAACATGCAAAACTATCACCATTATATGAGACTGGTTATCTTGTCTTCCGATGAAAAGTCCTTCCATAGTTTTTTTTTTTTTTTTTTTTTTTTTTAAATCCTTAGATGGGATTTGAAGTAAGGTAGGCAAATGTTGCATCATCCTTTCAACTGTGTCGTGGAAGTGCTTGGAAGGGATCACATGAAATTTCTACTTTATTTCTTTCAGCAAAGAAACTTTTTATTTATTTTTTCTTTCTTTCAATGATTATATATATGTATACACTACTTGGAAAGAAGTCAACAAACACATTAGTGTAAGGAACAAACAGCCATAGTGTCAAACTTTTAGATGTAAGATCTCCTTTCACTGCTATGACTGCAGCAATCCTACAGAGCATACCTTCCACAAGCATATGATAGCTATCAATGAGAATTTTGAACCATTCTTCCTTTAGGTATGTAATGAGGTCCTGGATTGATGTGGAACAAACATCCCTTGACTTCAACTAATGCTCCAGTTCATCCCACAGATGTGCAAGTTGAGATCAGGGCTTTTTGGAGGCTGGTCAAGTGTGGTGATATTCATATCCACAAACCATGCAGTTAGAGCAGCAGCAGCCTTTTGACACAATGCACTGTCTTTCTGAAAGAGCCTATGGTAAGTTCCATAGAAATTCCACAAACTAGAGCATTGTATTGTCCAGAATGTGTTCAGATATCTCTTGGAGTTATGTTTGTGGTACTACAAAAAGAGGTCTGAGACCAAACCAGGTAAAACAGTACCATCACACCACTACCACTGAATTTCATAGTTGGGGCTATGAACTCTGGTAAGAGACATTCACTGGACATCTGCCAAATCGAAACCTGTCCATTTACTTGGTGGAGGTTGTAGTATGATTCGTAACTCCATAACACAGCTTTCCACCCTTCCACATCCTACTGAACACACTCTTTGCACCATCTTACCATGGAAATCCAAGTTATGAACCTCGGTGAGTGCTTTAGTGGTGTATGACATCACCAGAAATGAATTTAAATGAGTGTGCATGTATGTCCATGGGTCAAGTGAGGACTGATAATGCCATTTGGCTGAAAAGGCCTAGGTCAAATCCTATCTAAGACATAAAGAACCTATATGAGAGCTTTTCAACTGAAGGAGTTAGCTAATATAAGGATGGCAGAGTTTTTTCCTCATAGAAACAACTAGTTAGTTCCCCCCCCCCCCAAACACTACCATTAATACAAATTAGATAGCAGAAATAAAAAAAAATAGATATTTGTGCACTGACAAAGTATCTTTTTTAAATTCACTGGGTAATTCCTGGAGTTCATGCTATTTCCATGACACAAATATTCTGTAAGTTTTTCAAGATAATTAAAAGAAAAATAAATAAATAACTGTCAATGTTTTATAGTACCAAGAACCAAATGGACTCCTCTTCACTGCATTCCTATTGCACCTATAATATTTTATATTATTATACACACACACAGTCGGGTCTCTTTTTATGCGGTAGATACGTTTCACAGAAAACAGCATATAAAAAGACCTAATTCATGTTGAAATATTAGGGATATGTTCCATAATTTTCTAAAACCAAAGCAATGAATTAACCCTCTCATCCATAAGAGCTCATCCAAAATATGTGTCCTCATCTTCATATGAGGACACATATTTTCCCTCATAATAATTATTCATTCATAATTTAGTGCTACTGTATGCATATAGTCCTCATCTGGGAAGACCAAATGTTCTTAGAAACCACACCAGATGGCAGGAGTTTCAACAGAGTTACAGGAATACCAATCTCCCTCTCTGCAGTGCATTGTGGCATCAAGGAGGAAGTTAAAAGCTGCTGTTTTGTTGATTTGAATTTGGTGATTTTATGAGTCTTCTGGAAAGGTTAGTATGGTTTTATATATTGTTATACCTTGTAGATGAAGTGTGAATATTTAACTTGTTCATGTTTATTACCATATTCATAAAACTAACTTGAAAACAACCTGTCCTCACATGAGGACAATATGTTTATAAGGTAATCGAAAGTTCTAGTACAATATTTTTATAATTTTATTTAATTTTTGCAAATATAAATGAATAGTAAGTGTGTTAATTGACATTATCATCTCTTTTACTGATGGAATGACCAAAAGCCAGGTCCATCAGGGCATAAAAAAGGCCTATTACCACAAGAGACTTACTGAAGAGGAGAATGAAAAACTGTTGGAGGAATCTGAAGATGGTTTGGAGCTGAGTGATTCTGATGATGCACGAATGCAATGTAATGCACGGATCATTTGGAAATGGGAAGAAAAAGAAAAATTGGATTTAAGATAAAAAGCCAAATGGCTATTTTTTCTGGCAAAGTTAATTAATTGTACACCTGGTAGTACAATTAGTTAATTGTACTACCAGGTGTTCACTTATGCTTGGATTTGCCGATAGTTCTTCGGCATGAAACTCTTAGATCGTAGTTTTCGATCTCAGAGTTTCGCATACTGGCTGTAAAATTATAAGGGATTTTATCCCCTTAAGTCAGACACCACCAGACACCAGACTTCAAGTCAGACACCACCAGCACTAAAGAAACGCAAAACTCACTCTGTGCCACATGAGAAACATTTTGAGGCAGTGGACACTTCCCAAAGACGACAACAGGTGCTAATGCCAAACATTTCAGAGATGTACACTGCAAGAGTAAAACAAGATATATCTGTGGTAGATGTGAGGGTTCCAATCTGTCTGGAATGTTTTCAGTCTTTCCATACAAAATGAGGCAAAGAGAATAAGACTGTTCTTGATTTACATAGCTCTACTGCAAATTCTAATTGTTCATACTTTTTTGTATGTACTAAGTAATCCAAATTTTTATCATTCATGCAGTGTTTCAGCAAAATATAAATTGTTTATAATCTGTTTTGTCATACTTGTAATGTCTTTCATTTCATGATGTCCTCAGATGAGGACATCATGCAGTAACGCCATTATTCAGCCATCTAATGGCTGAATAATGCTTGTTGTATTGGGTGGAAAAAATACTATCTGCTCATTTGCATGTTCTAAATGCAGATGACTTGGTGCATTGTCAACAATTAATAAAACTTTAAAATCATGAGCTTTTTGCTTCATATATGTTTCCACTTATGGTACAAAGCAATTATTGAACCATTCGGTAAATACAGCAGTTGTTACCCAGGCCTTTGTATTAACCATCCAATGTATCAGCAGCTGTTTTAGATCTTTGCCTTTTAGAGCATGTGGTCTTAGAGATCGATTTACTAGGAGGGGGGTTTCAACATTTGATCCCCTGATGCACTGCTACAAAGTAACAACGTTACTCGATCTTTGCTTGCTTTAAACCCACTTGCTTTTTTCTCAGACTTTGCAATGTAAGTTCGACTAGGCATTTTCTTCCAAAACATGTTTCAGCGTTAAACACTTGATTGGGATCCACCATCTTCAATAATTTTGGCTAACTTCTCTTGAAATTTTTTGGCTGCTTCTTCATCTGCTGCTGCTGCAACCTTGCCTGTAATCTTCACGTTATGAAGTGCATTCCTTTTTAAAAACCCGGTTAGCCATCCTTTGCTAGCCGAAAATTCTTTATCAGCCTGGGAAGTGGAAGAAGATGGCTCCAATTGCTTCATCTGTTCATAAAACCAAAGAGCTTTTTGTTTAATTAAATAACCACTTATAGGAATTCTTCGAGTTAATTCTTCAATCCAAATTACGAGCACTCGTTCCGTTTTTTCTAATAAAGCATCTCTTAAGTACGATGATAATTTGGCACTTAGTTTTGTGCCAAATTTTCTTATTGCGACTTCATTCTTTTTAATTGCTCTTATGGTAGATTCGCTTAAATTAAAATGTTTACCAATTGCCGTAGATCCTTCTCCTTTTGCTAAGCGATCTAAAATTGCAATTTTCATTTCCAAAGAAATTGCTTTTCTTTGGTGCTTTTTTCTCCATTGGACCAAATTAAATCTTTAAAATAAAAATTAGCAAAATTTAGACTTATGATAATGAAAAGACAAACACTTACTCACATGCAAAATTAAACTTCACGGACACTCACTGCTTACACGTTACTCACGTTATGCCAGAATGTGCTGCAACACGCTGTTCATTATGTACAAAGGGAAACCTCAAATTTGCATGAAACATGCAGTGCATAACTTCAAAACTGAATAAAAAAGATACACATAAAAAGAGACCTGTGTGTGTGTGTGGATGGAGGCCATACAATAGCTTTCAAATAAATATAAACGAGAATCCCATAAACATAAGATACTATAGTAGGCATACACAGTTATTCCCAAGATAATAAATTTTATTCCATGGCGTGGGTTGATTAAAATTGCACAAATGAATTATTACTACTACTATGAAGGTGGTATATATGATGACTATTAATTGCATTGTCTAGTTGCTTGCTTCTTTTGTGGAATGAAAAACTCCATGAAAAGAACCATGGAATGAAAAGCTCCTGGAGCTGGAATCTAATAGACAAGCTTAGGTGATGAATATTATTCATAACTTATATCACAATACCAAATGAACTAAATTAACTGGTTTATATTTGTTAGATTTCAAAAACTAGCATCTTCAGAGCACACTACATGTTAATGTTAACATGCAACAATGAGTAAGTGAAACATTTCAAACTGTAATGGACACAAGATCTAAAGTCCTAATTTGGCACCCTCTAAAGTAAAAAAAGTATTATAGCTATGTAGAAGTTGGATCTTAAGATAACAGTCTCCCAAATTTTTGGTAAATTAATGCTATCCATACTTGTTCAGATTTGGAGAATGACTCACAGCTATGGTTGTGAATCATTCTCCAAATGTGAGTCTAAAAATAATATTTTCTGACCTGTAAAATGACTTCTAAAAAGCACACTGGTTTCTTCCATTTGATTCTGTGGGAAGGAGTGTCCAAAGCATTGTCTGCTAGTCCAGACTTGCCTTGATAATGGTAGCAAATGTTATTTTTTATGGTCCCCAAAGCAGATGTTAACAGATCTTCCTGTCTGTCTATAGTAGACCAAGTCACAATCATATGGAACTTCACATACTCCAGAATATGCTAGGGAATGGAGTTTATCATTAGGAGAGCAGATCTGAGTTGCTAATTTAACATGTTGTTTGAATTTGGTACAAAGGTAATATTTTATTAGTACTTTGGCTATCTTTTCAGATGTACCTCGGAAAAAGAATTACGGTGTTTTTTGTTCTTGTGTTTGAGGAGGGAAAAGTAAGAGAGCCATGTAGCATTTTATTTATTTTTTATGAGATGTAGTCATTGGCCAGGAAAGTATAGCAAAGACATTTAAGTTCAGCGAAAGAGCTACATCATTAGAACAAATAGCCCTAGTTCTGTGTATAAGTGTTTTTATAATATCACACTGTTGGGCTGGATGATGATGCAATTGTTTATAGATATCTTCCTCTGTGTGTGTGTGTGTGTGTGTGTGTGTGTGTGTGTGTGTGTGTGTGTGTGTGTGTGTGTGTGTGTGTGTGTGTGTGTGTGTGTGTGTATGTGTGTTTGTGTTGGCTTTCTATAAATGGAAAAGGAAAGTGAATCATCTGAAAGTCGGGTGACTAATGAGTCAAGAAAATGAAAACAGTTATTAAATTCTTTTTTTCTACTATAAAGTGAATTTTAGGGTGTTGGCTATTTATGGATAACAAAAGAATATCCAAAATGTCTTCTATAGAGGCAAATGGCAAACAGATCATCAACAAGGCACAACCTACATTCCGGGCTCGTATGTAGCTCTGGTAAGCATTGTGTTTTTGAAGTATTCCATGTAAAAGTTGGTTAGATCAGAAGGGGGGGGGGACCATAGAGGCACCATTAGTGTTTTTTTAGATTTGGAAAAGGATTATGACAAGGTACCAAAAGAGAAGTTATTCAATGCACTACAGTTATATGGTGTCAATGGGACATTATATCAAACAATACTTAGTATATATTTGAGTTTGTAAATCAGCAGTTAGAATTGAAGTACAGGAAGATGGTTTAATGTTAACTACTAAATTATTTATGGAATTTACAACGTATACTGAAATATTAATTAAAATAAACTTTAATAAATACTTCCTATATTTCAGCAATGTCACATTGCCATCTTCAATGGGAACATATAAATATGACACGTGCACACAGGCATTACAAAAAGCAAATGAGGCAGAAGAGAGAAACTACTGTTGTTCCTAGAGTACTAATCTCCTAACAGGCTATATTGGGTTGTCTTAGCTGTTGGGCTGATGTTCTTGTGATGCAAGCTTCCCAAATTTGTTGAGGTTTGGAGAGTTTTTTTAGAGCTGAGGCTGATTCTATGAATAATCTTTCATGTTTAAACTTGCTTCAGTGTATTAACGAGGCTTTACTCCAACGTATTCCATGGCAGGTATCTAGAACATGGTCTGCAAGCCCAGAGTGGCTGTACTGGTGAAACTGAATGTAGTCCTTGTGTTCTGAAATTCTGATATTTGCTGTCCTGCCTGTTTGGCCAAAGTAGGACAGTTTACAGCTGCAAGAGACCTGGTATACCCCAGGTTGGTCTACGGGAAGTGGTTGGTCTTTGGTGGAGCAGATAAGGGATGACAATTTTTTATATGGTTTGTAACAAGAAGTTAGGTCATATTTTTTTAAGATTTTGGTTATTTTTTCTGAAGTGCCCTGGATATAGGAAATGGTGATGGATGTAGTGTAATCTTTGTTATGCAGGGGAGGAGGGGGTTGTGGTTATCTGGTTTTAATATTTATTGGATTTTTTGGGGATTGTAGCCATTGGCTAAGAAAGTATTAAGGATGTGGTTTAGTTCAGTGGTTAGGGCACTGTCATCTGAACAGATTAATTTTGCCCTGTTATATAGTGTTTTTATAACACCATATTGTTGTGAGGGGGTGGGTATTGCTGATGAATGTATCTGCCTGTATGGGTGGGTTTTCTGTAAACTGAGAATACAAGGATCCATCAGGCTGGTGAGTGATTCGAGTGTCTAGGAAAGAGATACTGTTGTTTTCCTCTTTTTCCAAAGTGAACTGGATTCTGGGGGTGTTGGTTGTTTAAGTGTGTTAAGAAGGAGTGGGGTATATCTGATTTTTTTTTTTTAAGTGTGTTAAGGAGTGGGGTGAGCCATGCCAAATAGCGAACACATTATCAACGTAGTGAAGCCAAAAAGTGGGTTTTGTGGGGCAGAGTTTAAGGCTTTCTCTTCAAAAGTCTCCATAAAGAAGTTGGCCAGGGGTGGGGAGAGTGGTGAACCCATGGCTATCCCCTCTATCTGTATCTGTTTGTAGAATTTTCCTTGCCAAACAAAGCAGCTGTAAACGGTCCTACTTTGGCCAAACAGGCAGGACAGCAAATGTCAGAATTTTGGAACATAAAGACTACATCCGGTTTCACCAGTACAGCAACTCTGGGCTTGCGGACTATGCTCTAGATCAGGGTTTCTCAAACTGTGCTCCACGGAAGGTGAATAGGTGTTCTGTGAGAAGTTCTAGAATTTGTCATTTTAGTTTTCAAAGCATTTTTCATGAATAAATATTTTATAGTGGAAATATTCTGAGGAGAATAATATTCGTGAATATGTCGAAAAGCTCAGACCCAGAACACCTAATAACATCTGTGTATCATTAATTTTCACACATCGAAACCTTTCAACATTTGGGAAGGGGAATACCGCTGTTTATGACGGGTCATGAATATTGCCTGCAAGTGAATTATAACAATGGTGGCATATCCTCTGTTCTCAAATACTGAAGGAAATGACATCTGTGTCAGTGACCCAGTGGCATATTTTTAAAAATGGAAATATTCATGAATTATCGTTAAGTATCACACATAGAAATCTTTCAACAATCAGATATTTTAAGGATACTTGTGACATAAAGATAGAATAATATAAACACGTAAACACAAGAAAGATATTTAATTAGCCAAATATTTCGGTCTGAAAATTGCAGACCATCTTCAGTGGCACTACAAAAACAGTTTTAAAAAATACAAGGTGGAATACTAACAATAGATCATTTAAAAATTGAACAAGCTGTGTGATGTTATATCACTAAGTATTAAAGGGAATATTATTAAGCAGAGACATGATTGAAATAAAGATATTAATAATATTAAATAACATAAAATTAATAGAATTAATGAGTTATTCTGATTAGGCTTTCCCAGATTTTTGATACAAACGTTCTGATTCAGGTTAGGACGATGGAGTAATGCCTCTACGCTTTCTTTGAATAAATGTTCAAATTTATAGCGGGATCCATGTAAGAGGCGAGTTTTTGACCAAAGGATGTTGTGGTTAGTTTCAATCCCATGCTGAGCCAATCCAGATTTTTCAGGTTGATTGTGATGAATGGAGGATTGATGTTCTTGGATTCTTTTTTCAAGAACGTGCCCAGTTTGTCCAAAATAGGAGAGATCACAGTTGCAGGGAATTTGATAAACTCCAGGAAGAGACATAGTTGAGCTTTGTCTTTAGGAGAAGGAAAATGGGAAGATAATTTGTTAATAGGTGAATACATAGCTGTTAGCTCATATTTCTTCAGAATTCTTGAGATAGGTTCTGAAATCCTGGAGATGTATGGAATTGGAACTCGACGTATTGAATCTTTGTTGTTTAGTGGTGGATTATAAGAATCAAGATGTTGTGTACTCTTTTCAGAAAAGCCATTGAGTTTCATGTGTTGTTCAATAGTAGAAAGTTCCTTCTGTAGAAAATTAAAAGTAGAACAATTAGTTTTGGCTCTTCTGATTTAAAAACAGGAATTTTATGATTCCTGTTTTTTGACAAGGATGATGGGCTGATTCTTTAAGAATATACCGACCTGTGAACGTTAGTTTCCTGTAAACTGTAGTTGTAAGAGTATTTGAAGGTGACCGAATGAGGAGAACGTCTAAAAATGATAACTGGTTGTTTTTTTCCATTTCCATAGTAAACTTTATACGATGATGTAAGGAATTGATACTGTTTAAAAAAGAAGGTAAGGAGTCTTTGTTGTGAGGCCATATAGTAAAGATGTCATCTATAAATCTTACCCAAAAGGATGGTTGAGGGAAAATAGATGAGAAGAGGACGTTTTCTAGATGTTCTAAATAAAATTTAGCTAAAGCAGGAGAGAAAGGACTTCCCATGGCCATTCCTTCTACTTGGCTGTAAAATTTTATTATATGTTGTTAGTATTCCACCTTGTATTTTTTAAAACTGTTCTTGTAGTGCCACTGAAGATGGTCTGCAATTTTCACACTGAAATATTTGGCTAATTAAATATCTTTCTTGTATTTACGTGGTAATATTATTCAATCTTTCAACAATCAGGAAAGAGAATACTGCCGTTTATGACCGATCATAAAAATTGCCTGCAAGCCAATTACAACAATGGGTGGTGTAAACTGAACGAAATACCATCTGTGTTGCAAATGTCGGTGACCAATCAGCAAGGAAGTATAAAGAAAATTTTTCCACTGAAATTGAAGATCAAGGTAGTCTGTATCTAGTTCTCAGATCTAGTAATAATGAATACTTTGTTCGCAAGTTTGTATTGCAGTGTGTAAGTGCTTGATCTGAAACCGAAGTGTCGTGATTTTTTTAAAAGTAATAGGAATACAGATTTAAATTCTAATATGAATAAGAGACAAGGCACTTTGTTTAATTTTGGTATTAAGAAATCTCTTATTGAAGGTGTTTGTGATGGAACAGATAGTGAGTCATCCATCTCAAGCCTACAAAGATCTCCAGGATGTACAAAAGGAGGGTAAAACTACCAGCACACAGGAGAAAAAGTCTGCATTCACTCGTAAGTACTTATAATAATATTATAAATATATTTGGTGATCAGAATAGGATATGTCAATGAAAATCAGCACAAATTAATTTAATGATGGTTTATTGATGCTTTAATTAAATCAATTAAAACATCAATTAAATCAAACATTAACTGACGTTTAATTAATTATTAATACATTACAAAATAACCAAGGTGTTCCGTGAAAATTTCAGGATTTGTGAAGTGTCCTGTCGTAGAAAAAGTTTGAGAAACCCCTGCTCTAGATATCCGCCACAGAATATGTTGGAAGAAAGCCACGTTAATACACTGAAGCAAGTTTAAATATGAAAGATTATTCATAGAATCAGCCTCAGCTCTAAAAAAACTCCCCAAACCTCAACAAATTTGGGTATATGAGACTACCCCCAAATTTGGGAAGCTTGAACATCACAAGAACATCAGCCACAGCCAAGACAACCAATATAGCTCGCTAGGGGACACCATTAGGACTCTACGAACAACAGTAGTTTCTCTCTTCTGCCTCATTTACTTTTTGTAATGCCTGCATGCACATGTTATAGTTATATGTTCCCATTGAAGATGGCAATGTGACACTGCCGAAATATAGGAAGTATTTATTAAAGTTTATTTTAATTAATATTCCAGTATATGTTGTAAATTCCTTAAATAATTTACTATTCTATGTTTGTCATAATCTCTACTTTTGGAACTTGTAACAAGTGTAACAAGTGACTGGGAGCATTCTTATCTTCTTCTGTATGCACTGTGATGATAAATTTATAACCATGCAATTTCATTGAAGTTGAAGGATAGTACAATGGTGCTGTTGTAGATTTCAAATTTCTTCAAGCACTTGCTTTTAACTTTTAATTTTTTTTTGCCGAAACTTTGGAGATGTGATATAAAATGGTCCACAATTCAGGATTTAACCCTTTAACTGCTGAGAACATATTTATTATGGGCTCGGAAATACACGCCTGCATTGCTGAGCCGGAATATGTACGTTTGGCGTGCCTCCCATATTCAGACAATTTTTTAGTATGGAAAGAATCATCGTAAAATATTCAATCTTAGTGGGTAGGTTCCTCCATCTATTGCCAACCAATTGAAGTTTATTTGACTTGGGTTTCTGTCCTTGTATGACATCTAAAGAGAAAAATTTGAACTGATGCAACTAATCATATGCAATTCGATGCATAAACCACGTGACTGCAGGTATTTCAGGGATGTCACAATATGGCGTCTACCAGTAAATATCCGCGTTATCTTACTGATGATCAAATTGATGAACTGTTAACAACAAATGAGTCGGGAGAAGAATTGTCCGAGTTAAATGAATTGTGTACTTCAGATGAAGAAGATCCTGGTGATGTAAGTGTTACAAGCGAGTAAGATAGTGACAAAAGTCTTGATACGAACGTGTGTAAGCGAATGTGTACCGAAGATGTATTGTTCAAGTGGCGTGATGATGCATTTACTCCAAGTGTACACGAATTTGATAGCAGTAATTCAGGAATAATCACAGGTAATATCACTGATGATGCTTCAGCTTTAGATATTTTTGAACAATTTTTTACCACAGAACTAATGACAACAATAGCTGATGAAACAAACAAATTTCATACCTTCACCACAAATAATAGACCAAATACACTATCTTCATGACTAAAGCAGTGGAAAAACACCATCCCTCAAGAACTTTACATTTTTCTAGCTATTATACTGCTAATGACAAGGGTAAAAACACTTAAAATTTCTGAATATTGGTCTACAGATCTTCTCCTCTCAACTTTGATGTTAACAAAATGATGTTACACAGACGGACAAAAAAGATCAACAGATCAACAATAGAGAGAATATTGTGAAACCACATTGTGTGGTGGATTACAATGTCAACATGGGTGCTGTAGATAGGACAGATATGATGGTCACTTCTGTTGAGTGTATAAGAAAAACTATGAAGTGGCAGAAAAAACTATTTTTCCACCTTCTGGATATGACCATACTAAATTCCCACTGTCTCTATAATGTAAAATTTGGAAAAAAAAACACAAACTTAACAGACTACCAACTCATGCTTATCAGGGAAATAATTCAAAAGTACCATATCCCCAGAACAACAGGGAGGTTGAAAGGACATCCATCACCTGGAGATCAACCACTGCGTCTCAAAGAAAGGCATTTCCCTTCTCTTGTACCTTCTACTGAGAAGAAGAATGCAGCTCGAGTTTGTTGTCTGTTCCAATACCACTCTTGAGCAGAAGCAGCATCGTGAGAGCCGGTATATTTGACGTTGAACTCTGTGTACAGCCCTGTTTTGAAAAATATTATTCCATGCCAAATTTTTAGGATTTTCATACCCTGCCACTTGATAGGCTTAGTAATAACTGTGTTGTAAATAATAGTGCTCTTTATATATTTTGATTAATTTCTACATAATGTGTAATTTGCATAACCAAGTGGATACCCCTTGATTATGCAAATGTTTATAAAACACTATTATTGCCATTTTTGTGAGTGAACAAGTGTATATCAATGTATGATGCTATCTGAACTTCTTACTTCAGTAAGCATTTTAATTGATTTTATTTATAAATTTTTTGCAAAATTAATTCAACACATGGGACAATGTCAGTAGAATATAAAATCGGCAGTTAAAGAGTTAAAACATTAAATAGTTGTTCATGTAGAGCCGTTACAGTGCTGTTTAACTTCATAACCTTTATGTGAGTGGCAACAATCTGTTCCTATGGGAGCGCTAAACTCGCCCATCGGTAAATATGATGTGATTTAGCCTAATGTAACATTTCTTTAAATTTGAGAAAAGCAGGAATAATATCACTATATTCCATCTACCTATGTCCTCTGGAGCAGTCTTCTTGTTATTCCCAAACTACATATGCAACATTTCAAGGAAAATATCAACAGATTTCTTTATCAATCCTCACCTGACTCCACGCATAGCACTGTTATGCTTATACAGTCTTTGACCTCTCGTGTAGGGGATCAATTTACAAAAAAAAAAAATAAATAAATAAATAAAATAAAAAATTATTAGCTGAGACAATATGAGATAGAAATATCGGTTAATTTCCAAATTTAAATTGCAAAGGTATAACAGAGCATGAAAAGGTTCTCAAATTCCTTGTATGCATCCACAAGGTGTATAGAGTTCACTCTCTCCCATTCTTTTTAAGTGACATATTCTTGAATGTCAGCAATGTCAAGTTTCTTCTTAATACCTTCAATTTTCATAAGATTCTGTCATTCATTTATAGATTATAAGGAACAGTCTTTCTAATGCCTTGTAAGGATCAGTTGCACATACTCATAACTTTCCTTTTTAAATATGTTTATTTAAAACATATTTATTTTGTAACAGAACTCATTCCCCCTACTGTTAGGTTTTTTCCTCTTCTGGTCTGTTTATTATTATTGCTGTATTTTTTTAGGGTAGCTTCATTACAAATTTTAATCACTGTCTAAGTTGCATTAATTTTTCAATCATCCATCCATAGTTTCACTACACATCATCAGATGTCATATGGTCACTCCGCTCCTTGTGATGTGCCACACGAGTCCTCAGTATGTTGTATGCTTTACTGGAGACTTCGACTCTCTTAAGACTACTTGCTCCAGACACACTGGCAATCCATCTTCGAGGGTTTACCTTCTATTACTGTTTTGAGAATTCCTCCTCCTATTCTTTCAATGCTTATTATTAGACACACGTATTCACAAGAATAAAGAATAATAATTGCCCCGATTGTAAATATTTCGATCAGAAATTAATTAACCATCATCAATGCATCAGCATAGTCACACGGCAAAAATAGAACAAAGAATGTTAATCCTATTTACAGAGCCGAGGCATGTGTTGGAGTGCTAATTTTCCTTTAAAAAATAAAGGAAAACTTTAAAAAAAAAAGGAAACTGCAATGAAGTTAAAACTGAAATTAAAATAATTTTGAAACACAAAAATAAAATAAAATTTTGACAAATAAAATGATTGAGTTATACAGCATTTAAAAAAGGTAAGTAGGTTATTGCTTACCATTTATGAGGGTGAGACCTATTACCAAATCTTGGTAATAAATACTATTATTCAGATTTAAATTTGGGCAGTGTAGCAGTGCTTCGGCCCTCTTTAAATAACTGCTCAAACCTAAAGCAGAACTGATATAAAAGGAAAGTACTGGACCAGAGGATACTGTGACCAGTGTCCATTCTATGATGAGCAAGACCAAATTTTTCAGGTTTACTGTTATTGATATGCTTGATGTTCTTGTAGTTGTTTTTCGACTGAACATATTGTTTGTCCAAAGTACAAGAACTTACACTGAACCTGCTAAACACCAGGGAGGGAGAGAAGAGGCGGCTTAGCTTTTGTAGATAGAAACCAAGAGATTTTGTTGATAAGGATAAATTTAGGGACTAAACTACATCTTTTCAGGATCTTTGCAGTTACCTATGATATGCCTATAATGGGGACTTGCCATACATTTTTACTTTAATTGCAATCACATTTTATTTTGTACAGTGGCACATGGCTCAGCTCTGAAAATAGGATTAACATTCTTTGTTCTTGCTTCACCTTACAATTATGATCAAGCACTAATGGGGGCCAGTTAATTTATGGCTGAAATATTTGCAATAATAAAAATTATTATTCTTTATTCTTGTAAATACATGTGTCTAGTAATCATAACTATATCACAAGTGCCATTAAAAATTTATTTTATCAATATATCCCAAAATATTTCAGCTTTTTTTGGTCACTATATTTAAGGAGTCACTATCGATCATTTTCTAGTTTTTCTGATCCATTTATCTACTTTTCAGTATATGAGCTACTCAACAGGATCATGCCAGTCAATATTTCAATTCCAACCATACTACTCAGATATTCATCAATATCTTTAAAACCGATTCGGTGAAAACAAAATGAAAATCAGCTGGAAAAAAAAATGATAACAAACAAAAGGATAAAGAATTTTTATTTTTCTTTATGCTAGAATGAATAGCTGAAGATCTCAATCTCTAGTTTTCTCTTCCACTAAATTAGCCAGTTCTGATTGACTGATTGATTCAATATTTCATAGTTATTATTATACTGAACCATGAAAAAATTATTTTTTACATCTTCCAATTTACAGCTTTGAATATAAATTAATAACTGGTACGAGACCTAACACACAGAGTTAAGGAAACTAAGTTATGATAGGAGGAATAGCAAGAATCTCTGTGTAAGAGTGATGATGTTTACATAACTGTGTTAATAATGGGAATTATCATGGAAGTGATTATAAGGAGAGAACAAATTCGATTTTGTGTTCATCTGGTTTGGGTCCACCAAGCATGTACAAAGACGCTTGCATAAATAAGACACTAAATAAGAACAGAGAGATCTGTGAGTTGTCCAACTGTGTCATACAGACTACAGACAAGAGTATACAAAAAAAAAAAAAACATGCAGGTAGCTTATTATGTATGTACACAAATGCTAAGAGTATGAGAAACAAAGGGGTAGAGTTTGTTGCTTTGATCAATATGCTGGTACCTCACATTAGTGAGACCTGTCTATCAGAAGTAGACATACTAACTGGTATCAAATGTAAAGTGTACAGTATTTTTAGGAAGGATAGGAGAGGAGGGGGCATGTTACTAATAATATTCAATGACATGAATCCAGTTATTTTTGAGACCCATGACTATAACAGTAATAGTTTTTCTTCTGGCAGTGAGTTTGAAGGCATCTGGCATGAGGGCAAAGATTAGCAAGATCAAATACGTCACGGGGTGTTGTTAAAACTTACAGGTTCGGATGCTAGGATGATTTAAAAAAATTTTTTTAAAAATGCATCACCAAATAAAAACAACATGTGTGAAAAGAGTAATCATAATGGGGGATTTTCATCCAAACAATGATTGGGTAGCAGTAAAATCTCATGAGAAGAATGAAACTGAATTTATTGAGCACTTGTGAGACAACTTCATCAATCAACATGTTACAGAAGAAACTTATGGTCAAAGAGTGTTAGATATGATTATAATATCAAAGGGGGATTTCAGTTAAAGATATGACTATTCTGCTAGTGCATGTATTATGTGGCATTCTTCGATCAGTTCGACCCCCCCCCCCCCCCGAGGTCTCTCTCTTTAATAATAATAATAAAGTTGAATATAATAAAAATACTTCCTTAATGGTATCTCTACCTGGACACAGTAAGAAGGCTTGCACACACCAATAACCCCAAGAGTAGTGCTAGCTAATTTACTGGTAGGGCCTCTCTCTCGAAGGACAAGTCAAGAGGCAAATGACAGACTAAGAGAGATACACTGATCCTCCAGGTTGGGAGTTTTGCTAGTGACTTTACCAAGTAAAAAATTTCTACAATTCAAGATGCCTCAAATGGAAAATTCATCAGACAGCAACAATGGAAAATGACCATGAAAGGATAAAGGGAAATTATTAGGAATCTCGGACATTTTAAAATTAGCCAGATGGAATGTACAAAGAATAACAACAAAGGAATTAGAATGTATTTTAGCAAGACATTTAAAACAAAAAATATTAATATAGTAGGGATGACAAACAAAAAAAAGAAATTAAAGGGAACAAAAGATATAGATGGTCATAATATATTATATAATGGAGTGAATTAACATATCAGAGATTCTAGTGGAGTTGCCATTTTAATCCATAATAAATGGGAAAATAGAATACAAAAGTAGAATTTTGTAAATGATCGAATTATAACAGTTCAATTCAAAACAAAAAGAAGCTACTTAAATATCACAGGAGTATTAATATCATAAATATCATATGATATTAAAGCAACTGATATAACCACAAGAAAGTACATATCTTAAAACCCTTTAATCCCAATGTTTCATCAAATTGTAATAATTTGTTCATTTTCTTTTAGGATTTGTAAGAAGACAAAAATTAATTAAATATTGTTCTAGATGTTTATCAGAACTTTTCAGCCATCCACTCCCCTCGTGTGTTTGAACGAGGATGGTTTGCCTGTTTGCGGGAGGAAAAGCCCTCAGTATGAGACTGTCTAACTCGTCTTCAGTTTTAAAAGCCCTGATAAGTTCTTCGAATCCTAGACAGGACTGGTCCAGGGATTTGTCTATATGACCAAGCTACAGAGGCTCTATATGTCAGAGGTTTTGAAGAAATTCGAAGACAGAGAGGTGCAGGCCATCATCAAGTTTTTCATGTTGCAAGCAAAGTGTGCAACTGAGATTCACCAAACTTTGTGTGAGACTTTAGGGGGACTGTGCCCCAGCATATCCAGTTACCAGATCGGTAGCCAAGTTTAAAACTGGGCATTCTGAGACAACAGATGTCCCCAGGTCATAAAGACCTTCCACAGTGATAACACCTGAAAACATCAATGCAGTGCATACCATGATCCATGAGAAAGCTCACCAAGATTCTTGGGATAGATTTATTAATAAAATAGCAGAAGACATACATAGAAGACAAGACTTAGCCTACAAAATATTAAGGAAACTAAACAATGAAGAAAGAGATACAGCATAAACCAACATAATACAAGAGAAACAATGGATAGAACATTATAAGAATTTATGGTATGAGCCAAATTTAATAACAGAAATTAATGAAGAAATGGTCATACAGGATTTCAGTTGATTGCATTTTTTATTTTATGGAGAGTGGGGGAAAGAACAAGAGGGCATCCTTGGAAGCCGAGAATGAATGCTGTTAAGAAGGGTGTAAGATCTAGATTTTTCTCTCATAAAATTGGTGTGATTGGAATGAATTGTCAATGAGATGTTGTGTGTGCAAGTAATGTGAATGAATTTGAGAACAAGTATGATAGCAGGTGAGTGTAGTAGTGCGTGACCTCCCTCAATAAATAGGTATCAAAAAATAGAAAAATCAACCAGATTAGAAGGCACAAGCACACAGCTCTGGTGGAGAATATTTACATCACAGATTCTTTAAATTAATAATTGCTGGAGGAAATGGGAGGTACCATCAGATTGGTTAAAAGCTAAGGTTATATCTATATTTAAGAAAGGAGACAGATGATTGTGGAAATTACAGAGGAATAAGTTTATTAAATACAGGTTACAAAATTTACAAATTCTTGAATAAAAGACTTAGAAATACTGCAAACAATCAACTCTCAGAAGAATAAAATGGTTTCAGATGGAAGATCATGCATAAACAATATTTGTGTTAAAACAAATTATTGAAAAAAAGACTAGAATTTAATTTAGGGCCTCATCTGGCCTTTGTAGATTATGGGAAAGTTTTTGACAAAATGCAGAGAAAAATTATGAAATATAATGAAAAGCAAGGATATCCATTACATTTGGTACAAGCTATACAAAGTTTTTTTTCAGTTACAATTATGCAATAAATTAACAGAAGAGACTGAAATTAATCAAGATGTTAAACAGGGATATAGCCTATCGCCAACTCTATTCAATATATAATAATTTAGTTTAATCCTTTATCCAAGTGTGAGCAAACAAAGTTTGCTCACACTTGGGAGCCAGGCCCAAGTGGAGATACCAGGCACAAGAATTAGCAAGCTCATCTCTATATATAGGAGTTGCCAAACAGTGTGCCATCTTTTTATTAAATTACTCTGGATTTAGAGAAAGATGTTGAAAGTTTATTTTTCACTTGGTTAAATTATAATAAATTTAGTTTAATCCTTTATCCAAGTGTGAGCAAACAAAGTTTGCGCCTGAAAGTATCTTCAGGACTGGGGCAAGGTGGTACAACACTGGGCAACTTGTTGCAAAGGTGGAACAAGTTAACATCACTCCTATCTCAGTATCTCCCATAATGCAAAACACATCTCCTTGCGGATATGTATAATGTTATGCATTAAGGGAAGGGCCACAACCCAGACTGGTTTCGACCTTTATTGAGCTCTCTTCAGGAAGCCAGGCCCAGAAGTGGAGATACCAGGCAGAAGCAATGCTGAGGTCATCTTTACCTATAGGAGGATTTTATGGAATCAATCAATGGTTCCAGTGAGTGAATAAAACCTTTCCTTGATCTTAGCCTCTATGTACTGCAGCATGTCCATACAATGGGTGCCTTTCATCATTTAGTTGTTGTTTCTGCTCATATCTATCTACTCTGTGTAGCCCTGCTGATGTGAGGAGGTGCAATACTAGACAGCGAGTATAGATGGTCAATTTTTGTAGGCTTAAGGCAGCCGGTAATGTGCCAGCATGTTTCATTAAGAACCTTATCAATAATTTTGACATGTGATGATCTTCCCCAAACAGGGATGGAATACTCAGCTGTTGAAAAGCAGAGTGCCAGTGCAGAGGTGCGCAGTACTTGTGGATTTGCACCCCACCGAGATGAAGTTAATCGCCAGAGAATATTATTACATGTTTGAGTTTAGCTGCTGTCTTTTCTATATGTCACTTATAAATTAGGGTCCTATCTAGTGTAACACCTAGGTAAGTTGGATTTGGATAATCGACCAGTTTCACACCATTCCATTCTATATTCAACTCTCTCCTTGCCTCCTTATTATTGAGATGGAAAAGACGCATTTGGGTTTTACTGGGATTTGGTTTCAGTTGGTTTTCCTTATAGTAAACTGTAAGAGTTTCTAGCTCTTGTGTGCGCTGCTTCTCAATGTCATCAAAGGATTTTGCTTGATAAGCTATTGCCCAGTCATCTGCATATTAAGAAGGTTCTTGATCATGGGTTTATTGGTTGGTCATTAGTATATATATTGAAGAGGAGGGGAGATAGCACACTTCCCTGAAGTAGACCATCTTTCTGGATACACCATCTGCTCTTTTTCCCTTGAAAATCAACGAAGAATCTCCTGCTGAAAGCAGTGACCTAAATATCTCCATTAACCGATAGCTGTTTGTCATGCTGTAGATTTTGACTATAAACTTTCTAAGATTTAGTGTGTCATAAGCTGCTGTCAAATCTATAAATATAGCTCCTGTATTTACCCCCTTTCAAAGCCATCCTCAATAAACTGTACTAAGTTTAATACTTGTCCAGTGCATGATCTTCCTGGTCTAAATCCTGTCTGTTCTTTTATCAGCACTCTCTCTATTTCTGGACTTAGTCTGTTCAAGATTAACCTCTCATACAGCTTCAAGTGTTGTTCATAGGAGAGCTATAGGCCTGTAGCTCTTTGGATCCTCAGCAGGTTTACCCGTTACACGATTTCAGGATAGGTATTACTTTCGTTTGCTCCATATGCTGGGTATTTTAGCAAATTTCCAAGAAAAGTTGAAAAATTCTAACAACCACTCTGTTGCCTTTTCTCCCAGATTCCTTAGTATCTTGTTTCTGATATCATCTATACCAGCAGCTTTTCCTACTTTTAAGGCTTTTAGGGCATTTTCTAAATGGTGCTTTGAAGAGATTATTTTCTGAATCCAAACTTTAATATAATCTTTAGGTATTTTTCCTTCAGTACTTGGTTTACCATTCAGAGATAGCTGAGTTACAATTTGGTTTGCATTTATATTAACTTTGCTTGCTGCTGTTGTGGGGTCACCAGATAATTTTCTGAGTAAGAGCCAGGCTTTCCTGCTACTGTGCTTCATATCTAAGCTTTTAATTTTCTCTGCCCATTGTTGACTACTTTTTTCAGACAGTGCTACTATAAGTTCCTCTCCTGCATCAATTGTTTCTGATGAAAATGGATCTTTATCATATAGGTCACAATCTCTTTCATATATTTCCATATTGTGCTCTGTAAAACCTGGAATGTAACATGTTCTACAACCTCTTGGGATGTGCCTGGTAGCAGACTGTCTAATAGCTTTGATGAACTTTCCATAATTTTCTGGTCTGGTGAAATGTTGGTCAAGTTTATGTCTAATTCTCTTTAGAACTGTTCTCAGTTAGCTTTTTTAAAATTAAAGTGTCTTCTAAGTGGAATCTCCTTAAGTCGGACTGGTGGGAAATTTGCAGCATTATTGGTCTATCTTGTGAACTTGGGATTGGTGCAAGTACCTGTTTAGAGCACAGATTAGCCATTCTATTACTAACAAATCCAAGGCCTGGGTTATAACCTCTTTTCCATCTTCCACTGTTAAATGATGGCTGTTTAGGATCGTGTATAAGATTCATTTGATTACTTTCAGCCCACTTTTCAACTAACTCTCCATCTTCATTTGTTTCACTATAACCCCACTGTGTGCTGACTGTTAAAGTTGCCTATAATAATAGCAGATTTCCTTTGTGTCAAGTACTGGGACATTTCAAAAGCAAAGGTTATACAAGGTGGTTCATATACTGAGAAAACACTGATGTTATCCAGATCTATTCCAAGGATTTCTATGTTATTTTGGTTTGTGATTAGGCATCCTGTAATCCATTTTTTTTGCCATTTTTTCTTTACTCAAAACAGACTTCGGTGCATTATCAGAAGTACCCTTTTTTTAATGAATTAACTGATAAATCTTCCTTTACCTTGGAAGTTTTTTTCCACTTGGTTAGACTATAAATTATATATTTAGTTTAATCCTTTATCCAAGTGTAAGCAAACAAAGTTTGCGCTTGAAGTATCTTCAGGACTGGGGCAACTCCTGGCAAAGCTGAACTAAGTTCTCATCACTTTCCTTAGTATCCCACAATGCAAAGAACATCTCCTTGCGGACATGTATAATGCTATGCATTATGGGAAGGGTCACTACCCAGACTGGTTTCAACCTTTATTGTGGTCTCTTCAGTGGGAGCCAGACCCAGAGGTGATACCAAGTTTGAAGCAATGCAGAACTCATATTTCCTTCCATATGCCAGTTACCAAAAGGTGTCACACCTTATTATTAAATTACTCTGGATTAGAGAAAGATGGAACTTTTTTCGCACTTGGTTAGACTATAAAATAGTATAGTCTAACCAAGTGGGAAAAAACTTCCAACATCTTTCTTTCAACAAGTTTTTTTCTACTTGGTTAGACTATAAAATAGTATAGTCTAACCAAGTGGGAAAAAACTTCGAACCTCTTTCTCTAATCTGAGTAATTTAATAATATGGTGTGACACCTTTTGGCAAATGGCATATGGAAATATGAGTTCTGCATTGCTTCAACCTTGGTATCACCTCTGGGTCTAGCTCTCAGTGATAAAGGATAAAACTAAATATATAATTTATACTTTAGCTGTTCAACATTTTCCAAACTTCATTCTTATAAATTAACTGAGAGGTAGATAATTGCACATTCTAATTGTCCTTTCAGTCTAACATTTTCCACTTATTCAGAATCTTGTACAATGTGTACTTTTATGTGCCCATGTTATGTTAACATTTTTATGTTAATATTATTAATTAAATTTTCCCTTTCCTGTGCAATTTCAAGTGCTTGTCTTATTGTGTCTATCCCTTTCTTATGTACAGCCTTTCAGATGATGAAATGTCTTATCCATAAATTCAGTATTACTGGTCGCTACTAAAATTTTAAACTACTACAGTAAGCCTATCATAATACGATTCCTTAGGACTCTGAATACAATTATGAACCATCCATAAGTCTGGACCATTATTTACACTTCTGGAAAGCTTTTAACAGTAAGGAGTTAAATGTTTCATAATTGGGGGCTTGTCTTAATCTCTTTGCACTATTACCCTGGAGCTAAGATGTTAAAACTACTAAAAACACAACTCGACTAACTGCCAAGAGCTCTAACAGCCTTAGCTATCTTAAAAAAAAAAAAAAATCAGTTGGTTTTACAAACTGTGGGAATTTTCTTTTCTTTAAAGTACTATCCATCTACAATGACATTATCAGAAGAATGTGTTTTTGCATAAACACTGTAAAAATAGCAAATTAGCTCATATACAAAAGTATTAAATCTTTACTACAGAGATCTTACTTAGGAGTAATTTACACTCAGCTTAAAATCAGAATTCTTTTGATTACTGTTCTCTTATCTGAAATCAAACCATAATGTTTCATGATTTTTCTTTTGTGTGCATTTATCATTTTAAATGTCTGAAATAATAATTAAAATCAAGTAAAATGGTATTACTGAATTCAGCATTAAATCATTTTAATACAAAAAAACCTGATCTTAATTATGCTTACTGCAGTCAGAAATTACTCCATGTATAGCAGATTAAATAATTTAATTAATCAAATATTATTCATAGTAATTTTATATAAATTCAAAACTCATGGAACAGCTGCTATAGTGTAAATAAATGTTGTAAATATATATAGTGTTGTAAATAAATGTTAACAGTGTAAAAATCATGTAAAAATGTTAATCATGTAAAATCTCACATGATTATTGTTGTATCATGTTCGTTTTACAACTTTTATCTAAGGAAAAATATATATACATAGAATTGTCATTTGTTTGTAAAACTTCTAAAGTTTCTTTGTATGGAATAATTTTATTACGAAACTTTGGTTAATCAAATGTGTGTTGCATGAAGCGTGACATCATTATGTTCAGATGTTAATGCATTTCCAAATATGGGAATTTTGAGACACACATGCATGCTACGTGAAGTCCAGAGCTATAAAGGCTTTTGTAGCAGGAAGGAAAGCATCTTAAGGTTTTAGTCTTGTTCCTTCCCTGGGTCCACCACCATGTGAGATTTACTGTCCGCCCACCGAATCATCTTGAGTGAGAAGGTCAGTACAAATCTCCATGAAGAGCTCAATGGAGAAAGCAATCATCGAATGCCGAGGCTGCCATGTTGCTGAATAATGGAATTCAAAGGATAAAGAATATCAACGACAAAGAAAACAGCAGGAAAGAAAGAACAGGTATACAGCCAGAAGAAAAGGAACGTTATTGTGTAGACAAATGTATCATGAATGACAGTACTGAATGAATGAATGAAGTATATAGAATTCAACTCATAAGTACTTAGAAGGATAGATATGCAAGCACTTCTGGACAATTCACATTATGTGTTTAGTTCCATATTCAATTATGCTAATTCATGATATATTTGAATAAGTATCTATTGTAAGATTAAGCCAGGAAAATTAATTAAACCAAGAATATAATTTCTTGGCATCCTTAATTTATAGTATAACCACTGGAAAAACTTCTGACAAAACGTAAGATTAAGTAAACTGCTGTATGTAGTGAATGTAAGTTATTGTTAAAGATGCTCATGCCTGTCATGCAAAATGTTAAATGAATAGGAATGACCAGTGAATAGTGTAAGTTATATAGATTACAAGATAGAATCATGTATAATTATTCATGACTTGTAATTTCATTGTATTCATGCTCATATATGGATTGAACAGTGTGAATAGATGTCTTGGTTTAATTAAATTAGTTTGTGAACATGAGACTGATTTGTTCAATGCACTAATCCCCAAACTATGAACCTGCATTTATCTGACAATTGAGAGGGAAGGTATATACACTATTATTATTATTATTATTATTATTACCACGGGCTACTCCAGGAGTCCTTAAACTCATCGAGGGAGGCCCTAAACATCATGTTCATGCAGCTGTTCAACATTCTCACAGTATCTATCATACCTTGCCTTGAACTCGCTCACTGTCATAGCACCCACAACAGACTCTGGCAGCTTATTCCACTCATTTACCACTCTAAAAGTAAAGAACCCAGCTCTAACACCCCTGCTAACCATGCTCTTGCCCAGCTTCCATGGGTGTCCCCTAGTTCTCCCACCACCAGTCCATATCTCAAAAATATCATCTGAATTAATCCTATAGAATCCTTTTAGCAATTTGAATGTCTCAATCATGTCTCCTCTTTTCCGCCTATCAATTAGTTTCTGCAACCCACAAATCTTCAACCTGTTCTCATATGGTTCATTCCATAGACCTGCTATCATCTTAGTCACTCGCCTCTGGATCCTCTCAACCTCCTCCCCATCAAGAAGGAACCGAGGTGACCAAATCTGGGCACAGTAGTCAAGATGAGGTCTTATCAGGACTCGGTACAGAGGTACAATAACTTGTTTTTCTCTGCTCGTCAAGGTATTTTTCAACAACCAAGTGAGTTGATGAGCTGATTTAGCTACTTTCGCAATGTGCCCCCTAAACTTCATCTCCCTATCCACCAACACTCCCAAGTCCCTGGCCTCATCAATCTCTTGGAGTACAGTTCCACCAATGTGGTATACTGCTGCTAATCTTTTCACTCCGAAATGCATAACCTTACATTTTGTCACATTAAATTGACATCCATTCTCCTTAGTCCAGAACTCCAATCTATCTAAGTCATCTTGCAAGACTTTGACATCTTCTGCATTCACTATCGCCCTACCCAACTTTGCATCATCAGCGAACAAATGAACTGTCCCACTTAGACCCTTCCCTATATCGTTAATGAACAGATTAAACACCAGTGGTCCAAGAACAGAACCCTGTGGCACACCACTAGTCACAGGCCGTTTTTTGGACTCTACTCCTGAATAAACTACTCTTTGATATCTCTCCATCAACCACCCAGGTATCCATCTCACCAACCCTATATCCATTCCCATATGTTGTAGTTTACGGATTAGAATTCCATGTGGTATCCTGTCAAACGCCTTTGCCAGGTCCAGCAGTATCACTGTAAACCCATTTCCCTTATCCAGTTCAGCCGTCACCTTGTTATAAAACTTGAGCAAGTTACTGAGGCATGATCTACCCTTCACAAAGCCATGCTGTCCTCTGTACAGTATCTCATTTTCATCAATCCATTCCTGTATTTTTCCCTTCACTACTTTCTCCAAGACCTTGACAACGACTCCTGATATGCTGATCGGTCGGTAATTTGCAACCATAGTCTTGGATCCTCCTTTATGCAGTGAAACTATTTTCCCCTCTTTCCACGCCTTCGGGACTAAGCCAGACCTGAGACTCAGATTAAACAACATGGTCAAGGGCACTGATAATTCATTAGCCGCTTCATGCAAGACCCGTGCCGGTATACCATCCAATCCCACAGATGTGTTCACATTAAGGTTCTGTAATAGACTATTCACCTCCACTTCATTCATCACAATTCCCATATAAACTAATGGTTCCTTCATTTTTTCAACGTCACCACCTGGATGATATACTTTTGCAAAGTGTGCGCTTAATAACTCCACTATATCGACTGGTTCAGTGAACTCTTTACCATCGTCATTCCTTAAAATCATTTTGCCATGTACAGTTTTTTTCTTGCTTGCAGCATATTGAAAGAACTGTTTGGGATTCTCTTTTGCTTGCATAGCTAGTTTCCTTTCATAATCGGCTTTTGCTGTTTTTACCACACTCGTTACCCTTCTGGCCTGTACTTTATACCGTTCGTGTGCCTGCAGGTCACCCCTTTCTTTAAATTCCCTCCATAGTTGTTTCTTTTTTTGCAGCTCAAGCTTAATGGTGTTATTCATCCATTTAACCCCTCCTTGTTTCACTATTCGTACCTTAGGTATACAATCAGCCATAACCTCCTGTAAATTCAGATAAGTTTTACTAGGAATAATTAAGTATATATGCGTAATTGTTTAAGTAAGAGCGGCTGTAAATGTTGTACGCTACCGATATTATTAGTGTGGGGTTTTTTCTTGCTTAAACTAAATACGAAAACGTTAATATTAGACCTAGTAACCTGCAGAGAAAAAAAAAAAAAAATGGCGGCGGCATTGTCATTCCAGGATTTTAATTTGGATTTCAGTCGGTTTGTTAAGTGTGAGGTCTGTTATATGTATTCCTTCGACTACATAAATGATTTGTGGATGTTTAGTGCGGATGGAAGAAGGGTGTGTGCGAAATGTGACCTGAACGAGGAATTGATGAATGCGAATATGAAGTTGATGACAGAAAGTGCTAGTACCGATTGTGTCGCGAGTGCACGTTTGAAAGAGGATGGCGAGAAAGACAGGCGAAAAAAATGTTAAAAAATAAGGAGAAAAGAAAAAGAGCGATTTGACAACCGTAACGGATGTTAAAAGGGACGAAAGTGAGGCGGAAAGAAACGAAATTGAGAGAACGAATGAAAGTAGAAATGGCGTGGTGCAGAAATCGCAAGTAAAAAAAATCGAAAGAATGAATGATAGTGAAAAAAGAATGACTGATGGCGAAAGTTGGATGCATGTTGGAACGAAAGTACTGAACCAAAGAAAGATGAATTACAGTAAAAGTGAGAAGAATTATAGCGAAAGTTGGACGCATGTTAGTCCGAAAGTACGGAAACAAAGAAAGATATGTGAGAGTGAAAGTGAGAAGAATGATAGTGAAAGTTGGACGTATGTTGGACCGAAAGTACGGAAACAAAGAAGGATGAATGAGAGGGAAAGTGAGAAGAGGGGGTCGAGAGTTAGAAAGTTAGAAAGATTTAATGATAGAGTGAATGTGTCGCGAGGTTCAGAAGGTGAATTGGATTGGATGAAGCAAGAAATGAAATGGATTGGATGAAGCAAGAAATGAAATGGATGCGGAATGAAATTAAGAGAATTCAGGTCAAAACTATTAAAATAAATCATGATGGCATGAAAGAGATAACAAAAGATGAGCGAGTGGCATTGTATGGCGACTCCATTATTAAAGGTGTGCTAGAGGATAAAATGCACAAGGTATGTTTTCCAGGCGGTAAAATGAGTAGATTGATTGAGGCATTGAATATGAGGCGGGAACGAGCAAAAGAGTTAATTGTATTAATTGGTACGAATGATTTGAGAGAGAACAAAGAGCATGTCAAAATGAATGTCAGGAGACTGCTTGGAAAGATAAAGGAGAATAGTGTGACAGGAAGGGTGGT
Organism: Typopeltis vanoorti; assembly: GCF_054136105.1. Taxonomy (NCBI): domain Eukaryota; kingdom Metazoa; phylum Arthropoda; class Arachnida; order Uropygi; family Thelyphonidae; genus Typopeltis; species Typopeltis vanoorti. The sequence continues at coordinate 121,512,332 of NC_143560.1, forward strand.
CAGTGTGTTGCCTAGGTATGATTGTGGTGAAATGAGGCGGAGAGCAAGGATTATGAATGATATTCTGGCTGAAATGTGTGAGGAGATGGGAGTACAGTTTGTTAATGTGTGGAATGAGTTTGAGGGACGAAGTGAGCTGTATGGGAGCGATGGACTGCATTTGAGTGGTTATGGTGTGAGTCGCTTGGAGAGACTGCTGCTGGAAGGTAGAGAAGTGAATAGAGAGAATGAATCAGATCAAGAGGGGAGTGATGTGGAAGAGCAGGAGAGTAAGACAGGAGAGATTGAAGGAGTGGAAATGAATGTGGAAGTGAGTGGTATGAGTATAGATAATGAGAGAATGGGTGTGCAAGAGGAGCAGGGAAACGGGGAGGCTCAGGGTGGACAGGGATACACAGCGTGAGAAAGGTGGATGCTCCAAGAGGAGGTGAGAGAATGTGTAGGCAGGAAAGTAATGGGATGATCAGGGATCAAAAGGAAACAGATGGAATTGCAAAGGGTTCTAAAATGAAGAAGCAGAAAGGGAAATGGCCCCAGTCCAGCATGGAGAGATCACATCGAGTGAGTGGTATCAGTGGAACTAGCTGTAGATCCAGAAATGAGTTGTTGTGTTTGTATACCAATGCTAGAAGTATAAGAAACAAGGCGGATGAAATGGTTGCACTAATTGCGTCTGTGCACCCAGAGATTGTCGGAATAAGTGAGACATGGTTAGATGAGGATGACATCCTGACAGGAATAGAGATGGAAAGGTATGATGTGTTTCATGAGGATAGAAGGGGTAAAAAGGGAGGGGGAGTGCTATTGATGATAGAGAAAGAGTTATGTCCATACAAGGTAGAGATGCAAGAGGGAAATGGGGCCAGTGGTTTTGAGGCAGTATGGTGTGAGATAGAGGTGAATAGAATCAAATACTTGGTGGGATGTTGTTATAGACCTGGTAATGTGGATGGTGGTGATAGTGAAATGTATAGTCAAATAAGCCAAGCAAATAAGAAAAGGGTGATCATTATGGGTGATTTTAATTATGGCAATATAGACTGGAATGAAGAGATAGCAACTGGAAGTAAAGAAAATGAGTTTCTTGAGTTTTTGAGGGATAACTACCTCAGACAGTATGTAACAGAGGGCACAAGAGGATAAAGGGTCTTGGATTTGGTCATCTCATCGGAGGATGTAATTATCAATGAGGTATCAAATCATCCACCAATTGGTGAAAGTGACCATGAGGTGATTACTTGGGTGGTTGCCAGCAGTGCAAGGACCCCTGTGAAAAAAGGGTATATGTGGAACTACAAGGGGGGTGATTATGAAGAGCTCAGGAGACAGCTTGCAGGTGTAGCATGGAATGAGGAGTTAGCTGGAAAAGAGATCAATGCAGCTTGGGGGATTTTCAAAAAATATTTAGTGGATGCAATGTCTAAATGTATACCACAGGTGAGAAGGTTAAATAAGTTAGGTGTGAGATGGATGAATAAAGAGATTAAGCATGCAATACAGAGAAAAAGGGCATTGTGGAGGCAGCATAAGAGAAGTGGAAGTAACCAATTTCATGAGTTCTACAAAGACCAGGCAAGGAGAGTGACTTGGTTGGTGAGAGTAGCTAAAGAGAGGTATGAACAGCAGTTAGCTAATGAAGCTAAAAAGAATCCTAGGGAGTTCTTTCGATATGTAGCCAGCAAAAGAAAGAATGATTATGGAAGGATGACATTGATTGGAGGAAATGGTATAAAGACAGCTGTTGCAGAATGTGTGGTGGAGATACTTAATGAGCAGTTCATAAAGATCTTTCAATCTTGTGAATGTGACTTCATGGAGAGATTAAGAGCAGTTGATGATGGGGAGGAGAGACTGACTGTAAGTGAGCAAGAGGTGTTTGGGGAGTTGAGTAAACTAGATGTAAATAAGGCTGTGGGACTTGATAATATATCACCGCGTATTCTGAAGGAATGTGCCAGAGTGTTGACACCTGCCTTGACATATTTTTTTAATACGAGTCTTGCACTTGGTCAAGTCCCTAAAGAGTGGAAGGAGGGCAAGATTGTGCCACTTCATAAAGGAGGTGATCGAACTCAAGCATCAAACTATAGGCCTATCTGTGTGTCAGGTGTTGTGGTTAAGTTGTTGGAGAAGCTTGTGAGAACTAGGATCCAGAGTTGGGTTGACAACAATGGTATAATCTTTGATGGACAGCATGGATTTGCTAAAGGGAGGTCGTGTTTTAGTAATCTACTTACTTATTACAATAAAGTGACTGCTTCCTTGGACAGAGGAGAAGGATACACAGTAATATACTTGGATTTTGCAAAAGCTTTTGATAGAGTACCTCATGATAAGTTGATAGTCAAACTAGAGCAGATGGGGTTGGATATTAGATTAGTGCATTGGATTGGAGACTGGCTATCTGATAGGTATCAACAAGTTGTGTATGGGGGTGCAATATCCAGGAAAAGGAAAGTCACTAGTGGAGTGCCTCAGGGATCTGTTTTAGGGCCATTACTATTTAACTTGTATATTAATGATATTGGCGAAGATTTGGATGGAGATATTTAGTTGTTTGCAGATGATGCAAAGTTGGGACGAACCATAAAGAGTAGTGAAGATATTGTGGCCTTGCAAGAAGACTTGAATAAATTGAGTGATTGGGCAAGCAAATGGGGATGCGAGTTCAATGTTGCAAAATGTAAGGTTTTAAAATTTGGAAAACAAAGATGGGATGCAGAATTTATGTTTGGTGAGAATATATTGTTGGAAGTAGAGGAAATAAGAGATCTGGGAGTGATAGTGGATAAGGATCTAAAATTTAGGGGACACATCGCCAAAATTGTGAAGACAACACAAAGACTTCTGGGAATGATGAGGAAGACACTGACGTGTAGAAGTAGGGAGATTCTTGTTCCATTGTATAAGGCTTTGATTAGGCCACACATGGACTATTGTGCCCAGATTTGGTCACCTGGTTTTCAGAAGGATGAAGAGATGTTGGAAAGGGTGCAAAGGCGACTGACTAAGGTAGTTTCTGACCTCTGGAATGTCGAGTATGAGGAAAGATTGAAAAGATGTAATTTGCAGAGTCTAGTGGAGAGAAGGAAGAGGGGAGATATGATAGAGACCTACAAGTTGGTGAGGGGTTGTTATAGGATCAATGGTGGAGAAGTTCTACATAGAATAGTGGGAGATCAGGGGAGAACCAGAGGTCATACCTGGAAACTGTATAAAGAGGGTGTGAGTAGGGGAGTGAGAGGCAGGTTTTTTTCGTGCAGAGTTGTGAATGATTGGAATGCCTTGCCTGAGAGTGTGGTGTCTGCAAGGAGTTTGAATGTGTTTAAGACCCGGTATGATGAGATGTGTGTGAGATAAAAGGACCTCCTAGATGAGTCTTTGACTCCATGAGGTCTTGTTTTAATAATAATAATAATAATAATAATAAATGCTCTTTGATCACTTCCCATGCTCTATCTACCAATAATTGTCTGGACACTTTAGCAATTTATAATTGATAAATTATACCAGCAGATGAACCCTAATATCAAAGCCATCTTTGCCTTTAATCATCTCCTGCACCCTTTGAGGGAGGTTTTCCACCAATGTGTGGCAGACATCAGGTGGAATATGTCTCCATTCCTCCATGAAAGGAGACATATTCCACCTGAGTTCAGCGACAGATCAAGGCCATGCTGCTCTGGATCTCAATCACCACTCCAATTCGTCCCACAAGTGTTCAATGGTAGTCGTTTAACACCAATTGCTTCATACCATTCCATAACAGATGCAGCTTTGTGACATGGGGCATTGTTGTCTTGATACTAACACAGGTCCATTCCATAAAAATTCCAGTGTAGACAGCACCCGATTATCCAGAATATCAAGGTACTGAGCTGCCTTTATAGAGCCATGGATGACCAGTGGTCTTACTCCAAACCAGCTGAATGCACCCCACACCATTATTCTCCACCACTAAACTGTACTGTGGGGGGTATAACACATTGTGGTAACAAGCGTTCACCAGGCTGCCTCCACACCCTGTCCTCAGACTAGAAACAAGTGAACCTCAATTCATACCTCTAGAGTACTGTTTTCCACTGGTTAATTGTCCAGTTCACACACTCTTTGCACCAGGCCAGAAGAGTTATCTTGTTCATTGTTGTGATGTTCGGTTTGTGTGTGTTGCTGCACTTCTATGGAAATCCAGTAAATGGAGTTCTTTTTGTACAGTATTTAGTACTCATCATGGTTAGTTGTGCTCTGGAACTCATCACGGATGGTCTGTGCCAACTGTGTCAGATGTTACATGCCACCCATTTTAACACCCTCCTGTCCCTGTCAGTTATTTTTGGAGGCCGCCCTGGGTGTTTTCCTATGCTAGTGATGCCAGAACTTCTCCATTTGTTTATCACATTACCAACTGTTGATTTTGGAAGCTCCAGTTGAGCGGCAATGGCAAGTATGGACATGCCACCAATGTGACAACCCATGGTGACACCTCTCTCAAAGTCACTGAGTTCATGTCATGTTGCCATACCACCTGTATTTAACTGCTATGATGAAATACTGCTTCCTACTATCTGTACACTAGTTTTTATGTTAATGACAAACCTGGAATGTTCCATAACTTCAAATAACAGGGATGTCCGGACAATTATTGGTAGATAGCATATAATATGCTATGCAATAAGTTCAAGCCATGACTGATATAAGATAATGGTCAGAATTAACAGGAAATATGCTTTATCTTCAGTTATAATTCTTACAAATTCACACTCAAGGAATAATATAACTGGCACAGTTGTTAATCAAATAAATTCATTCAATTATAGAGTGTGAGTGATAGGAAGAAAACCAAAGCATAACAATATAGTAGAAATAACATAATGGCAGAGATAAGATAAAGTAGAAATATTAACAAAATGGAGCAGAATAACACAAAGCAGATGTTAACAAGTGTTAATAATAATAATTTTTTCAAGTAAGCAAGTTGATGTTTATGCTGCTTAATAAAAAGCCAAAATAAAGGATAAAAATTTACTCCCATTGCTGATGGTCAACAACATAAGTTCTCATAATGCTATTGCTTCCAGAAAATTTGTCAATGTCTATTTGCTTACTTGGGAAGAAACATTACAGCCATTTTGTTAATTTTGTATCCAATTTATACAGAAGATATGGTTAAATGATTCAATTAATTTAACAGCAAATCAAAAGGCCACTTACCAACGTGGGAAGTATTTGAATAAATTTCTCTTTCTGGAGTTTCATAAAATTCCTTAATAGCCAATAAGCATCTTCTGTAGATGAAGAGCACATTTTGGCACATGCTGAAGCTATTACCAACAATTTTTCATTATCAGGTTCATTCCACTATAAGGAAACAAAACCATTTTAAGTGAAAATAAAACACTATTTTTTTCCTTTTTTATTTTGTTGAAATATATTAACATGTAGGTTGCCAAGAATTTCCAAAAATGATATATTTGAAACAAAAAACAAAAATTCTATTTTGACACAGTACACACTGTCCAACTATTATGACAATCATCCTAAAAGTGCAGAACTTTTTTGGGCATGGATTCTCTATTCCATACAACCCTTGAACGTTGTAGAAGGTATATGCTGTACCACATCATCAGATTGTTTCTGTAGAGCGAGGGTTTGGTGTGGAGGATTCACATCCAGAGGATTCGGTAGTCACAGTAACATATGGAAGTAGCTGTTGTATTTAATAACCCACTCAAATGGCAACGTGACACTGTGCTTATCTTACTAGAACACACATCTGCCATCTGGGAAGATGACACGTTTCAGTCAGATAATACACCCTATCACATTTCCAAATTATTGTTCAGCCAAATTGAATTTTTTTTTTTTTTTTTTTTTTTTTTTTTTTTTAAGTGTGGTTCCTATCCATGAAATTATTATTTTAATTATAAATCTATATTTTGTACTGTAGGTGAACTAAGGATTTTTTTTTATCATTTTTTATCCATTTTATCCATTTATTTTTTTCATTTATTTTCACACAGTCTGGAAACCCTACTCTAGTGTCCAAATATGGTGCTTTTTCAAGCAACTTCAGGCCTCCAGGTGATGAAATTCATCTCCCACCTAAAAACAATTACATACATTCATGCCCACATTCAAATTCATGTAGAATTCAAACCTACAACTAGCTGGTTGGAGAGCAGGTATGCTAACCATCCGGCCACAGGCTGGCAAAATCTGGCAGGGATCGAACCTGAACCATTCACATGCAAAGTGAGTGCTCTACCACTAAGCTATACCCCCCCCCCCCCCAATATTTAGTAGCATTAAAAGAGAGCTTTTTTCAAGCCACCTCACGCCTTCAATAAGTGGGGTGGTCGTCTCATACCAGACAGTGAAATTCATCTCCCATCTAAAGACAATCACAAAAATCCATGTCCATGGCAGGATTTGAATCTATGACTTGTTGGAGAGTGGGTACACTTACCACTAGGCCAACCAGGCTGGCAAAATCTGGAGATGCTGGGGATTAAATCCAGGATCTTTCTGATGCAAAGCAAATGCTCTACCACTGAGCTACACCCCAGACAGTAGCATTAATAGGTTATCTATGGGTCAAGGAAAACATTCTCCCATTTTTGATAACACCACTGTCTGTTTCTGCTTGACCATGACATGGGTGAATGGGAATTCCTCTTCAAGTTTCTGTCAAATCATCCATCCACATGGCATAGCTGAAATGAAATTTGTCTGGAAATGCAATTTTTTTTTTCTTTTCTGGCCTTTGGTGGTCCAGTGCTGTCTCTGAGATGTAAACTGTTGACATAGTTGTCAATGATTAGGCATAAGCATGGGTACCTTTACTGGGCACCTACTTTGGACACTCATAAAGTGGAGGATAAGCTAGTTATGGTCTGGGAAAAAAGACTTCTCAGGTCCAGAAAACATGTTTCATGGTCCTGATGGCACCTCCCTCCAGTAGAGAGGAAAATCACACATCCAACTATCATTTATCGCACTCACTCACCTTAGTAATTAAAAATAATTGAGAGTCATCAAATATCAACTCCTTTACTACCTAGATACCTACAAGTTAATCAGTGACTTGTTCTGCAGTAGATCCCTTGCCAACATCACCTATCTGTAAACTCAAGTTATGGAAAGGTATGGTGAAAGCTGTGTGATAGTCCTGAACATTTCCAAGGCATTTCACCCAGTTTGGCATTAAGGCCTACTTACCAAATTACTAATGTATGCTTTACTATCCACCATTTGCAACTTTATTGCCAATTTCCTCACTAGTTGTTCACTACATGCCATGGTGGATAATTTTCTTCAGATTTCTCCACCAATGCTAGAGAACCCTTGGGTTTTCTCAATTATAATCTTTCTAATATTCATAAATTACCTTTCATTAATCTCAAATTCTATTATAGCTTTGATGACAGTATGCTCCATTTCCTCTTTTTATTTGATGAACTGCAGCGCAAATATATCTCAAGCCACAAGATCTTCAATGTTCAGAGTATACAATGCTGATCTCCCTGCCATATTTCAAATAGGGTGAGAACAACCTTATCAAATTCGATGCCACCAAAACACAATCATGCCTCATCACTTTCCTATCCTTCTGAAACATTGTATATCCTTCCATTTCTATTCTCAACATGACATCGTCCTCAGACAACCATGTTTCATTTATACCGATTATCTTTGGACATACTGACTCAATGGATATGAGGGAAGATATGGTTGCAGCAGGGCAAGGTGATGGAATGCATAAAGGTGAGGATTAGACAAGCATGAATAGCAATCAGGATCAAAGAAATGGGAGTGGTATAATAGAAGAGAGGTATGGAGTAGATGTGCTGATGTTGGTGCTGTTGAATTCTTGAAGATATTCAACTGATTCTTTAACTTTCTTATACACTTTTAATATGATATTCAATTAATCCTGCTCAAAATAAATATTGACCACTCTCATTTCCTGAAGCAGAATGAAGATATTGCTATCAACAATAACACAGTGAATAAGACTTTAATTTCTTCTTCTTCTCTTTGTGTGAATCTGTCAAACGTATAGAAAAGCTTATGTGTTTGTCGTTCATGATGTTTAATTTTGACAGTATATATCAGAACACAGAATTACAAGTAAATAATTATTTATTGACTTATTGCTGATCCTTTCTTTTAGTGTTACACGGTGATCAGCATTCATTTTTGAAATTATGGATTCTACAACCGTGTTAAAATAACTCTTTTTATTATCCTGACGTTTCGATCTTCATATCAAGATCATCATCTGGAGCATACATAAATATACAAGACAAGCTGCATTACATTTCAAACCGTAAGCTAGAGAAACAATGATTTGATCATATGCTACTCACTGGCATGACCTCTAGTGAAAAAAAAAATAAATAAATAAATAAATAATTACATCAAGCTAGATTTAATTTATGATTACACGAATAAACATTCTTGCTTACAGATGGTTTTCCTTCCAGTAACAGTGATGTCCTATTTCTATTATTACAATTGTTATTTTTTATTTAAAAAAAAAAATATTTATAAATTATAACATGAATAAACATTTTAGAAGTTTATTTTTCACTTGGTTAGACTATAATAAATTTAGTTTAATCCTTTATCCACCTTTGCTCGGAGTTGCCTGGTGTTGCACTACCTTACTCCAGTTATAAAGATATTTTCAGGCGCAAACTTTGTTTGATTACACTTGGATTAATGAATAAACATTCTTTCTTATAGATTTTTCTTTAACAGTGATGTTCTATTTTTTAGTATTAAAGTTGTTATTTTAGATTTAGGATCCAGGATTTTCTACAGTCCCGTTTATAGTTGTTCTTAAAGAGGAAGAATTCGTGGGATGAATATATGCCTTCCACATATATGGGATTTTTAGACCATCATTATTGTTTAGATTGGGGTGGTTGATAATTATTTCACAAGCTTCCTTAAATTTGCATTCATACCATGTTTTGGTGTGATGTAGACAACTAGTGCTTTCCCAGTCAATTCTATGTAAGGTGTTCACGGCATGATCAGAAAGGCCAGCTTCACCATAATTATTATATTTGATGTGTCATTTATGTTCTTTTTGTCTGATCGGAATTGTGCATCCTGTGCGAACACAAATTTAAGGAAGCTTGTGAGTTCATTATAAACCACCCCAATCTAAACAATAATGATAGTCTAAAATTCCCATATATGTGGAAGGCAAATATTCGTCCCACGAATCCTTCCTAAGAACAACTATAAACAGGACTGTAGAAAATCTAGGATCCTAAATCTAAAATAACTTTAATACTAAAAAATAGGGCATCACTGTTAAAGAAAAAATCTATAAGAAAGAATGTTTATTCGTGTTGTAATTTATAATTTTTTTTTTTTTTTAAATCAAAAATAACAATTGTAATAATAGAAATAGGACATCACTGTTACTGGAAGGAAAACCATCTGTAAGCAAGAATGTTTATTCATGTAATCATAAATTAAATCTAGCTTGATGTAATTATTATTATTATTTTTTTTTTCACTAGAGGTCATGCCAGTGAGTAGCATGTGATCAAATCATTGTTTCTCTAGCTTACGGTCTGAAATGTAATGCAGCTTGTCTTGTATATTTACGTATGCTCCAGATGATGATCTTGATATGAAGATCGAAACGTCGGGATAATAAAAAGAGTTATTTTAACAGGGTTGTAGAATCCATAATTTCAAAAATGGAAGGCTTATTGCAGACATTTCGTTGGTGTTATAACCATTATCTTCAGAGCATAAAAACAAAGTCTGTCACAGTATACGAGACTACAACAACATGGTGTAACAAAGGGACTAGTTTAACAAAATTGTAGCAACAACACAAAGACTAAAGTCCTAATTAGGTACCTTCTATCTAAAAATATATATGTATATATAGATTGTAGTAATAACACAAAGACTAAAGTCCTTAAAAGAGAGAGCAGGTACTAGTTATGTATTAAGATGACTGTCTCCCAAATCTTAGGCAAATTTATACAGCCATATTGTTGAGATTTGGAATATGTTTCAGGGCTTCTGTTGCTTCTAAGAACAATCTCTCTGACGTGTAAAAGCTCCTGTGCAGTACTTTTGTTTTCCTCCAGTTGATCCTGTGTGCAGAGATATCCAAAGCATGGTCTGCTAGGCCTGAATTGCCATAGTGATAGTGCCAAATGTATCTTTTATGTTCACTGATGCAGATGTCCACAGTTCTTCCTGTTTGACTGTAGTAGGCTTGATTACACGAGCAGGGTACTTTGTAGACTCCTGGATGTGATAAAGGAGGGATGCTGTCCTTGGGTGAACGGATGAGAGTTGCTAATTTGACACACGGTCTGAATATAGTGCGTAGTTGATGTTTATTGAGAATTCTAGATATCTTTTCCGATGTGCCTTTAACATATATGGGATGTTGTAGTTCTCTGTGGTGGATAGTGGTTATAACACCGGCGAAATATCAGCAATAAGTCAATAAATAATTATTTACTTATAATTCTGTGTTCTGATATATACCGTCAAAATTAAACAACATGTGTGAATCTGTGTACATCATTGGGAATTTGGCGCAGTGGTGTAGCTAAAGCTTTTGCTGCCCATGGTGGTCCCCGAGTTTGTCGCCCCTCTCAAAACACACCAAAAATACTACAAAAAAGTCAAAATGACGTATAGATTAATAAATTAAAACACTATGCTTATTTTTGAAGTAAAACTTTAATTTCAACATTCTAAAATGTTATTTTTCTTGCTTTTCTCTTAGCAAAATCATCGATGACATTGCGAAGTCTATTTCATAGTAATATAGGTAATTCTTAATCAATTTTACTTAGAAAAACTCCTCTCATAACTAGCAACACTTACAGCACATGTGAGGAAAATTCGCAGTAGTATTACAATATTTGGAAATGAGTTCGAGACTGCATTTTAGAATTAACCGCAAAAGTTTAAAAAGATTCAAAGTGCCGCCCGGGGTGGACCGCCCCCTCTGCTCTCCCCTAGCTACGCCTCTGACATGCCGTTAGTAATAACTAGTTCCAAAAATATTAATGATGTGATGAATAACAGCCATTAAGCATTGCATAATGGCCAGGTTGTTTAGAGAGAGAGAGAGAATTACAATAATGAAAATAAGCAAGCAAATGAAGAACAGTACTGCAATAACAAGGAAATTTAATTAGTCATTAAAATTTGAAACTTATACTTACTAGTTCATTCATAAGAGAAAGCCCTGATTCTTCATCAGGGCTTTCTCTTAAATAAGTACTGTACTGTTTTACTTAGACAATATCTAGAGCAGGAATACGATATGTTTGTTTATTAAATTTTTATGTAAATAAATATATAATGAATGTAAATATAATTTTTATGTAAATTTTATGCAATAGCTACTGTAGATTAAAAAAAGCTGATACAATATATAGTAAATCAGACTAAGGTAGGATCAAGCTGACAAATTGTAGTTTTTCTTTTTTTGTGGGTAGGGGAAACAAATGCACCTTTTCTCTATTTAATGGGGGGTGGGGGGGGAGAGAGACAGACAGAGAGCCAATGTAGCATATGTAATGAATGATATGATCACTTAATTTTATGTTACTGTTAATAAAATGACTGAATTTTTTTATCATGTCTAAATATGTCTAGAATAATCTAAAAGAATCATCATAATAATGGTGCATTTTGTTAGTTTTAGTCTATTGTTTGTGCATTTTGAACATAATACTCAAACGTTAAGTTTGGAGTCCAGACTGGCTGGTCAAGGGAATAGTTTCGTGCACTCTAATAAACAGGTATGAATTCCACCACTGGTGTGGACATTTTCTTAACGTCTTTGTGAATAAGAGATGAACTTCATAATATGGTGTGAGATCATTCAGTTTACTGGAGGTCGAAAGTGGCTTGACCATGTCTGGTCTTCAGCAGGAGTCTCTGTATCATTTAATTCCTAACCTACCCATAGTATTACAGGTGAGTACAAGTTTCACCTTTCTTTGGGTGGGATTCATATAAAAAAAACCACCACCAACAAAGGGTATTTCGCACATGCTGATCAACAGTTCTTACAGAACACAAGTGCCACCCGTCTGTATTAGAATTATGCAAACTAGGGAAAATGATGCAACATTGTGATTAATGATTTAAATTCAATAGCAGCTAAGGTATTGAGACCAAAGACATAAGAGGGTGGTTCATAAGTTTCCAGTCTAACTTTTAGAGGTGATAGAAAGAAAACAACTGTGTCACTTTTTAACATAATCTCCCTTTACTTCAACACACTTTTCACATTTTTGAATTAACATTTCTATGTCCTTGAAAAAAATAGTCTGTATTTTTGTCTGCAAAATGGCCTAAAACTGCATTTTTCATCTCATTTCATCTGCAAATTTTCTTCCTCGAAGGTCTTTCTTCAGTTTTGAGAAGAGGAAGTAGTCACTGAGTGTTAGATCTGGGCTCTAGGGTGGGTGGTCAATCTCCAGGAAGCCACAGTTCTTCACTCTAGCCTTCAATAGTCATATGGACTGGAGCATTGTTGTGAAGCAAGAGAACACCATGACTCAGCATTCCTCATCACTTCTCCTTTATGGCATCGCACAGTTTGTGCAGGAGTGAAGCATATTTTGCAATCACAATGGCATTCCTTTCCTTGAAGTCAATCAAGAGAATTAACTGGAAATTTCAAAAGATTGTTGGCATGATCTTCTTAGTGAACTGAGTGACCATGGCTTTTCTCAGCAGTGCTTCACCTGGTTTGCATTACTCCATGGATTTCCTTTTGGAAAGAGGATCATAATAAAGGACCATGGTTTCATCCCCCATGAAATGGATTCCAGCATGTCTCTGTGATTCCCTTGGCAAAGCTGTACTTGCAAGAACGGGTCACATGATGCTCTTTCTGAATTGAAGAGAAAAGTCAATGCACTCACCTTTGTCATGTGAAGCTTTTTGTGCCTGATGCAAAAGACGGTTGAAATAGAAAGCCCCAACCTTGCTGAGATTTCTTTGAGCTTCAGCCATCTGTAATTGAGCAGTTCCTCCTCAACAAGAGAGGCATTTTCCTCAGTCATCACTTCCACAAACTGACCATCATGAGGATCATGCTCTCTTCCTAGGCAAAACTGTTTAGCCCATTCCTTCATGGTAAAATATGAAGAAGCTTCCCCATAAACATCCTCTAATCGCTGTTTGAAGCACTTGAAGAAAGCCCTTCTTTGGTGAAAAACTATCACAGTGCAGCACTCAATTTTTAACATTACAGCCACTCAGTGGGCCATGTGTTAGTCAAACGAGTACCTCTAACTGAATAACACAGGTAGAGAGTTGAAACTGGTACACTAAGCTTCCCATAGATGGTGCTATCTGTCATGCATAGTGTTTTAAAATTTGCGCAAATTTTGTATATCAGGTCAGAAACTTTTAGACCTACCTTGCATATGCAATAACAATATGTATTTTGTTACAAAAAGAAATGTACGAGAAAGTAAAATATAATCACCATCAAATTCATGATATGCATCCTCAGGGGGTATACAGGATATTATGATACTACATGAGAAAGTTACATTGTTGATAATTTCCTATAGACAATTTTCTTCCAAATTAATCTGGTATCTTTCAAGATTAATATTAATTCTATTCTAAGATACTTTTACTGTATCAATCCATCTAGATTGTTGTCTTCCTCTGAGTCTTTTTCCTAAAATCCTGGCAAAGAACATGTGTTTTGCTAATCTTTCCTCTCCCATTCTGTTTAAGTGACCATACAACCTGAGATTAACTCTAACACATTCTTGAATGCTAACAATCTCTATTTTTTTCCCTAATATCCTAATTTTTAATATGATACTACAATGCCATCTGCTCACTTGCATAATTTTTTTTTGCAGAAGTCTCATATATGTCTTCAGTCTTAGATCGAATGTATTTCTAACCCAGCTCTCAGATCCAAGTTAAAATTGGTTTGAACACTGTCTAATATACAACTAGTTTAGTATTTTGACTAATTTCTCTCTTATTCTATATAAATTTATTCAACTGACTTCCTACCATACCAGCTTTGCTAAATCTGCTCTCTGTCTATAGTTAATTTGCCATTGTTTAACTTGTTATACAGTAGTTTCACCATTCAGAGTGCAGTTAATGTTTATTTCTATTTTCATTGTCTTTGTCTATTCACTGCTAACTTTCATACCAAATTTACTGCAGAAGTTACTCGATTTAATCAGGGAATCCTGTAGACTTAAACTTGATTTACGCAGAAGTACAACATCATCTGCATAAAGTAAAGAGCTAAGATTAATAACATCGCCAATTTTGATATCAGATTTAACAGTGCTTTCCTTCATAATGTGATCCATATAGATATTGAATAATAGTGGAGATAATGCAACCTTGTTGCACACCTGATTAACATCAAACCATCTTCCTGTATCACCTTCAATTCTAACTGTTGACTTACAGCTTAAATAGAAACTATGTGCTGCTTGATATGATGTCCATTTACACTATACAACTAAATTTTAAAGAGTTTTCCTCTTGTCATATGCGTTTTCCAGATCTATGAAACTTAATTACAAATTTTTGTTATATTCCCAAGATTTCTTAACAATTTGCGTTAAAGTGAAAATCTGGTCCTGACAAACCCTATTTTTTGTAAAGGTAAAAAACTCGTTTTTATGTTGTACTCGTGGAACAATGTAGCTACTTTGTCTGTGACATTCTTGATGATTGTAGTCTTGAAATTTTGTTTAAGTAAGGAAGTTGCAGGAGTATTAAGAAATTTTCTGATCATCTTGGGTTTATAACCATTAAGTGCAAGGTTCTGTTTCAGGTAGTGCAGATCAAGTGCTTGAGCAACAAACAAAAATGTTATATACTGATCATCACTGTTTTATAAGAAAATTTAAAGAAGCCTTGCAAATACTCAGGATCTCTAAACAATGAAATAAAAATCAAGGCTTGGACCTCAGCTCTTGCTGGATCCCAAGGGAGCAGAAAGAGGATGAAATAGTTTTGTTATATAAAGGATATTCCTAAACAGAGGTAACAAATTACAGACAGATGAGTATTCAAGGAAGGGTGATTAAGATATTGGAAAAGTTGGTTAAAGAATTCAGGAACAGTTGAATAGGATATTATTATATAGTGAAGAGCAGCTTTGTGAAGGGAAGATCTTGAAATTACTTACCTACTTTTTTAAATGTCATATAATAACATATATAATAACAAAGTAAAAGGATAAAAGAAAAAATGACTATGCCATGATACTGTTCGACTTTACATACAAAGACATCGGAAAGAATAGCACATTGAAATCCATTAAGTAAAATGCATAAAATCAAGATGGATGAGAAGCTGATGACATGAATAACAGGGTGGCTGACAGAGTATCCAAGAGAATGCAAGTGACAGCAATGTGCTGCATGACTGTGTTGGGCTGTTGCTATATAATTTATACATTAATGATAAAGGAATAATCTCGGAGCAGGGTGGGGAGACACCAGTTGTTTGCTATGATGTAAAACAGGGAGAGGTTAATATAGATGAGGCTAGGGATTTAGTGACAGGGAATTGAAGTTCAGAGGGCATACAGCAAAAGTAACAAACCTGCTCAACAGTTCCTTTGGATGTTGGAGAACACACTAACAAACAGAGATAGAGAAGCCATTAATTTTCTTTATAAGGCCACATTTTGACCACTCGAGTTTCTTGAAATGAGAAAGTGGTAGAGAGAGCTAGAGGCAAGAGACCAAAATGACTATTCTGCTGAGTGCTCCTTTGAGGATAGACTGAAGGGATTTTATACCTTCAACCTATCCTCTTCTATACCTATCCACTAAATTACAAATATAGTGGATAAGTAGAAAAGAAGAAATATGAAAATATATATATGATACAGCAAGGGGGAGAGTCACATCAAAGAGGTTATGTAGCAAGAGGTTTGGACTAGATTTTTTTTGTTTGGAGAGTAGTGAATGAGTGCCACAGATATATGTTTATCCATATGAACTTATATAAAGAATATCAAAAAAACTTATAAATGTAATACATCCATAATGCAAGGCTTCTGAATTCTCAATGCTTACATTTATCTCTGGTCTGTATATCAACATTCCTTTTTCTAGCATAAACATTAATGCTAAAACAGTGGACTGTGGAGTTTCACTGTTGATTTTACGCATTACAGTAAGAGAATGATTTAAATCCATATACTGTTTAGATCGCTCATTGGCTACTGCTTGATGACACTGGGGTGTTTCAGGGAGTATACCTAAATAAATATATCTATTAAAATGTATATTTAAAACAATATAGAGCACATATGTCATTAAGTTTAAGGTTATACAAATAGCTGGTAATATTAACAGCCACATCCAGTTTCATTACATTCCAGTATATATTTTCATCTGTTTTCAGATGACATAATGAAAAGAGCTATATCAATTTTTATTGAATCTTATTATATAAAAACTGGTTAAACATGATAATTAATACTTAAGGAAATGACAGCGTACACTAGAAATATAAATTAAATCAACTTTAATATATACTTTCCAATATTTCAGCAACGTCACGTTGCCATCTTCATGGGAACTTAAGATAAAGACGTGCACACAAGTACTACATAACAGCAAATGAGAAACGAAGCGAGGAAGCTACCATTTTCCTAAAGTCCTGATGGTGCCCCCTGGCGGGCTATATTAGGTGTTCTTGGCCTTTGGGCTGAAGTTCTTCTGATGTATGTTTCCCAAATTTGGGGCAGTCTCATGCATCCAAATTTGTTGAGGTTTGACATGTTCCTAAGGGCTGAGGCTGATTCCATGAATAGTCTTTCATATTTGAACTTGCTGGGGTGTATTACTGTAGCTTTCTTCCACATAATTCTGTGGCAAGTATCTAGAGCATGGTCTGCAAGCCCAGAGTGGCTGTACTCGTGAAATCAGATGTAGTCCTTGTGTTCTGAGATTCTGATATTTGCTGTCCTGCCTGTTTGGCCAAAGTAGGACAATTTACAGCTGCAAGGGACCTGGTATACACCAGGTAGGTCTAGGGGAAGTGGTTGGTCTTTAGTGGAGTGGATAAGGGATGCCAATTTTCTATATGGTCTGTAACAAGTGGTCAAGTCATGCTTTTTTTAGGATTTTGTTCATTTTTTCCAAGGTGTTTCAGATGTAGGGAATGGTGATGGATTTAGAGTAATCTTTTTTTGTAAAGGAGGTGGATTGTGGATAACTGCTTTTAGTATTTTTTGGATTTTTTTTTTTGGGGGGGGATAGCCATTGGCTGAGAAAGTGTTAAGGATGTGATTTAGTTCAGTAGTTAGGGCTTGGTCATTTGAACAGATTAGTTTAGCCCTGTTGAATAGTGTCTTAATAACTCCATATTGTTGTAAGGGGGGGAGGGTGATGGTGAATGTATCTGCCTGTATGGATGGGTTTTCTAAAAACTGAGAAAACCAAGGTACCATCAGGTTGGCGGGTGACCAGTGTGTCTAGGAAAGGGAGGCTATTGTTTTCCTTTTTTTCCAGGGTGAACTTGATTCTAGGGTGTTGTTGTTTAAGTGTGTTAGGAAGGAGAGGAGTATATCCGGGCCATGTGGCCAAATAGCGAACACATCATCAACATAGTGAAGTCATATGGTAGGTTTTTGTGGAGAGAGTTTAAGGCTTTTTCTTCAAAAGTCTCCATAAAGAAGTTGGCCAAGGGTGGGGAAAGTGGTGAAATCATTGCTGTCCTTTCTATCTGTTTGTAGAATTTTTCCTGCCAAACGAAATAGCCCGAGTTCATTGTGAACTGAAATAGGGCTGAGATATCGGGAGGAAATTTAGCTTGGATTAGCTCTAAGGTTTCTTTGATAGGGACATTTGAAGGATGTGATTCAGTTCGGTGGTTAGGGTTTGGTCATTTGAACAGATAAGTTTAGCTCTGTTGAATAGTGTCTTAATAACTCCATATTGTTGTGAGGGGTGGTGGTGGGATTGTTGGAATATTGGAAAGTATATATTAAAGTTGATTTAATTTATATTTCTAGTGTATGCTGTCAGTTCCTTAAGTATTAATTATCATGTTTAACCATTTGTGTTCACAAAAAGCTCTCCGTATCTATAACCGGACAGCCAGGCTTCACTATGGGAGCAAATTAACGCTACACGAGGTTCCCTAGTCGACGTAAACAGAGCTATTTTAGCGCTAGAGATAGAGCTTTCAAATACGCTAAATCATGAACTTTGGTCAATTCTACATGATGTCTCATGCACTGCGGCAAATAAAGAATTCGAAAGAATACGGAGTTGACATATCAACAAGTTTAATAAAATAAAAAAGAACTCGATGTCCAAACCAAAACTACAAACCAACACTGTAGTTAACCTTTCTTCAGTTATCTTGAAGCCTAAAGCACTCAACGGTCTGTCATGTGGTCACAACTTCGGCATTGCTCCTAGGAAATTACCGGCAGAGGAATTAATGATCCAGATCAACAAAAGCAAACCCATCAAAAACCAATATATCCATTAGTGAATACAAGTCTCTACAGGAAATGAAGAAAAACAAAGAAATAGTTATCACCAAAGCAGATAAGGGGAATGCCACTGTGGTACTCAATCATACTGACTACACAGGTAAGCTTAAGGCTTTACTATTAGATTGAGCTACTTACCTCCCCATTGAATACAATCCCACCAACTCACAAATTAGAAAACTCCATAGGCTCCTTAACACGGTCACTTCTCGGCCTGTGGAGATTACTAAGAGAATAAAACCATATAACTCTAGATGCCTCCGTATATACGGGCTCCCAAAAATACATAAAGCCATTATGTCCCATAGTGGATGGCACTGATTCCCCCAGTTACAAACTAGCTAAATATTTAGCCAAAGCACTCTCACACTATATTGGCAATGCACCATCACACATAAAAAAACTCAGCCCACTTCAAAGCCAGTATAGAAAACCTTACACTCCAACATAATGACATAATGGTCAGTTTTGACTTCTCCTTATTCACAAATGTCCCTTTCAAAGAAACCTTAGAGCTAATCCAAGCTAAATTTCCTCCCGATATCTCAGCCCTATTTCAGTTTACAATGAACTCAGGCTATTTCATTTGGCAGAAAAAATTCTACAAACAGATAGAAAGGACAGCAATGATTTCACCACTTTCCCACCCTTGGTCAACTTCTTTATGGAGACTTTTGAAGAAAAAGCCTTAAACTCTGCCCCACAAAAACCTACCATATGGCTTCACTACGTTGATGATGTGTTCGCTATTTGGCCACATGGCCCGGATACACTCCTCCTCTTCCTAACACACTTAAACAACCAACACCCTATAATCAAGTTCACCTTGGAAAAAAAGGAAAACAATAGCCTCCCCTTCTTAGACACACTAGTCATCCACCAACCTGATGGTACCTTGGTTTTCTCAGTTTTTAGAAAACCCGCCCACACAGGCAGATACATTCACCAACAATCCCCCCCCCCCCCACAACAATATGGAGTTAAGACACTATTCAACAGGGCTAAACTAATCTGTTCAAATGACCAAGCGCTAACTACTGAACTAAATCACATCCTTAATACTTTCTCAGCCAATGGCTAACCCCCCTCCCAACCCCCCCAAAAAATCCAAGCAATACTAAAACTAGTTATCCACCTTCCCCCTTCACAAAAAAGATTACTCTAAATCCATCACCATTCCCTACAGCCGAAGCACCTCGGAAAAAATGAACAAAATCCTAAAAAAGCATGACTTGACCACTTGTTACAGACCATATAGAAAATTGGCATGCCTTATCCACTCCACTAAAGACCAACCACTTCCCCTAGACCTACCTGGTGTATACCAGGTCCCTTGCAGCTGTAAATTGTCCTACTTTGGCCAAACAGGCAGGAGACAGCACATATCAGAATTTCAGAACACAAGGACTACATCTGATTTCACCAGTACAGCCACTCTGGGCTTGCAGACCATGCTCTGGATACTTGCCACAGTAATACACTGCAGCAAGTTCAAATATGAAAGACTATTCATGGAATCAGCCTCAGCCCTTAGGAACATGCCAAATCTCAACAAATTTGGATGCATGAGACTTCCCTAAATTTGGGAAACATACATCAGAAGAACTTCAGCCCAAAGGCAAAGAAAACCTAATATAGCCCGCCAGGGAGACACCATCAGGACTTTAGGAAAACGGTAGCTTCCTCGCTTCGTTTCTCATTTTCTGTTATGTAGTACTTGTGTGCACGTCTTTATCTTAAGTTCCAATGAAGATGGCACCGTGACGTTGCTGAAATATTGGAAAGTATATATTAAAGTTGATTTAATTTATATTTCTAGTGTACGCTGTCAATTCCTTAAGTATTAACACATTGACCACCATATGAATCAAATACAATTCACACTACATTTTTTCAATGCGTTGCGTGAATCATATTTGATTCGCATAAAGATTTTTCTTTCAGGCCGTGTAGTTCACCCATGATTCATATCTAAATGAAATGCTTATGGGTAATGGAAATGTTGTAGAGCCTGGTAAACAAGTTTATATAGTTAGAGCAGTAGAATTTCAACTACATGTACAAAAGGTGACCTATTATTGGGGTTTTATTTTTACCTGATTTAGGCCAATTTCTAATGTTGAATAAAACAATAACAATGGTGCTAAATATTTATTTATAATATATGTCATTATAAATGTGTCTTCGAAGACAAGAAGTTTAGGCTTTTACCTGATCGGATAGATCAATAAAACTTTTGCTTTTGTTATAGTGCATAATAGCTTCCGGCTTTTGCACTTCATTACCATTTCTTTCTGTAAGGGATTTCATTTTGTTTGTGTGTTTTGTTGATAACATAAGCACTTCACGTTTATCACACCATTTTATTACCACCACCCCTGTGTCACTTTCTTTACCAATTATTTCACCCTTTTTCAATTTCTTCTGTGTAACATCCTGTGGAATTCCCTTTCGGATTTTTCTCAAAGTGCCTACAAGTGTCTCACAAAGTCCCATAACAATTGAAGTTGGAACACTATTCGTAGTATTGGTCTTTTCTGCACCGCAGTATATCTTGAAATCATATGTATATCCATCTTCAATACACAATTTGAATAGTTTTATGCCAAATTCCTGTCATTTATTCTTGATGTATTGACGAAAGGCAAGACGATCTCGGAAAGGAACTAAAGTTTCATCTACTCAAATATTACTCGAAGGCGTCATTATTTTCTAGAAATTTTTTCTTATATGATTTATGAGAGGTGTAATTTTATAAAGTCTTTCAAGAAGTATTTCCACCCTCGTTGTCTGTGAAGTGCCAGTTACTGAGAAGAAGATTGAACAGATTCCTTGACATAACTTGTTTGATTTCTGTAGAATAGAGGATGTTATTCGACCAATAACACTCTAATTTTGGCATCTGCACTAAACCGAACCAAATTTGCAGACCCAAAAATATCTTCATTTCATTGGGATTTGTGTTTTTCCACTTTCTTATCCTTGCTTTTGGTAAAATTGTCTTAATGAGTTTTTGAAGAGTGTATCTGTTAGTTTCTTGCACCATTAGGTCCAGTAGTCCTTCATCAACAAACATAAAAAAGAAGTCTACAGGCTGTTTATCGTGCATTTCTTCAATAACATTTTGTGTTATTCCAAAATTATTATCCACAAACTGAAAATGTTTTAGATTATTACCTGTAATTTCATTCCATTGTAGGTCGGTTGAATTCACATTTCCAAGTATTTCATCTGAGGAAGACTCATTAGTCAAATGCAGCTTTCTTTTAACATCATCAATTGTTTGTTCTACAGAATGAGCAGCAGTAAACCGAGATGTACTAGGAGCGAAAACTTCGGTATTACTAGTTGTAGATACTTCTATTCTCTTTCTAGTAATGAGAGAATCAGAATCTGAAGACAGAGAACTAAGATCACTTCTGTTGTAACTTTTCGACAAATATTCGTATGGTTCGTCATCAGATAGAACTTCATTTATCAAGGCTTCTAAATGATGTTCTTTTTCGTAGTCTCCCATATTAGGGCAATTTATAACAATATTTATCACTATAACAAATTTATTCCACCGGACAAAACACTGAACGCATATAACTGTTCGTACGCGTCATAGATATGCAAGTTTGACTTTGTGTGAAGTACGAATCATGTGTGCACCGGTCGTCCCAGTCAGTAAAAAAATTCTTCTCATGCTGACAATTCTAGCCTATTAAAATTATTCTGCAAGTACTGCATACCAGCAGCATTCCTGATTAACCTACCTATCTTTGTATCATCAGCAAATAGCTGTATGTCGCCTGCCAAATCCCTCCCAATATCATTAATGTACAGACTGAATAGCAGTGGACCAAGGACTGCTCCTTGATATCTGTCAGTCAGTCATCCTCTTATCCATACTAATATTTTGTAATCCAATCCCATATTTTCCAATTATACAACAGTCTTCCATGCTGTATTCTGTCAAAAGCCTTAGTAAAATTCAAAAGTATCATGATGTATCAAAAGTATCCATTTCCCTTGTCTAGTTCAATGATAACATTATTATAGATTGTGAGCAAGTTGCTAAAACATGACTTTCCCTTAGTAAACCCATGCTGTTCATTGCAAAGTACAGATTCATTGTTAACCCATTTCTGAATGTGAGTCCTAACCATTTTTTCCCCAAAATCTTCACCACCACTCCTGACATAATGATTGGTCGATAGTTGGATGCACTGGTCTTTGCACCACCCTTGTACAATGGGATTATCATACATTCTTTCCATTCCTGTGAAACTTCCCTGTTCTGAGACTCAAATTATATAGCCTGGTCAAAGGGATAGCCAGTTTGGCTAACACTCTTTTAGCACCCAAGATGATATTCCATCAGTCCCTATTGCTGAACTGCCATTCAGTTTGTGCAACAGCTCTAATACCTTCTGTTCAAACACCTGAGTTTCTCCATTCAGTTAACTCAATGTTGCATACAACAGGTTGATAGCTTTTAGCAAAATGGGCACTCATTAGTTGAACAACATTTTCTGCATCTGTCACCCTCACACCATCTGCATTCAGAATAGTTATTCTTTCATACTCATTCTTTGTTTTACTTGCAGCATACTGATAGAATTTTGTGGGTTGTTTTTAGCTTGCAGAGTCAGTTTCTTTTCATACTACTTAGCTTTCCATACAACAGTTGTGGCTATTCTAGTCTGCTGCTTGCAATTTTCATGATGGACATCATCCTTATGCACAAGGTATCCTTCCATATCATCCATATGTCAGGCTCTTGAATTTTTTTGAATCAGATTTAAGGTTGTTCACAGAAGTAATTATCTCATGGAATGCTTATATAAATAAAAAAAAGTTGTGAAACTTTGCTTCATCATCTGAATTTAAACAAAGTGATGGACTGAAATTATCCCTTTTATGGCAAACAGTACTTCTTCACAAGTTCCAGAATTTATTTATTTTTTTTTAAATTAATGATCTCTTGTTAAAGCAATTTTATTAGGACTTTAATGTATTTAGGCTGTGTCATTCTGTCTCATGTGGTTCATGCATTTTCATTGTTGAATTTTCCAGTTTCTGTTCTTGTTCTTTAGTATGACTTTCAAATTAAACATGTCCTTAACACTAAGGCAAAAATTTTATGCTAACAAAAAAATTATGTACGTAAAATCTGTATTAAGTTTAATGATTATAGCTTACATTCCAATTGGTCAAGTTCTTTAGTATTTGTTTCCTTCTTATCTGTTTAAAGTGAACTTGTCGAGTGCATTTTAGTGAATTATTCAATTGTTGTTTCACAAATACATGCCTTAAGCGTATAAGTATTCCAGATTCAGTCTGTTATGTGTGTTCATTGCAGAGTGACATTAAAATGTGCAAAACAAGCATTCACTTCACTCTATCAAGAAACCATATGAACTGTACTTTGGGTAAAGCAAGAGATCAGGATAGGACCTGGAGTTTCCACACATTATAGCAGATACATAGTACACACCTGCTACAATGCCTTTTGGCAAGTTGTCAGCTCCAAACAAAGACGTGGATGGATGAACTCTACTGAGAAAGACCTGAAAACAAAACATGTCCTTGTGAACCAGGTCCAGATTTTCAGCTACAAGTTAACAAGTCATATGAATAGCTCACCTCACCTCAACCTAAGCAGCATTAAATGATCTAGTGAAAGACCTGAATATTACCAAAACACAACACAAGCTGAAATCTTAGGATCGAGAGTGCAAAGTTGGCACACCCTCAAAAAGACTACCTCATAGAAAAATTGTTTATCAGTTAAATTTAGAATTTTTTTTTTTAATTTATGAGAGAGGTGACCTCCTCATGTTTTACTATGATGTTAATGAAAATGCTAAGTCAGTACACACAAAGTCCTTTGGTCGGAAAGACCGGGGTTTGATTCCCATCCATGATGCGAGGAACCTTTATCTGGTTTCTTTTGATAAAGGTGACTTAGCCGGTCTTATACGGAGGTAGTAGAGGGTTTTTTATCCCTCAGAATAGGCAAACTGGCCTCCTGAACACACACACACACAGAGACTTACAGTCATAAGATACATATACTAAATCCCTCATTAGGAGGGCTCAACCCTCCCCAAAGGGGCAGGGGAGAAAGGGGGGGAACCCCACATAAATAAAATGAAAATGGTTAGGAGAAAACATCATCCTGATTAATGGCATTTGTTTATTTGCAGATGCATCAAAGTTTAGTATGAAGGTCCTGTACATCGAAAATCATTCTCCCTGCAATTTGCTAGTATATGCTTTTGCATATAAAGGAATCCTTATATGAATCATAGCACATTTAACAGACATGCAGTTAGACTTCAAAACTGCATTGCTTTTTATACCAGTGGGATAGTAGCTCAGTTGGTAATGCCACCACTTGTTTACAAAAGTACTATAGGAGAAAAATGTTTCATATTTGCAAAGCCCAAAAAAGGTTTTCCTGCCACTGTTTTGCATTAAGTTGATCTAATGAAAAAAAAAATTATTGAAGTTTTAAAATAATGGTAATGGTTTGGATAAATGATGTAAAATATTTAAGAAGTTTTTAATGATGCACAACTATGTATACTTATGAAAGCAACACAAAAAGTTTTTAAAGTTTTCGCTGCCAATTTTTTAAGACTTTTTAATAGTGAAAATTCAGACATCACATAAAAGATATTCTGCAGGTATATCAATGCAACATTCCTTCAGATGCGTCCTACATCCACAGATTTCTTTCTTTTAAACTGGGTGCTGTCAATGATGAAGATGACTTTTTTTGTGGTGATTTGTGTTGGTTCTTAATTAAAGGAACAAAGATGCCAGCTGTAAGTTGAAATAAATGGAATATTTCATGAGGATGCTTATAAATGAAGTACATCTGCATATGTTCATAAGAAATATAATTAGTATGTCAACATACAATTTTGATTTCTGAAAAACTAGAAGCAGTTTTAAGCTCAGGTTTGAATTCAGCATGCTGAAATTAAGCCTTATCTACTTCTGCTTCAGAGCAGAACAAAAAAATTCTCAATTTGTTGCTTCATGTAATAATGAAGAACAAGCCAGATGTAGTGAACTGTATATGGAAAACACTGATAGAGTGGTGTTATGTAATATTATTTCCCATGAAAGGG
This sequence comes from Typopeltis vanoorti, assembly GCF_054136105.1. Lineage (NCBI taxonomy): Eukaryota > Metazoa > Arthropoda > Arachnida > Uropygi > Thelyphonidae > Typopeltis > Typopeltis vanoorti. Next base: position 121,537,991 of record NC_143560.1, read on the forward strand.
TATATGTAGTTCACGTGAATCAGATCTGTTTGAATATGCATGGTGTAGTAATATTTCACAATTCTGTTTATACAGTTCCATGAAGAACTTGCTGTTATGTAGTCTTTTTCCTAAAACTTTGTGGAGGTAATACCATGCTATCACCTTCAAATAGGGTGGTTCACCTTAAAAAAAAAAAGTGTTACCTAATAGCAGATTCCTCCTGGAAAAATAATGTAAGTTTTAAAGAATTACTATATCATCCAAATCTGAACAGATATGATGAATTGTATATATATATATATATATATGTGTAGTTCCTTATATCATCAGTTAACACTGATGTGGATTATCTTGCACTCTACATCAATGTTATTATTTTTTGATACACTTTTTTACTTAACCACAACTTAAAATACCATATTTATTGTTAATCCTTCTTAATAATAATAAATAATTACTGAAGTCACTTACAAAAATGTATTATTTATTTCTGTAGAATCTGACAGAGCCTCTGACAAATATAACTGAATTGCAATATAAAGATTTTCCTCCTAATTTGATTTTTTTAACACAGCAAAGACATCAAAAGTCATACTGCATCAGGACACAGGTTTACAGCAGTACATATAGTAAACAGTTAGTAGGACAATCATAAACATCTATAACCTTGGCAGAATTTGAACTACCGCTTCTTAGCTAGAGAGCAGATACGCCCACCAGGTCAGCTTTTCCTCCTGATATTGTGATTTTATTTTATTTTGTCACTAATTCAGGATACTTCGGTTGTTAAAACAAATTATACAAGCTGACAGAAGGAACAGCAATGGGGTCTCCCATTTCCCCCTATTCTAAATTAATTACTTCATGGAATGTTTTAAACATATTCTCGACTGTTTTTTTCTACCTAAGCCATAAATTTGATACACATGTTGATGATGTTTTTGCTGTATGGATTCTTCTTCTTTGTCCAATCTCCATGAATTTCTTGAGAAAATTAAGTCTGTAAACCCAAGAATCAAATTTACACTAGAAGTAGAAGATAACTGCTGTCCTTTTCTGGATGTTCTCATCCTGCATCAACCCTAATGCAGTCTATAGGTCTTTGTACACAGAAGCCAAATCATACTGGCAAATATATTAATGCTAACTCACATTATTACCACTGCAGTGGTAATAATGTGAGTTAGAATTTTGACATATAGTGTTTGACAGAGCTCATAAAATTTGTTCCACTGATTCTCTTTTAAACAATGAGCTATTATCAGAGCTACCTTTATCTCCAATAGTTATAAGGCAAAAACTATGAATAAAATAATCTATAATAATTATATTCATCTTAATTCTTCTCAAGATGAAGTCTCTAGAATTTGTCTTTCATATGTCAAAGGACTATCAGAAAAAAATAGCAAGACTTCCTCATCAGATTGACCTATGAGTCTCTTTCCAAGTACCAGTTTGTAAAGTTAATATGTTTCTTGTCTCTCCAAAAGACAAATATCCTCCTCTCTGTTATCTGAGACTTTACAGAATCTTATGTTCTTGAGGCCTATGTTATTATGGACAAACTGGTTGTTCTGCAGGGTGCTTAAGGATCAAAGCTATATAACTGAGAGGAGACCTCCACATAGCCTTTAAAGGAATGCAGAGAACCGACCAGGGCTTCTGACCTAATGTCCAATCCTCACCTTCTCGTGGTGCACTCTGTTAGGTATCTATTTGGATACTGAATGAACGAGGATGGGCTGGCAATTTGGGATTTAGCCGACCAAATTGTATTCTTATTGGTTAAAAACCAAAATAAAAAATGATAGTACAACATGACAAAATTTCATGCCGGCTGGGGTGTCGCCCAGTTAAACAAGGCCCCCCGTTGTTTTCGCCAGGGAATAGCGAAAAGTCAGTTACTGGAACAAATCTGAAAACAAACCCTAACTCAACATCACCAGAGTTAAAGATCGGTACTATCAACATAAGAAGCCTGAATGGCAAAGAAATGGAGCTAGCTGAGGAATTAGATAAGTACCAGATCGACATAATAGAGGTGACTGAAACAAAAAAGACAAAAACTGGTGAGATCTTTCTGAGCAATAAATACAAAATGTTACGATAGAAATATAAGATCTGATAATGTTGGAGTCTTGACAAGTAACAGACTGATTTGGAGGAAAATTGTAGATAGGAAGTTAGTAATGATGTAATTTTTTTCAAGTAGTACTGTTATATCCTGTACACCCCTTGAGGGTACATGGCAGGAATTTGATGACGATGATGATGAAAGTCTGTCTTGAAGAACATCAATAATATATTTCACTTAAATGTCAAATAAAGATGGTTTAGCAAGCCACACTTTGTCTACAAAACACAGAATTCAGTGGAATAATACTAAAGTTCTATGCGAAAGTTATTTCTTCTGGAAAGATTGTATAAAGAAAACTGCAAAGCACACATTCGTGATCCTAACCTTAAAAAAAATGACTGCATTAAACTTTCTCGATTTTAGGAAGTTATTCTAACTAATACTCACCATTCATGTGTTTCATAAAAATTGTAATTATTTAAATTTTAAAAATATTTTTATTTTAATTTATTCTTTGATATTTATTAATGTAGATAAGTTCTCCTGCATTCAACAGGAGGAGAATATCATGTGCTTATATAATATAATATCATGCACTTTCAATTTAATTGTTCATTTTTATGTATATCTCTTTTTTTACTATAATGTATTGAAAATGGCCATGAAACATAGCTGAAAATTCTACAGAAATAAATAATACATTTATGTAACTAGTTATATAAATGTATTTATATAAATAGTTATGACTTCCATAACTATTTATCATTGTAATGTCTTTCATTTACGTCTCGATTTTTAAATCAATGTTAATCCTTCTGTCAAAGCTTTTGCTTTGCTCCACTTTTAAATCAATCACACTAGAGATGTTCATTACACGTCGACTGAAAATCCTACAAATAGATAAAATATTTTTTACTTAAGTAATTCATATTTAATCATTATTACAACATCAACTTATGTCTCAATTTAAAAACACAAGTTGGAAAATGCTTGCTAATAACACATTTAGTGTGATACTGCAATCAGTTATTGATTGAGAAGTATGAAGTTTATGATTATTTAGAATTACAGCTACGTAATTAGATAAGATATATAAGCATATGTCTGTCAAATGTGTTTTGTTGTTGGGTGATCTGAATTTCTGGAGGGGAAAAATCCTTTCGCTAACATCAAATTCAGCTTCAGCTGAAAAGAGACCTAAAACACGTTTCCTTTTATCCTTCATGGGATTCAAAAACTCATGCCCTTTCCAACCAGAGGCAGGGTGTGTTCTTTCAATGGTACCAGTGATATGCAGTATTAATCTTTTTGGGAGACAAAGTGGCAGAGCTTACATTCTGTCTTTACAGTATACAAGTCCAATTTTATAAATAATTTGCAATAATGAAATAAAGAATTCATAATCTTATTCCACTATTGAATTGCCATTTTTAAATATAGGCATACCACAATCATATGACACATAAGGTTCCAGACCACCGTTGTATAGCAAATCACCCCCCCACACACACACTTGCAGATGAATGTAATGGTTTAATAATGCTTTTAAAGAGTCATCATGTGCACAAATGATGTAAATAAAGCATTTATTTATATCAGATATGCAAACAAAATATTTAAAATAAATTTCACAAATGAAAAGGTTATTCTGAATAGCTTGGCTTAAAGGAAAATGCCAACCCTTTTTTTTAGTCATCAATCTACACCGTTAAAAGAAAATTTTCCCACTTCAGCAATAATACTTTCACATTTACAGATAACTGTAGTATTAACCAATGTAGCACTTTTCACTTCACTTAGCACTTTATTGTTTTCATTAAGTGTAACAACAGTAGTGCACAGTAAGTTTAGCCTGTCTCTCTCAATGTTTGATTCAGCATTGTTACCAAATTTAATAATTTTAATCACAGTATGTAATGTAATAGGCCTATGCATCTTCTTTTTGCAGCAATCAACAGCACTCTTACTTTGATCTTTATCTGCCATTGTTAGAAATAAAATAATAGTTATACAGAGTTGATAATTCACCACAAAACACCAAAATACAGTGAGATGTAATGAGAAATGACATCATAAACAGTTCACAAAAACTAGTTATTGACTGATTCGCAGAAGTGTCTTGTTGCTATAACTGTCATGTAAGTGAATATAGTGTCGTATAAATGGGCACTAGTCATAATTGAAAAGCATCACGAGAGTGAATTTGTAATGCAAAGCATTGTAAGGTAGGGTATTACTGTATACTACTTTTTATGGAAATGTATCTATTCAAGTATCTATTCTTCCTGCAGCTTTTGGGCACTTCTGAGTGTGACACTGCAATAAATAATTTCAATAAATATTGAAATTATTTTTGTTACAGGTAATCCTCATATAACGCGGATGTTAGGTTCCACAAAAATGCTGCATTATATAAATCATGTTATGCGAGACTCAGATCATATAGACAAAGTAGGGTTAGGTTCTTAAATCGTTTTTTTTAAAGATTATATAAACAATGGCATATCCAACAAAAAAATATTTTTATTTAATTCAGGTAATTCATGTAAGTTAAGAAAACATATAAACTATGAAACAAATACATAGTATAAAATTATAAATCGTAAGTAAACTTCATTGCATATAATACATAAATGTTTTTAAAGTGTATATTTCAATCGCCTTCACTCTCTTCAAAACTAACATTTCGTAGATGTTCTTTATTTACAAGTGGCCGGACGTCGTCATCACTTGAAATCTCTTGGACATCATTAGTATAATTTTCATTGCATATTTCAGCAATGAAAATTATCAAGAAGTTTTTTATAACTGGTTTAGTTATCAAGAAGTCACTAATAAGACCTTGCTTGGTACTATGCTGCAATTTTTTATTAAATTCATAATATGGAGCTAAACAAATATCTAATCGTCTCGTGAATTTTCCAGAGCAATCCATGGAGAGATCATTATTCATAAAATAACTTTCTTGCGAAGTCCAATCCTGCTAATTTCTTTAAACTGAAATTCTTTAACGGATTCATCACAAGCAGAATCTTTGGTAGAACTTTCCCCACCATTTGGTTCGACGTCATCTATTAATTGTATCAGTTCCTCTTCATTTAAATCTATTTTCCCATCAATTAATTCACTAATTTCGTTTTCAACCATATCGCAAAAGCAGTCTAAGTGGCCATTACTATAAAACTATATTTTTTTTTTTACATAAAAAAAAAGCATTACATATTGTATATAATTCACCAAAAAATAGTGCTCAACTTGAGATTAACACACCTATGATTTTTCATGCGCTTTCCTGGCAGAAAACGAAGACAATTTTCAACAATAAATACTTTATACGGTAAACAATTGATGCACATGTGTGCTAAAGGGTATTTCCCCTAATATAAATTCACTACTTATAACTACATACGTGATACGGGCAGACGCAAATTTAACGAAGATAAAATTCGATTTTTACGTCATGTGTCGAAAAATATATGAAAAGATAAAGGATTACTACACTTTGTAGACCGTCTTATATTGACACCGCATTGTATAAGTACCACTTTCAACAAGGGTTACTAAAATTTGTAGACCGCGTTATATCGAAACTGCACTGTATAAGTCCTGCGCTATACGAGGGTTACCTGTATTTATTAGCTTGTTATACATGATCAACAGATACAATACAATGAAGCTGTTTAGATATTTGAAACAGCAAAGTGTTTTGATTTCATGAAAACATGAAACACTGTTAAAAAAAAAAAAGGATGGGGAGAGGAGGACTTGGAAACCTGATACAATATGATAACCTGACAAATTAAAATTTTAATAAAAAAATTAGTTTATGTTTGTATTCAAAAATAGAAGTGAATCTACATTCCCACAATTCAACTCTGTATTCCTCACAGGTTTTTCAGAACTCGCTTAAATTTTTAACTCCGAGAATCTCTATATTTACTGTTAGTGATACTTGTATAATTCATTCTATCATCATTCTAACTTGCTTACAGATCTGTCCTGGCAGGAGGCTAAATTAGGATTTCTGATTCTTGGAAACTCTGGGTTTGCTGAATTATAACACAATCACCTGTATCGTGCATCTCACATTTTGTTAGTGAGAGTATAGTCATGCCTTAAAGACACTGGCTCAACAAATTATGCAAAACTCTACCAGTTGCACAAAAAAATGTACTCACCTAAGACCCCTCTCCCCATTTTTTTTTTAATATGTTGAAATCAGCCAATGGGTGTTCCACAAAATGATTAACTGTGTTCTACTGCAGTTTGAGAGAGTTATTTTATTATTAAATAAAACATTATTTTTAGTCCAAATTGCAGCTACTCAGGAGTAGCTGCAATTTGCAAAACCTACAAACCAGCAAAACCTACTTGCCACAGCCAAGTATATTTGTTGAACCCTGCCCATGAGTGCCTTTTGATGCAGGCTACCATATTAAATAGCTAAGTCATTTTGTGTTTCCATTATTGGTAACACTGTGATATCGTGTTTAATAGTAGTTTAAGTGATACTACAGAAATTATATGCACTATGTTGAAATAAGCTCTGCAATGACTTGTTTCACAATGAAACTTACTATTATGTACATTCTTGGTCTATGTTGCTCTATGTTTTTCATAAGGCAAAGAGAATCCTTAGAGTCAAATGTATATCTGCATGCTCGATTGTATGTGAGGAAGAAATTATTATTATTTGACACCTCCAGGGAGTCCAGACTCATCGAGGGAGAGTGTGCCAACAGCATCGAACGATTGATCCACTTCCAACTACTAACCGCGCACAAACTTGCTTAACTTTTTGCGTGAGCCATTAGTAGCAGTCTACCAATCGACCAACCTTTGCTGGCAATGTACTGCATTTCTTCTCCAGATACTTGTGTAGAGGCTTAAGTGCTGTGAGGACATTATGTTGGAGGTTTAATGGACTTTTTACAGCACTCACAAATATTTATCTTCATTTTAACACATTTCGGTATCACTCTTGTGTCCCGACATCTTTTTAAAAAGGCCAGCCTATTTAGTTGTCTAGATAGTCGTAGTTTTGACTTACCGTATTGCTTACCGTATTGGATTTGCGTGCTAACTCTTCTCCATGGATGATTAGAATTCTTGTGTAGAGGCTTAAGTGCTGTGAGGACATTATGTTGGAGGTTTAATGGACTTTTTACAGCACTCACAAAAAGTGAGTGCTGTAAAAAGTCCATTAAACCTCCAACATAATAATCTTCTCCAGATACTATACAGTGTTCATGATAATGGTGAAAAACTTCTTCATATCATGATTTTAGGACAAGTGAACTGTTCTGATCTCGTGCCATCACTTTCTTAGGCTTGTAAATTTTCTTTTTACATTATTTGTAGAGCATTTCTAGCAGTCTGCTATTGTCCATTGTTCTAAACATTTTTGTTTATATTAACTTATATAGTAGTTAATTGGTTTTATGGTCCCACTTAGTATATCCAATTGTTTTTCAGAGAAATTTCATCTCTGCTGTTTGAATTTTTTTTCATTTTTCTTTTTTAAGGTCCATTTTCACTTTCATATACAGTTGGTTTAGACAGGATATTATAGTCTAATTCTTGTGTTTTTGTATCAAGGATGACTTAAATAAATTGTTTATTATGCCATTTACTTGAACATAATTTGATATTTTAATGTCTATATCTTTTTCATCTTCATATAAGTCACATACCAGGTATTTGAAAGTATTTACTTCCTCTAATATTATCTATCACTATTTTACTTCTTATTAGGTTTTCTCCTTTGAAAGCCATTATTTTTGTCTTTACTTTTGATATTCTCATATTAAACTGTTCTGAAATTTTATTTAATGATTTCAGTGATATTTGTAGATCATCTTCTGGTGTAGCTAATACAATTTGATCTGCAAATAATAGTGTATCTATCTTTATGTGTTTATTTGTATACCACATGGGATATGCTGTATTCCAAGTGGCTAAAATTTAGTGATGATAGGGTACATCTGTGTCGAACTCCTTTTGATATGTCTTTCTATTCTGATATTTGTTATTTTATGATATTTTATTTCCTACAGATATTTTTTGAATAGATCAAGAGCTGGTTTGGTATATTTAGATCGATTAATATTTTAAATAACTTTTGTCTATTCATTTTATCAAAGCCTTTTTCATAATCAATGAATACCACATGTGTTTCTTTTTGAAATTCTCATCTCATTTTGATTCATAATTTTAGAATGAAAATTGAGTCTATGCAAGATTGACCTTTCGGAATCCATTCTCTTCTACTAGTTTGATCTCTATAATCCTGTTTAGTTTCTCTTTTAATATTCCTTCATGTATTTTGTACCCTGCATTTAGCAGACTAATTCCCCTATAATTATTCAATCATCTTTATTTCCTTTTTTTATAAGTTTGGAGTTTTGTCAGACATCCAGACCATGTTAAAGAATTTCAGAAGTCTTCCATTAAATTTTTCATCTGGATTTTTTGTACAATTCTATGTTTATAATGTCTTCTCATGGTGTTTTCTTATTTTTGATCTTATTTATTGTAAGATGAATATTTTATTAATGAAATATTACGATATCTCTTACATCGTACTATTTTCTGTTAGATCGTTCTTTCTTATATAGAAGTTTACTTTTTTATTATCAGTCCAGAGATTATGAAAATAAGTGACTTATTTTTCCAAATCTATTGTTTGTATTTTTACCTTTTTTTTTTATTTCTTTGTTCATGCATTTTATTATTTTATAGGTTTTTGGTAGTGACTTAGATATATCCTTTTCTAGTTCTGTTACAAAATTGTTTTATCTCTCTCTCTCTGTATGTTTTTTTCTTACTTCTTGTTTTGCAATTGTACTGTTTCTTTTGTACTCTTGTTTTTGCTTCTACTGTCTTGAAATTTAGCCATTTCTGGCAACTTTCTCTCTCTCTCTTTTTTAAATTATCTTTTCTACTTCCAGTTTCATAGTCTTCTTTTTCTATTCCATTTAATCTTCATTCCTAAGCTTTCTGTTGTTGCTTTTGTCAGGATTTGTTTCAATTTTTCCAATTCCTCTTCTATGTCATTTGATTCATGTATGGTTTTTATTTTTAAATCAGTGCATTTCTGATAGTGTTGTCTATTATGGGGATCGTGTAATGAAGAAATTTTGAAACTCAGTTGATAGTTATTTTCCACTTTATTCTTAGCTATTTAAACCAATGTTTGGTTTAAATAAATTTTTCTCGATACCAAATTTATTTATTTATTTATTCTGAGGCCAATCCAGGACCTCATCTGTCACCTCGTGGATGTCCTGGAAGCCGCTACCATGAAATTAGCACCTTGGGCAGTCATTCACAATATGAGTAATCATCTGGGCCACAGGGGAATAGTCACAATAAGGGTGGTCTGACAGTCTCCATTTATGTAGAGGTAGCCACATCTGCCCTGGTTTGTTCTGATCCTGTTGAAGAGAGTTCTAAAATCAAGAAACCAGAAAGGGTTTCTTGATTTTAGGCAAAGACTAGGTGGATTTTTGAGTCTGGAGCAGGGCCAAAGATGGATTGCTCATTAGTGAGGGACCATATACAGCATTGGGCAGAAGAGGGTAATGTTATCTGTGAGAGTCAACATGGATTTGTGAAAGGGTGCTCTTGTTTTAGCAATATGCTAGCCTTTTATAATAAAGTTACAAGAACATTAGATGAGGGAAAGGCATATACTGCAATTTTCTTAGACTTAGCAAAGACATTTGACAGGGTGCCACATGATAAGCAGATATTTAAGTTGCAGCACATGGATCTGGATGTCAGATTGGTCAACTGGATTCAGGATTGGCTGTCTGATAGGTATCAGAGAGTTGTGTATGGTGGAGCAGTTTCAAGGAGGCAGAGGGTTACAAGTGGGGTCCTACAGGGCTCAGTTCTAGGACCTATATTGTTTAACCTTTATATCAATGACATTGCCAGTGGATTGCAAGGGGATATTCAGTTGTTTGTGGATGATGCGAAGCTGGGAAGGATTATTAGATAGTGCAGATGTGGTAGCCCTGCAAGGGGATTTGAATAATCTAGATAGATGGGCAAATGAATGGGGGTGTCAGTTTAATGCAGCAAAATGTAAGGTCTTGAGGTTTGGGAAACATCGATGGGATGCTGCATACTCTATGGGAGGAGTTATACTGGAGGAAGTAGGGGAGACAAGAGATCTGGGGTTGATGATTGATAGAAACCTGAAGTTTAGGAGACATATTGCAAAGGTGGTGAAGGTAACACAGAGGATTGCTGCAATTATGAGAAGGACACTGACCTGCAGAGATAAGAGGGTTATCATTCCATTGTATAAGTCTCTGATCGGACCACATTTGGACTATTGTTCTCAGATTTGGTCCCCAGGATTTGAAGGGGATAAATTAACTGTGGAAAGGATACAAAGACGGATGACAAGATGGTTTCAGGCCTGTACAATTTTGGTTATGAGGATCGGCTGAGGTAATGTGGACTGCAGAGTTTGGTGGACAGAAGAAGGAGAGGTGATATGATTGAGACTTTTAAACTGTTGAGAGGTGGTTACAGGGTTGACACTGGGGAGTTCTTTCGCTTGGTTGAACAGCTGGAAGGAGTGATGACAAGAGGCCATCCCTGGAAGTTATGAAAGGAAACTGTGAGCAAGAGGGTGAGGAGTGGTTTCTTTGCATGGAGGGTGGTTGAACCATGGAATGCATTGCCTGATGGAGTGGCGAGAGCGAGAACGGTCAATGAGTTTAAGGAGTGGTATGATAGACTTTGTGTTTCTTAGGGGGGACCTCCCCTCGATGAGTCTTTTGACTCCATGGAGGCCTGAATAATAATAATAATTACTTTATTAAATTCTTTAATCGAGGCTTGTCTTCAATGTAGTGGAGCAATGTTAGATAAAACAGGCAGCCAGGGGAGACAGGTGCTTCTCGGTGTCCCACTAATTGTGCGCATAGTAGAGTTTAGTGGGTGTCTATAATGTTAGTGTGTGCACTTCTTTCCCACACGAAGGCACAGTATTCTGCTGAAGAGAATGCAATGGCTAGTGCCGACGACCTTAGGATTTCTGCACCACAACCTCAGGTTGTTCCAGCAGCAAGCCTTGAAATGATATTATTTCTCGTTTTAATTTTGTTAGACAGGTTGGTGATGTGCCTTTTATAGGCTAGGCTTCTGTCCAGGCTCACTCCAAGGTATTTTGGGTGACGCTCATGTTCTACCATTTTGCCACCGAAAGAGAGGTTGAGATGTCGATTTGCCTCTGCATTGTTCAAGTGGAATACTGTGGACACAGTTTTTGTTGGATTTGGCTTCAGGTACCACTTTTAAGTACTCTTCCAGGATGTTCAGGTCTATGTTCAAGGTTGATTCCAGGTTGACAAAGGAGGTAGATTGGTGTAGGATCACTAGGTTGTTGGCATATATTTTCTTGAACTAGTATGTGGCAAGTTGGACACATAGATGTTAAAGAGTAAAGGGACTAACACAGAGCCATGTGGGCCTGCTCTTTTTTCCACCAATATGGACTCAGATTTTTCTGTTGGAGAGAATGGATTCAAAAACTGGAAAGCTTTTTTGTACCTTATAATACTGCTTAGCTTTAGGAGAAGGCCCCTGATCCAGACTGTGTCATAAGCTGATGTTAGGTCAATAAAAGTGACTCCGGATTTAAGTTTCTTCTGGAAGCCTGCTTCAATCTGTGTTGTCAGGACCAGGATCTGGTCACAGCAACTTCTTCCTAGCCTGAAGCCAGCATGTTCAATTGGGAGTGCTCTTTCAATGAGTGGTGAAATTCTTTTAAGGAGAATTCTTTCAATGAGCTTAAAAGTGAAGCAAAGCAAGGAGATAGGTCATAGATTTTTGACATCATTTGGATCTTTCCCTGGTTTGGGCACAGCAATTATTTTGGTTTCCTGTCACAGATTTCGTAGTTTTCCAGTTGTTATAACTTTTGAGAAAAGGGCAACCAGCCATGTTTGATCTCGTTGGCTGAGAGAGATGTATTAGAAACTGGGGAGGATACCATCCACTCCTGCAGCCTTGCCATTCTTGGCATGTTTTAAGGCTTCCTGAGATACTGGGTGTACAAGTTCAGGAAGCTCAGGGACCATCTTCAGATTTTTTTTGATGGAAGATTGCAGTTATTTTCTTGATAGAGCTGGGACGTATCTTGAAGGCTTTCAGTAAATGATTAGCCATTTGATCAGGAGTTATCTCTAGTGGTTTGCGTGCTGTTGGTCCTGCCAACAGCACGCAAACCCCCACCATTTTTTTCAGAAATGACCAGCTTTTCTGGATAGATTTGGTGAAGTCAAGTTCATGGATGGTTAAGATCCATCTTTCCGTTATGTTTTTGTTGAGCATTGCTATGAGCTCCTCAACAACAGCTGGGTCTTCGGTTTCTTCATATTTGGCTAAAACTTCCTCAGTTTCCCTACTCCAGCATGGAATATATTGTTTTCTGCAGTCTCTAGGAATAGTGGCTTTGGATGCAGTTTTGATTAGTTTTAAGAAATCTGGGATAGCAATTAGGGGTGGGTGGTATTGCTGTAATGATCTGCTCAATATGCTTCTCAAATACATTCCAGTTGGATCTGCAAAGGTTCCATCTAGCGAGTGGTGTCCCACTGATGATTGGAATTGATGTGCCTGTCTCTATTAGTGTAGGACAATGCTGGCTGTTAGGGAATCTGTTGAGGATGGTTCTGGTTGTTGGCAGAGGGTGGTCTTCAGCATCTTTAAAGACTATGCACAGATCTGGAGTGTAGGTTCTGTTCCATCTGGCTGAGTGAAGCATGCCTTCCTGCTTGGCATTGTAGATCAAATACAGATTATATGTATCCATTCAGTTAACTAGATTATTACCATCTTGGTTGTTAGATGAACAGTCCCACATGGCGTGATGAGAGTTGAAGTCACCAACATAGATAGCAAGGTGAGGTGGCAGTCGGTCCATCTGGTCAGGCCAAGATTGTGATGGTTTGTAGATGGTGGTATTTGGTAATACCAAATAATGATCAGAGTTTAATTCAAAGTCTCCATATGTTCATACATCTATGACTAACTCAGCTAATTTAAATTTTGCAATAATATAGTCATCCTCTGGCTGACCAGAGGATGACTGAGAGGTTATATATTGTGCTTCACTACCACCCCTTCACACCCCGGTGAAAGACTAAATCATCCAAAATCAATGTGGGCAACATTATGCTGATACTAAGAAATTCCAAGTCTCATAACTCAGAGTCTATGGGATTCAGATCAGCAATAAGATACTATGTAGAACTGCACAGTCTTCATTTTTGTGGAAGAGCATCTGCATATAAGACAATGACCAGAGCAATCAACAGCCCAGAGATCTCGACCAGCCCAGCGTGGTCGAGATCGTCCTTTCCAACTGGATGGGTGAGTGCGTGGAAAGGATTATATGTTCACAGTACATGTTAATTTATTTTTAATGGTATTGATGAGAATACAGACTTATAAGAAAATAATTAATTTATTAACTTATTTGCTGATATTTCGCTGGTATTATATCCATCATCTTCAGAGCACAAAAATAGTTTCTTAGAGTACACGAACAGCTACACTATGGTATAACAATGGGACTAGGCTAAACAATTGCAACGAACAACACAAAGACTAAAGTCCTAATTAGGTGCCATCTATGTTAAAATAAAAAATAAAAGAGAAAGAGAGAGAGAAAGCAGGTATTAATTAGGTCTTGAGATGACTGTCTGCCAACTTTTTGGAGATTTATACAGACATACTTGTTGAAGTTTGGATTATGTTTCAAGGCTTCTGTTGATTCCAAGAACAATCTCTCTCTCTCTATCTCTCTGACTTATGACTTCTGTGCAGCATTTTTGTTTTTTTTTCAATAGATCCTCTGTGTGTAGGGGCATCTAAGGCATGGTCTGCTAGACCCATCTTACCATAACGACAGTGTTCACAGTTCTTCCTGTTTGTCCATAGTAAGTTCAATTACACGAACAGGGCACTTCATAGACTCCTGGATGTGATAAAGAAGAGATTCTGTCTTTGAGTGAATGGATGAGAATTGCTAATTTTACATATTATTTAAATATGGCGTAGCTGATGTTTATTAAGCACTCTAAATATCTTTTCAGATGTGGCTTGAAAGGAGAGGGAAAATATACCAACAATTAGATGGGACAGCAATGGGCTCCCATCCTTTTAGCCAATCTACATAGGACACTTGGAAAAGCTAGCTATCAATACAGCCACTCTCAAACCAGTGCTTTGGCTATGCCATGTTGATGTGTTTGCTATTTGGTCTCATGGTCCAGACACATTAGATATATTCGTACATTTAAATAGCCAACACCCATAAATCCACTTTGCAATGAAACTAATACTAATGGATGGATGAGTGTGGGTATGGAGGATGACTGGGGAATATTCTATGCCTGCATCATCCTAACTGCAAAATTTGATGGTGGTGATGTAGTTGTTTCTCCTGGTACGGACTTAGATTTCTGGTTATAGTGACCGGAAGGATAGATGCAAATAGATCTGCAACACTTCTGTTACACCCTGATACCTACACTATGTGGAATTTCCAGTTATCATGGTGTAACATGAAGAGAAAATAAAATAAAACCCCTGTATAAGAGCTCATACAGAAATTATTTAAAGAAAGAAAAATATTCTTGCATCCAAGTAAAATATATGTCAAAAATAGTGTTTGTTGAACTAAATAATAAAAGAAGGAATGCATTACAGTTGTGATATGAAAAAATTTGCTAAGTAAGACAGAAAGGATTAGTTATAAGAAATTGTATGTGAGAGGCTAGAGATTAAAATATTAAATAAATTCATAGAAAAATTTTGGATGGGGGATTAATTTAGAGGCTAGCAAAAGAAAAACAATAGACAATTGCTCAGGGTCAATTCCCGGATTTAGACATCGTCACGTGCTCACCGACCTCAGGATGTTTGGCAGAAAAACACTACCCTAATTGGTCGGTGAAGTCGAATCCAGTAAGGGGCGGAGAAAAGAAATGAAAGAAGGTGCCATTAGGAGTCAAGGTATAAAAAGGTTAGACCCCCCCCCCCCCCACGAGGCTTTTTCCTGGATAGTTTCTTCAGTAGCTCCTTTGTATAGGTTTTCACGCAGTTTTCCTGAGTGGCGGGATTGGAGTTATATCTCCATCCGACACAACAAGGGAACAAGTAGTGAGCGGGATTTCGATTCTGTATTTCCTATGGTAAGAAACGAGGAATGCCATTTAGCTAAAGGAAAGAAGGTATTATCTATGTGTTTCATCATCCAGTGACAACTACGAAAAAAGGAAATCTGTAAAGAAGTCGGTGTCCACGTGGCGAGTTTCACAGCCATGGTATAGAT